>NC_092047.1:45442397-46042397 GCF_003086295.3 Arachis hypogaea
CTTTCGTATCAACACTATTTTCTTTCTGAAATTTTCTTAAAATACTAAGATAAACATTATTTCCACCACTTCTTGAATCTCGCATCAATGAGATGGTTTTGAGAATTGTCAAAAATTGCGGGGGATATACACTAAGGTCTTCCACCATAAAGAGGAATTATTTCTGTGTCATACTTCTTAGAATTCACAATAACCATGCTCACTTTCTTTTAATTGTCTAACTTGCATAACCGATCCCAAACCCGGATAAAGGGAAAGGGTTGTGTTAAGCAATCGATAGCAAACATAAAACTTCGTAGAATCTCTATGACATTGACCAAATACAATATTGCGCAAAAATTAGGTCATTCCCCAAAAGCAAAGTACTATATGGCTCGAGTACAGTGTCAAAAGAGGATGCTCGCTACATCGATATCCGGATGTAGTGCAAAATGTACAATTCTCACATTTTTTTAATCAAACGAGGGTAAATAAACTAGTTCACAAAGGTAAAGGAAGAGGCAAAGGTAAAGATAGAGGCAACCGAAAATTGCAGTTTGAGACATAGAATGTAGTTACAATTACAGGAAAATCTGCCATAGCAAGAAGAAAGATTAACATAATGTGCTTGCAAGGAAAAAAGTGGGAAAGGGCGAAGGTGAGCATGGGCATAAGTTTAATGTGATAAAAGTGACCAAACACACATGGACAAAAAAAGGAATGAGGATACAAGAGAGAAATTTTAAGTGTAGAATCGCGTTTTAGGTGGTTTGAACATGTGGGGAAAAAGTCGTCGGAACATTTGGTTAGGAAGGTGAATTAGAAGGTAAACAAGTAGCAAAAGGTAAATGAAGACCTAAAAAAAACATACACGAGGTGGTTGGAAAAAAATCTATGTCTAAACGGTCTTACTGTAAACATAATATATGATAGGACACAATGACGTCTCTTGATCCATGTAGCTAATCCCAACTAGTGGGACAAGGCTTTGTTGTTGCTTTTGGTAATTGTTAAACTTATATTGGCAATTGGTACTTACCTCTGTTCTAGTTCAATTTTAAAATATGAAATAAGAAATATTAAAATGTAGAATAACCTTAAAAAATTGTGAGATATTATTGCTAAGCATGTGTTTGAGATATAACAAATTTTTAATTAAAAATTTTAATTAAACAAAATAATAGAAATGACATCTGCAAGTTGAACCACATAAATCAATATTTAGTTTGTGTTTGAATAAAATATTTGAGATTTATTTGATATAATTTCTTGAAGGGGTGCCTTGAGGCATCAGTTCAGTTAACTCTATGTGACCTCATGATGACGAGTTCAAACTATAGATTTAGTCACTAATACATGCATTAAGTTAGGCTAAACATATACTATTTGCCGCAGAATGCGGGATGCTTTGCACCTGACTTCCTTGTTTCTAATTTCTTATGATTTTTGGGAATCACTAATAAAAATTTTTGGATCAGACACTACTAATATTAAAATAGACACATCACAACATGACACTATGAAACCAGAACATACTGAGTAATTTACACGTTTCTTCCGTCCCTAATTTTCAAGAATATAAAAAACACATTTTCAACACTTTGTAATAGTATATTTTGGAGTAAACTATCATTTAACTACAATTTTAATTTCTAATAAAATAACCCTTCAAACAAAAGAAATGACATTTTGACCCTCCAAAGATGATCTATTGATAAAATGTACCAAATACAGTAATACATACTTGAAAAAGAGATCCAATTTCGACATGATTTTTTGCAAATCTATTTAGAAAAATGAAATATTTTGAATCTCCAAACTTGGTAATTGTATGTGAATTTGTTTTGGCAAATTTTTCCCCTAAATGGCAAGAGAAAATCAGGAAAACAATTGAAAAAAGAGTCTAAAGATCGAATTTTTTCGAGTTCTCGTTTGTACATTCTAAATAACTTTCAAATTTTCCAAGAAAAAATTGGATCAAATGCATGAGCTGTTTACCACTAAAAATAAATCATGTATTTTATCAAATTGATATCATTTTTGGAAAGCCAAAATATCATTTGTTTTTCCGAGGATCATTTTGTCAAAAATTGCAACTTTGGGAGCCAAACTAGTAGTTTACTCGCATATTGTGCCTTTCCCTCTGATTTCATTGTGCACTGCATCATCAATCATGGATACTTACTATTGACTAAATCATGTTTTTTTCAATTTGGAACAAATTTTTTCTCCTCCATTTCACTTTGTTAAATAAAATAAAATAAAATATTTTATCATGCCATAATTAACCATTGTATTCAACATTTACTGGCTACGGGCACAATGGGTAATTCCGTAATTATTTAATTATATTTAATAACATCAAAATTTGGGCCTAAACACGGAAACAGCAACTCTGTTGCTACTTTTAACTTTTTCCTCAATAACGTCCTTTTCCACAGATGCAAAAGCAAATACTTTTTCACCTGAGTGCTACCCATACAATATGCCATCATCCACTTGTAAGCAATCGCTCATTTGAAGATAGGAAGAGAAAGTAACACACCAAACATGCACTTGCATATACTACAAGACAAAATCCTAGACAATACAATATAACAAAGCAGCGGATAAAGACAGATTTATAATTTGCAAGATAAATAACAAACCTGAGCTGCCTCGTTTGCTGCGGTCTTTGTCCATAGCGAAAGTTTGTCCTGCCTCTGGCGCACACTTGCAACCACACCGCATATGTCCTCAGCATCGTCAAATTGCTCCCCAATCAAAGCCATCATCTAATCAATAAGGGATGGTAAATATTCAGTACATTTAGCAATTAAGAACCAGCATTTCATCCATAATCTTTACAAGAGTTCTGCTATTCAACAAGAAAAATTTAGTACTTAGAACAATTAGAAACAACATCATTTCTCATATTCTTTATGTACAAAATCCAGAAGAACTCCAACATTTCGAGAAAAGAAAGAAAGGAATCAAGAAATTACAGTTTCAAGCCACATGTTATCAAGATTAGCCTTCCTGTTGCTTGTGACAGTCCACTTGCCTCCCTTAGCACACTCAGGATCTTCCCATTTCGGCTCAATCCCAGTCTTGAACAAGTGGAAGTCTGCATTTCCAGGCAATTTGCTGGGCTTGAATACCTGATCATACAAACTGCAACAAAATTTCATGAAAAATGTTCTCCAAAATCCTATGATGATTGGATTCAGATACAAAAATGTCAACAGAAGGATATGCATAATGTGTTTACTTGTTTCTTCTTCTGAAACTTAAATTTAAACTAGGATAAAAAATTTTGAAAAAAATTAAAAACCTTGGAAATATAACCTGGAGTATCTTTAAAGTTACCTATAAAAAAAGTGCAGCCATGAACACAAAAAATAAACAAATACATGATTTAATACAAAATATGCATTGAAAGTGTGTTAAACAACATATGTAATTATTTTTTGGTGTCCACAATTCATGTATTTATATACAAATATATTCGATGACTTAATTTTAATGGACATATAGAAATTTTTGACAAAATATCCACCGCTCAACATGGCCTTTGGATACTGTCTCTCTAAATCTCAGAGACAGCAACAAAAACTTGGGCTACCTATTTTATGCAGTTTCAAACGCAACCCTAGTGTTTTGAATAATATGCGCTTCTTAGCCTAAAATCTTAACACAAGAGCCAAAACTAAAAAATAAATAATAAATAAATAGAAGAAAAATACCCAGAATTTTACATGTCCTCTGAATGAATGAAAACCCTCTAAGGATTCTCTCTCCTAAGATCCATGAAAATCAGAACTTTTTTTTTATTTTCTCCAAATCACATCTACGATAACTTCAAAAATCAAGATCGAGCGAACTTCAATTCAACTTCAAACTAAATTAAAAATAAATTTAAAAAGAGTGGAAAACGCACCACCAGAACTCTTCGACAGTATCGAAAGTGTAAACCTCGCGGAGAGAGGTACCCCAAGCAGCGCCTTGCTTCGGCTTCGATTGGTTGTCGAACCAGAACGTCCACTTCCTCTCGAGCTTGTGTTTCGATCCAGCCTCCGGCGCCGGCGAAGGCACGGTTGCTGCTGAGGACGATTCAACTACTGCTCCTGCTGTTTCGGTTGCCATCGCTCTCTCTCTCTCTCTCTCCGAAGGTCGTGTTCTCTTTCTTCCTCTCTCCTTCTATCTCCAGCCTCCAAGAAGGATAAGGACTGAGGAACTGAGAAAGATGAAGGAGGAAGAGAAGACGATGAGGGTTTGTTGTAGGTTTTTTTTTTCGGTCTTGATTCTTTAGGGTGTTTTTTTCTTCTAGTCTGGGTTTTGAGGCTCTGTTGTAGGTTATGCTTTTGCTTTAAATGGGTTTTGGGCTTCTTTATTATGTCTGGCTAGTATGTAAGCATGGTTAGGTATTTTATTTAAAGGGGAATTCTATGATGTTAGAAAGAAAGATTCTTTTACATGTTAATGTTTGTGTTGTCAAAGAGTAATGTGACAAGTGTTTAGAAAGAGAGTAATTGAAGAGATAAGATTTGACATGTTGTAAGTAAAATGTAGTGTATTTTATCTTATGTAATATGTAAATGATGTATTGATTAAATAGGCTAATTATATTTATGTTAATTAATTATTAAAGATAATATTGGATTTTGTATGATTTTTTTATTTTTGGACTTTTTGAATTTATTCTCTCTCTCCAAAAATATTAACTTTACACACAAAAATTTATTAATATTTATTTATTTTAATATATTCTTTTTTTTTTATGACTTAGATATATTCAGTTTCACAAATATAAAAATGTATTTACATATTTTAACCAACAAAAAACATATAACTTTACGTATTTACATATATTTAAATTAACGATAATATTTATATATATTTAATTTAAATATTATATCAATATATCTGTCAATATTACTCTGGGTACATATAAATATTTATAAAAAAATATTATTCAAACACTACATATTCTTGACATCTTATAAAAATAGTTTGTTATTAATTGTTTATATATTTAAATTTTTTTAATTAATAAAACAAAAAAAATATATTTAATTGTTTAAAAAATATTGATGTCAAAATAGCATTTATAATACTGCCATTTTTATGGTGTAGAAAGAAAGAATATATATTTTAGGAGAGTTATTTTTTTTTAAGAATAAAAATTGTAATAAAAAATTTTACTTTTTGTTATAACGGAAAATTAAAAATAAATTTAATTTTAATGTAGTGTTAGTATAAAATAATTTTATATTTACATCTAATGACGTAACACTACATTAACAAAAATAATTACTTTTTATAGACGGTGTGAATTGTCATCCAAAAGACCAAATATAATTACACGTGTATAAAACACATTTTACACTGTCAATACATCAAAATTAAACTCACTATGCCCCCAAAATTTGTATAACCCCATACATATAGAAAAACATGGAAGACACCAAAAAAAATAAAAAAACATAGTTATTTTTCAGTATTATGTAGACGATATCTTATTATTTTGTTTGCATTAAAATATCTATTTACAGTTGTTTTTAAAAAAAATTAAAAGAAAATTTCAAATACTAAAAAAAGAAAAATCTTTTAATAATTAATATTTCAAAAAAAATTGTCTAAAAAAATTAAATACTTCAAGTTATATTAGAATATTTTAGATGCAACCTATTATTTATAATTAAATTATTAATTTTTTACAATGAATGAACTATGTTATTGAGTGAATATTTAATATTTATTATTTTATTAAACAAAAAAAGTATGAACAGATTTAACAAAATTATATGATTAGTTTTTTTTTGAGGGCATAAAAGTGTGTTGAAAAAAGATGATAATTTTTTTAATATATATTATATATTTATTAATTTAATTTAAAATAAATATTAATAATTTTTGTGTGTAAAAATTAATTTTTTAGATGATATTTATTATGTAAATAAAAATAATTAATTGAAAATTATTAATTTAGTTAAAAAATTAATGAAAAAGAAAAATTCAATTAATTATTTTTCTTCCAACTCGTATTACTTGAAAAAAAAATTCAATTAATTATTTTTATTTACATAATAAATATCATCTAAAAAATTAATTTTTACACACAAAAATTTATTAATATTTATTTAAATTAAATTAATGAATGTATAATATATATTAAAAAAAATATCATCTTTCTTCAACACACTTCTATACCCTCAAAGAAAAACTAATCATATAATTTTATTAAATCTGCTTAGACAACATACTTTTTTCGTTTAATAAAAAAATAAATATTAAATATTCACTCAATAATATAGTTTATTCATTGTAAAAAATTAATAATTTAATTATAAATAATAGATTGCATCTAAAATATTCCAATAATAATTTGAAGTATTTAATTTTTTTAGACAATTTTTTTTGAAATATTAATTATCAAAAGATTTTTCTTTTTTTAGTATTTGAAATTTTCTTTTAATTATTTTTTATAAATAACTGTAAATAGATATTTTAATGCAAACAAAATAACAATATATTGTCTACATAATATCAAAAAATAACTATGTTTTCTTATATTTTTCTTGATGTCTACCATGTTTTCCTATATGTCTAGTGTTATGAGTCACCAAAAAAAAAAATGTCTGGTGTTATACAAATTTTGGGTGCACATATTTTTAGTGAGTTTAATTTTGATGTATTGACAGTGTAAAATGTGTTTTACACAGTCGTGTAATTATATTTGGTCCTTTGGATGACAATAAACACCGTCTATAAAAAGTAATTATTTTTTTAATGTAGTGTTATGTCATTAGATGTAAATATAAAATTATTTTATACTAACACTACATTAAAATTAAATTTATTTTTAATTTCCCTTTATAACAAAAAGCAAACTTTCTTATTACAATTTTCATTCTTAAAAAAAAATCAACTCTCCCAAAATATATATTCTCCCTTTCTGCACCATAAAAATGGCAGTATTACAAATGCTATTTTGACATCAATATTTTTTAAATAATTAAATATAATTTTTTTTTGTTTTATTAATTAAAAAAATTTAAATATATAAATAATTAATAACAAATTATTTTTATAAGATGTCAAGAATATGTGGTGTTTGAATAATATTTTTTTATAAATATCTATATGTACCCAGAGTAATATTGATAGATATATTGATATAATATTTAAATTAAATATATGTAAATATTACCGTTAATTTAAATGTATGTAAATACGTAAAGTTATATATTTTTTTGTTGGTTAAAATATGTAAATACATTTTTATATTTGTGAAACTGAATATATCTAAGTCATCAAAAAAGAAAAAAGGTATATATTAAAATAAATAAATATTAATAAATTTTTGTGTGTAAAATTAATATTTTTGGAGAGAGAGAGAGCGTATATTCAAAAAGTCCAAAAATAAAAAAAATCATACAAGGTCCAATACTATCTTTAATAATTAATTAACATAAATATAATTAGCCTATTTAATCAATACATTATTTACATGTTACATAAGACAAAATACACTACATTTTGCTTGCAACATGTCAAATCTTGTCTCTTCAATTACTCTCTTTCTAAACACTTGTCACACTACCCTTTTGACAACACAAACATACACATGTAGAAGAATCTTTCTTTCTACATCATAGAATTCACCTTATTTAAAAATGCTACTTACGGGATATTCACATATATAAGTAATACAATGGGTTAAGTTCAATTTTGGTCCCTAACGTAGGGGTCAAAAATTTGTTTTGTCCCTAAGTTTTTTTTTTTTAAAACAAAATCGTCTCCGAAGTTGACACTTGTATTAAAATGGTCCTTTCGCACCAAAAATAAAATTTAATAACAACTTTGCCCTTTGCGGTTTCTCTCCCTTAATTTTCATTCCCGCGAAGTTCACACCCCTTCATGAAGCAACGCATAAACTTCCTTGAAACACCTGAAAATTGAAACGTTGGTGTGAAACCCTCGAACGTAGGTGCGAACAGAAAGCATTGTCGCCATTGGGGGGGTTAAGGTTGAGATCGGTGTGCTGAGACATTGGTGAGTGATCTTCATCGCTGCAGCAGCTGATTGTTCAGGTACGATTACTTTCCATCCCTCAAGCAATCACGTCAACTGTTCACAACATGTCGTGGGTTTGGTTTTGATCACGATGTTGCTCTATCTGAGCATTTAGGGGTTGAATGCAGGCTTTTGAATCTGCTGCTATAGCTAGGGTTTGTGAGTAATGTATTCTGCTGTATATATGTTTGTGAGTAATGTATTCTGCTGTATGGCAGGGTTGACTGAGCAGAAGATGGTGTATATGAATGTCAGGGTGCATCATGGGGGTGCATTTAGATATGCGGAGGGGGTTTTTGAGTACCTAAAGGGTCAAAGTACCATCATCGAGGACATTGACAACGATCGTTGGTCTTTGTTTGAGGCCTATGAAGAACTAAGGCAGTTTGGGTACTTGCAGGCAAACATTGTTGCGTTGTGGTATAAAGATCCAGTCTTTGATGATTTGGAGACTTTCCTGAAGTTGCTGAAGGGTGACGTAGAAGCAATCGAGATGTGCAACATTGCTGGGTTACGGGGCTTGGTATAGTTGTATGTGGTCCACGATGTTGGCGATGCTGAGCCGTTTCCAGAAGTGGGTTACGTTGACGTTGGGGGAGTTGCAGAAGAGAGAACAGATGATGGGCTGGGCTTGGTTGTTTTCGAAGGGCACGGGGCTGAGGCAGCAGGGGCCAGTGCCGAACCTAATAAGGCAACAGAGGGTGGAGGGGTAGGGGATGAGTTTCAGGTAGATGGAAGTGAGTCCAATGACGAAGACAGTGAGGACCCTGAGTACATGCCATCTGATGAGGAGGGGGACAGTGCTGGAGAGGTGCACTTCAGTGATAGTGATGAGGATTTTGAGGGTGATAGTGGATTTGATGATGGTAATTCTGTGCCAGAAGAAGCTATTGCTGGCAAGGAAAAGGGTAAAGGTATAAATCAGTTTAGTGATGAGGATGGAGCAGATAGTGATGAGTTGGAGATGGACCACATGATTGGTGGGGATTAGGGAGATGAGGACGATGCTGAGAATGATGGTGATGATATATCAAACCGAGTGGGTTAAAGGTTTCCAGTTCATAAACCTTTGAAGGATATGAGCAGCTATAGGTGGGAGGTAGGGACACTTTATGCATCCAGACAAGAGTTTAAGGAGACTGTGCTGGCATATGCAGTTCATACGGCTAGGAGCATCAAATTGAAGAAGTGTGATTTGGTCAGGATTAGAGCTGTGTGTCAGAAGGACTGTCCATTCTGGCTCTATGCACATAAGGTTGGGGATGAATCCACATGGCAGTTAAGAAGCTTGAACCTCCAACACACCTTCATGCAAACGCACAGAGTTGGGATACTACACACTAAGTGGCTTGGAGCGCAGTTTAAAAAGAAGGTAGAGTCTAATCCCAGGATTAAAATAAGGGAGTTACAAGCAAAGGCACACAAGAAATGGAATGTTACTGTGACCAAGTCCATGGCAGCCAAGTCTAAGCAAGAGGCACTAAGTCAAATCCAGGGTGCATTTAGGGAGCAGTATAGAAGGATTAATGACTACTGTACGGAGATTTTAAGGGCCAATCCAGGTTCATCTGTCAGCTTGAAAGTGATTAGGAGCCCAGACTTTGTCCAGGAGGTCCAGAACCTAGAATTGATGAACTATTGTGTGTTCCAGAGATTGTATGTCTGCTTCAATGCATGCAAGAAGAGCTTCCAACATGTCAGACCCTTTATCAGCTTGGACGGGTATTTCTTAAAGACTCCTCAGGGTGGCCAGTTACTCACTGCAATAGGAAGAGATCCTAATGACCAGATCCTTCCCATTGCTTATGCGGTGGTTGAAGCTGATACCAAGGATTCCTGGATTTGGTTTCTGAGACAATAATCTAATGATCTGGGTGCTGATAAAATTGGAAGGTGTACATTCATGTCGGATCAACAGAAGGTAAACATTAATTTGAAATTCTTTGGGCACTTTATAACTTAAGCTGAATGCTATACTAATTAGTTGGGTTACTGATGAGCGGATAATTTATACGCTTTTTGACATTGTTTTTAATATGTTTTTAGTAGGATCTAGTTACTTTTAGGGACGTTTTCATTAGTTTTTATGTTAAATTCACATTTCTGGACTTTACTATGAGTTTGTGTATTTTTCTGTGATTTCAGGTATTTTCTGGCTGAAATTGAGGGACTTGAGCAGAAATCAGATTCAGAGGTTGAAGAAAGACTGCTGATGCTGTTGGATTCTGACCTCCCTGCACTCAAAATGGATTTTCTGGAGCTACAGAACTCGAAATGGCGCGTTTCTAATTGCGTTGGAAAGTAGACTTCCAGGTCTTTCCAGCAATATATAATAGTCCATACTTTGGCCAAGAATAGTTGACGTAAACTGGCGTTCAACGCCAGCTTTCTACCCAAATCTGGCGTCTAGCGCCAGAAAAGGAGCCAAAACCAGAGTTGAACGCCCAAACTGGCAAAAAAGCTGGCGTTCAACTCCAAGAAGGACCTCTACACGTGAAATATTTAGGCTCAGCCCAAACACACACCAAGTGGGCCTAGGAAGTGGATTTATGCATCAATTACTTACTCATGTAAACCCTAGTAGCTAGTTTATTATAAATAGGACCTTTTACTATTGTATTAGGCATCTTTGATCAGTTAGATCTTTGATCAGTTATATGCTATCTTAGATCACGTTTTGAGGGCTGGCCATCTCGGCCATGCCTGGACCTTCACTTATGTATTTTCATACGGTAGAGTTTCTACACTCCATAGATTAAGGTGTGGAGCTCTACTGTTCCTCAAGGATTAATGCAAAGTACTACTGTTTTCTATTCAATTCATCTTATTTCGCTTCTAAGATATCCATTCACACCCAAGAACGTGATGAAGGTGATGATTATGTGTGACGCTCATCACCATTCTCCCCTATGAACACGTGCCTGACAAACACTTCCGTTCTACATGAAATAAGCTAGAATGAATATCTCTTAGATCTCTTAACCGGAATCTTCGTGGCGTAAGCTAGAATGATGGCGGCATTCAAGAGAATCCGGAAAGTCTAAACCTTGTCTGTGGTATTCCGAGTAGGATTCAATGATTGAATGACTGTGACGAGCTTCAAACTTGCGAGTGCTGGGCGTTAGTGACAGACGCAAAAGGAGGGTGAATCCTATTCCTGCATGATCGAGAACCGACAGATGAATAGTCGTGCCGTGACAGGGTGCGTGAGCATATTATTCACTGAGAGGAGGGGATGTAGCCACTGACAACGGTGATGCCCTTGCATACAGCCAGCCATGGAAAGGAGTAAGACAGATTGGATGAAGATAGCAGGAAAGCAGAGGTTCAGAGGAACGAAAAGCATCTCTATTCGCTTATCTGAAATTCTCACCAATGATTTACATAAGTACCTCTATCCCTATTCTATTATATATTATTCGAAAACCCCATTATCAATTTATATCTGCCTAACTGAGATTTGCAAGGTGACCATAGCTTGCTTCATACCAACAATCTCCGTAGGATTCGACCCTTACTCACGTAAGGTATTACTTGGACGACCCAGTGCACTTGCTGGTTAGTTGTATCGAAGTTGTGAACCATGGTATTGGCACCATGTTCTTGGCGCCATTGCTAGGGAAAGAAAGAGCCATGAATTTTACATAATTAAAGTGTAATTACGATTACGCGTACCAAGTTGCTCACGTTGCCAGGGATTGTTCGAGCCTGGACATCACAATTTCGTGCACCAAGTTTTTGGCTCCGTTGCCGGGGACTTAATTGTTCCTGTTTGGCGCCAAGAATCGTCTGAGATCCCAATCCCGGCAACAACACCAAGTTTTTGGCGCCGTTGCCGGGGAATGTTCGAGTTTGGACAACTGACGGTTCATCCTGTTGCTCAGATTAGGTAATTTTCTTTTTATTTTCTTTTCAAAAATTTTTCAAAAATATTTCAAAATTTTCTCACCTGTTTTCGAAAAAAAATTTTAGATTCAAAATTTTTAAGAATGAATTCTAGTGTTTCATGAAGCATGTAAAGCCCGGCTGGCTGTAAAGCCATGTCTAAATTTATTTGGACTGAGGCTTGCAATTTGTTATCAAGAGCAATATACTCTGGTGTTAAATGCTGAAGCTTGGCTGGCCATTGGCCATGTCTAGTATTTTGGACTGGAGCTTTCATTGAAAGCTTGGCTGGCTAGTGAGCCATGTCTAATTCCTGGACTGAAGCTTTAGACTAAGAATGCAAGATTCCTGGAATTCATGTAAAAAATTTTGGAATCCTTATTTTTTCTTTTTCATATAATTTTCGAAAAATACCAAAAAATTAGAAAATCATAAAAATCAAAAATATTTTTCTGTTTCTTGTTTGAGTCTTGAGTCATGTTATAAATTTGGTGTCAATTGCATGTGCATCTTGCATTTTTCGAAAATTTCATGCATTCATAGTGTTCTTCATGATCTTCAAGTTGTTCTTGGTAAGTCTTCTTGTTTGATCTTGATGATTTTTTGTTTTGTGTCTTTTCATGTTTATCATATACATTCTTGAATTCTTAGTGTCTAAGCATTAAAGAATTCTAAGTTTGGTGTCTTGCATGTTTTTTTTGCAATAAAAAATTTTCAAAATTGTGTCTATGATGTTCATCTTGACATTCATAGCATTCTTGCATGCATTCATTGTTTTGATCTAAAAATTTCATGCATTGCATAATTTTCATGTTTTTCATAAAAATTTCAAAAATCAAAAAAATATCTTCCCTTTTTTCTCTCATCAAATTCGAAAATTTGGATTGACTTTTTCAAAAATTTTTAAAATCAAATTGTTTCTCATGAGTCAAATCAAATTTTCAATTTGAAAATCTTATCTTTTTCAAAATCTTTTTCAAAAATCAAATATTTTTCAAAATTCTTAGTTATTTTCGAAAATTCCAAAAATATCTTCTTATCTTACCTTTTTCAAAAATTGATTTCAAAATATCTTTTTTAACTTCCTAACTTCTTATCTTATCAAAATTGATTTTCAAAATTTGTTTCAACTAACTAACTAACTTTTTGTTTGCTCCTTAACTTTTTCAAAACTACCTAACTAACTCTCTCTCTCTAATTTTCGAAAATGTCTCCCCCCTTTTTTCAAAAATTTCTTTTTTTATTAACTAATTATTTTTTTATTTTTATTTGAATTTTCGAAAAAAAAAATTTACTAACCTTTTTCAAAAACTATTTTCAAAAATCACTAACTCTTTTTCAAAAATTGTTTTCGAAAATTCACTTCCCCCTCTCATCTTCTTCTATTTGTTTATTGATATACTAACATCTTTCCTTCAACTCACCAAAAATCCGAACCCCCTCTCTCTCTGAGTTCAGATTTTTTTTCTCTTCTTCTTTTCTTCTACTAACAATAAGGAACCTCTTTACTGTGACATAGAGGATTCCTTTTCTTTTCTTTTTCTCTTCTCTTTCTTATGAGCAGGGACAAAGAAAAAGGCATTCTTGTTGAAGCTGATCCAGAACCTGAAAGGACTTTGAAGAGGAAATTAAGAGAAGCTAAATTATAACAATCCAGAGACAACTTGATTGAAAATTTCGAACAAGTAAAGGAGATGGCAGCCGAACCCAACAACAATGCAAGGAGAATGCTTGGTGACTTTACTGCACCAAATTCCAATTTACATGGAAGAAGCATCTCCATTCTTGCCATTGGAGCAAACAACTTTGAGCTGAAATCTCAATTAGTTTCTCTGATGTAGCAGAACTGCAAGTTTCATGGACTTCCATCTGAAGATCCTTTTCAGTTCTTAACTGAATTCTTGCAGATATGTGATACTGTTAAGACTAATGGAGTAGATCCTGAAGTCTACAGGCTCATGCTTTTCCCTTTTGCTGTAAGAGACAGAGCTAGATTATGGTTGGATTCTCAACCCAAAGACAGCCTGAACTCTTGGGATAAGCTGGTCACGGCTTTCTTAGCCAAGTACTTTCCTCCTCAAAAGCTGAGCAAGCTTAGAGCTGATATTCAAACCTTCAGACAGAAAGAAGGTGAATCCCTCTATGAAGCTTGGGAAAGATACAAACAGCTGACCAAAAAGTGTCCTTCTAACATGCTTTCAGAATGGACCATCCTGGATATATTCTATGATGGTTTATCTGATCTATCAAAGATGTCACTGGACACTTCTGCAGGTGGATCCATTCACCTAAAGAAAACGCCTGCAGAAGCTCAAGAACTCATTGACATGGTTGCTAATAACCAGTTCATGTACACTTCTGAAAGGAATCCTGTGAGTAATGGGACGCTATGAAGAAGGGAGTTCTTGAAGTTGATACTCTGAATGCCATATTGGCTCAGAATAAAATATTGACTCAGCAAGTCAATATGATCTCTCAGAGTCTGCATGGAATGCAAGCTGCATCCAACAGTACTCAAGAGGCTTCTCCTGAAGAAGAAGCTTATGATCCTGAGAACCTTGCAATAGTAGAGGTGAATTACTTAGGTGAACCTTATGGAAACACCTATAACTCATCATGGAGAAATCATCCAAATTTCTCATGGAAGGATCAAAAGCCTCAACAAGGCTTTAATAATGGTGGAAGAAACAGGTTTAACAATAATAAACCTTTTCCATCATCCACTCAGCAACAGACAGAGAACTCTGAACAAAATACTTCTAATTTAGCAAACTTAGTCTCTGATCTGTCCAAGGCCACTGTGAGTTTCATGAATGAAACAAGATCTTCCATTAGAAATTTGGAAGCACAAGTAGGCCAGCTGAGTAAAAGGATCACTGAAATCCCTCCCAGTACTCTCCCAAGCAATACAGAAGAGAATCCAAAAGGAGAGTGCAAGGCCATTGACATAAGCACCATGGCCGAACCTACAAGGGGAGAGTAGGACGTGAATCCCAAGGAGGAAGACCTCCTGGGACGTCCAGTGACCAATAAGGAGCTTCCCTCTGAGGAACCAAAGGACTCTGAGGCTCATCTAGAGACCATAGAGATTCCATTGAACCTCCTTATGCCCTTCATGAGCTCTGATGAGTATTCCTCTTCCGAAGAGAATGAGGATGTTACTGAAGAGCAAACTGCCAAGTTTCTTGGTGCAATCATGAAGCCGAATGCCAAATTATTTGGCATTGATACTTGGGAAGTTGAGCCTCCCTTGTTCATCAAAGAACTAAGTGATCTGGATCAACTGACATCGCCTCAGAAGAGACAGGATCCTGGAAAGTTCATAATACCCTGTACCATAGGCACCATGATCTTTAAGGCTCTGTGTGACCTTGGTTCAGGAATAAACCTCATGCCCCTCTCTGTAATAGAGAAACTGGAAATCTATGGGGTGCAAGCTGCTAAAATCTCATTAGAGATGGCAGACAGTTCAAGAAAACAGGCTTATGGACAAGTAGAGGACGTGTTAGTAAAGGTTGAAGGCCTTTACATCCCTACTGATTTCATAGTCCTGGATACTGGAAAGGAAGAGGATGAATCCATCATCCTAGGAAGACCTTTCCTGGCCACAGCAAGAGCTGTGATTGATGTTGACAGAGGTGAAATAGTCCTTCAATGGAATGAGGACTCCGTTGTGTTTAAAACTCAAGGATCTCCCTCTGTAACCATGGAGAGGAAGCAGAAAAAGCTTCTCTCAAAGCAGAGTCAACCAGAGCCCCCACAGTCAAACTCTAAGTTTGGTGTTGGGAGGCCACAACCAAACTCTAAGTTTGGTGTTGAACTCCCATATCCAAACTCTAAGTTTGGTGTTAGAGAGTCTCAACAAAGCTCTGCACATCTGTGAGGCTCCATGAGAGCCCACTGTCAAGCTATTGACATTAAAGAAGCGCTTGTTGGGAGGCAACCCAATGTTTATTTATCTAACTATATTTTTCTTAGTTATATGTCTTTATAGGTTCATGATCATGTGGAGTCACAAAATAAATATAAAAATTGAAAACGGAATCAAAAAAAAAAAAAAAACAGCAGAAGAAAAATCACACCCTGGAGGAGCATCTGTCTGGCGTTCAGCGCCAGAACAGAGCATGGTGCTGGCGCTGAACGCCCAAAATGGGCAGCTTCTGGGCACTGAACGCCAGAACAGGCATGGTTCTGGCGTTCAACGCCAGAAATGGCACACAAATGAGCGTTGAACGCCCAAAATGGCCACCAACCTGGCGCTGAACGCCCAGAGTTGGGTACAAAGGCATTTTTACATGCCTAATGGGTGCAGGGATGTAAATCCTTGAACACCTCAGGATCTGTGGACCCCATAGGATCCACTCAGGATCTGTGGACCCCACAGGATCCCCACCTACCTCCACTCACTTCTTCTCACCACTCTCTTTCACACAACCTCATAAACACTCTTCCCCAAAAACCCTTCACCAATCACCTCAAACTCTCTTCCCCATCACCTCTTCACCACTCACATCCATCCACTCTTCCCCATAAACCTACCTCATAAACTCCACCTACCTTCAAAATTCAAAACCAATTTCCCACCCAAACCCACCCATATGGCCGACCCTTAACCCCCCCTCCCTTCCCTATATAAAGACCCCCATTCTTCATCAAATTCACTCAACACTCCCCTCTACACTCTTCTTGGCCGAAACCACATCTCCCTCTCCCTCTCCATATTTCTTCTTCTTCTTCTTCTACTATTTTGTTTATTGCTCGAGGGCGAGCAATATTCTAAGTTTGGTGTGGTAAAAGTATAGCTTTTTTGTTTTTCCATTACCATTGATGGCACCTAAGACCGGAGAATCCTCTAGAAAGGGGAAAGGGAAGACAAAAGCTTCCACATCCGAGTCATGGGAGATGGAAAGGTTCATCTCCAAAGCCCATCAAGACCACTTCTATGATGTTGTGGCCAAGAAGAAGGTGATCCCTGAGGTCCCTTTTAAACTCAAAAGAAATGAGTATCCGGAGATCCGACATGAAATTCAAAGAAGAGGTTGGGAAGTCCTAATAAATCCCATCCAACAAGTCGGCATCCTAATGGTTCAAGAGTTCTATGCCAATGCATGGATCACCAAGAACCATGATCAAAGTAAGAACCCGGATCCAAAGAACTATGTTACAATGGTTCGGGGGAAATACTTAGATTTTAGTCCGGAGAATGTGAGGTTGGCGTTTAACTTGCCCATGATGCAAGGAGATGAACACCCCTACACTAGAAGGGTCAACTTTAATCAAAGGTTGGACCAAGTCCTTATGGACATATGTGTAGAAGGAGCTCAATGGAAGGTTGACTCCAAAGGCAAGCCGGTTCAACTAAGAAGATTGGACCTCAAGCCTGTAGCTAGAGGATGGTTGGAGTTCATTCAATGCTCAATCATTCCCACTAGCAACCGGTTTGAAGTTACTATAGATCGGGCCATCATGATCCATAACATCATGATTGGAGAAGAGGTGGAAGTTCATGAGATTATACCTCAAGAACTCTACAAGGTGGCTGACAAGTCCTCCACTATGGCAAGGTTAGCCTTCCCTCACCTCATTTGCCATCTATGTTACTCAGCTGGAGCTTTCATAGAGGGAGATATCCTCATTAAAGAGGACAAGCCCATCACTAAGAAAAAGATGGAGCAAGCAAGAGAGCCCATTCATGGAGCTCAAGAGGCGCAAGAAGCTCATTTCCATGAGATCCCTGAGATGCCTCAAATGCACTTTCCTCCACAAAACTATTGGGAGCAAATCAACACCTCCCTAGGAGAATTGAGTTCCAATATGGGACAACTAAGGGTAGAACATCAAGAGCACTCCATCATGCTTCATGAAATAAGAGAAGATTAAAAAGCAATGAGGGAGGAGCAACAAAGACAAGGAAGAGACATAGAAGAGCTCAAGGACATCATTGGTTCCTCAAGAAGGAAACGCCACCATCACTAAGGTGGATTCATTCCTTGTTCTTCTTTCTTCTGTTTTTCGTTTTCTATGTTATGTGCTTATCTATGTTTGTGTCTTCATTACATGATCATTAGTAGTAGTAACTATGTCTTAAAGTTATGAATGTCCTATGAATCCATCACCTCTCTTAAATGAAAAATGTTTTAATTCAAAAGAACAAGAAGTACATAAGTTTCGAATTTATCCTTGAACTTAGTTTAATTATATTGATGTGGTGACAATGCTTCTTGTTTTCTGAATGTATGCTTGAACAGTGCATATGTCTTTTGAAGTTGTTGTTTAAGAATGTTAAATATGTTGGCTCTTGAAAGAATGATGACTAGGAGACATGTTATTTGATAATCTGAAAAATCATAAAAATGATTCTTGAAGCAAGAAAAAGCAGCAAAGAACAAAGCTTGCAGAAAAAAAAATAGGTGAAAAAAAAAAATATATATATATATAGAAAAAAATAAAAAGAAAAAGAAAAAAAAGCAAGCAGAAAAAGCCAATAACCTTAAAACCAAAAGACAAAGGGCAAATAAAAAGGATCCCAAGGCTTTGAGCATCAGTGGATAGGAGGGCCTAAAGGAATAAAATCCTGGTCTAAGCGGCTAAACCAAGCTGTCCCTAACCATGTGCTTGTGGCGTGTAAGTGTCAAGTGAAAACTTGAGACTGAACGGTTAAAGTCAAGGTCCAAAGCAAAAGAAGAGTGTGCTTAAGAACCCTGGACACCTCTAATTGGGGACTTTAGCAAAGCTGAGTCACAATCTGAAAAGGTTCACCCAATTATGTGTCTGTGGCATTTATGTATCCGGTGGTAATACTGGAAAACA
Source organism: Arachis hypogaea (assembly GCF_003086295.3). Lineage (NCBI taxonomy): Eukaryota > Viridiplantae > Streptophyta > Magnoliopsida > Fabales > Fabaceae > Arachis > Arachis hypogaea. The sequence continues at coordinate 45,461,130 of NC_092047.1, forward strand.
AAGTGCTTAGGGCCACGGCCAAGACTCATAAAGAAGCTGTGTTCAAGAATCATCATACTGAACTAGGAGAGTCAATAACACTATTCGAAATCTGAAGTTCCTATAGATGCCAATCATTCTAAACCTCAATGGATAAAGTGAGATGCCAAAACTATTCAAGAGGCAAAAAGCTATAAGTCCCGCTCATATGATTGAAGCTATGTTTCATTGATAGTTTGGAATTTATAGTATATTCTCTTCTTTTTATCCTATTTGATTTTCAGTTTCTTGGGGACAAGCAACAATTTAAGTTTGGTGTTGTGATGAGCGGATAATTTATACGCTTTTTGACATTGTTTTTAGTATGTTTTTAGTAGGATCTAGTTACTTTTAGGGATGTTTTCATTAGTTTTTATGTTAAATTCACATTTCTGGACTTTACTATGAGTTTGTGTGTTTTTCTGTGATTTCAGGTATTTTCTGGCTGAAATTGAGGGACTTGAGCAGAAATCAGATTCAGAGGTTGAAGAAGGACTGCTGATGCTGTTGGATTCTGACCTCCGTGCACTCAAAATGGATTTTCTGGAGCTACAGAACTCTAAATGACGCGTTTCCAATTGCGTTGGAAAGTAGACTTCCAGGGCTTTCCAGCAATATATAATAGTCTATACTTTGGCCAAGAATAAATGACGTAAACTGGCATTCAACGCCAGCTTTCTACCCAAATCTGGCGTCCAGCGCCAGAAAAGGAGCCAAAACCAGAGTTGAACGCCCAAACTGGCACAAAAGCTGGCGTTCAACTCCAAGAAGGACCTCTACACGTGCAACATTTAGGCTCAGCCCAAACACACACCAAGTGGGCCCAGGAAGTGGATTTATGCATCAATTACTTACTCATGTAAACCCTAGTAGCTAGTTTATTATAAATAGGACCTTTTACTATTGTATTAGGCATCTTTGATCAGTTAGATCTTTGATCAGTTATATGCTATCTTAGATCACGTTTTGAGGGCTGGCCATCTCGGCCATGCCTGGACCTTCACTTATGTATTTTCATACGGTAGAGTTTCTACACTCCATAGATTAAGGTGTGGAGCTCTGCTGTTCCTCAAGGATTAATGCAAAGTACTACTGTTTTCTATTCAATTCATCTTATTTCGCTTCTAAGATATCCATTCGCACCCAAGAACGTGATGAAGGTGATGATTATGTGTGACGCTCATCACCATTCTCCCCTATGAACACGTGCCTGACAAACACTTCCGTTCTACATGAAATAAGCTAGAATGAATATCTCTTAGATCTCTTAACCGGAATCTTTGTGGCGTAAGCTAGAATGATGGCGGCATTCAAGAGAATCCGGAAAGTCTAAACCTTGTCTGTGGTATTCCGAGTAGGATTCAATGATTGAATGACTGTGACTAGCTTCAAACTCGCGAGTGCTGGGCGTTAGTGACAGACGCAAAAGGAGGGTGAATCCTATTCCAGCATGATCGAGAACCGACAGATGAATAGCCGTGCCGTGACAGGGTGCGTGAGCATATTATTCACTGAGAGGAGGGGATGTATCCACTGACAACGGTGATGCCCTTGCATACAGCCAGCCATGGAAAGGAGTAAGACAGATTGGATGAAGATAGCAGAAAAGCAGAGGTTCAGAGGAACGAAAAGCATCTCTATTCGCTTATCTGAAATTCTCACCAATGATTTACATAAGTACCTCTATCCCTATTCTATTATATATTATTCGAAAACACCATTATCAATTTATATCTGCCTAACTGAGATTTGCAAGGTGACCATAGCTTGCTTCATACCAACAATCTCTGTGGGATTCGACCCTTACTCACGTAAGGTATTACTTGGACGACCCAGTGCACTTGCTGGTTAGTTGTATCGAAGTTGTGAACCATGGTATTGGCACCATGTTCTTGGCGCCATTGCCAGGGAAAGAAAGAGCCATGAATTTTACATAATTAAAGTGTAATTACGATTACGCGTACCAAGTTGCTCACGTTGCCAGGGATTGTTCGAGCCTGGACATCACAATTTCGTGCACCAGTTACCTTTTTGATGCAGGACTTGTTACCAGCTCTTGAGGAAGTCATCCCTGGGGTGGACAACCGTTACTGTGTGAGGCATCTATATAACAACTTCAGGAAGAAATTTCCTGGATTGGAGCTGAAGAATCAAATATGGAGATGTGCGAAGTCTACACACTGGAAAGACTGGGAGAATGAGATGAAGACAATGAGACTCAAGAGTGAGGATGCATTTCGGCACTTGAATAGTATCCCACCCAGGTTCTGGTCCCGTTCTCGCTTTTCATTTTATTCAAAGTGTGAGTCCCTTGTTAATAACATGAGTGAGAGTTTTAATGCTGTGATAGTTGAGGCTAGAGAAAAACCAATTGTCACTATGTTAGAGGACATTAGGGTGTATATTATGACTAGGTGGGCTGCCAATAGAGCTAGGATTCAAGTTTACCATGGTAACATTATGCCATTAATATTAAAGAAGCTAGAGAAAAGGGTAAAGCATTCTAGAGACTGGAGGCCATTTTGGTCAGCTGCTAGTAAGTATGAGATTATGTGTGGGTTAGACAAATTTATTGTAGATCTGGCTGCTTGTGAGTGTTCATGTAGGAGGTGGCAGATGAGCGGGCTACCCTGTCCTCATGCCATTAGCTGCATAACATTCAAAGGCTTGGACTTGGAGTCGTTTGTGGATGACCATTACAAGAAGGATGCTTACCTGAGGTGCTACCAGGAAGTCATACATCTTCTGAATGGGCCAGATCTGTGGGAGAGATCCCAGTATGATGATGTCATGCCACCACCATATCGGAAGCCAAGTAATAAACCCATATTTTATGATGTATTTTGTGCTCAATTTAAGTGATTTATTCAATCCTTCACCCACTTATTCATGTAATTTGCATGGTTTTACTTTCCCTTCCTTATTATGTGATATATGTGAAAAACATGTTTTCTATGCTTTAGAAATATTAAAATTAATTATCCTTTATTACCATTTGATGCCGTGATTTGTGTGTTGAGTGCTTTCAGGCTTTATAGGGCAGGAATGACTTAAAGGATGGAAAGGAAACATACAAAAATGGAAGGAAAGCACAAAAATGGAGTTTTGAAGAAAAAGGGCAGTGACGTGAACGCATGGACGAAGTGGCCGCATGCCCAGCGCGAAAAGGTAGCAACGCGAACGCGTGACTGACGCGGACGCGTGCCTTGAGCAGAACGCAAATGACGCGGACGCGTGACCGAAGCAAACGCGTGATAAGGAAACTCCCAGATGACGCGACCGCGTGACCCACGCGGACGCGTGACAGACGCCACGCACCAGAAACTGCAGAAAATGCCCCCAGCAACTTCTGAAGCCCTTTTGGCCCAGATCCAAGTCTAGAAAACACAGATTAGAGGTTATAAAGTTGGAGAATGCATCCATTCAAAGAGGTCTTTCCGATTATTCACTTTTCATAATTTAGATGTAGTTTTTAGAGAGAGAGGTTCTCTCCTCTCTCTTAGGTTTTAGGATTATGATTCCTCTTAAAGGAATTATGATTTCTTATTATTTCAACTTCTTATTTCAACTCCCACTCAGGTTCAATATTCCTTTTACTTTATATTTCTCTTTTACTTTCATATACTTTAATGCTTTTATTTAATTACTTATGTTGCCAAATTGGCTCATGAACCATTCATGTTAGGATTTTCTTTATTTGATATAAATTGAGGTATTTCAGATTTATGATTCTTATTTAGCTTTTTATATTCTTGGCTTTAATTGATTAACTGGAGGCTCTTGAGTTATCAAACTTATCGTGATTGTTAATTGTTATTTTTGCTAATTGAATTGAATTCCACTAACTCTAGTCTTTCCTTAGGAATTGGTTAGGACTTGGGGATCTAACTAATTAGTCCACTTGACTTTCCCTTGCTTTTGTAAAGGTTAACTAAGTAGGATTAAACTCAATTCTCATAAGAATAACTAGGATAGGACTTCCAAATTTTCATACCTTGCCAAGAGTTTTATTAGATATTAATTTATTAATTCATACAATTTATTTTCCTTGTTCAAACCTTTCAAAACCCAAAAACACTATTTTCCATAACTAATAATAAGAACACCTCCCTGCAATTCCTTGAGAAGACGACCCGAGGTTTGAATACTTTGATTTATAAATTTTATTGGGTTTGTTACTTGTGACAACCAAAACGTTTGTAAGAAAGGATGATTGCTTGGTTTAGAAACGATACTTGCAATGGGAATTTATTCTGAATTCTAAACCGTCAATCATTCGTTCTTCAAAATGGCACCGTTGCCGGGGAATTGCAAACGTGTGCCTTATTATTGGTTATTGTAAATATTTTTATTTTACTTGTTTATTTGTTTTTGTTTTTCCCTTTTATTTTTATTAGCTACTATGAATTCTCACCCCTCTCGCTTTGAGTTTGGTTCTAAATTTGTTGAAAGGAGTAGAAGCTATAACAGAAATGTGCATTAAGGTCTAAGCAATCAAAGATGGATGGAGCCAAGAGGATCTGATCAACCCTTTAGGCAACAACACCCTCCAAGATATCATGGGCAAGGACCACTCAACAATGCATTCCAAGCTGATAGATATGGTGGACCCCCTTGTAATTACCAACAAGCCCCACCCTGTGCTTATAGACCATCCTCTCAACGTAGCTTTGAACCACCACACTCACAAATTCCTTTTCACCATTCACCACCGTATGACCCTTATTCACCACAATCCCAATCTAATTACTCCCAAGAACCACCACATTCTTATTATGAACCCTCTCCCCCAACCAATGAACCCTCATACCCACCCCAACCTCCTATGGATAACAGACTTTGTGTTCTTCTTCAAGGGCAAGTGAAGATGCAAAGAGACGTACTGGAAATCACTACTGCCTTAACCGAGGTAGTAAATATAATAGCTTCCTGACATCTGAGCACTCAAAGTATTCCCATGGCTACATGTGGAGAATCTAAAGAAGAGCGTAGCATGAAGGAGACACTAGAAATTTCGGTGGACAATGAGGAGCATGGCTTTGTATTGGAACAAGTGGAGGAAGCCATGATAGTTGTAGAGGAAGAAGTGGTTGAAGATTTAGGAGACGCTGAACCTCCATGGGAATCGAGAACTGTAAAGAATTCCGCCGAGACATTCGAATTTGATGCCAAGGAGGATAGTGCACAACCTCCAATGCATATACCTTGTGAAAAATTGGACGGAACAGACCAAGAAGTTGATTTCATAGGCAGTGATGACCATGAATCAAGCTCTCCTAATCACGAACTTACATCCGCAACTGAACCCCATGAGCCTGAAAAACCTTATCCAAGTGAATACGAAGATGACGTCGAGGTAGATTTCTCTCAACCTCCAACGTATGACTTAAGTGATGAGGAAGATATAGAAGACTTTGATCAGGACGCAGTTGCAGTTGAAGAATTTTGCAAAGAAGTGGAGAAATTCACAGAAGAATACAAGGGAGTAGAGCTTACAGAACCACTGGAAACACTTATCCCAAGGCCATTACCACCGAATACAAGCTTTAAGTGGGTACAATCCTTAACCTTTATCTTTACTTTTCCACTTGAATATGGTTTGCTTGAAACAGATGGTCAGCTTAGAGCTCTCTGGGGCTTTAAGAGTAAGAGGGAAATGGCTCGTGCTCAGAGCTGGTGTGCAAGATTCAATAAGGTTCCACGCTTCAATTCGAAGTGCACGGATTGGTACAAAGTTCAATTGAATGGGTCTCGGAAGACGTTTGATCATCTTGGTTAGATACAATTTCTAAACTGCCCGGATGGAAGAATATAGATCAAGACGAATGTGGATTTAAAAGCAAAGTTTGGGATCCTGGAAAATATTCTGACATTCGTCACTCCGGGAGCCTGAGAATCTGTTTGGAACTGCTCAAAAGCTTTACATGCCTAGTTTGGGACCCCAGAGGCTGTTGGCATTCCAAACATTGGTGGAGATTTCTGGATGAATTTAAGCACAAGCCACCATGACAGGAAGCTCATCAAATGTCCAACTTAAGGATTTTAACTAAAAGTGCTAGGTGGGAGGCAACCCACCATGGTAAGATCATTCCTGTTTCAATTTTATTTCGTTTTGTTTGTTTTTATATTATATTATTTTCATTGAACCTGAATATTATTCATAGTATTTGCATCAACATTGCATACTGCATAATTACATATAAAAAAAATGGTTGCACGCGACGCGTAAGCATCGCTGACGCGTCCGCGTCACAAGTGCATTAGGAAGAAAAAGTAAACAGAAAGTCACGCAAAAGCGTGGCTGGAGGCGTGCCTTTGGCACAAATTGTTCCACGCGACTGCGTCACTAACGCGTTCGCGTCATTTGCGAAAACATGCCTCCCATGCGTCCGCGTCACTCACGCGAATGCGTGACCTTGTAATCGGCGTAAAAATCCAACGCCCAGAAATCTGGGCTGGAATTGTGCGACTGGTGTGCGTTTAGCACAAAACGGCCCACGTGTTCGCGTCCCTGACGCGAATGCGTCACCTACAAAACATTCATCCCACGCGGAAGCATGAGCGACGCGTCCGCGTCGCGTGGATATCATGGCCCCCTAAATAGAAACAGAGAGTTGCGCTGAAACGACGCTGGAATTGTGCGTTTAGCACATTTTACAGCGACGCGGTCGTGTGCCTCACGCGTCTGCGTCATCCATCTTTTACCCAACCCACGCGATCGTGTCAATCACGTGAACGCGTCAATCCCATTTCACCATAGTCACGCGATTGCGTGCCCCACGCGTTCGCGTGAATTTAAATCCACTAACCCCAAGTCACGCAAACCCTAACCCCATCGCACCCCATACCCCCCTCTTCTTCCCTTTTCTGCAACTCCCTCCTCTGCAACTATCACCACCGCCGCCCCCCTCTGCAACTACCCACACCACCGCAACCACCCAGACCCTCCACCACTACCCCCCCTCTTCCTTCTCCCCTCATTCTCTTCCCTTCTCTTTTCTCCCCTCCGCCACTGCCCCCCCACCGCGGCCAACTTCCGACTGCCGCCTCCCAGCACCGACCACCACCACAGCATCACCACCCTCGCCCCCTTCCTCCTTACCCCCCTCTCCACCATTAACCCCAACCCGAAGCCCCCTGCCACCGCCCCTGCTCCGCCACCGCGCTGCCGTGCCCCTCCCCCAGCGTCGCCGTATCACCACCACCATCTCTCTGCCCTCACCTCTGCTCTTACACATACCAAGTTCCGCCGAATGCCAATTTCTCTATCATTTGTAGTTATTTGCTTATTTTTCTGATTATGTTCGAATTAGGCTAGTTAGAGATGCATGTTTGTAGTGGATTTTAGGTGGTTAGGTAGCTAGGATGTGGTTAGTGGATTTAGGCCTGATAATTGCGTCGTTCTTGCTACCTGTTTTATCTATTTCGCAATTCTGATTTTGCTGTGATAATCATATTGTTCATACATTGTTCTTCCATGTTTCTTGCTGCTATTACATTGCTTTTTCATGTTCATATTATCTGTATCTATTTGCAGCTTTATTTTAATTTATATGAACTACTTTTTTCATACTGTTTATTTCTGAGATCATCCAATTTTAGCCGGAATGCTGCCCAATTTTCTGCAAATTGTTTTCATGTATTGAGTTTGGTAACTTACTATTTTGCCTCACTTGGCTACAACCAAACCAATTCATGCCTGGCCGAGCTAGCATTCTTATTCCTTTTGATCCCCTAGTTAATAACTTGCACTATTGATGATTTCATGTTAGTTTGGCAACTTTCTATCCTTCTAAATTATCATCAATAACCTGATATTTTTGCTTGAATATGGGTTGATTATTCTTTAAATTTGTGAATTTATTGTTACCTAGGAAACATTTATCATGCCACTCACTTTAAAATACTTTCTCCTAACTCACTGATTTTCACTTTCTAACCTCTTTTTCAATCCTAACCGATCTAACTTTCAAACTTCTCTTTTTGATTTTTAACTATTTACTTTAACTTTCTAACTCAAGGCATGATTATTGTTTTTCCTAATTAACATGAATTCTACTTATATTATATTTTGGATTGTGATTTTTCATCTCAGATTTCTAACTCAAATACAGTCCATAATGGACATATACTTAACTCATTTCATAATTCTGCTGCTCTTTTGCCACTATGTGCTTATATTGTTATTATTCTATTTGCCTACTTGTTTTCCTGCTTTGTTCTTCAATTATACCCTGAAATTTCTGCTTTTCAGGATGTCTGACCCTCAGCGCAAAGGAAAAGGCAAAGCAACCACTGGCAAATGGAAAAGAAGCGAATCCTCTATGTCCATCCTCGACATTATGCATGACGACTCCTGGCGGGAAAAGCACTTTACCCCGCAGGAGAAGGCTGACCAGCTCCTCACTGCCAATGATCCAGTTAAATTTGTAAACAGATACTGTGAGCTGAAGTATCCAGTGTTTGCCACCTCCAGGAACCTGTACCTGGAGAGAACTCTGAAAATTCCAGAAGAACTACAGCAGTACACCTCTGAACAGATAAAATAGAGAGGCTGGTTCTTCTTGGAGAGAAACTTGACAGAGGTCAATGCTTCCTGTGTTAGAGAGTTTTACTGTAACTATTTCAAGACTTCCCTAGATGCAGTGCACCTTAGAGGGAAACAGATTCTGGTCACTGAGGAAGCTATTGAGGACATCCTCCACCTTCAGCCTAAATCCGATCAGCCTGACGGTTACCAAAAGGCTGAAGAGGATATGCGCTTTATGAGATTTGACTGGAATGCTGTCAAGCAGAGAATTGCCCTTGATCCTACTATCCCATGGGTCATGGGAAAGAACACAGTGATGCCTAAGGGAATCATGTTGATTTATCTGAATGATGAGGCTCGGCTCTGGCACCAGATTCTGAGCAACTATGTGATGCCGAGCACTCATGAGACAGAGCTGCCCGCTGCTATGATCACCCTCATCTGGTGTGTGATGGAGGGTAAGGACCTGTATTTGCCACGTTTCATCCGATATTATATGGCCAGGGTCCATGTCAGAGGCACTCTTTCTTTTCCTTATCTGATCACCCAGCTAGGCCGTCGAGCTGACGTGCATTGGGAGCTTGCTGATGAGAAGCCACCTACTGCAGACTGCAAGAAGATTATCCCTCACAGCAGGAAGTTTCAGGCTTCAGGCCGCAGACCCAGAGATCCCTCTACAGTCAGCGCCTCCACTGCAGCAGACAGATCCTCCTACACTTATCCAGTCTGCAAACCCTCAGGCCACCACAGAGACTCTAGCAGCCCATCCTTCCGGTGATGGCACTTTTTCACACCCAGTTTGAGTGAGCATCGAGTACGATGCTATATTTTAAGTGTGGGGAGGTCGCCATCCCTGGCATATCTTTTTGGTGAACCACTACAGACCCCTTTTTTTTAATCTTATTTTGTTTATTTTTTTGTATTTTTATTTTTATTTTTATTTTTCAGTACTTATACATTATTTTTTTGCTGTATTTCTACTTTATTTCTGCATTTTGCACTTTAGTTTATATCTTAGACATTTAGTTTAGTTTACAATTTTAAACTTATTAGTTATAGAATATGTGGATTAATTAGTATAGTTTACCCCTTTAGCATATAATAGTTTGGTTCAATTGAAAATAAAAGGAAGTAAACTAGAAACTTTAGTAAATTAAAACAATCCACACACCTTGTATATATAGCATTACAAGTTAGTTAGTTAACAACATTTCATCAAGGAGGAACACTAAGATTTTAAAAGCCACCCTAATATTTACATTGAGAATAATGGGAACTCTTGAATTCTACTTGTATGACATGTATAACTGATATATGATTTTTGAGTTAGAGAACACACAGCCTATGAGTTTTGAGCTTAATTGTATGGTTACATTCAAACCATAAATTTCATTCCTGTGTGTTTTGCCCTTCTTTTTCATTCTGATGTTCTTTACTTTGTTTTAATCTATATGTCCAATATAGAATATAGATACATACCAAGAGATGATTGAGGCCATAATTTGAATTTTCCCTCACTTATCCCTAATTAGCCTAACTTTTACATCACCCTTGTTAGCCCCCTTGAGCTTTTTAATTCCCTCTTTTTCTATAACCACATTACTAGCCTTAAGCAGAAAAACAAAATAAAAATTCCAAGTTGAATCCTTGGTTAGCTTAAGATAGATATTGTGTACAATTTCAGAGTGGAGAATTTTATGGGAACATGGGATGATAGAAACAAAGTAGGGATTTAAAAAGAACAAGTTGTTTCAAAAACAAAAAAAAATTGGGAAGCACGCTCATGTGAAATCAAAATAATTAAATTACCATGTGCATTGATAAAAAAAAATTAATATTTTTAGTATTTAAATAAGGGGATACAAAAATTTCCCAAATGCAAAATAAAAAGAGTCAATGCACATGGGACAAAATTTCAAAAATTAAAATTAATGCATGAGCTTGCAATACAAAGTGGGAAAAATTTGGGTAATTAGGTAAAGGAACTCTAAAATTATATAAAGTGTGTATGTTAGGTGAGATCTTAGACTAATCAAGGATTCACTTATTAGCTCACTTAGCCTTATACATATACCCTTACCTTTACCTTGGCCCCATTATAACCTTGAAAAAGACCTCATAATTTTTGTATGTCTGTATTCCATATTTGTTGATTGGTTAGATGAAGAACAAAGTTTTAGAAAGCAAGAATAGAAAGAAGAATAGAGTGATTAACCCAATAAACACTGAGTGACTGGAGAGTAAACACAAAATCCAGTGAGGGTTCAATAGCTCATCACCATATATCTCTGCTTAATTGTTAATTGTCTTGCAAGTTTGTGAAATATTTTTACCCATCTCAATTGTAAAAGTGCTTTAACATTATCTAGGGTTTGGCTATGCATATATGATTCCTTGAGGATATGAATTAATTTAACTACATGTAAGTTTTATATACAAGTGAATAATAACTAGAATTGCATGACCCATTTAGGTAGTTTGCATTTAGAATAGAATGCATTGCATGAGATTCCACCACTTTAACCTTACCTTATTCTTTATCTTGGATTTAGCATGAGGACATGCTATTGTTTAAGTGTGGGGAGGTTGATAAACCCATATTTTATGATGTATTTTGTGCTCAATTTAAGTGATTTATTCAATCCTTCACCCACTTATTCATGTAATTTGCATGGTTTTATTTTCCCTTCCTTATTATGTGATATATGTGAAAAACATGTTTTCTATGCTTTAGAAATATTAAAATTAATCATCCTTTATTACCATTCGATGCCGTGATTTGTGTGTTGAATGCTTTCAGGCTTTATAGGGTAGGAATGACTTAAAGGATGAATAGGAAACATACAAAAATGGAAGGAAAGCACAAAAATAGAGTTTTGAAGAAAAAGGGCAGCAACGCAAATGCATGGACGAAGCGCCCACGTGCCCACCGCGAAAAGGCAGCGACGCGAACGCGTGACTGACGCGGACGCGTGCCTTGAGCAGAACGCAAAACGACGCGGACGCGTGACCGAAGTGAACGCGTGATAAGGAAAACTCCCAGATGACGCGACCGCGTGACCCACGCAGACGCGTGACAGACGCCACGCAGCAGAAACTGCAGAAAACACCCCCAGCAACTTCTGAAGCCCTTTTGGCCCAGATCCAAGTCCAGAAAATACAGATTAGAGGTTATAAAATGGGGGAATGCATCAATTCAAAGAGGTCTTTCCGATTATTCACTTTTCATAATTTAGATGTAGTTTTTAGAGAGAGAGGTTCTCTCCTCTCTCTTAGGTTTTAGGATTAGGATTCCTCTTAAAGGAATTAGGAATTCTTATTATTTCAACTCCCTCTCAGGTTCAATATTCCTTTTACTTTATATTTCTCTTTTACTTTCAGATACTTTAATGCTTTTATTTAATTACTTATGTTGCCAAATTGGCTCATGAACCATTCATGTTAGGATTTTCTTTATTTGATATAAATTGAGGTATTTCAAATTTATGATTCTTATTTAGCTTTTTATATTCTTGGCTTTAATTGATTAACTGGAGGCTCTTGAGTTATCAAACTTATCGTGATTGTTAATTGTTATTTTTGCTAATTGAATTGAATTCCACTAACTCTAGTCTTTCCTTAGGAGTTGGCTAGGACTTGGGGATCTAACTAATTAGTCCACTTGACTTTCCCTTGCTTTCGTAAAGGTTAACTAAGTGGGATTAAACTCAATTCTCATAAGAATAACTAGGATAGGACTTCCAAATTTTCATACCTTGCCAAGAGTTTTATTAGATATTAATTTATTAATTCATGCAATTTATTTTCCTTGTTCAAACCTTTTAAAACCTAAAAACACTGTTTTCCATAACTAATAATAAGAACACCTCCCTGCAATTCCTTGAGAAGATGACCCGAGGTTTGAATACTTCGGTTTATAAATTTTATTGGGTTTGTTACTTGTGACAACCAAAACGTTTGTAAGAAAGGATGATTGCTTGGTTTAGAAACTATACTTGCAACGGGAATTTATTCTGAATTCTAAACCATCAATCATTCGTTCTTCACCAAGTCACCGGCCAGTCAAGAAGAGGAAGCGAGGACCTGGGAATGATGATAACAGATGCCAAACTCACCTCTCCCGTAGGGGCTAAACATAGAGGTGTTCTAACTGTGGTGCTCTAGGTCACAAGAAATCAGGCTGCACAAAGCCTAAGAAGAAGGTATCTTCCATTCCATTCTGGTATAGTGTTCAGGTTGGGTTATATTTACTTGTGCTAAAAAATGTTCCTTATGTTTTTGTTTCTGTCACAGGTCCTACCTGCATCTCAGCAAGCTGCCAAGCTGCCAAGAAGAGGTACTAAGGTTGCAGGTTCACAACCCCCTGGCCAAACAGTGCAAAGAGGGAGACTTAGCAAGAAATCATGCTCTCAACCCAGCCCTGCTACAAGTCATTCCAACACAGCAACTACTCAGCCCAGCAAACCAGTAACCAGGCCCAGGAAAATGGCAGCTAGGTCCACTGATAATTCAACCCAGCCCAAGATTCAGACCAAAAATGTAGCCGGACCTGCACCACCTCAGTCCAACCCTAAAGCTCCTTCATCCCAACCTTTTGCCTCAAAAGAGCAGTGCAGCAGCTTCCTCCACTAGCAAGAAGCCCTCACACAGTCAACTAATTCAGAGGAAGAGGCATTTCTCTATTATCCAGACTGGTGCACCTCATATCCCAATGCAGAAACTCAAGCTAATGGCAAAATTGCCTCCTAGTGCATGGGGCAATCTTTGAAGAGGATTAGTTATGTGTTTTGGCTGTTATGCTATTTCATTAAGTCTGAAACAATGTTATGTTGGTATTTTGTTATTTTGTTATTTGTTCCATGTGGTGGACAAATTTTAAGTTTGTTTATGAACTATGTTGGTCTGTGTTTTTTCTGTTTAAGTACTAACGACAACTCTGTAATTGGCCATTTTGGCTTATGGATGCTGTTGTGAACTTTATTGTCACTGTTTTAAGAATCATTGCTTAATGTTTTATCCTGGTGCACATAATTGTTCTTTACATGTTTTCAACACATTTTCACTGCTTCATGGTTGGAAATTTGCACAACACATTTTCACTACTTCAACACTTTTCATTCATTCATTAAAACATCTTCACAGGGGATACATCACATTACATCATTGTAGCAATAAAAGTAACAGTATCAAATAACCAAAACAACACACAAAAATCCTACAAATGATGTTCTAATCATCTCCTGATTAGATGTATTCCATATGGTTACCTCCAACTGTGTGGATTATGCAGCAACAAATAGAGAAACCCAATCCACCCAACTACCCCTAAAGCAGCTACAATCCTCAGCTTTCATTCGACATCCTTCAACCTTGTCTTCAACGTTGTAATCTTTTTCCTGCATCTTGCAATCTCAGAATCCCGCAGCGCTCCTCCAGCTTCTGGGTCTGCCCACCTAAAGAAATCACAGCCATCCTGAACCTATCACCACCCAGAACTCATAAGATGAAGGAAACCCAGATAGAAAACCTCAATCTTAGAAATTACAGGCCAACAAAATACCTCATAGTAGACACAACCCCAAAATCGTCGGCCTGGGTTATCCTTCGTCGTTGAGGTTTGCAGAATCGGCCTCTCCCCATGCCCACATACCATCTCCTTCACAGGTGTTCGAATTCTGTCCGATCTTGAACCCTGGGAAGCCATCCAATCGGCGTCTCTATCCCCGTCCTCCACTTCGTCGAACCCTAGCATAGCTTTCTTCCTCACAGCCTTCGACCCAACATCTTCTCCTCCTTCTCCCACAGTGTTCCCTTTTATTATTAATATTATCATTATTAATATTATTATTATTATCATTAATTAACAAACAGTTAAGGAGAGTAACGAACTCAGGGGCATAATTATCCGTCGGACCATTTTAGTACAAGTGTCAACTTCGGGGACGATTTTGTTTAAAAAAAACTTAGGGACAAAACAAATTTTTGACCCCTACGTTAGGGACCAAAATTGAACTTAACCCTAATACAATTATTAGATCATGCATTCCTTACTCCTACTTTTTTGTAGGAGTACGATAAACTTTCATCAAAATAATTATAAAATATATCTCATTTTTTTTAAAATTACTAATTAGATTTTGATCCCTCAAATTTTTGGTTTTTTAACTTTTTTCTTTTTTTTTATTTCAGATTCAGAGGCATTCAGAGAAAAGAAGCAGCTAGGTTTTTCATCCAATTTCAATCCCTGCCATTCTCATCCTCTTTCTCTGCTGCAAATCTCGTTCACATATCCTCGCCGCCGCAACACGCCTCCGCCACCGCTGCAACCTGCTGCCGCCACCGCGCCCTACTTCCGCCGCCGCTCCCTGCTTCTGCCACCGCGCAACCTGCTTCTGCCGCCTTCGCGCAAGACTTTGCCTCAACGCTTGGAGGTTAGTTAATCATTATGCCTTTTCAATTCATCATTTCGTATGTTTTCTTCTTTGTTCTTTGCACTATTACTTCTTCAATCTCTTTGACCCTCTCTCTGACTTTGACCTCCACACACACACTTTTTATGTTGTAAATGGTTAACACATGTTGTGGTTATTGTTGGTGGTGGTAATGGTGGTATTTCTCATGTCAACTCTCTCTACATGTTACTATATTTATTAGCTTTCGGTGTTTTATTGGCTTATTCATATGGTAGTTGTAACCTCGGCAGAGTAACACGGAACAAAAACCATGTTTCAATCGGCGAGTGTTCAACAAGAACATGGTCTTGTCCATGATTTTGTATCCCATATTGGTCGATTTGCCTTTGATTCCAGGTTCTTCACCTTTGGCTCTAATAATTGCTAGTTTGAAAACCCACTCAGGCGCCATATACCCTCTAGTTTCTCTTATCATTGAGAAATTGCGATCGTTATTGAGAACATCCCTGTTCAATAACTTGGACAATCCAAAATCTGCAACCTTGGGTTGATAATTTGAATCCAGGAGAATATTTTGAGGTTTTATATCACAATGCAAAATCCGTTCCAAGCATTCTTCATGTAAATATTCCAAACCTCTTGCTGTTTTGAGAGCGATGTTATACCTCTTGCTCTGATCGAGTGTATTGGATGAGAGGTTATCTGCCAAAGAACCATTTTCCATGTACTCATACACCAATAGCCGATGCTTTCCCTCAGCACAATAACCCCACATTTCAATCAAGTTCATGTGGTTGAGCCTTCCAATGATGCTCACTTCAGCAAGGAATTCACCTTCTCCTTGCATAGCATTATTGAGTTTCTTTATAGCAGCAATTCTTTGATTAGACAAAATAGCTTTGTATACAATGCCTCCTGCACCCCTTCTAATCTCTTGGCTGAATTCTTTTGTCGCCTTTTTTAGCTCAGAATAGCTAAATTTTCTAAATCCCACTGTTGCAAGATGATGGCCATGTGGATCTATGCTAGAATTCTGCTTGCTCTTGATTAAGAACAAAACAACAAAGACACAAGCCATTTCAAGAACTCCAATTGCAGTGGCAAACCACAAAAGGAAGCTCACAAAATGGCTTACATGCTTTTTTGAATACTCTCTATGAATTTTCACAGAACAATCACTGTTTCTGATGACAGAGTCTTCATAGCTGGTGGGAAAGCTCTTCCCTTTGGGCACTTTCAAGTAGGTTATAGTTCCTGCGGCTCCTGGAAAATGTCTATTGAGCAATTGTGTTTTTGTATAGCACTTGAACAGGCTCGCACCGTTGTCGTATGAATATTGAAATCCTTTGCAATTAGAATTATTCAAGCACAAACTTTCACAATGAGTGTAGGTAAAATTTGGCAAGTAATAAGCGTCATAGCCATAGAACTCAACTTGGCCCAGTTCCAAGAAAGTTACCTTCCTTTCATTAGATGTAGCAGCAAATATGGATTCACACCCATAAGACCAATCACTTTGATTCTTTACTTTGTATCCAGGAACACATGAGCACTTCCTTCCCTTTTTAAGATCAAATCTGCAAACACTATTAGCACCTGAGTGGGAAAGAGGGGCTAGTTGTTATTTTTTTAATTTTTAATTCTTGATAGTTAATTATATATAAGCCGAGAAGGTGGAAGGCACGTATGTTGTGCAACTTGAAAGGATTGCCTAGTTGTCCAAAGTGAACGTAGTGAAGGGCTATGGAAGGGGGCTACAATCAATCAACTCAAAGAAAGCAGTGTGTTTAAAATGGGGTCCTTTCATTAAAGGGCATATGCATATCTAATCTTGCGAGCAATTTGTTTCTATGGACTGAGGTGGTAGCCAAGCAAACTTCGTGGGGTTCTCAAAGGGGAAACAATGTGTTCTTCAGTGGTCGCGAGCGGCGGGAAATTTGTGACATGGGATCAGAAATATAGATAGATTGAAAGATAGAGGATATATACTCTTTATTATTTTTTGTCCTTTGCACCCACCGCATGTATAACTGGCATTGCCAATTGTTATTGTGTTTCTGTTTTTACTCTTCAAGTTCCACTATTAGATTTTGGATTCATGCTTCTTCATTTTCTCCCTTAATACAATAAATGAAACTTGTGTCCAATTCCATGATTCCTAAGATTGACACTATTGGATTGATTTTAATTTTAAAAGATTGTGATTTTTGATGGCTGGTACTCGATGTGCGGACGATATCAAGTTCAATGGTTCCACTTCTACTGTTACTATTTGGTCTCTATTTTAAAATTATTTGTTCTTATCATGTTTGGCAATTTATACAAACTTTAGTTTCATTTTGAATTGTGTATTGGTGTTTAGGAAGTTATGGGTCATGAATTTTCTCATGAAGGGGTTAATAGCGAGCATATATCATATGATCAGTATGAGCAGGAGGAAGAAAAACATGAGGAAGTTGACGTGGATTATATGGATGAGGACAACACAAATGTGGAACCAATGTTCGATTATCACGGCTTCGATGAAGGGTATAACATTGACTCACTCGAAGACATTGGGATGATTGAATTTTGGAACATCAGGGATGAAGATGTATGTCATTTTCACTTTTCTAATGTCGAAATTGCATTTGAGTTCTACAATAGATATGGAAGGACAAGAGGCTTTAGTGCTCGGAAGAACAGGACTAGGAAGAGTTGTGCGGGCATACTTAAGTTGAAGAATTTTGTATGTCATCGCGAAGGATTTAGACCGTAAAATAATTATGTGATTGGAAACTTTAAGAGAAAACCTACTCCCGAGCCAAGGTGTGGCTGCAGTGAAATGATGGAGATTCGTCTAGATGCACCTAGTAGTCGTTGGTTTATTTCTTATTTTTCTGATGAACACAATCATCTGCTTCTGGATCTTCGGTTGACTGGATTGCTTCGTGGGCATAGATTCATGTCCGAGGTTGATATTGGCCACATGATTAACATGAAAAAGGGTGGGATTAGTGTTGGGCAGATATATCAGGCATTAGCAAATCAGGAAGGTGGCTACGAGTATCTCTCTTTCACGCAAAGGGACATGTACAAAAAAATAGCAAAGGAGAGGCACCAATTACCCGGTGATGCATATGCAGCTTTGAAGTATCTAGAAGATCAAGCAACAAATGACCCTTCTCTCTATTTTAATCATCACATGGATGCTGATGGTACTTTGCGTAATTTATTCTGGTACGATGGTCTCAGTAGGGCAGATTACTCATTATTCAGCGATGTGCTGGCTTTTGATGCTACCTATAAGAGGAATAAATATATGTGTCCATTTGGTGGTATTTTCTGGTGTCAATCATCACAATCAACACAATTATCTTTGCTGCTGCTTTAATTTTCGATGAGGAAAAAGACACATACAGGTGGTTGCTACAACAACTGAAGGTGGCAATGAATGGGAAAGCACCTGTTTCGGTTATCACGGATGGTGATCTATCAATGAAGTTTGCCATTGAGAAAGAGTTTCCTAATGCACATCATAGATTATGTGCATGGCATCTGATTCGCAATGCAACAAGTAACATTGGCAAGCCCCAGTTTACCTCCATGTTTAAAAAGTGTATACTAGGCGACTATGAAATTGATGTATTTCGTCAAAAGTGGTTTGAAATGGTTGAGGGATTTGGTGTCGAAAACAAGAATTGGGTCCTAGATATGTATAAAAAGAGACATTCATGGGCAACTGCACATATAAGAGGGAAGTTTTTTGCTAGTTTTCGGACTACTTCTCGGTGCGATGGATTAAACTCAATCATTGCAAAGTATGTCAATTCAAGGTACAATCTGGTTGAGTTCATTCAACACTTTAATCGATGTGTCGACCATATAAGGTGGAAAGAGATTGATGAGCGAGATTTTTGCCAGTAAAGAATATCATAAAAACAGTCGCGTTGTAGATATAGTTTCCAAACCAACAAAAATCCCTTTTGTGCAAACGTTTTGGTTGTCACAAGTAACAAACCCCTTTTTAAATTGATAACCGAGTATTCAAACCTCGGGTCATCTTCTCAAGGAACTGCAGGGAAGTATGTTCTTATTATTGGTTATGGAGATTGTAAAATTGGGGTTTCAAGAATGAGGAACGAGTAATTTAATGACAAGTAAATTAAATGGCAATTGAAAATAGATAAATATTGTAAAGCAAACTCTTGGTAAGGTATGAGAAATTAGAGGTCATATCCTAGCTATCCTTATCAATGATGATGATGGTTGAATCCTAATTCCACTTTATTAACCTTTACTAAGATAAAGGAAGGTCAAGGGATTAATTGGTTTGATCTTCGAATCCTATTTATTTTCTAAGAAAAGATTGGGATTATGGAAGTTCAATTCAATTAACAAAGATAACAATTATCAATTATGCTGTTGAATTGGATAACTTTTGAGTTACTGATTTCTTAACCAAGACCAAAAGGAGAAAAATAAATCTACTTGGAATGAAAATATCTTCAGAGTAAAAGTAACAATAGCATGAATAAGAGTAATCAATATTAAACTGAAATACCTCAAATAATCATTAATAAAAGAGTAATCTGTAACATGAAAGGATTCATAAAGCAGCTTGCAAAAGTAAATAAAAGGAATATTGAACCTGATCAAAAGAGATAATCCTGAAAGTGAATAAAAATCCTAAATCTAAATCCTAATCCTAAAGAGAGAGAGAGAGAATCTCTCTCTAAACTAAATCTAATTCATGGAAAGTGGAAATTGGCGAGCTCTCCTTGAATTGATGTATTCCCTCACTTCATAACCTCTGGTCTATGCCTTCTGGACTTGGATTTGGGCCAAAAAGGGTTTCAGAAATCGCTGGGAGCGTTTTCTGCAATTTCTAGTGCGTGGCCTCTGTCACGCATCCGCATGGGTCACGCGGTCGCGTCGTTCGAAGCTTTTCCTTGCCATGCGGTCGCGTCAATCATGCGACCGCGTCATATTCGTTCTGCTTAAGGTGCGCGGTCGCGTTAGTCATGCGGCCGCGTCGTTGTTGATTCGCGCTTGGCACGCGATCGCGTCATCCATGCGATCGCGTAGATGCCTAGTTTCTTCAAGGACTCCGTTTTGTGCTTTCCTTCCATTTTTGTATGTTTTCTTTCCATCCTTTGAGTCATTCCTGCCTTAGAAGATCTGAAACTACTCAACACACTAATCACGGCATCGAATGGAAATAAAGGTAATTAAAATAATTAATTTTAAAGTATAGGAAACATGTTTTTCACATACATCACATAATAAGGAAGGAGAAGTAAAACCATGCAATTAATATGAATAAGTGGGTGAAGGATTGAATAAATCACTCAAATTAAGCACAAAATATATCATAAAATATGGGTTTATCAACCTCCCCACACTTAAACAATAGCATGTCCTCATGCTAAATCCAAGGTAATAAGTAAGGTTAAAGTGATGGAATGTCATGCAATGCAATCTAATCTAAATGCAACTACCTAAATGAATGATGCATCATGCAATTCTACTTTTTTTATTCGCTCTCTTGTATATAAAGCTTGCATGTAGCTGAATTAATTCACATTCTCAAGAATTCATATATGTATATATATATATAGCCAAGCCTTAGATAATCGTAAAGCACTTTTACAATTGAGATGGGAGAAAAAAGCATTTTATGAACTTGCAAGACAATTAGATAATTCAAACAGAGATAAATGTTAATGAGCTATTGAACCCTCAC
Organism: Arachis hypogaea; assembly: GCF_003086295.3. Lineage (NCBI taxonomy): Eukaryota > Viridiplantae > Streptophyta > Magnoliopsida > Fabales > Fabaceae > Arachis > Arachis hypogaea. The sequence goes on from NC_092047.1 coordinate 45,481,816, forward strand.
TGGATTTGTGTTTACTCTCTAGTCACTCAGTGTTTATTGGGTTAATCACTCTATTCCTCTTTTTATTCTTCCTTTCTATAACTTTGTTCTTCATCTAACCAATCAACAATTATAGAATACAGTCATACCAAAAATCATGAGGTCTTTAATTAAGGTTGTAATGGGGCCAAGGTAAAGGTAAAGATATATGTATAAGGCTAAGTGAGCTAATAAGTGAATCCTTAATTAGACTAAGATCTCACCTAACATACATACTTAGTAAAACAAAACTTCTTTACCTATTTTCCCATATTTTTCCCACTTTTGGATGTTACATGCTCATGTTTCAACCTTTGTTCTTATTCCATGTGCATTGCTTTTTATTTTTGCATTTGGAGAATTCTTTTGTGTTCCCTTTATTAAATACTGAAATTTTTATTTTTATTTTTTTTATTTTTTTAATGCACATGGTAATTTAATCACTTTGATTTCTCATGAGCATGCTTCCCAAACATTTCTTAGTTTGAGTTATTTTATTCTTTTTAACTCTTCTACCTTTTGTTTTTATCATCCATGTTCCCAATAGGTTTCCCACATTTAAACTATTCATAATTTTCTATCTTAAGCTAACCAAGGATTCAACTTTTTGTTTTTCTGCTTAAGGCTAGTAGTGTGGCTAATAGAATAAAAGGGGATTTAAAGGCTCAAGGGGGCTAACAAGGGTGATGTGAAAGGTAGGTTATTTTTGGGATAAGTGAGCTAAAATTAAATAATGGCCTCAATCACTCTTTTGGTATGTATCTATATTCTATATTCTATATTCTATAATTGGACATATAGATTAAAGCAAAGTAAAGAACATTAGAATATAAAAGAAGGGTGGAACACACAGGAATAAAAATTATGGTTTAAATGTAACCATACAATTAAGCTCAAAACTCACAGGCTATGTGTTCTCTAGCTCAAAAATCATTTATCACTTATGTATGTCATGCAGGTTTAGTTAAAAATTCTCATTATTCTCAATGTAAAACTTATATTGAATGGCTTTAAAGTTCTAGTGTTTCTCCTTGATGAAGTGTTGTTAACTAACATGTAATGCTATATATACAAGGTGTGGGTTGTTTTGATTCTGTTAAAGTCTCTAGTTTACTTCCTTTTTCTTTTCAATCTATTCTGAGTTATCTTATGCTAAAAAGGGTAAACTATACTAATCCATCCACAATTTCTATAACTAATAAGTTAGAATTACAACTAAGTGGCTAAAATATGAACTAAAAATGCAAAATGCAGAAATAGAGTAAAAATACATAAACAGTAGTAGTGTATAAGTACTCAGAAAATAAAAATAAAAATAAAGAAAAAAATACAGAAAAATATCCAAAATAAAAGAAATAAAAGAGTCTGTAGTGGTTCACCAAGATAATACGCCAGAGATGGCGATCTCCCCACACTTAAAATGAAGCATCGTCCCTGATGCTCACTCAAGCAGGGTGTGAATGGGTGTCATCACTAGAAGGGATGGTAGCTGGTGTCTCTGTGGTGGCTGGCTGGGGGTCTGACTGCTGTAGAGGAGGGGCTGTCTGAATGGGGATCTCAGGATCTACAGCCTGGATCTGATGTGGGACCGCTGCCTGTGGTGCAGCCTGCTCGGTGTCTGCCTGCTCTGCCTCTCCATGGGGATGGGTCTCTGCCTCGGGCGCATCCGCCTCCTCCTCGGATGCCTCAGATGGTGTGTCAGGCTCGGAAGGGATGTCACCGGATCGTATCATCAGCTTCAGGTGCTCATAGCGTCGCTTGTTGCGACGCTCCATTTAGTCAAGTCGTCGAAACAAGCGGTGCACCAGATGATAGACAGGCTCTGTGGCAGGTGAATGTGCAGTGGTGGTGGCAGGGGTAGGTGGTGCAGCAGTGGAGGAAGAGGGACCGTCAGATGGTGTAACTGTATCATCAGCAGTGGCAGTCAGGAATGGAGGTCTGTGGCCCAAGGCCAGAAAGTTCCTGCTGTGCGGGATAATCTTTTTGCATTCCGCAGCAGGTGGCCTCTCATCAGCATCCTCCCATGGCACGTCAGCTCGACGGCCCAGCTGTGTAACCAGATAGGGAAAGGGAAGAGTGCCGTGGACGTGGACCCTGGCCATGTAGTGCCGGATATAGCATGGCAGGTATAGGTCCTTACCCTCCATCACACACCATAGGAGGGTGATCATAGCGGCTGGTATCTCAGTCTCGTGAGTACTCGGCATAATGTAGTTGCTGAATATCTGATGCCATAGCCGAGCCTCATCGTTCAGGTAAATCCACTTGATCCCTTTCGGCATGGTGGTGTTCTGACCCATGATCCAAGGAACTGACGGGTCAAGGGCAATCCGGGCCTTGACTGCATCCCAGTCAAAACGCATAAAGCGCATATCCTCCTCAGCTTTTTGATAGCTATCTGTCTGATCAGTCTTAGGCAGAAGTTTCAGATCCTCTTCTATTGCCTCCTCAGTAACCAGAATCTGCTTCCCTCTGAGGTTCACTACATCTAGGGAAGTTTTGAAGTAGTTGCAGTAGAATTCCCTAACCCAAGATGCATTAACCTCAGTTAGAGGTCTCTTCAGAAAGAACCAGCCTCTTTGTTTGATCTGATCAGAGGTATATTGCTGGAGTTCTTCTGGGATCTTCAAAGTCCGCTCCAGGTATAGGTTCCTGGAGTTTGCAAACACGGCATACTTCAGCTCACAGTATCGGTTTGCAAACTTTATTGAGTCATTGGCGGGAAGTAGCTGGTCGGCCTTTTCCTGCGGGGTAAAGGCTTTCTCCCGCAAGGAGGCATCATGCATGAGGTCGATGATAGACACGGAGGCTTATCCTCTTTTCTTTTTGCCAGTAGTGGCCTTGCCTTTTCCCTTTCTCTGGGAATCTGACATCCTGGAAGGCTGAATAATGAGAATAGGCAGAAAGGTGGCTGAGGGTGGTGATGATGGTGGCGTCCGGTGGTGGGCACGGCGGCTGGCGGTGGTGGGCACGGCGGCGCGGCTGTTCGGGGCAGGGGGAAGAGAGGGTGATGGAGGTAGGTAAAGGGAGGGGGAAAGAGGTGGTGTTGCTGGTGGAAGGGGGTTGTGGTTGGGACGGTTGGCGGTGGTGGGTGGTGGCGCGGAGGGGAGCAGTGGCGGAGGAGGAGGGAGAAAGAAGAAAGAGGAAGAAAGAAGGAGGAATGAGGGAGGGTGGTAGGTGGCGGCGGCGTCTGGGTGGTTGGCGGCGTCTGGGTGGTGGCGCGGTGGTGGCTGGGTGGTGGTGGTTGAGGGTTGGGGGAGAAGAGAGGGAGAAGAAGAGTTGGGGGGGTGTCGCGACTGATGGGGTTTCGCGTGACTGGGGGGGTTATATTTTTGAATCCACGCGGCCATGTGGAGCACGCGGTCGCGTGGCTGGAGCGAAAAAGGTAGTTGACGTGATCGCGTGGGTGACGCGATCGCGCGGAGGGCAAAAAGAGTAAATGACGCGATCGCGTGGGGTATGCGATCGCGTCGCTGGAATTTGTGCTAAACGCACGAATCCAGCATCGTTTCAGTGCAACTCTCTGTCTCCTTGGGGGTGTTCGTGCAATCCATGCGACGCGGTCACGTCACTGACGCGGTCACGTGGGATTGATTGTGTGCAAGTGATACGATCGCATGGGGCATGCGATCGCGTGGGCCATTTTGTGCTAGACGCACAGTGGCCGCACGATTCCAGCCTAATTTTCTGGACGTTGGATGTTTACGCCGATCTCCAGGTCACGCGGCCGCGTGGATGACGCGGTCGCGTGGGAAGTGTAGTTCGCCATTTGACGCGATCGCATGGGGCATGCGGTCGCGTCGCGCACCTTTTTTTTATGCAGTATGCAGAATGCAATGCTTAATGTGAATGCTATGCATGATTCCAGGTTCAATAAAATAAAAATAAAATTCAAAAACAAACAAAACAAAATAAAATTAAAATTGCAAGCGGAACGATCATACCATGGTGGGTTGTCTCCCACCTAGCACTTTTAGTTAAAGTTCTTAAGTTGGACATTGGAAGGGCTTCCTGTTATGGTGGCTTGTGTTTAAATTCATCCAGAAATCTCCACCAATGCTTGGAATGCCAATAGCCTCCGGAGTCCCAAACTAGGCATGTAAAGCTTCTGAGCAGCTTCAAACAGATTGTCAGGCTCCCGGGGTGACGAATGTCAGAATAGAATCCATGATCCCAAGCCTTGTTCTTAAATCCGCCTCCGTCTTGATCTATATTTTTCCATTCGGGCGGTTTAGAAAGTATATTCTCACCATAGTGACCAAACGTTTTCCGAGATCCATTCAATTGGGCTTGATACCAATCCGTGCACTTCAAGTTGAAGCGTGAAACCTTATTGAACCTTGTACACCAGCTCTGAACACGAGCCATTTCCCTCTTACTCTTAAAGCCGCAGAGAGCTCTAAGCTGGCCATCTGTTTCAAGTAAACCATATTCAAGTGAATAAGTAAAGTTAAAGGTTAAGGATTGTACCCACTTGAAGCTTGTATTAGGCGGGAATGGCCTTGGGGTAGGTGTTTCTGGTGGTTCTGTAAGTTCTTCTCCCTTGTGCTCTTCTGTGAATTCCTCCACTTCCTTGTAAGGTTCTTCAAATGCATCTGAGTCCTGGTCAAAGTCTTTTATATCTTCCTCATCACTTGAGTCATAGATTGGAGGTTGAGAGAAATCTACCTCTGCATCATCTTCGTATTCAATTGGGGAAGATTCTTCGATCTCAGAGAATTCACTTGTGGATGCAAGTTCATCACTAAGAGAGCTAGACTTGTGACTATCATCATCAAGGGAATTTGTGTCCTGGGTTATTCCGTCTAGTTCTTCATAAACGACTTGCCTTGGGGATTGTGCAATATCCTCTTTAGCATCAACTGTAACGTCCTTGACGGAGTTCTCCTCAGCTCTGGATTCCCATGGAGGTTCAGCATCTCCTAGATCTTCAACCAACTCTTCTTCTTGTACAATGACAGCTTCTTCTACTTGTTCTAGTATGAATTCATGCTCTGTCTTGTCCACTGAAGTTTCTAATATTTCCTTCATGCTACGCTCTTCATTAGATTGTCCACATGGGGTTGTGGTTGGTCCTTGAATGTTCGCGCGTCTAGAAGCTAATTGAATTACTGCTTGCTCCAGTTGTCGAATGGTTGTTTGAAGTTTATTTACTGTTGCCTTGAGGCGAACCTCTGATTCTTGGGGTGGTGGATTTGGATATGAAACATAGGGAAGTGGTGGTGCTTGGGGGTGATTGGATTGGAACTGGGGTAGGAAAGGATCATACGGTGGCGAATGGTGAAAAGAAGCTTGTGAGTGTGGTGGTTCGAGGTTATGTTGAGAGGATGGTCTATAGGCACGGGGTGGGACTTGTTGGTAGTCACAAGGTTGTCCACCATATCTATCAGCTGGGTATGCATTGTAGAATGTTCGTTGTCTGTGATATCTTGGAGGGTGTTGTTGCCTAAAGGGTTGATTAGATCCTCTTGGCTCCATCCATCCTTGATTGGTCTGACCTTGATACATATTCCTGCTGCAACTTCTATTTCCTTCAACAAAGTTAGAACCAAACTCAAAGCGAGAGGGGTGAGAGTCCATAGTAGCAAATAAAATTAAAAAAGAAAAACAAAAATAAATAAACAAGTGATAAATCCCGATTTTGTGGTTTATCTTGTGCTTAATTTGGGGGATTTTATCAACTTTTCTCACATTTATTCAATAAAATAGCATGGTTTTGCAATTCTCCCTTGATTTGTGCTTAAATGTGAAAACATGCTTTTTAGGCCCTAAAATTAGTGATTTTAATCCACTTTAATTCCATTCAATGCCTTGATATGTTTGTTGAGTGATTTTAGGTTCATAAGGCAAGTATTGGATGGAAGAAGTGAGGAGAAAAGCATGCAAAGCGGGAGAACTCATGAAGAAATGAAGGAACCGTAAAGCTGTCAAGCCCGACCTCTTTGCACTAAATCGACCATAACTTGAGCTACAAAGGTCCAAACGAGGCAGTTTCAGTTGCGTTGGAAAGCTAACATCCGGGGCTTTGAAATAATATAAAATTTGCCATATGTTGCTTTGCGCTCAGGGGCGCGCGCGCGCCATATACGCGTGCGCGCCGATTCTGCCGTGGCCCACTAAGGTGAAATCGCCCCCAGCAATTTGTGAAGCACTTTGGGCCCAACCCAACTCATTTCTAATGCTATTTCATGCAGAATTAAAGCTTGGGCAAAGGGAGAGCAATTAGTTTTAGTCAACATGAGCCTTTAGTTAGTTTTCTAGAGAGAGAAGCTCCATCTTCTCTCTAGAATTAGGTTAGGTTAATTTCCATCTTAGATCTAAGTTTAATTCATGCTTTGATTTACTTTTCTTTTATAATTCCTTGTTCCTCTACTCTTTCTCTCTTTAATTTTGTATCTCATTCATGTAATTCTCTACTTTTATGTTGATGCAGTTTTGTTCTTCTATTTTCAATTCAATGCAATTTATGATTCATGTTCCTTTATTGTTGATTTGGATTTGTTGTTGTTTAATTCATTGCAATTGAGTATTGTAGATTTACATTCCTTGCAATTTTACTATGCTTTCCTTGTATGCCTTCCAAGTGTTTGATAAATTGTTTGGAAGGATGTTAGAGTAGATTTTGAGCATTCTTGGCTTGGAAAGAGTAATTGGGCAATCTTGAGTCATGAAAACCCAACTTATGTTGGTGATCTAGAGTTGTTAGCTAATATTGTTTCCATTGACGCTAATCTTTTGTTAATTAAATTAGTAAGTCGATTAGGACTTTTGGATTGAGATTAGCTAGTCTCATTAGACTTTCTCCCTATTTGTTGGAGTTGACGTAATCAGATAAATTCTTGTTTATATTTGTGACATGATTAATTAGTCTTGTTTGACATTCTCCCGATGTGTGAGTGATGAGCGGGTATTTTATACGCTTTTTGGAGTTAATTTCATATAGATTTTAGTATATTTTAGTTAGTTTTTAGTTTATTCTCATTAGTTTCTAGGAAAAATTCATATTTCTGGACTTTACTATGAGTTTGTGTGTTTTTCTGTAATTTCAGGTATTTTCTGGCTGAAATTGAGGGAGCTGAGCAAAAATCTGATTCAGGCTGAAAAAGGACTGCTGATGTTGTTGGATTCTGACCTCTCTGCACTCAAAATGGAATTTCTGGAGCTACAAAAATCCAAATGGTGCGCTTTCAATTGCGTTGGAAAGTAGACATCTAGGGCTTTCCAGCAATATATAATAGTCCATGCTTTGCTCTAGAATAGATGACGTAAACTGGAGTTCAACACCAGTTCCATGCTGCATTCTGGCGTCCAGCGCCAGAAACAAGTCAAAAGTTGGAGTTCAACGCCAGAAATGGATCCAAAGCTGGCGTTGAAACGCCCAAAACAGCCCTATGCACGTGAGAAGCTTTAGTTTCAGCCCCAGCACACACCAAGTGGGCCCCAGAAGTGGATTTCTGCACCATCCATCATAGTTTACTCATTTTCTGTAAACCTAGGTTACTAGTTTAGTATTTAAACAAATTTTAGAGATTTATTTTGTATCTCATGACATTTTTAGATCTGAACTTTGTACTCTTTGACGGCATGAGTCTCTAAACTCCATTGTTGGGGGTGAGGAGCTCTGCTGTGTCTCGATGAATTAATGCAAGTATCTCTGTTTTCCATTCAAACATGCGTGTTCCTATCTAAGATATCCATTCGCGCCTAATTATGGAGAAGGTGATGATCCGTGACACTCATCATCTTCTTCAATCCATGAACGTGTGTCTGACAATCACCTCCGTTCTACATCAGATTGAATGAATATCTCTTAGATTCCTTAATCAGAATCTCCGTGGTATAAGCTAGATTGATGGCAGCATTCATGAGAATCCGGAAAGTCTAAACCTTGTCTGTGGTATTTCGAGTAGGATTCTGGGATTGAATGGCTGTGACGAACTTCAAACTCACGAGTGCTGGGCGTAGTGACAGACGCAAAAGGATAGTAAATCCTATTCCGGTATGATTGAGAACCTGCAGATGATTAGCCGTGCGGTGACAGCGCACCCGGACCCTTTTCACTGGAAGGATGGATGGTAGCCATTGACAACGGTGATCCACCAACACACAGCTTGCCATAGGAGGACGTGCGTACGTGAACAAGAAGACAGAGGAAAGCAGAGATTCAGAAGACAAAGCATCTCCAAAACTCCAACACATTCTCCATTACTGCATAACAAGTATTTATTTCATGCTCTGTTATTCCTTACAATCAAATTTGATAAGTGAATTGTTTTATTGTTTTCCTGACTGAGAGTTACAAGATAACCATAGCTTGCTTCAAGCCAACAATCTCCGTGGGATCGACCCTTACTCACGTAAGGTATTACTTGGACGACCCAGTGCACTTGCTGGTTAGTGGTACGAGTTGTAAAAAGTGTGATTTATAATTCGTGCACCAAGTTTTTGGTGCCGTTGCCGGGGATTGTTTGAGTTTGAACAACTAACGGTGAATCTTGTTGCTTAGATTAGGAAATTTTTGTCTTTTGGGTCAGAGTCTTTTATTTTCGTTTCAAAAATTTTTCAAAAATAAATTTTCTATTAAATCTTGTGCCAAACTTTAAGTTTGGTGTGCTTATTGTTGATTTTCCTTTGTTTTTTGAAAATTATATTTTGGTTTTCGAAAAATTTTAAGTTTGGTGTTCTTTCTTCATGTTCTTGTGTTCTTGTGAGTCTTCAAAGTGTTCTTGAGTTTTCCTTGTGTCTTGATCTTAAAATTTTTAAGTTTGGTGTTCCTTGGTGTTTTCCCTCCAAAATTTTCGAAAACAAGGAGCATTAGATCTAAAAATTTTAAATCTTGTGCTATCTTATTGTTTTTCTCTTTCCTCTTTAAATTCAAAAATATCTTTTCTCTCTATTTTAAAACAAATTTTCGAAACTTATTTTTTTAAAATTCAAATTTTTTTTTTAAAATCTTTTCCAAATCATATCTTTTTCAAAACTTCCTAACCACTTTCTCTCCCCTCATTTTTTTTCGAAAATCATCACCTATTTTTATTTATTCTATTTTAATTTATTTTATTTTCAAAATAATTAAATAAATAAATAAATAAATAAAAATAAAATTTTTATCATCTCCCTTTCTCCATCATGGATTTAAGTGGAAATGAACAGTCCAGGAGGACTCTGGGGTCATATGCTAACCCCTCTACTGCTTCATATGGGAGTAGTATCTGTATACCCTCCATTGGAGTCAGTAACTTTGAGTTGAATCCTCAGCTCATTATCATGGTGCAGCAAAGCTGCCAGTATTCCGGTCTTCCACAGGAAGAACCTACAGAGTTTCTGGCATAGTTCTTACAAATTGCTGACACAATATATGATAAGGAAGTAGATCAGGATGTTTACAGATTATTACTGTTTCCATTTGCTGTAAAAGACCAAGCCAAGAGGTGGTTGAATAACCAGCCCAAGGCTAGCATAAGGGCATGGAAACAGCTGACAGAAAAATTCCTGAATCAATACTTTCCTCCAAAAAGGATGACACAGCTTAGGCTGGACATCCAAGGCTTTAAACAAGGAGATAATGAATCTCTTTATGATGCCTGGGAGAGATACAGAGAGATGCTACGAAAATGCCCCTCTGAAATGTTTTCAGAGTGGGTTCAGTTAGACATCTTCTATTATGGTCTTGCAGAAAGAGCTCAGATATCTCTAGATTGCTCAGCTGGTGGATCTATCCACATGAAAAAGACAATTGAAGAAGCTCAAGAGCTCATTGATACAGTTGCCAGAAATCAGCATCTGTACCTAAACAGTGACCCTTCCATGAAAGAAGAGGCCAAAACAGTAACTGCTGAATTCAGTTCTGTAAAACAAGCTGCTGAATTCAATCAGCAATTGGATTTTCTAACACAGCAGTTAGCCGAATTCAAAAATAGACTACAAGAGACAAGGATGGCTAATATAAATATGGAAGAACAATTGAAGCAAACAAAGCAGCAGCTGTCAAGACAAATAACAGAAGAATGCCAAACAGTCCAATTAAGAAGTGGGAAAACATTAAATACCCCACCTCAAGGCAGCAAGAAGCCAAGAAATGAGCAAACCACCCAAAATCTACCAGAGGACAGTAAGAGCCCAGGGAAAAATAATTCTGGCGCTAAAACACCAGAAATTTGGTGGAAGGCTGGCGCTGAACGCCCAGACCATGCTCAGGACTGGCGTTCAACGCCAGAAACAAGCAAGGATCTGGCGTTGAACGCCCAAAAAGAGCACAGTTCTGGCGTTCAGACGCCAGGAAGAACTGGGAAGCTGGCGTCTAACGCCACTCCAGCTCCTAACTCTGGCATTCAATTGCCAGTGAGGGATCAGACACACACAAGTGCTGATGACAACCCATCTAAAAAGGCTTCCTCAACCACTTCTGTAGGAAATAAACTTACAGCAACTAAGGTTGGGGAATATAAAGCCAAGATACCTTATCCTCAAAAACTCCGCCAAGAGGAGCAGGATAAGCAATTTGCTCGCTTTGCAGATGATCTCAGGACTCTTGAAATAAAGATTCCATTTGCAGAGGCACTTGAGCAAATACCTTCTTATGCCAAGTTCATGAAAGAGATCTTGAGTCATAAGAAGGATTGGAGAGAAACTGAAAGAGTTCTCCTCACTGAAGAATGCAGTGTAGTCATTCTGAAAAGCTTTCCTGAAAAGCTTAAAGATCCTGGAAGTTTTCTGATACCATGCATGTTAGAAGGGAATTGCACCAAGACAGCTTTATGTGATCTTGGGGCAAGTATCAATCTAATACCTGCATCCACCGTCAGAAAGCTTGGTTTAACTGAAGAAGTTAAACCAACCCGGATATGTCTCCAACTTGCTGATGGTTCCATTAAATACCCATCAGGCGTGATTGAAGACATGATTGTCAGGGTTGGGCCATTCGCCTTTCCCACTGACTTTGTAGTGCTGAAAATGGAGGAGCACAAGAGTGCTACTCTCATTCTAGGAAGACCCTTCCTAGCAACTGGACGAACTCTCATTGATGTCCAACAGGGGCAAATAACCCTGAGAGTCAATGATGATGAGTTTAAGTTGAATGCTGTCAAAGCCATGCAGCATCCAGACACATCAAAAGACTGCATGAAAGTTGATCTTATTGACTCCTTGGTAGAAGAGATCAACATGGCTGCGAGTCTCGAATCAGAGTTGGAAGACATCTTTAAAGATGTTCAGCCTGATTTGGAAGATTCAGAGGAAATGAAAGAGCCTCTGAAATTTCCTCTGGAAGAGGAAAAACCTCCTAAACCCGAGCTCAAACCATTACCACCATCCCTGAAATATGCATTTCTGGGAGAAGGTGACACTTTTCCAGTGATCATAAGCTCTGCCTTAAATCCACAGGAAGAGGAAGCACTTATTCAAGTGCTAAGGACACACAAGACAGCTCTTGGGTGGTCCATATGCGACCTTAAGGGCATAAGCCCAGCTAGATGCATGCACAAAATCTTATTGGAGGATAATGCTAAACCAGTGGTTCAACCACAGAGGCGGCTAAATCCAGCCATGAAGGAAGTGGTGCAGAAAGAGGTCACCAAATTACTGGAGGCTGGGATTATTTATCCTATTTCTGATAGCCCCTGGGTGAGCCCTGTCCAAGTTGTCCCCAAAAAGGGAGGCATGACAGTGGTTCACAATGAAAAGAATGAACTGGTTCTGACAAGAACAGTTACAGGGTGGCGCATGTGTATTGACTACAGAAGGCTCAATACAGCCACCAGAAAGGATCATTTTCCTTTACCATTCATAGACCAGATGCTAGAAAGACTGGCAGGTCATGATTATTACTGCTCTTTGGATGGTTACTCAGGCTATAACCAGATTGCAGTAGATCCCCAGGATCAAGAGAAAACAGCATTCACATGTCCATCTGGAGTGTTTGCTTATAGAAGAATGCCATTTGGGCTGTGTAATGCGCCTGCAACCTTCCAGAGATGCATGCTCTCTATTTTCTCTGATATGGTGGAAAAATTTCTAGAAGTCTTCATGGATGACTTCTCAGTATATGGAGACTCATTCAGCTCCTGTCTTGATCACCTGAAACTAGTTCTGAAAAGATGCCAAGAGACCAACCTGGTTTTAAACTGGGAAAAATGTCACTTTATGGTGACTGAAAGGATTGTCCTTGGGCATAAAATTTCAAACAAGGGAATAGAGGTGGATCAAGCAAAAATAGAGGTAATTAAAAAATTACCACCACCTGCCAATGTTAAGGCAATCAGAAGCTTTCTGGGGCATGCAGGATTCTATAGGGGAGGTTTATAAAGGATTTTTCAAAAATCGCAAAACCTCTGAGCAATCTGCTAGCTGCTGACACACCATTTGTGTTTGACACAAAGTGTCTGCAGGCATTTGAAATGCTGAAAGCCAAGCTGGTCACAGCACCAGTTATTTCTGCACCAGACTGGACATTACCATTTGAGCTAATGTGTGATGCCAGTGATCACGCCATTGGTGCAGTGCTGGGGTAGAGGCATGACAAGCTTCTGCACGTCATTTATTATGCTAGTCGCATTTTAAATGATGCCCAGAAAAATTACACAACCACAGAAAAAGAATTGCTTGCAGTGGTTTATGCCATTGACAAGTTTAGATTATACTTGGTAGGATCAAAGGTGATTGTGTATACTGACCATGCTGCTCTCAAATATCTACTCACAAAGCAAGATTCAAAACCCAGGCTCATAAGATGGGTGTTGCTTCTGCAAGAGTTTGATATAGAAATAAGAGACAGAAAAGGGACAGAGAACCAAGTGGCTGATCATCTGTCCCGGATAGAGCCAGTAGAAGGGACGTCCCTCCACTCTCCTGAGATCTCTGAGACTTTTCCAGATGAGCATTTATTTGCCATTCAGGAAACACCATGGTTTGCAGACATTACAAACTATAAAGCTGCAAGGTTCATACCCAAAGAGTACAACAGGCAACAAAAGAAAAAATTAATTACTGATGCAAAGTACTACTTGGGATGAACCCTATCTCTTTAAGAGATGTGCAGACGGAATAATCCGGAGATGTGTGCCTAGAGAAGAAGCATAGAGGATCCTATGGCATTGCCATGGATCACAATATGGAGGCCATTTCGGAGGTGAGCGAACAGCCACCAAGGTCCTCTAATGTGGCTTCTATTGGCCCACACTCTATAAAGATTCCCGAGAGTTTGTACGTAACTATGACAGTTGCCAAAGAGCTGGTAATCTGCCTCATGGTTACGCCATGCCTCAACAAGGAATCTTGGAGATTGAGTTGTTTGACGTATGGGGAATTGACTTCATGGGACCTTTTCCACCATCATACTCAAACACTTATATTCTGGTGGCTGTTGACTACGTATCAAAATGGGTAGAGGCCATTGCCACACCCATCAATGATACTAAAACAGTGCTGAAGTTCCTCCAGAAATATATCTTCAGCAGGTTTGGGGTCCCTAGAGTACTAATCAGTGATGGGGGCACTCACTTCTGCAACAAACAGCTTTACTCTGCCATGGTCCGGTATGGGATTCGCCACAAGGTGGTGACTCCATATCATCCACAGACTAATGGACAAGCTAAAGTCTCTAACAGAGAGCTAAAAAGAATCCTAGAACGGACTGTAAGTACCCGTAGAAAGGATTGGGCAAGAAGCTTGGATGATGCTCTGTGGGCATACAGAACAGCATTCAAGACTCCTATAGGGACCTCTCCATACCAACTTGTGTATGGTAAGGCATGTCACCTGCCCGTGGAACTGGAACATAAAGCCTACTGGGCAACCAGATTCCTAAACTTTGATGCCAAATTAGCTGGAGAAAAAAGATTGCTCTAGCTAAATGAGCTAGAGGAATTCAGATTCACTGCTTTCGAAAATGCCAAGCTTTATAAAGAAAAATAAAAAAAAATGGCATGACAGGAAGCTGTCATCTAGAATCTTTGAACCAGGACAAAAGGTTCTGTTGTTTAACTCTAGGCTCAGGCTATTCCCCAGGAAACTGAAGTCCCGGTGGAGAGGACCATATGTGATTACAAGTGTATCACCATATGGTTATGTGGAGCTTCAAGATATTGATTCTGATAAGAAGTTCATTGTTAATGGACAGAGAATCAAGCACTATCTTGAAGGCAATGTTGAGCAAGAGTGCTCAAGGTTGAAGCTAGATTAAAAGCTCAGCAAGGTCCAGCTAAAGACAATAAAGAAGCGCTTGCTGGGAGGCAACCCAGCCATGGGGCATCAATTCCTCTAAGCATTTTGCCCTATTCTTGATTGCATTTGTTTATATAAAGTTCATTGATCCTAAGGTAAAGAGTCAATTGTATAAGTTCACAGGGTTACAGAAGGATTCTGCATGCAAAACAGAGAAAAAGAGCTTACTGGCAAGAAAATGCCAGTAAAAGTCTGTTTTGGGCGTCCAACGCCCAACAGAAGCATCCATTGGGCGTTGAACGCCAGTAAGGATAGCTATATGGGCATTCAGAAAAATGCCCAGTAACAAAGGACTTCCTGGCGTTCAACGCCAGAAATAAGCAGCAGCTGGGCGTTGAACGCCCAGGAGAAGCAGCATTTGGGCATTGAACGCCCAAAACATGCAGCGTTTGGGCGTTCAAACGCCAGGATGGTGGGGAGGAGGTAAATTCATTTTTTCTTCATATTTTTCATTTTAATCTTAATTTTCATGTTTCAATTCATGATTTCTTGCATAAATATGTTACAAACCCTGATTTCTAAAATCCCTAATTTCTAAAATCCCTTCTTTAAAAATATTAAATGTATCTTAATCCATAAGCACAAATACTTTTTTCCAATCCAATTCAACTCTTTTTCAAAATTTTCAAAACAGATCTATCTTTTTTTATTCAAAAATCTTTTCAACTAATCAATATCTTTTTCAAAACTCCAATTTTATCTTTTTCAAATATCTTTCATATCTTTTCAAATTTAAACTATATCTTTTCTTATCATACTTATTTTAAAAAAAAAATCATATCTTCTATCTTATCTTTCTCCCTATTTTCGAAAACCCCCCTCTCCCTTTAAATATGGGTTCGACCTCCCTCCCCTTCCATCCACAATTGCACCTAGCTCTCCTTCTCTCCCTCTCCTTTCTTTTCTTTTGCTTGAGGACAAGTAAACCTCTAAGTTTGGTGTGCTTATCCGTGATCACTAAGATCATGGCTCCTAAAGGAAAACAACCCACTCCAAGAGGCAAGAAAGAGGGTGTTCCAAAACCACTTTGGAATCAAGGGAAGTTCTTAACTAAAGAATATTCAGACCATTATTACAAAATAATGGGTCTAAGATCAGTGATCCCAGAAGTTAGAGTCGATTTGAAAGAACACGAATATCCGGAGATCCAGGAGCAAATTCGAATCAGGAACTGGGAGATCCTAGCCAATCTTGAAACGAAAGTGGGAAGAAATATGGTCCAGGAGTTCTATGCTAATATGTGGCATACAGACAGGCAAAAACTATCTGGATCTGCTATCTATGACTATCGGACCTTGGTCAGAGGAAAGATTGTTCATACCCACCTTGACAAGATCAGGGAGATCTTAAAGCTACCTCAGCTGAAAGATGATCCAGACTCCTTCAATAGGAGAATGATGAGAACAGACAAGGGTCTGGATAAGATTCTGGAGGACATATGCATCCTTGGAGCCAGGTGGACCACCAGCACGAAGGGTGTTCCAAATCAACTCAAAAGAGAAGATCTCAAGCCAGTCGCCAGAGGATGGATGGACTTCATTGGGCATTCTCTGCTGCCCACTAGCAACCGTTCTGAAGTCACTATTAGAAGAGCAGTGATGATCCATTGCATCATGATGGGAAAAGAAGTGGAAGTTCATCAACTGATTTCAACTGAATTTTACAAAATTGCAAACAAAAATTCCAAAGATGCCAGGTTGGCTTATCCAAGCTTGATTTCTATTCTCTGCAAGGACGCTGGAGTAAGGATGGGAATAACTGAGTATATCTCAATAGAGCGACCAATCACCAAAGCATCAATGGAAAAACAAGCACAGGATGACCCCATCAAGAAGAAAACACAGGAATTTCTCCCAGAAATCCCTCAATCGGAATACTGGGAGTATCTTGAAACATCAGTTACCAAGATGCAAGAAGCTATGGAACAAATAATGAAAGAACAGGAGGAGCAAGGGCGTGACTTAAGGGAATTGAAGCGCCATAAATTATCTCTTGAAGGACCAAGCACCCCACAGATTAGAGGAACATCCACTCCCCAGAACAAAGGTTGTTAAATTCCAATCTTAGCCTTAACTCTGTGATAACTGTTCTTATTCTAGTTTTACCTTAGGAGTCATATAGTAGTAATTAGTATCTATATTTTTTTTTGATTTTATCTCCAATTAAGATATAATTTAATTTTCTCATCATCATCAAACATGAATAAAATAGAAGAATTTCTTTAGAATAAAGAGGCAATAATTTTTGAGTTTTTAATAAGAACATTCTAATTATTTACATGTGGTGGCAATACTTTCTGTCTTCTGAATGAATGCTTGAACAGTGCATATGTCTTTTGAATTTGATGTTTAAGATTGTTAAATATGTTGGCTCTTGAAAGAATGATGAACATGAGACATGTTATTGATAATCTGAAAAATCATAAAAATGATTCTTGAAGCAAGAAAAAGCAGCAAAGAACAAAAGCTTGTAGAAAAAAAAAAGCAAGCAGAAAAAGCCAAAGCTCTTAAAACCAAAAGGCAAGAGCAAAAAGCCAATAGCCCTTAAAACCAAAAAGTAAGGGTTATAAAAAGGATCCAAGGCTTTGAGCATCAGTGGATAGGAGGGCCTAAAGGAATAAAATCCTGGTCTAAGCGGCTGAACCAAGCTGTCCCTAACCATGTGCTTGTGGTGTGAAGGTGTCAAGTGAAAACTTGAGACTGAGCGGTTAAAGTCAAGGTCCAAAGCAAAAAGAAGAGTGTGCTTAAGAACTCTGGACACCTCTAATTGGGGACTTTAGCAAAGCTGAGTCACAATCTGAAAAGGTTCACCCAATTATGTGTCTGTGGCATTTATGTATCCGGTGGTAATACTGGAAAACAAAGTGCTTAGGGCCACGACCAAGACTCATAAAGTAGCTGTGTTCAAGAATTATCATACTGAAATAGGAGAATCAATAACACTATCTGAATTCTAAGTTCCTATAGATGCCAATCACTCTGAGCTTCAATGGATAGAGCGAGATGCTAAAATTGTTCGGAAGCAAAAAGCTACTAGCCCCGCTCATCTAATTAGAATCTGAGCTTCACTCAAAAACTCTGAGATATTATTGTTTCTTGACTCATTTGTATTCTATTTTATTTATCTAGTTGCTTGAGGACAAGCAACAGTTTAAGTTTGGTGTTGTGATGAGCGGGTATTTTATACGCTTTTTGGAGTTAATTTCATATAGATTTTAGTATATTTTAGTTAGTTTTTAGTTTATTCTCATTATTTTCTAGGAAAAATTCATATTTCTGGACTTTACTATGAGTTTGTATGTTTTTCTGTAATTTCAGGTATTTTCTGGCTGAAATTGAGGGAGCTGAGCAAAAATCTGATTCAGGCTGAAAAAGGACTGCTAATGCTGTTGGATTCTGACCTCTCTGCACTCAAAATGGAATTTCTGGAGCTACAGGAGTCCAAATGGCGCGCTTCTAATTGCGTTGGAAAGTAGACATCCAGGGCTTTCCAGCAATATATAATAGTCTATGCTTTGCTCAAGAATAGATGACGTAAACTGGCATTCAATGCCAGTTCCATGCTGCAGTCTGGCGTCCAGCGCCAGAAACAAGTCAAAAGTTGGAGTTCAACGCCAGAAATGGATCCAAAGCTGGCGTTGAACGCCCAAAACAGCCCTATGCATGTGAGAATCTTTAGTTTCAGCCCCAGCACACATCAAGTGGGCCCCAGAAGTGGATTTCTGCACCATCTATCATAGTTTACTCATTTTCTGTAAACCTAGGTTACTAGTTTAGTATTTAAACAACTTTTAGAGATTTATTTTGTATCTCATGACATTTTTAGATCTAAACTTTGTACTCTTTGACGGCATGAGTCTCTAAACTCCATTGTTGGGGGTGAGGAGCTCTGCTGTGTCTCGATGAATTAATGCAAGTATCTCTGTTTTCCATTCAAACATGCGTGTTCCTATCTAAGATATCCATTCGCGCCTAATTATGGAGAAGGTGATGATCCGTGACACTCATCATCTTCCTCAATCCATGAACGTGTGTCTGGCAATCACCTCCGTTCTACATTAGATTGAATGAATATCTCTTAGATTCCTTAATCAGAATCTCCGTGGTATAAGCTAGA
This sequence comes from Arachis hypogaea, assembly GCF_003086295.3. Lineage (NCBI taxonomy): Eukaryota > Viridiplantae > Streptophyta > Magnoliopsida > Fabales > Fabaceae > Arachis > Arachis hypogaea. The sequence continues at coordinate 45,500,170 of NC_092047.1, forward strand.
TTGATGGCAGCATTCATGAGAATCCGGAAAGTCTAAACCTTGTCTGTGGTATTCTGAGTAGGATTCTGGGATTGAATGGCTGTGACGAACTTCAAACTTACGAGTGCTGGGCGTAGTGACAGACGCAAAAGGATAGTAAATTCTATTCTGGTATGATTGAGAACCTGCAGATGATTAGCCGTGCGGTGACAGTGCACCCGGACCCTTTTCACTGGAAAGATGGATGGTAGCCATTGACAACGGTGATCCACCAACACACAGCTTGCCATAGGAGGACGTGCATGCGTGAACAAGAAGACAGAGGAAAGCAGAGATTCAGAAGACAAAGCATCTCCAAAACTCCAACACATTCTCCATTACTGCATAACAAGTATTTATTTCATGCTCTGTTATTCCTTGCAATCAAATTTGATAAGTGAATTGTTTTATTGTTTTCCTGACTGAGAGTTACAAGATAACCATAGCTTGCTTCAAGCCAACAATCTCCGTGGGATCGATCCTTACTCACGTAAGGTATTACTTGGACGACCCAGTGCACTTGCTGGTTAGTGGTACGAGTTGTAAAAAGTGTGATTTATAATTCGTGCACCAGTGAGTTAACTAAATAAGATGAATTAATCATGCATGACTAGGATAGAAAGCCTATGATCTCAATTCATTGCCATGAATGTCTCTCTTTTTATTACTTGCTTTCTTTAATTACTTGCTCAATTTACTTTTCTTGTCTTTTTATTTTATTGCCCCTCTAATCAACCAAACCAATCAAAACCCCTTTATAGCCAATAATTGACCACTTCATTGCAATTCCTTATGAGATGACCCGGAGTCTAAATACTTCAGTTATAAATTCATTGGGGTTTGTACTTGTGACAACTCAAATTTTTGATGTGGGAATTGTTTGTTGGTTTAGAATTATGCTTACAACGAAGTTCTTATTTCTAGAAGAGAAATTCTAAACCATCGAGCAAAACTCGTTCATCAAAATGGCGCCGTTGATGGGGAGTAGCAATTGTGTTATGTTATTGGTTATTGTATATATGTGAATATTGTGAATAGCTTAATTTTTGGATTGCTTGTTAGTTTTTGTTAGTTTTAGGACTTTGTTTCATTATTTCTTGTTAGCTTTTGTTTCTTATTTTTACTTTTCACTATGAATTCTCACTTTGGCCATGAGTGTGATTACAACTATGTTGTAGGAAATGGGAACTTCAATGAAGATGTGCATCAAGGATGGGATAACCATAGGTGGGAGGAGCCATATGCATATGATCAATCCTCTTGGCAACAACCTCCACCAATGCACTATGAAGAAGAGCCATTCTATGATGCATACCAATCCAATGGTTATGGTGAATCCCCTTGTGACTTCCAAGAACCACCACCATACACCTATGAGCCATATCCTCAACATAGCCATCAACCATTCTCACAAGCCACTTTTCACCAACCATCATCATATGACCCTAATCCATATCCATCTTACCAACAATCATATGAGCCATATGAACCACACATAGAGCCACCACCACTCCAACATCAACATTTTCAAGAACCATCCCCTCCATATTGTCACCAAGATGAACCACCTCCAATGTGTGAAAATTTTCAACCACAAGATGAACACCAATTTCCACCATAACCTCCCATGAAAGAATATTCATGCCCTTCAATCCAAGAGCCATATGATCCTACTCATGATATCCAAGAGGAGCAAGAGTTAAGGGATCATTTTAAGGAAGCATTGGATCAATTTCAAGCAACCATGGAGTGTGTTGTGCAACAAATGGAAAGAAAGGAAAATGTTGAACCACCACAACTCTACCAAGAAGAACCACCTTCCGACTATAATACCTTTCCCCCAAACAATGAACCCTCTCTTCCACCATCACCTCCCGATGAAGCCTCTATGCTAGAATTAAGGGATTTTGAATCTCATGTCTTAAGGCAACACGAGGAGGATGAAAAGAAATTTGAGGAGTTAAGAGCAAAAATGGCTATCATGGTAGAAGCCATTGGCAACATAGTTTCATTCCGCCTAAGCCTATGCGATCAAGGCACTTCCATTGTGGAATGTGGAGAAGCAACCAAGGAGCTTAGTAAGGGAGTGAACTTGAAGCTCCAAGGTGAAGAAGAGGAGTTAAAGCAAGTAATGCAACAAGAGGAAGAGGTAGAGATTATTGAACAAGAGGAAGAAGTGGTTGAAGACTTAGGAGATGCGGAACCACCTTGGGAGTCTAGGATTGAAGAAAACCTCTCCAAGATGATTGAATTTGATGCTAAAGAGGAATGTGCACAACCTCCAAGGCATATCTCTTATGAAGAATTGGATGGAATAGAGCAAGAATTGAGTCCCATTGGTGATGAAGATCAAGCATCAAGTGTTAGTGGTGAAGAATCCTTTGAGCATGAAGAACATTCTCTCGATGAAATGGAAAGTAATGTGGAGGTAAATGTCTCTTACCCTCCCATTTATGATTTGAGTAAGGGAAAAGGTTTAGATAAAATTATTGAACAAAGGATTGAAATTAAGAGATCTTGTGAAGAGGTGGAAGTCCTTAAAAAAAGGAGGATGGGAATTGAATACGCCTTGTCAAGACCCTTGGAATCACCTTTGCCTAGGTTGCCATCTACACCTTCATTTGAGTGGGTGAAACTCATTTCTATTATCTTTACTATCCCACTCGAATATGGCTTGCTTGAAACGGATGGTCAACTTAGAATGCTTTGTGGGATGAAGCGTAAAAGAAAGATATTTCGTGGTTGGCGTTGTAAGTCTAGGCTCATTATGGTTGAAGCTTCAAGGAGTAAAGGTTGGACTAGTGCTCAATTGGATGGGTCTAGGAGGATAGTTTGGTACTTCCATGAGAATTCATCTCTCTTGCCACCCGGAGAAAATCACCATGATCAACTCAAGGACGGGTGTGAAAATAAAGTGTTGGATCCCGGATCGCACAAGGAAGATCAACTTTGGGAGCCCGTGGGTTGTGAAGAACTCCATCAAAGCTTGGGGTTATTAACTTTGAATGATGAAGCACAATAGAAGTCCAAGCATTGGTGGGTGTTCAAAGATGGATTCAAGTACAAGCCACCTTGATGAAGAGCTCCCCATAAGTCCAACTTAAGGACAATAAAAAAAAGTGCTAGGTGGGAGACAACCCACCATGGTAACATCTTTCCCTTTTCTTCTTTGTAAATATTGGTAATTTAGATTTAATTTCATGTCTTGTTTGATTAGTTGAGTTTAATTGGGAGTCTAGTAGGTCAAATAAGGTTTCGTGATGTTTTGGTAGTTGTTTGGAGGTTGGGAATGCTTGGTTTGGTGCAAAGACATAGAAAAAAAAATTGAAAAACAGAGCACCAACCGCGCGTGCACGCACCTGGCGCGTACGCGCGCCTTAAGCATTTTCGACCATCCACGCGGACGCGCCATGTACGCGTACGCGTGGATTAAATTTTTCCATCCCTCCATACATTCACCCGAGAGTTGTGCCTGAAGTGTGCCAACTTGGTGCCCCAGGGCACGCGAACGCGTACCTTGCGTGTCTGCGTCGACTCTCTGCTTTGCCATGCACGCGACCGCGCACTGTGCACGTACGCGTCGATTCCATTTCATCAATCCACGTTCACGCGCACATGACGCTCATGCGTGGATTGCCCTGTTTCACTCACCTTCTTTTCTTCTCCTCTTTCCATTTCTTTTCTTCCTCTCTCTTCTCTTCTTTTCTTTTCCACTCTTAAAACATCATCCAATACCACCAAACATCATATAACACCATTTCTTTTAGTTAGTCAGTTGGGTTAATTTTTGTTTTCCATTATAAGTGTCGGATTACTAATCTTGTTTACCGTTTACTGCTGCTGCTTATTGATAGTATGTTAGTTTAACATCATTGTTGTTATTGTCATTGTTGGATTCCTTTATTGAGGTTGCAATTTATTACTTGATTTTGAATTTTCATGTTGAACATTTGTGAGCACCAAGTAAATGTTACATTGCCTTCATGCATCTTAACTCTTTGAATTGCATATTTTGGCCACCATGCATTCATCATCCATTGTTAGGCAATTGTATATTATCAATGCATTTTTTTAGGATGCTTGTTCTAAGTGACCATCACCTATTTTATGCATTGAGATTGTGGAATTGTGAGATTGGATCGAAAGCTTACCTAGCGACATATTTTTGAGCTTTCTAAGCTTTGTGGACCATGCTTGCTACGTGATTGATTTTCACTTCTATCTTCTTTTTCCTAAGCTCCATAGCATCCATGTGTTTCACCTCTATGTCACTTAGGTGTTGCAATAACTTCAACATGTGTCATTGATTATTGTGTGAGTTTCATATACCATTTTGTTCACTATATTTACTTACACATCAATCAATGTCCATGCATTATCCAATTTCACAATCGCTTAATTTTTGCTTGAACGCTTTTATGCTTCTTCACCACTTGTTGGGTTGTTTTAGCCTACAAGTCTTTTAAAGTATCTCAAGTACACTAGAATGAGTGAAATGCATGTTTTCTTGTGTATAATTGTGACATGATTTTTAAATACTAGGGTGTGAGTTCTAAACCGCATGCAAGTTAGGACCCACACACTTATTTTTCATTATTGTCACACCAATTCACTCACTCAATTCTAGTGATTTACCTCATTCCAACAATCCATGCTTCCTTGCTTGTGCATTTACTTGTCTTATTATCTCCTATTTTCTATGTTCAGAATGAATCATCATAAGCAAAAACGGAAGTAGGAGAAGAACACACAGCATCAGTTGACCTACCAACTGAAGGTAGCAACTAGGAAAGTCGCCGTACCCCCTTGCTCATCTTTGAGTGCACCGAGGACGGTGTAAACTTTTAAGTGTGGGGAGGTCGTCCGACCGCTCGGCATTTTTGGGTGACAAGTTTCTAATCCCAACATTTTTGCATTTCATTTTAGGATTTTTAGTTGCATTTTCTTATTTTGCATTTGTATATATTAAGCTTAGTCAAAATCATGATATTTTTCAAGGATTTTATCTATAGGGCACCCCACCCCAATTGATTGAAAATTTTTTTTTAGAACTTGCTTGAATTATATATTTTGTGGAACATGATTTTTGAGCTAAGAACACAAGCATGTGAGATTTGAGCCTAATTGTGTGGTTACATCATATATGACCACTTATTTTCATTCTTGTGTGCATTATTCTCTTCCTATGATTGTAATCCTTGATTTGTTTGATTCTTTATGTCCATTATTTTGTGTATACATGCATTTACATGATTGAGGCCATTGTTCAAATAGCTCACTTACCCAAATAAGCCTACCTTTTATCTTCCATTGATAATCAATTTGAGCCTATGCTTAACCCATTTGTTCTTAATTGTAGCACATTACAAGCCTAAGTGAAAAATAATAAATGTCCCTTGTTTGGATCTTTGATTAGCTTAGGCTAGTGAGAGTGTTTATCATTTGATTTTGGGAGAGTTGAAAACATTAGGTAGAGATAAAGGTGTGTTTACATTTTTTGTTGAAAAAAAAATCTTGGGAATTGGGTACACACTCATGTATTAATCATGTGTAAACCATATGCATTGATGTTCTTGTATATATTTTAGTTTGAAAAGAAAAATAAAAATGAGAAAAACATATATATATATATATATATATATAAAGAAAAATATATAGAAAAGAAAGAAAAAGAAAAGCAATAAAAAGGAGACAAAGTGCCCCAAAGTGAAGTTCAATAATAATCAATGCATATGTGTGGTGATCAAAAAGAGAATGCATGAGTGTGAAAAAGTGAAGAATGGGTAGTTAGGTTTATTTAGAATTGTATAAGTTGTCATAGGTTATGTGAGAAGTTTAAGTTAATCAAAGATTCAAATCTCAAGCCCACTTGACCATATGCATCCTACCTTGACCCTAACCCCATTACAACCTATGGGAAAGTCCTCATGATATTTGTATGCATGCATGAATTAATTGTTGATTGTTAGATGAAAAACAAATCTTGGAAAGCATGATTAGGGGAGAACTGAGTGAATCAACCCCATACACTTGAGTGCCTAGAGCGGATACACATCCGGTGAGGGTTCGATCACTCAATTACATGTCTCCACCCATGATCATCTCTTTTCTTGCAAGTTTGTAAAATCTTTTTAATAATTCAATTCAATTGTGGGTTGAGTGATTGCTATTGCCTTAGTCCTTGTGTTTGTATATGTATTCTTGGAAATTGATTTATTTTGACTAAGTGGACGCATTCATGTAGATAGATTGCATATAGATAGGTTGCATATAGTTAGTTTGCATTGAATAAATGTTGATGTCCCTTTGCTTCTTTCTTGATTTTAGCATGAGGACATGCTTAGTTTAAGTGTGGGGAGATTTGATAAACCCTGATTTTGTGGTTTATCTTGTGTTTAATTTGGGGGATTTTATCAACTTTTCTCACATTTATTCAATGAAATAGCATGGTTTTGCAATTCTCCCTTGATTTATGCTTAAATGTGAAAACATGCTTTTTAGGCCCTAAAATTGGTGATTTTAATCCACTTTAATTCCATTCGATGCCTTGATGTGTTTGTTGAGTGATTTTAGGTTTATAAGGAAAGTATTGGACGGAAGAAGTGAGGAGAAAAGCATGCAAAGCGGGAGAACTCATGAAGAAATGAAGGAACCGTAAAGCTGTCAAGCCCGACCTCTTCGCACTCAATCGACCATAACTTGAGCTACAGAGGTCCAAACGAGGCGGTTCCAGTTGCGTTGGAAAGCTAACATCCGGGGCTTAGAAATGATATAAAATTTGTCATATGTTGCTTCGCGCTCATGGGTGCGAGTGTGCCATGTACGCGTGCGCACCGATTCTGCCGTGGCCCACTTAGGTGAAATCGCCCCCAGCGATTTCTGAAGCACTTTGGGCCCAACTCAACTTATTTCTAATGCTATTTCATGCAGAATTAAAGCTTGGGCAAAGGGAGAGCAATTAGTTTTAGTCAACATGAGCCTTTAGTTAGTTTTCTAGAGAGAGAAGCTCCCTCTTCTCTCTAGAATTAGGTTAGGTTAATTTCCATCTTAGATCTAAGTTTAATTCATGCTTTGATTTAATTTTCTTTTATAATTCCTTGTTCCTCTACTCTTTCTCTCTTTAATTTTGTATCTCATTCATGTAATTCTCTACTTTTATGTTGATGCATTTTTGTTCTTCTATTTTCAATTCAATGCAATTTATGATTCATGTTCCTTTATTGTTGATTTGGATTTGTTGTTGTTTAATTCATTGCAATTGAGTAGTGTAGATTTACATTCCTTGTAATTTTACTATGCTTTCCTTGTATGCCTTCCAAGAGTTTGATAAAATGCTTGGAAGGATGTTAGAGTAGATTTTGAGCATTCTTGGCTTGGAAAGAGTAATTGGGCAATCTTGAGTCATGAAAACCCAACTTATGTTGGTGATCTAGAGTTGTTAGCTAATATTGTTTCCATTGACGCTAATCTTTTGCTAATTAAATTAGTAAGTCGATTAGGACTTTTGGATTGAGATTAGCTAGTCTCATTAGACTTTCTCCCTATTTGTTGGAGTTGACATAATGAGATAAATTCTTGTTTATATTTGTGACATGATTAATTAGTCTTGTTTGACATTCTCCCGATATGTGAGTTAACTAAATAAGATGAATTAATCATGCATGACTAGGATAGAAAGCCTATGATCTCAATTCATTGCCATGAATGTCTCTCTTTTTATTACTTGCTTTCTTTAATTACTTGCTCAATTTACTTTTCTTGTCTTTTTATTTTATTGCCCCTCTAATCAACCAAACCAATCAAAACCCCTTTATAGCCAATAATTGACCACTTCATTGTAATTCCTTGTGAGACGACCCGAAGTCTAAATACTTCGGTTATAAATTCATTGGGGTTTGTACTTGTGACAACTCAAATTTTTGATGTGGGAATTGTTTGTTGGTTTAGAACTATACTTACAACGAAGTTCTTATTTCTAGAAGAGAAATTCTAAACCATCGAGCAAAACTCGTCATCAACAAGCAAAAGAAAAATATTTACAATAACCAATAATAAGGCACACGTTAGCAGTTCCCCGACAACGGTACCATTTTGATGAGTGAGATTTTTGCCAGTAAAGAATATCATAAAAACAGTCGCGTTGTAGATATAGTTTCCAAACCAACAAAAATCCCTTTCGTGCAAACGTTTTGGTTGTCACAAGTAACAAACCCCTTTTTAAATTGATAACTGAGTATTCAAACCTTGGGTCGTCTTCTCAAGGAACTGCAAGGAAGTATGTTCTTATTATTGGTTATGGAGATTGTAAAATTGGGGTTTCAAGAATGAAGAACGAGTAATTTAATGACAAGTAAATTAAATGGCAATTGAAAATAGATAAATATTGTAAAGCAAACTCTTGGTAAGGTATGAGAAATTAGAGGTCCTATCCTAGCTATCCTTATCAATGATGATGATGGTTGAATCCTAATTCCACTTTGTTAACCTTTACTAAGATAAAGGAAGGTCAAGGGATTAATTGGTTTGATCTTCGAATCCTATTTATTTCCTAAGAAAAGATTGGGATTATGGAAGTTCAATTCAATTAACAAAGATAACAATTATCAATTATGCTGTTGAATTGGATAACTCCTGAGTTACTGATTTCTTAACCAAGACCAAAAGGAGAAAAATAAATCTACTTGGAATGAAAATGTCTTCAGAGTAAAAATAACAATAGCATGAATAAGAGTAATCAATATTAAACTGAAATACCTCAAATAATCATTAATAAAAGAGTAATCTGTAACATGAAAGGATTCATAAAGTAGCTTGCAAAAGTAAATAAAAGGAATATTGAACCTGATCAAAAGAGATAATCCTGAAAGTGAATAAAAATCCTAAATCTAAATCCTAATCCTAAAGAGAGAGAGAGAGAGAGAATCTCTCTCTAAACTAAATCTAATTCATGGAAAGTGGAAATTGGCGAGCTCTCCTTGAATGGATGCATTTTCTCACTTCATAACCTCTGGTCTATGCCTTCTGGACTTGGATTTGGGCCAAAAAGGGCTTCAAAAATCGCTGGGAGCGTTTTCTGCAATTTCTGGTGCGTGGCCTCTGTCACGCGTCCGCGTGGGTCATGCGACCGCGTCATATTCGTTCTGCTTAAGGCGCGCGGTCGCGTTAGTCATGCGGCCGCGTCGCTGTTGATTCGCGCTTGGCACGCGATCGCGTCGTCCATGTGATCGCGTGGATGCCTAGTTTCTTCAAGGACTCCGTTTTGTGCTTTCCTTCCATTTTTGTATGTTTTCTTTCCATCCTTTGAGTCATTCCTGCCTTAGAAGATCTAAAACTTCTCAACATACTAATCACGGCATCGAATGGAAATAAAGGTAATTAAAATAATTAATTTTAAAGCATAGGAAACATGTTTTTCACATACATCACATAATAAGGAAGGAGAAGTAAAACCATGCAATTAATATGAATAAGTGGGTGAAGGATTGAATAAATCACTCAAATTAAGCACAAAATATATCATAAAATATGGGTTTATCAGAGGTCCAGGCTGACCTCGCATCTGTGAATGGGAGACCCAGTATGCAAACCTATTTTCAACAGTTAGAGAGGAGTGCTGCCAATGTTTACACCCTATCAATATTTTATATGTTCGAACCAATCCTTGTATGGACTGCATCAATGAAGATAATAAATATGAGGCAAACTGGCTCTTATGTGATTTACTCTATCAGTTTGGACCGAACGCCAAATGAGATGTGGCGTGTATTCTGTTGTGACATTGAGATGGAATTCAATTGTTCATGTATGAGAATGGAATCATTTGGCATACCTTGTGAACACATAGTTTGCGTCTTGGTGCATGAAGATATAGAAGAGTTTTCAAGGTCATTAGTCTTGCCTCGGAGGACCAAGATTGCCAAAGTAGGTTTGCAAAATGCGGTCAGATTTTATTGGGATTCTTTGATGCTTAGTCAATACGGTTGTTTGATGGATTGGTTTAGACAACTAGCCAACTTTGCTTGCCGAGATAACGAGAGATTTATCTTTACATGGGAAATGGCTATGAATTTGTTGAAATAATTTAAGGAAGAAGATGCTGCACAAAAAGAGTTGGTCAATGATGCAGATAGTGTAAGAGATGATGCGCAAGTGAATGCTTCTGGAGCTGGGCTTGCAACCAATGATCTGGGACATAGCATGCCAAGGGACCCAAGAAAATGTAGGACAAAAGGGGGGCTTCACAGTCCAATAAAAGAAAACATCGATGTAGACAGTGTGGCATGGAGGGCCATAATCGAACAACTTGTCGTGTTTGTCGCGGAATTTCATGGTTAGAAGGCCGTGGAAATGACACATTTGGTAATGACTTGGATGATCACATGAACATTGAAGATGATTCACTAGTAAGTATTTTTACCAATGAGGTATGACAAAGTTTTAATTGCTGCTTATTAGCTAATACTAATGATATTATATTGCTGATATTGTAGGTATATGATGAGAATGTTTTGTATAGTAGCAATGAAGTGCTGTAATAAGGTATAGTTAATGGTTTAAGTTTCTGGTATTCTCTAATTTTTATTTTATTTAGGATTGGTGTAATTTTTAATTTATTTTTGTTATATTTAATCTTATTGGAATTTAGTTTTTGCGATGGTTGTTGTTGTTCGTGTTTATGACTAAAGGTTGAGGTTTGTACTCTTGTTATGGCTTAATGCTAGTTTATGGCGAATCCTTTCATGGTTCTTTTGCCTTCAAGTAGTGATTACCAAGAAGAGTTCATACAGTTTTAGCAAAGACTCGAAATTCATCCCAAAAAGACATCGGGTGGAGTGAGGGGCTCATTCGGTAGTGGTAGTGATTGCTAATTCATAGTTGGGTAAATCCAATTGGGGACTTTGCTTTGCATTCTCTTTGGTGTATCATTGAATTGACTCTGAACTGGACCAAAATCCATGTTATTGACACCCATTCTTAGGATAATATTTGAGGCATTACACTTTATTGGTGGATCCAAACTGTTCTAGAAGTTTAATCCTGTTGTCCATTGAATAGAATCATGTAGATTACATTATCTGGTTTGCATATATTGGGAGTTGCAGCATTCTTTGGCTATAGCTAGTCCGCTGTTTTGTGGCATCCAAAGCCTCTATTTGCAGTTCTCTGCTGTCCAATTCTCTTATGCTATAGTTACATTAGGTTAACCTTTAACCTTTAGTCACCTCCTTCACAATCAACAAACACCATTTTGCACAATTGATTGCTATCCTTCGTGTTAAAACTTTCCTCGTTCCCTTGTGTTTCAGACCTTTCGGCTCAGCCTAGTGTGCTTCGTGCATCATCCGAGATTATTATAATGTGAAGCATTTGCTCTTTTATTCCATCATAGAAATAAAAAAAGAAAAATTCGCTATCCTTCATCTGTTAGTGGATTTGTTGTGTTCTTTGTCACATTGATCTATTCAAATATTATGTTTGCTACATGTTAGACTATTTCTATTTACTATTATGAACTAAAGTTTGAAGTCCTGCTTGGCTTTTCTTCTTCTGATAGTGGATATCAAGATTCGGAACCTAAACTTTGGTTCTCTAATATTTGACAACAGTGAAATTGGTGGGATTTTTACCTTTTTATTTGATGAATTAGAGCTTTACTATGCATAGTAAATAATGTAAATGTCATTGTAATAATGTGTGTACTTAGGCAGTTTTTGTTCTTACCTTTTTTTCCTGTAACAATTCTTCTAGGACTGTGATGCAATTTCGGTAATGAAGGCTGGCAAGCTAAGGTTCTCGAAACCTAATAAATATTGGGTTGAAAGTTCTTAGAAAAGGGTGAGTGTGATCTTGTTGTTTGATGTTATATATGTATCTGTAAAGGCATATCTTCTGAATTTTCATGTTTAATCCTTAGAATGATGATTGCCCTGTATTATTGGTTCACTTCATTTTGGGATTTTTATTTTGTATACTTTCTCTATTTTTATCAAACATTGCTATACTTTATGGTAGAAAATCAAGCATGTGTTTCTTTAGTTACAGCGATTTGTAGAAAGAGTATTAAGCCGGTTCATCTATTATGGTTGTAATTCCATTTATCAGTGTCAAATTTTATTTTTGTTGTACTTGAAGTTCATTATTTGTATGAAATTTGTGTACAACTTTCTGTCTTGCTTGCTTTGGATATTTTTTTATCATGCTTTGGAGTTTCAGGTGTTTTGGTTTCATCTGAATCATGCTTAACTGTGGCTAGATGTCTTTCTAAATTAACTGATCCAATTCCATGCTTGCTGATTGCAGTAACATTTCCTCTTAAAATTTGTGTGCTGAGAACTAGTGAGGATTTTCTTGAAGTGCCCTCAAATCCCGAATAAGAGGACTAATGTCAAAGGTCCTATTGAGACGAAGCATCAAGCCGAAGAAGTAAGATTGTTCTGTCAAATAAAAGTGAGCCAAAACAGAATTTGCAGCTAATTGATTTTGTAGCGCAGCTCAGAGACTGAGTAGGGAGTAAAAGCCTAGCTCTTCTAATTTATACATTAGATAAAGATAATTACTTAATTTTTATTTTGATTGTAAAATTGTAAAACTTTAATAAAATTGTATTTGTCCCAAAACTATACATAAGTACCCTCTTGAATAGTACATGACAGTATGATAGGATTACTTACCATTTCTTATTTTGGTGAGGCAGAAAAACTACAAAAGGGCTCAAATTCTATAGCAAGGGCATCAGCCCAACGAATTCGGTGCATGCCAAAAGGTGCTTTTAATAAAATTAACATTGGGAGAGTACTTCTTTATCAAGTTGTATCTTATTTATTATTTTTTATATAACACAATAAATAAATATAATATTATAATTCAATGATTAAATATAAGAGATAAATATGAAAAAGAAAAAAAAAGCTAAAGTATTCCAATTCTTTTTATATATAAGTATATATTATCTTTTTCTTTTCCGAAAAAATTATCTTAGATTTAGGATAAATAAAATTTTAACATGAAAATAAGGAAGGACTTCTGAGACCGCGTTGAACTCTATGATTCGATTTATCCACAGGGTGTGCATATGATTTTTATCATCTTTGATTTACTTGTAATTCAATGGATTAAAGAAAGATTTAATTATTTTATTAGTCTTATAGTTTTATCAAATTTTTAATTAGGTTTTTATATAATTCTTTTAATTGAATTCTTATACTACTTTTAATTTTAGAATTAGGTCATCAGAAAGGAAGAACCATATAATCGAATAATGAGCATGATTAGTGAATGAATCATTATTATCTAAATTTCAAGATTTCAAGTAATTTTGTTGTTTTAGTTGTGAAATATATATTATACAGTTTATTTTTTTATTTTAATGAAGAAGAGCTCATCATAAAAAAATTGAACAAAAATGAGGTAAATAGCACTGATGATTTTGAGTTTTACTTCAGAATTATAAGTTCTTAATAGGATAACAAAAAAGTGATACACAACGAGAGAAATAAAAAAAACATAATTAATAAATTCGTCTATTTTAGTAAGTCTAACAAGAAGACATAAATAATTCTTCCCAATTTCAGTAAAGATGCCATGGGTGTATCATAAGCCACCATAATTGAAATCTCTCGTTAACATCTGCACGTATCTTAAATCCAATGCTAAATACATTCTACTCCTTTCCTCATGCAGCTGTAATTTATTTTACTAAACGTTAACACCTCTATTAGTGTAATTAAAGAGCGAAATTCTCTATATTAAAAGTTACCTTCGGGGGACCACAGGAGTGAATTCCTGTTGCACATCCATCCATTGCATAACCCATACAGCTGAATCATTGTTGTGTGAAAACGTATCATGTAATACAACATAAGGTTGTCGAAAGCAATATATATATATATATATATATATATATATATATATATATATATAACCAACAATTTGAATAATTACCTATTTGTGCACCTAGGAATACCTATTGCCCTACGGACTTCCCAACCCTCGAAACTCACTATTTTTTGTATACCACATTCTGCATACTTTTCTGAAAATATTATTTCAGAAAGAGCCACTCTCTGTAATCAGAATATTGTGCTTTATTATTTGGAGTAATGTTATTATTAGCTTTGTTTCTATAGTAGGAGAACTTACTATATTTCTAATATGATGCTTGCGTGGTTCATCATCTTCAACCTTACAGTGAGAGTCTAAATGATAAAGTGTTTTGTCAGGAATGCTCATTACTATTAGATACCATTGATCATTCTCTTTGATTGGGACATATATCTGTATAACAAATAGGATGTAATATGTATAAGTATAAGTTTGAGTACTTTTTATTATAATAAAAATATTCCAATAATTAATGAGAACTTACAAATTGAAGGTCACGGGTTGGTGGCATATAATGTGCATATTTTTTCAGTAGGTCATGATCCTCCATATGTAACGACACGTCATCCTAGGTATGTTTGAGCACAATGGTTATTTATTTTACTTAGTTAAAATGAGGAAATCAAGATTTTGACTTACCACAAATGATGGTGGAATAAGGGACCAAACATTTTTTAATTTGGTCATGCTAATATTTGATATTATCTTCAGTGCCATTAGCTTTATTACCAGTTCAGACACTTGCTTTCCAGGTACGAGACAGAACAGATCTTCTCTAGTTGCAGTTGTATCGTGAATATGAAACAAATCCTCTCTAACACAAAGCCAACATGTCAGCCACAGAGATAACTAAAATTTAAAATAAAAGATAACAAAAAAATGCTCACGCTATATCATTATCAGTAGCAAAGATGTACATAGCCACATTGACCAAATCCTCACTCAACCTCATATCTTGTGGTGGTTTGAATGAACAGTTAAGATTCTACAAAAAACATAAAGGTTATCCATAATATACGTATTTGAATACTATGCCAATAAATTATTTTTAACCAAATCAAATACTTTTAGGATAGAAGTTGACTTGAAAGCCATTTTTTTTTTGTTTCACAAAGGTTGTTAACCGTGCATTGTTTATGGTGAAAGTTAAAGGCCCTTTGCGTACTCTAGTTTCTGCCATCTTGCTTGATAGTTGACCTTTGTGCTCAAATTTTAGCATTTTAGTTGGTCGTGCAAATGCTATGTTTTGGATAGATGGTAGATTATTAACTCTTGCCAATTTGTCCTTTTACCTTACAAATGTACTCGGATGTTCTTGCACAGTTTTATTAGCTTTGCTATTACTTTGAAAATCCAATCTTGACTTTGGCTTCGATTTTTCTTCTCCATCCAGGTATGTTTGCGTCCCTTTGTAGAACGATGGTGGCAGATTGTGCAAAATTCATAAACATACTATATTCGGACTTTACTTGAAACGGACACGAGTTTTTCTTTGTTACATCACCACAGGATTTATTCTTCATCTCATATAGGTCTGTTGGTGCACGAAATCGTGATCGTTCATTCCTTGGTAACGGCGCTAAAAACTTAATACGCACGTTCATAATCTTAATTCTTTGTCACAACGTCACACAACTAACCAGCAAGTGCACTGGGTCATCCAAGTAATAAACCTTACCTGAGTAAGGGTCGATCCCACGGAGATTGTCGGCTTGAAGCAAGCTATGGTCATCTTGTAAATCTCAGTCAGGTGGATTCAAATGGTTATGGAGTTTAAGATATTCAAAAGATAAATAAAACATAAAATATGATAGAGATACTTATGTAATTCATTGGTGAGAATTTCAGATAAGCGTATGAAAGATGCTTTGTTCCTCCTGAACTTCTGCTTTCCTATTGTCTTCATCCAATCATTCATACTCCTTTCCATGGCAAGCTGTATGTTGGGCATCACAGTTGTCAATGGCTACTTCCCGTCCTCTCAGTGAAAATGGTCCAAAATGCGCTGTCACCACACGGCTAATCATCTGTCGGTCCTCGATCATGCTGGAATAGGATTCAGTAATTCTTTTGCGTCTGTCACTACGCCCAGCACTCGCGAGTTTGAAGCTCGTCACAGCCATCCCTTCCTAGATCCTACTCGGAATACCACAGACAAGGTTTAGACTTTCCAGATCTCAAGAATGGCTGCCAATAATTCTAGCCTATAACACGAAGACTCTGATCGTAAATCAGGAGGCTAAGAAATATGCATTCAAGCTTGTTTTCATGTAGAACAGAAGTATTTGTCAGGCACGTGTTCATAGGTAAGAATGGTGATGAGCGTCACATAATCATCACATTCATTATGTTCTTGTGTGTGAATGAATATCTTAGAGAAGAAATAGTACTTTGCATTAATTCATGAGGAACAACAGAGCTCCACACCTTAATCTATGGTGTGTAGAAACTCTACCGTTGAAAATACATAAGTGATAATGGTCCAGGCATGGCCGAATGGCCAGCCTCCCAAAGAGGGTTCAATCATCAAAACATGATCAAAAGATGTAAAAACAATAGTAAAAAGTTCTATTTATACTAAACTAGTTACTAGGGTTTACAGAGATAAGTAAATGATGTAGAAATCCAGTTCCGAGCCTACTTGGTGTGTGCTTGGGCGGAGCATTGAGCTTTCATGTGTAGAGACTCTTTTTGGAGTTGAACGCCAGTTTGTAACTTGTTTCTGGCGTTTAACTCTGCTTTGCAACTTGTTTCTGGCGTTTAATGCTAGAATAGGGCAGAAAGCTGGCGTTAAACGCCAGTTTACGTCATCTAAACTCGGGCAAAGTATGGACTAAAATATTGCTGGAAAGCCCTGGATGTCTACTTTCCAACGCAATTGAGAGCGTGCCATTTGGACTTCTATAGCTCCAGAAAATCCCCTTTGAGTGTAGGGAGGTCAGAATCCAACAGCATCTGCAGTCCTTCTTCAACCTCTGAATTTGATTTTTGCTCAAGTCCCTCAATTTCAGCCAGAAATTACCTGAAATCACAAAAAAACACACAAACTCATAGTAAAGTCTAGAAATGTGATTTTTATTTAAAAACTAATAAAAATATACTAAAAACTAATTAAATCATACTAAAAACTATATAAAAACAATGCCAAAAAGCGTATAAATTATCCGCTAACCACAACACCAAACTTAAATTGTTGCTTGTCCCCAAGAAACTGAAAATCAAATATGATAAAAGGAAGAGAATATACTATAAATCCCAAAGTATCAATGAAACTTAGCTCCAATTAGATGAGCGGGACTAGTAGCTTTTTGCCTCTGAATAGTTTTGGCATCTCACTTAATCCATTGAAGTTCAGAATGATTGGCATCTATAGGAACTTAGAATTTTAGATAGTGTTATTGATTCTCCTAGTTCAGTATGTTGATTCTTGAACACAGCTACTTTATGAGTCTTGGCCGTGGCCCTAAGCACTTTGTTTTCCAGTATTACCACCGGATACATAAATGCCACAGACACATAACTAGGTGAACCTTTTTAGATTGTGACTCAACTTTGCTAGAGTCCCCAATTAGAGGTGTCCAGGGTTCTTAAGCACACTCTGTTTTTGCTTTGGACCTTGACTTTAACCTCTTAGTCTCAAGCTTTTCACTTGACACCTTCACGCCACAAGCACATGGTTAGGGACAGCTTGGTTTAGCCGCTTAGGCCAGGATTTTATTCCTTTGGGCCCTCCTATCCATTGATGCTCAAAGCCTTGGATCCCTTTTACCCTTGCCTTTTGGTTTTAAGGGCTATTGGCTTTTTGCTCTTGCCTTTTGGTTTAAAGAGCTCTTGGCTTTTTCTGCTTGCTTTTTCTTTTTCTTTCTTTTTTTTTTCGCCAATTTTCTTTTCCTTTTTTTTCGCAAGCTTTTGTATTCACTGCTTTTTCTTGCTTCAAGAATCAATTTTATGATTTT
The DNA here is from genome assembly GCF_003086295.3 of Arachis hypogaea. Taxonomy (NCBI): domain Eukaryota; kingdom Viridiplantae; phylum Streptophyta; class Magnoliopsida; order Fabales; family Fabaceae; genus Arachis; species Arachis hypogaea. The sequence continues at coordinate 45,518,025 of NC_092047.1, forward strand.
TCAGATTATCAGATAACATTTCTCCTTGTTCATCATTCTTTCAAGAGCCAACAATTTTAACATTCATAAACAACAATTTCAAAAGACATATGCACTGTTCAAGCATTCATTCAGAAAACAAAAAGTATTGTCACCACATCAAAATAATTAAACTAATTTCAAGGATGCATTCGAAACCATGTACTTCTTGTTCTTTTGTTTTTAGAACATTTTTCATTTAAGAGAGGTGATGGATTCATAGGACATTCATAGCTTTAAGACATAGACACTTAAACACTAATGATCATGTAATAAGGACACAAACATAAATAAAACATAAGGCTCAAAAACCAAAAAACAGAGAAATAAGAACAAGGAGATTAAGGAACAGGTCCACCTTAGTGAGGGTGGCGTCTTCTTCCTCTTGAAGACCCAATGGTGTTCTTGAGCTCCTCTATATCTCTTCCTTGCCTTTGTTGCTCCTCCCTCATAGCCCTTTGATCTTCTCTAATCTCATGGAGAATCATGGAGTGCTCTTGGTGCTCCATCCTTAGTTGTCCCATGTTGGAACTTAATTCTCCTAGGGAAGTGTTGATTTGCTCCCAATATTTTTGTGGAGGAAAGTGCATCCCTTGAGGCATCTCAGGGATTTCATGGTGAAGAATTTCCTCATGCTCTTGTTGAGGTCCATGATCTCTTGTTTGCTCCATCCTTTTCTTAGTGATGAGCTTTTGAGATGAATCTCTCCATCTCTCATGACTCAGAGGTGGAAGCTTTTGCCTTCCCTTTCCTCTTTCTAGAGGTTTCTCTGGCCTTAAGTGTCATAAATGGTTATGGAAAAACAAAAAGCAATGCTTTTACCACACCAAACTTAGAAGGTTTACTCGTCCTCGAGCAAAAGAAGAGAAGAGGGAGTAGAAGAAGAAGAAAATAGATGAGATGGAGAGGTGTGAGTGGTTCGGCCAAGGGGGTTTTAGGTGGTTAGGATGTGTGAAAAGGAAGGAGTGATGGTTTGAATTTGAGTGGGTGGGTGCAGGTGGGTTGTATGATGGTTTTGGAGGAGTAACAGAGGTGATTGGTGGAGGTTATTTCGGGGAACAGTGTTATGGAAATGTGTGAGGAGGAGAGAAGAAGAGAGGTGGGGTAGGTGGGGATCCTGTGGGGTCCACAGATCCTGAGGGGTCAAGGACTTATCATCTCTGATCCATTTAAGGGTGTAAACACCCTTAGAGTGCAATCATGGCATTTAACGCCAGATTGCTGCTTGTTTCTGGCGTTTAACGCCACTTCCATGCTCTGTTCTGGCGTTAAACACCATTCTGGTGCTTGTTTCTGGCGTTTAACGCCAGCTTGATGCTTTTTTCTGGCGTTAAATGCCAGTTTGATGCTCTTTACTGGCGTTTAAACGCCGGTAAGTTCTTCCTCCAGGGTAAGCTATTTTTAATGCTGTTTTTCATTCTATTTTTGATTTTTCAGTAGTTTTTGTGACTTCACATGATCATCAACATAAAATAGCAATGGAAAATAAATAGATATAATTAAATAACATTGGGTTGCCTCCTAACAAGCGCTTCTGTAAATTCAATAGCTTGACAGTGAGCTCTCATGGAGCCTTACAGATGTTCAGAGCATTGTTGGGACCTCCCAACACCAAACTTAGAGTTTGAATGTGGGGGTTCAATAGCAAACTTAGAGTTTGGTTGTGGCCTCCCAATACCAAACTTAGAGTTTGACTGTGGAGGCTTTGGTTGACTCTGCAGTGAGAGAAGCTTTTCATGCTTCCTCTCCATGGTTACAGAAGGAGATCCTTGAGTTTTAAACACAAAGTTGTCCTCATTTAGTTGAAGGACCAATTCTCCTCTGTCCACATCAATCACAGCTTTTGCTGTGGCTAGGAAGGGTCTTCCAAGGATGATGGATTCATCTTCATCCTTCCCAGTGTCTAGGATTATGAAATCAGCAGGGATGTAAAAGCCTTAACCTTTACTAACACGTCCTCTACTAGTCCATAAGCCTGTTTCATTGATTTGTCTGCCATCTCTAGTGATATTCTTGCAGCTTGTACCTCATAGATTTCCAGTTTCTCTATTACAGAGAGTGGCATGAGGTTTATCCCTGACCCAAGGTCACACAGAGCCTTCTCAAAGGTCATGGTGCCTATGGTACAAGGTATGAAGAACTTTTCGGGATCCGATTTCTTCTGAGGCAATGTCTACCTTATCAATGCACTGAGTTCATTGGAGAACAAAGGGGGTTCATCCTCCCAAGTATCATGATCAAATAAACTGGCATTCAACTTCATGATGGCTCCTAGATATTTAGCAACCTGCTCTTCACTGATGTCTTCATCCTCTTCAGAGGAAGAATAGTCATCAGAGCTCATGAATGGTAAAAGGAGGTTCAATGAAATCTCTATGGTCTCTAGATGAGCCTCAGATTCCTTTGGTTCCTCAAAGGGAAACTCCTTATTGGTCAGTGAACGTCCCAGGAGGTCTTCCTCACTAGGATTTACGTCCTTCTCCTCCTCTCTGGGTTCGGCCACACCAAGTAAGGTAATGGCCTTGCACTCTCTTTTTGGATTCTCTTCTGTATTACTTGGAAAAGTACTAGGAGGAGTTTCAGTGACTCTTTTACTCAACTGGCCCACTTGTGCCTCCGAATTTCTAATGGTGGACCTTGTTTCATTCATGAAACTTATAGTGGCCTTATATAGATCAGAGACTATGTTTGCTAAGCTAGATGGATTCTGCTCAGAATTCTCTATCTGTTGCTGAGTGGATGATGGAAAAGGCTTGCTATTGCTAAACCTGTTTCTTCCACCATTATTAAAGCCTGGTTGAGGCTTTTGTTGATCCTTCCATGAGAAATTTGGATGATTTCTCTATGAAGGATTATAGGTGTTTCCATAGGGTTCACCCATGTAATTCACCTCTGCTATTACAGGGTTCTCAGGATCATAAGCTTCTTCTTCAGAAGATGCCTCTTTAGTACTATTGGATGCAGCTTGCAATCCATTCAGACTCTGAGAAATCATATTGACTTGCTGAGTCAATATTTTGTTCTGAGCCAATATGGCATTCAGAGCATCAATTTCAAGAACTCCTATCTTTTGAGGCGTCCCATTACTCACAGGATTCCTTTCAGAAGTGTACATGAACTGGTTATTTGCAACCATGTCAATGAGTTCCTGAGCTTCTGCAGGCATTTTTTTAGGTGAATGGATCCACCTGCAGAATGGTTGGTGCACGAAATTGTGATCATCAACAATGGCGCCAAAGACTTGGAGCTCTCAAACGTGAATCACACTTTGTCACAATTCCGCACAACTAACCAACAAGTGCACTGGGTCGTCCAAGTAATACCTTACGTGAGTAAGGGTCGATCCCACGGAGACTATCGGCTTGAAGCAAGCTATGGTCATCTTGTAAATCTCAGTCAGGAAGATTCAAATGGTTATGGAGGATTGACAATTAAAGATAAATAAAACATAAAATAAAGATAGAGATAGAGATACTTATGTAATTCATTGGTAGGAATTTCAGATAAGCGTATGAAGATGCTTTGTTCCTCCTGAACCTCTGCTTTCCTATTGCCTTCTTCCAATCATTCATACTCCTTTCCATGGCAAGCTTTATGATGGGCATCACCGTTGTCAATGGCTACTTCCCGTCCTCTGAGTGAAAATGTTCTACGCATGCTATCACCGTACGGCTAATTATCTGTCGGTTCTTGATCATGTTGGAATAGGATCCATTGATCCTTTTGCGTCTGTCACACGCCCAACACTCGCGAGTTTGAAGCTCGTCATAGTCATCCCTTCCCAGATCCTACTCAGAATACCACAGATAAGGTTTAGACGTTCTGGATCTCAGGAATGGCCGCCAATAATTCTAGCCTATACCAGGAAGGTTCTAATCTTAGATTAGAAACCCAAGAGATACACATTCAAGCTTGTTTGCATGTAGAACGGAAGTGGTTGTCAGGCACGCGTTCATAGGTGAGAATGGTGATGTGTGTCACATAATCATCACATTCATCATGTTCTTGGGTGCAAATGAATATCTTGGAGAAGAAATAGACTTGAGTTGAATAGAAAAATAATAGTACTTTGCATTAATTCATGAAGAACAGCAGAGCTCCACACCTTAATCTATGGTGTGTAGAAACTCCACCGTTGAAAATACATAAGAACAAAGGGTCTAGGCATGGCCGAATGACCAGCCTCCCAAGGAGGGTTCAATCATCAAAACATGATCAAAAGATGATCAAAAGATGATCAAAAGATGAAAATACAATAGTAAAAGGTCCTATTTATAGAAAACTGGTAGCCTAGGGTTACAGAAATAAGTAATTAATGCAGAAATCTTCTTCCGGGCCCACTTGGTGTGTGCTTGGGCTGAGCATTGAAGCTTCCATGTGTAGAGACTTTTCTTGGAGTTAAACACCAGCTTTTGTGCCAGTTTGGGCGTTTAACTCCAGCTTTTGTGCCAGTTCTGGCGTTTTGACGCCAGAATTCTTAAGCTGACTTGGAACGCCGGTTTGGGCCATCAAATCTCGAGAAAAATATGGACTATTTTATATTGCTGGAAAGCCCAGGATGTCTAATTTCCAACGCAATTGAGAGCGTGCCAATTGGGATTCCGTAGCTGCAGAAAATCCACTTTGAGTGCAGGGAGGTCAGAATCCAACAGAATCTGTAGTCCTTTTTCAGCCTCTGAATCAGATTTTTGCTCAGGTCCCTCAATTTCAGCCAGAAAATACCTAAAATCACAAAAAAAATACACAAACTCATAGTAAAGTCCAGAAATGTGAATTTTAAATAAAAACTAATAAAAATATAATAAAAACTAACTAAAATATACTAAAAACATACTAAAAATAATGCCAAAAAACATATAAATTATCCGCTCATCACAACACCAAACTTAAATTGTTGCTTGTCCCCAAGCAACTAAAAATCATATAAGATAAAAAGAATAGAATGTACAATGAATTTCAAAAATATCTATGAAGATCAGTATTAATTAGATGAGCGGGGCTTTTAGCTTTTTGCTTCTGAACAGTTTTGGCATCTCACTTTATCCCTTGAAGTTCAGAATGATTGGCATCTATAGAAACTCAGAATCCAGATAGTGTTATTGATTCTCCTAGTTAAGTATGTTGATTCTTGAACACAGCTACTTTATGAGTCTTGGCCGTGACCCAAAGCATTTTGTCTTCCAGTATTACCACCGGATACATAAATGACACAGACACATAACTGGGTGAACCTTTTCAGATTGTGACTCAGCTTTGCTAGAGTCCCCAATTAGAGGTGTCCAGAGATCTTAAGCACACTCTTTTTACTTTTGGACCACAACTTTAACCGCTCAGTCTCAAGTTTTCACTTGACACCTTCACGCCACAAGCACATGGTTAGGGACAGCTTGGTTTAGCCGCTTAGGCCAGGAATTTATTCCTGTGGGCCCTCCTATCCACTGATGCTCAAAGCCTTGGATCATTTTTTATTTTACCCTTGTCTTTTGGTTTAAAGGGCTATTGGCTTTTTCTGCTTGCTATTTCTTTCTCTTTTTTTTCGCATATATCCTTTTTTTGTGCAAGCTTTTCACTGCTTTTTCTTGCTTCAAGAATCAATTTTATGATTTTTCAGATTATCAAATAACATTTCTCCTTTTCCATCATTCTTTCAAGAGCCAACAATTTTAACATTCATGAATCAACAGTATCAAAAATATGCACTGTTCAAGCATTCATTCAGAAAGACAAAAGTATTGCCACCACATCAAAGTAACTAAACTGTTATAAAATTCGAAATTCATGAACATCTTTTTCTTTTTCAATTTAAAACATTTTTCATTTAAGAAAGGTGATGGATTCATTTTCATTGCTTTAAGGCATAGACACTTAGACACTAGTGATCATGTAATAAAGACACAAACATAAATAAATATAAAGCATAAAAATTCGAAAAACAGAAAATAAAGAACAAGGAGATTAAAGAACGGGTCCACCTTAGTGATGGCGGCTTGTTCTTCCTCTTGAAGATCTTATGGAGTGCTTGAGCTCCTCAATGTCTCTTCCTTGCCTTTGTTACTCCTCTCTCATGGTTATTTGGTCTTCTCTAATTTCATGAAGGAGGATGGAATGCTCTTGGTGCTCCACCCTTAGTTGTCCCATGTTCACTACAAGAAAACACGTCTATTGCCACGTTTTTAAAGCGTGGCGAAAAGCTGAAAAAAGTGTGGCGATAGCTTTTCGCCACGCTTTTTAAGCTACCGCCACGCTTTTGAAAGGGTGACCTATCAAAGGGTGGCGGTTGCTCTATCGCCATGCTTTTTGCAGCCTATTGCCACGCTTTTTGTTTGCCACGCTTTTTTACAAACCGCCACTTGTAAAAGCGTGGCTGTAGGTGGGAAATACGGCCACGCTTTTAAAGCGTGGCGATAGGTAGAGATATGGCCACGCTTTTGAAGCGTGGCGATAGGGAGAGATACGGCCACGCTTTTGAAGCGTGGCGATAGGGAGAGATACGGCCACGCTTTTGAAGCGTGGCGATAGGGAGATATACGGCCACGCTTTAAAAGCGTGGCGAAAGGCTTGTTAAATTAAAAAAAAAATTTCTTTTTCTTACTTGATCTTAATTACTACACAATATAAATTTTCAATCCTTTTTTATTACCAAACCTATAAATATAGTATGCAATTTTTGTTGCAAGACAATTTTTATTAGTGACATAATTTTTGCTTTAATTATTTTATACAGTAATAAACTAATATTCAAATACAAAATAAATTTCAAGTTCAAATTCCAAAACTAAAAATGGTAGAAAAATACAGAAACAATACAACTTAAACACTAAGTCCTTTGTTGTTCTTTCTTCCTCTAGCCCTCTTAAACTTCCTTCCCTTAGATCGTACATAAGGCTTGGTATGGCTGTGAGGAACACTAGGACCAGGATCAAAATGTTTCACAGCTTCCCTGAAATAGCAAAATCAACAAGGGAACAAAAAACATGTTTAAGTTACAAAAGATAAAGTAAGACATAAGACAAGAAGAAGCAAGAGTTTAATACTCCAGAATCCCCAATTTTCGGCTAAATTAGGACATAGCAAAGCTGAACTTACAATCTGACTGGGCAGAACAAGTCCTTTTCCATCAACACATCATTTCTGATTATAGTAATCCATTGACTCCTCAGCAATTGGAAAGAACTGCAGCACATTTAACTTACCAAATATAAATAAAACTGAGCAGCATAAAAAGAAAGATGGAGTAAATGTAAAGCAGGTTCATTAAATTTAGAAGAAAACGATTAGATACTACTCACCTTCAAGAATAATAGAAGACTAGAAATCATCAACCTTGTTCGTTCCAGCCTTACAGTGGACAACCACAACATTCTCAATATCTAACTTCAACCACGAGTATGCACTATGACAGAAAGAGATAACCAGTTGAAGTGGTGGGCAATTATGATCATCAAATGGAAAGCTAGCCACCTGAAGAGGGAATTTGATATTGCAGATGAAAGCAGCAGTTGGTTTGTAAAACAAATCTAAGTGCTGAAAAAACCTAAAACCCAAGTGAAACAGAAAGCTGACACATGTAGTCTAGGTGTTGGAAATTAATCAAGACATCTGCATGAACACTCTATTTCCTCAGAACATTTATGATCACATTAAAAGAGATAATGTTGTTAAGTAGAGTAATATTATATGGTCTAGTAATCAATAATTATTCCACGATTTCCCAGGCTGAGAAACCACGTTAACAATATGGGCTATGATATGTAACACCTAAAAAAATAATAATTAAAATTCTAACAACATGCATGGATTGGCTTCTCTAAAATGATACTCACACCTTCAATCTAAAGGTGCTTCAAAGGGGATAAGCAACAGTTTGCCCAACAGTTCCAGGTGCAGCACCACATGCCAGGCGAGTTGTCACACTCAACTCAGAATCTTGCACTAGACCAAATGGATTGGATTTAACTAACCAATCTTTCAAAGACTCATAAACAACAAAGTTTAGACCTACAATGGAACTTGGAAAATAGGAAAAACAATTAAAAATAAGAAAGCATTAATTCTAATAACAGCACTACAGCCACTACAGCAGGAGAAGAGGGGGTGGAGAACTTTAGGGAGTTAATTATATCAGTTGCATGAATTGCCCAAGCACAATATTAAGATTTGTCATATTTGCCATTATGATCATGACTGTAATCATCAACTTTGTAAAGAAGTAATCATCAACAAAAAGCATACTATAAATATTAAGAGCAGTAGAGCACAAAGAACACGAAGAAAACCAATGTTATATCTTCTCTCTATGTGATTTGCAAACCAAGCAATTGGTAAACAGAAAAATGAAGGTAAAGATGTACCTGTACAGTTATCCTGCCTTGAACCATATCCATTGGATAAGTTGCGGACATGGCAATTATTCCAGCACATGCTCCAGCTCCAAGATGTAAAACAGGAGTCAGCTGAGATCCTCTGCCAAAATCCTAAGAAAAACAGTTAGACAAACAGGGTTTTATAACTGAACCCATCCCCAGCCCCTTTCCTTTCTTTGATTGAGAAAAGTGCTACTTATTAATTTTTATCGTTAAGTTTTTATAGGTACATCTGTAAAAATATCAGTTAATGAGAAAGCAGTAACTGGAGACCAAAACCTGCAATCCCTCTTGCCCAACACCAAAAACCAGATGGGGAAAGAAAACAATAAATACGGACATACCATTTCCAGTTTTTTGCTGATACAACTGCAGTATAGATTTAAGAGAAAACAATAGTCAGTGAAACAAGACAGGGACACTTAAAAATATGTCAGATGCAATGAACAAAAAACTGAAACTTGTTAAATGAAACTGCTCCCTATATTCTGTAGTTCAAATCAGACACTACAAGAAACTTGGTGTATTACTAATTACTTACAGTCTTTATTTGGATATACGTGAATAACCCCATCTTGCATTTCAAAGTAGTGCTGCATTACAAAACAAATTAACATTCATTTAATCACAGAAGATAAAATTGGGATATCTACCTCTTCGATGATGGAAAAGTATAAAATAAATTCATAAAAACTCACATCAGCACCGAAATAATGGAAAGTGAAGGTGATGCAGAATAGCTATGGTGGTTAATCCAATCAGCACCGAGAGCGGCATCAGTAATTCCAGCAACAGTGACCATGGTTACAGCAAAATAGAGAATTTAAACTCAATGGAATCGAAAACAGAAATGAATTCGATGGAATTGGAAACAAAGACAGCTTACGATAAAAGAACGAAACAGCAGCAATAGGATTGGCAGCCCCCTTCTCTCCAGTCCGTGATTCCGGCGACCAGAGGCACGGCGATTGTTCCCCAGTGACAATCGACGGCGGCGGCTGAAGCTTCTTCGACGGTGACTAAAACCAACACGCAGAGACAATAAGGTTTTTGGAATCTTAAACGAAGGTAAACCAAACTCAAAAACCCTTACCGATGGTGAATCTCAGTAGCGGCAGCGGAGCTTCTCAGCGGCAGAGGCGCGGCGGTGGCTGAGCACGGGTCTCCCCTTTCTCTCCTCGGCTCCCGAGCTCTCTCTCTCTCTCTCTCTCTCTCTCTCTCTCTCTCTCTCTTTCACTCTTCATGAACGGCAACGGCGCGAGCTGGAGGTGACAGCACGAACGGCGGCAACGGGACTGGAAGCTTCTGCGACGCAACGGCGGCGAGCCCAGTGACGGTGTCATCCCTTCCTTTTCTCCCCGTTGCTCCCCTTCTCCTCCTCTTGTGCGTGACGACAACACGGCTGCGATGGCAAGGACGACACTGAGCGCGGCGCGGTAGCGAGCGGGACACGATCCTGAGCAGCGCGGCGATGGCTCCTCTCCGGCGCTCTCTTCCTCCCTGATTTTCCCCTTCCCCGTTTCCCTTTTTCTTGCCTTCATTTCTTTCTTTCTTTCTGTCTTTCTCTTTTTTTTCTGAAGGATGGAACTGAGTTTGGGTTAGGAGTGGGGGTGGTTAGGTTAGATGAGTGGCGGTGGTTAGGTTAGATTAGGAAGGGGTTATAGTTTAATTTGATTAAAATTAGGGTTTTATTTGGGAATTTAGAGTTAAGATAAAATTTATATAAATAATATAATAATTCTAAAATTAAGAGTAATAAGATAATTGAAAATTTGTTTTAATCCAACACTAATATTTATTAAAAATAATATTTAATTATCAATTTACATATTATTCTCAAATAAATAATTCTAATTCGATAACTATAGATAATATAATTAATTTTCTTTATTCATGAAAATTAAAGTATTAATTTCTAGAATCACAATTATTTAAATCAAATCATATAAACTCTTATTATTTTACGATTCCTAAACTTTATAATTTAAATATGCAAATTACCCAATAGTTGTAAAATTAGATAAAATTTTTAATTTAATTATCAAAAATTGATTTAATTAGCTTTAATAAAATAATTTCTGAAATTAAAATCTTTAATACATAAATAAATTGAAATTAGTTCACAAAAAATTTTTATGAAAATTCTGAGTCTTACAGTTTCGAGTGACGAAGGCGATGGGCACAAGAAAGAGCTCTACGGCCACGCTTTTGAAGCATGGCAGAAAAGAACCTTTTGGCCACGCTTTTAAAGCGTGCCAAAGAGTACTAGGATATGGCCACGCTTTGTAAGCGTGGCCGTAATGAAACCCTATCGCCACGCTTTCAAAACGTCCTTGTTTCTCTCTATGGCCACGCTTTTGAAGCGTGGCAAAAAAAAAGAGTGGCCGTTTCTCTAATCAATTGCCACCCTTACAAAAGCGTGGCCGTTGATACTTTTTGCCACGCTTTTGAAGCGTGGCAATAAAAAATGTGGCTAAATCTCTAATCTATCGCCACCCTCATAAAAGCGTGGCCATTGACCACTTTTGGCCACGCTTTTGAAGCGTGGCACGAAAAAAGCGTGGCCATAGGCCTTTTTTCTTGTAGTGGTTGGAGCTTAATTCTCCTAGGAAGGTGTTGATTTGCTCCAAATAATTTTGTGGAGGAAAATACATCCCTTGAGGCATCTCAGGGATTTCATGATGAGGAAATTCCTCATGCTCTTGGTGAGGTTCTCTTATTTGCTCTATCCTTTTCTTAGTGATGGGCTTGTCTTCATCAATGAGAATGTCTCCCTCTATGTCAATTCTAACTGAATTGCAGAGGTGACAAATGAGGTGAGGGAAGGCTAACCTTGCCACAGTAAAGGACTTGTCCGCCACCTTATGAACTTCTACTTCCTCTCTAATCATGATGCTATGAATCATGATGGCTCGGTCTATAGTAACTTTAGAACGGTTGCTAGTGGGAATGATTGAGTGTTGGATAAACTCCAACCATCCCCTAGCCACGGGCTTGAGGTCATGCCTTCTTAGTTGAACCGGCTTCCCTCTTGAATCTCTCTTCCATTGAGCGCCCTTTTCACAGATGTCTATGAGGACTTGGTCCAACCTTTGAATGCCAACCTTACATTCTCCGAACTAAAATCTAAGCATTTCCCCCGAACCATTGTAAGCCAATTCTTTGGGTTCGGGTTCACACTTTGATTATGGTTCTTGGTGATCCATGCATTGGCATAGAACTCTTGAACCATTAAGATTCCGACTTGTTGAATGGGGTTGGTGAGGACTTCCCAGCCTCTTCTTCGGATCTCATGTCGGATCTCCGGATATTCGCCCTTTTTGAGCTTAAAAGGGACCTCGGGGATCACCTTCTTCTTGGCCATAACTTCATAGAAGTGGTCTTGATGCACCCTTGAGAGGAATCTCTCCATCTCCTATGACTTGGAGGTGGAAGCTTTTGCCGTCCCTTTCCTCTTTCTAGAGGTTTCTCCGGCCTTTGGTGCCATAAATGGTTATGGAAAAACAAAAAGCTTTAGCTTTTACCACACCAAACTTAGAAGGTTTGCTCGTCCTCGAGCAAAAGAAGAAAGAAGAGAGTAGAAGAAGAAGAAATAGAGGAGATGGAGGAGGCTTTGTGTTTCGGCCAAGGGGGATAGGTAGTGTTTAGGTTGTGTGAAAATGAAGGAATGAAGATGAGTTTATATAGGAGTGGAGAGGGGGTATGGTTCAGCCATTATGGGTGGGTTTGGGAGGGGAAGTGGTTTGAATTTGAATGGTGAGGTAGGCGGGGTTTTAGGATGGATGGATGTGGATTGGTGAAGAGATTATGGAAAAGAGTGTAGGATTTGATAGGTGAGGGGTTTTTGGGAAAGAGGTATTGAGGTGATTGGTGAATGAGTGAAGAAGAGAAAGAGAGGTGGGGTAGGTGGGGATCCTGTGGGGTCTACAAATCCTGAGGTGTCAAAGATATCTCATCCCTGCACCAAGTGGCGTGCAAAAATGCCCCTTTCTGCCAATCCTGGCATTAAACGCCAGGCTACTGCCTATTTCTGGCATTTAACACCAGCTTCTTGCCCATTCCTGGCGTTAAACGCCAGTCTGGTGCCTATTTCTGGCGTTAAACGCCCAGAATGGTGCCAGACTGGGCGTTTAACGCCCATTCTGCTACCTTTACTCGCGTTTAAACGCCAGTAAGTTTCTCCTCCAGGGTGTTCTATTTTTAATACTGTTTTTCCTTCTGTTTTTGCTTTTTCAATTGTTTTTATGACTTCACATGATCATCAACCTACAGAAAACATAAAATAACAAAAGAAAATAGAAATTTAACATAGATAATTAAAGATTGGGTTGCCTCCCAACAAGCGCTTCTTTAATGTCAATAGCTTGACAGTGGGCTCTCATGGAGCCTCACAGATGTTCAGAGCAATGTTGGAACCTCCCAAAACCAAACTTAGAGTTTGAATGTGGGGGTTCAACACCAAACTTAAAGTTTGGTTGTGGCATCCCAACACCAAACTTAGAGTTTGACTGTAGGGGCTCTGTTTGACTCTGTATTGAGAGAAGCTCTTCATGCTTCCTCTCCATGGTTACAGAGGAATATCCTTGAGCTTTAAACACAAGGGAGTCTTCATTCACTTGAATGATGAATTTTCCTCTATCAACATCAATCACAGCTTTTGCTGTGGCTAGGAAGGGTCTGCCAAGGATGATGGATTCATCCATACACTTCCCAGTCTCTAGGATTATAAAATTAGCAGGGATGTAATGGTCTTCAACCTTTACCAAGACATCCTTTACAAGTCCATAAGCCTATTTCTTGGAATTGTCTGCCATCTCTAGTGAGATTCTAGCAGCTTGTACCTCAAAAATTCCCAGTTTCTCCATTACAGAGAGAAGCATGAGGTTTATACTTGACCCCAGGTCACACAGAGCCTTTTCAAAGGTCATGGTGCCTATGGTACAAGGGAGTGAGAATTTTCCAGGGTCTTGTCTCTTCAGAGGTAATTTCTGCCTAGTCAAGTCATCCAGTTCTTTGATGAGCAATGGAGGTTCATACCTCCAAGTCTCATTACCAAACAACTTGGCATTTAGCTTCATGATTGCTCCAAGGTACTTAGCAACTTGCTCTTCAGTAACATCTTCATCCTCTTCAGAGGGAGAATACTCATCAGAGCTCATGAATGGCAGAAGTAAATTCAATGGAATCTCTATGGTCTCTGTGTGAGCCTCAGATTCCCATGGTTCCTCATCAGGGAACTCCATAGAGGCCAAGGGGCGTCCATTGAGGTCTTCCTCAGTGGAGATCACTGCCTCTTCCTCCTCTCCAGGTTCGGCCGTGTGGGTTGTGGTTATGGCCTTGCACTCTTTTTTTGAATTCTCTTCTGTATTGCTTGGGAGAGTACTAGGAGGGAGTTCAGTAATTTTCTTACTCAGCTGACCCACTTGTGCCTCCAAATTTCTAATGGAGGACCTTGTTTCAGTCATGAAACTTTGAGTGGTTTTGATTAGATCAGAGACAATGGTTGCTAAGTCAGAGTGGCTTTGCTTAGAATTCTCTGTCTGTTGCTGAGAAGATGATGGAAAAGGCTTGCTATTGCTAAACCTATTTCTTCCACCATTATAGTTGTTGAAACCTTGTTGAGGTCTCTGTTGATCCTTCCATGAGAGATTTGGATGATTTCTCCATGAAGGATTATAGGTGTTTCCATAGGGTTCTCCTATGTAATTCACCTCTTCCATTGCTGGGTTCTCAGGATCATAAGCTTCTTCTTCAGAGGAAGCTTCCTTAGTACTGCCTGTTGCTGCTTGCATTCTAGACAGACTCTGAGAAATCATATTGACTTGTTGGATCAATATTTTATTCTGAGCCAATATGGCATTCAGAGTATCAATCTCAAGAACTCCTTTCTTCTGAGTTGTCCCATTATTCACAGGATTCCTTTCAGAAGTGTACATGAATTGGTTATTTGCAACCATTTCAATGAGTTCCTAAGCTTCTGTAGGCGTCTTCTTCAGATGAAGAGATCCTCCAGCAGAGCTGTCCAATGACATTTTGGACAGTTCAGACAGATCATCATAGAAGATACCTATGATGCTCCATTCTGAAAGCATGTCAGAAGGACACCTTTTGATCAATTGCTTGTATCTTTCCCATGCTTCATAGAGGGATTCACCTTCTTTCTGTCTGAAGGTTTGGATTTCCACTCTAAGCTTGCTCAATTTTTGAGGTGGAAAGAACTTTGTCAAGAAGGCATTAACTAGCTTTTCCCAAGAGTTCAGGCTTTCTTTAGGTTGTGAATCCAACCATGTTCTAGCTCTGTCTCTTACAGCAAAGGGGAAGAGCATAAGTCTATAGACCTCGGGATCAACCCCATTGGTTTTGACAGTGTCACAGATTTATAAGAATTCAGCTAAGAACTGATGAGGATCTTCTAATGGAAGTCCATGAAACTTGCAATTCTGTTGCATTAGAGAAACTAATTGAGGCTTAAGCTCAAAGTTGTTTGCTCCAATGGCAGGGATTGAGATGCTTCTCCCATAGAAGTCGGAAGTAGGTGCAGTAAAGTCACCAAGCACCTTCCTTGCATTGTTGGCATTGTTGTTTTCGGCTACCATGGCTTCTTCTTCCTTGAAAAGCTCTGTTAGGCCCTCTAGAGAGAATTGTGCTTTAGCTTCTCTTAGCTTTCTCTTCTAGGTCCTTTCAGGTTCAGGATCAGCTTGAACAAGTATGCCTTTATCTTTGCTCCTGCTCATATGAAAGAGAAGAGAACAAGAAAGTAGGGAATCCTCTATGTCACAGTATAGAGATTCCTTGAGGTGTTAGAGGAAAAGAAGAATAGAAGGAGGAGGTAGATAGAAGAGAATTCGAACTTATCAAGAGGGATAGAGTTCGAATTGTACCTTGAGGAAGAGTGTTAGTCCTTTAAATAGAAGGATGTGAGAAGAAGGGAAGAATTTTCGAAAATAAATTAAAAAGATTTTGAAATAATTAAAATAAATTTTGAAAATTTGGTAAAGGTTTTTCAAAAATTAAGATTGGGAAAGAAATTAAGTGATTTTTGAAAAAGATTTTGAAATTAGAAATCAAAAAAATATGATTGAAACTTAATTTTGAAAAAGATGTGATTGAAAAGATATGATTGAGAAGATATGATTGAAAATCAAATTAAAAAGAGAAAGTTTTAAAATTAAAGTTGATTACTTGACTAACAAGAAATTAAAAGATATGATTCTAGAATTAAAACTTTTGATCCTTTCTTAATAGGCAAGTAACAACTAGAAAATTTTGAATTAAATTATTAATTGTAGCAAGGATTTTCAAAAATAATAATAAATAAAAAAATGAAAAGAAATTGATTTTGAAGAGATATGATTGAAAAGGTATGATTTGAAAAAGATTTGATTTTGAAAAATTATGAAGATTTGAAAAAAATTTGAATTAAAAACAAAATCTTCCCTCTAGTGTCCTTCTGGCATTAAACGCCTAGAATGGCATCCATTATGGCATTTAACGCCCAAAATCCTACCTTTTTGGGTGTTAAACGCCCAGCCAGGTACCCTGGCTGGCGTTTAAACGCCAGTTTTCCTTCTTCACTGGGCATTTTGAACGCCCAGCTTTTTCTGTTTGATTCCTCTGTTGAATATTCTGAATCTTCATTCTCTGTATTATTGACTTGAAAAGACATAGTTTTGAGAATTTTTTTTGAATTTTTCAATGATGAGAAATAATCAAAATACAACTAATCTTAGGAAACTCAAATCAAACAAAAAATGCATGCAGGACACCAAACTTAAAAATTTTCATATAAGAGACACTAACAAATTTAGAATGCATATGAGAAACAACAAAACACACAAAACAAGAGAATTTAAAGATCAGAGCAACGAAATCATCAAGAACAACTTGAAGATTAATGAAGAACATAATGCATGTAATTTTCGAAAATTATAGGTATGCAATTGACACCAAACTTAAAATTAGATACTAGACTCAAACAAGAAACATAAAATATTTTTGATTTTTATGATTTTATAATTTTTTTTTGTGATTTTTCGAAAATTGAGTGGAAAAGAAAATAAAGGGGTTCAAAGTTTTTAATAAGAGTTCCAGGAATCATTGCAATGCTAGTCTAAGACTCCGGTCCAGGAATTAGACATGGCTTACTAGCCAGCCAAGCTTTCAATGAAAGCTCCGGTCCAAAATAGTAGACATAGCCAATGGCCAGCCAAGCTTTAGCAGATCATTGCTAACAACAGCAAAATTTATAGGAATCAACAAGCTCTTGTGATGATAAGTTGAAATCTCGGTCCAATAAGATTAGACACGGCTTCACAGCCAGCCAGACTTCAACAAATCATCATGAAACTCTAGAATTCATTCTTAAAAACTCTGAAGAACAAAATAAATTTTTTTTTTGAATTTTTCGAAAA
This sequence comes from Arachis hypogaea, assembly GCF_003086295.3. Lineage (NCBI taxonomy): Eukaryota > Viridiplantae > Streptophyta > Magnoliopsida > Fabales > Fabaceae > Arachis > Arachis hypogaea. The sequence goes on from NC_092047.1 coordinate 45,534,817, forward strand.
TAAAAATAAAATAAAATTACCTTATCTAAGCAACAAGATGAACCGTCAGTTGTCCAAACTCGAACAATCCCCGGCCACGGCGCCAAAAACTTGGTGCACAAAATTGTGATCATCAACAATGGCGCCAAAGACTTGGAGCTCTCAAACGTGAATCACACTTTGTCACAATTCCGTACAACTAACCAGCAAGTGCACTGGGTCGTCCAAGTAATACCTTACGTGAGTAAGGGTCGATCCCACGGAGACTGTCGGCTTGAAGCAAGCTATGGTCATCTTGTAAATCTCAGTCAGGCAGATTCAAATGGTTATAGAGGATTGACAATTAAAGATAAATAAAACATAAAATAAAGATAGAGATAGAGATACTTATGTAATTCATTGGTTGGAATTTCAGATAAGCGTATGAAGATGCTTTGTTCCTCCTGAACCTCTGCTTTCCTATTGCCTTCTTCCAATCATTCATACTCCTTTCCATGGCAAGCTTTATGCTGGGCATCACCGTTGTCAATGGCTACTTCCCGTCCTCTCAGTGAAAATGTTCTACGCACGCTGTTACCGCACGGCTAATCATCTGTCGGTTCTCGATCATGTTGGAATAGGATCCATTGATCCTTTTGCATCTGTCACACGCCCAACACTCGCGAGTTTGAAGCTCGTCACAGTCATCCCTTCCCAGATCCTACTCAGAATACCACAGACAAGGTTTAGACGTTCCGGATCTCAAGAATGGCCGCCAATAATTCTAGCCTATACCACGAAGGTTCTAATCTTAGATTAGAAACCCAAGAGATACACATTCAAGCTTGTTTGCATGTAGAACGGAAGTGGTTGTCAGGCACGCGTTCATAGGTGAGAATGGTGATGTGTGTCACATAATCATCACATTCATCATGTTCTTGGGTGCAAATGAATATCTTGGAGAAGAAATAGACTTGAGTTGAATAGAAAAACAATAGTACTTTGCATTAATTCATGAAGAACAGCAGAGCTCCACACCTTAATCTATGGTGTGTAGAAACTCCACCGTTGAAAATACATAAGAACAAAGAGTCTAGGCATGGCCGAATGACCAGCCTCCCAAGGAGGGTTCAATCATCAAAACATGATCAAAAGATGACAAAAGATGAAAATACAATAGCAAAAGGTCCTATTTATAGAAAACTGGTAGCCTAGGGTTACAGAAATAAGTAATTAATGCAGAAATCTTCTTCCGGACCCACTTGGTGTGTGCTTGGGCTGAGCATTGAAGCTTCCATGTGTAGAGACTTTTCTTGGAGTTAAACGCCAGCTTTTGTGCCAGTTTGGGCGTGTAACTCCAGCTTTTGTGCCAGTTCTGGCGTTTTGATGCCAGAATTCTTAAGCTGACTTGGAACGCCGGTTTGGGCCATCAAATCTCGAGAAAAGTATGGACTATTATATATTGCTGGAAAGCCCAGGATGTCTACTTTCCAACGAAATTGAGAGCGCGCCAATTGGGATTCTGTAGCTCTAGAAAATTTACTTTGAGTGCAGAGAGGTCAGAATCCAACAGCATCTGCTGTCCTTTTTCAGCCTCTGAATCAGATTTTTGCTCAGGTCCCTCAATTTCAGCCAGTTAAATACCTGAAATCATAGAAAAACATACAAACTCATAGTAAAGTCCAGAAATGTAAATTTTAAATAAAAACTAATAAAAATATAATAAAAACTAACTAAAATATACTAAAAATATACTAAAACAATGCCAAAAAGCATATAAATTATCCGCTCATCAATGGTCTAATGACATCTTAGCTAATTCAGACAGACCATCATAGAATATATCCAGGATGGTCCATTCTGAAAGCATGTCAGAAGGACATTTTTTGGTCCGTTGCTTGTATCTGTCCCAAGCTTCATAGAGGGATTCACCTTCTTTCTGTTTGAAGGTTTGAACATCCACTCTAAGTTTGCTAAGCTTTTGAGGAGGAAAGAAGTTGGCTAAGAAAGCCGTGACCAGCTTATTCCAAGAGTTCAGGCTATCTTTAGGTTGAGAGTCCAACCATATTCTAGCTCTGTCTCTTACAGCAAATGGGAAAAGCATAAGCTTGTAGACCTCGGGATCAACTCCATTGGTCTTAATAGTATCACAGATTTGCAAGAATTTAGTTAAGAACTGAAAAGTATCATCTGATGGAAGTCCATGAAACTTGCAATTCTGTTGCATCAGAGAAACTAATTGAGGCTTTAGCTCAAAATTGTTTGCTCCAATGACAGGGATTGAGATGCTTCTTCCATGTAAGTTGGAATTTGGTGCAGTAAAGTCACCAAGAATCTTCTTTGCATTGTTGTTGGGTTCGGCCATTACTTCTTTTTCAAGATTCTCTGTAAGGTTTTCTCTGGATTATTGTATTTTAGCTTCTCTTAGTTTCTTCTTTAGAGTCCTTTCAGGTTTAGGATCTGCTTTAACAAGAATGTTCTTGCCCTTGCTCCTGCTCATATGAAAAAGAAGGGAATAGAAAATAATAGGGATCCTCTTTGCCACAGTAGAGAGGTTCCTTTATGTGAGTAGAAGAGAAGAAAAAGAATTCGAACACAGAAAGAGGGAGAGGTTTCGAATTTTTAAAAAGAAGAGAAGTGTTAGTAGATAAATAAAATAATTAGAAAGAGATGAGAGAGGGAAGAATTCGAAAATTAAATAAAATAAAATAAAAATATTTTTGTTTTCAATTTAAAATTAAAGTTAAAATTCGAAAATAAAAAAATTAAATTAAATTAAATTAAAATTTAAAATAATTAGTTAATTAAAAAGGAATTTTGAAAAAGAGGTTAGTGATTTTCGAAAATTAGAGAGAGAGAATTAGTTAAGTAGTTTTGAAAAAGATAAGACTCAAATCAGATAAGATTAATTAACAAAAAAGATTTGAAAATCAATTTTGAAAAGATAAGAAGTTAGATAAGAAGTTAGAAAAGATTTTGAAATTGATTTTGAAAAAGATGTGATTGAAATTTATTTTGAAAAAGATTTGAAAAAGAAATTTAAAAAAGATTTGATTTTGAAAATTAAAGTTGATTACTTGACTAACAAGAAATAAAAAGATATGATTTTAAAATTTAAAGATTGAACCTTTCTTACTAGACAAGTAACAAACTTAAAAATTTTGAATCAATCACATTAATTGTTAGCATTAATTTCAAAAATATGAAATAGAAATAAGAAAAAGATTTTGAAAATAAATTTTGAAAATTTCGAAATTATGAAAGAAAAAGTGAAAAAGATTTGATTTTTTGAAAAAGATTTGAAAAAGATAGAATTTTTAAATTGAAAATTTGATTTGATTCATAAGAAACAATTAAATTTTAAAAAGTTTTGAAAAAGTCAACTCAAATTTTTGAAAATTTATGAGAGAATAAGGGAAAGATATTTTTTTTTAGTTTTGAATTTTCAATGATGAAAGAGAAAAACAACCAAAAGACTCAAAACATGAAAATTATGAATAAAACACATGATGCATGCAAGAACACTTTGAATGTCAAGATGAACACCAAGAATACTTTGAATGTCAAGATGAACACCAAGAACTTATTTTTGAAAATTTTTAAGAAAAGAAAAATATGCAAGACACCAAACTTAGAAAATTTTTAATGTTGTGATACTAAAAATTCAAAAATGCATATGAAAAATAAGAAAAGACACCAAACATGAAAATGCAAAGATCAAACAAAGGAAATCATCAAGAACAACTTGAAGATCATGAAGAACATATGATGAATTTTCGAAAATTAAAGAAAATTATAAAAGCATGCAATTGACACCAAACTTAAAAAATTTTTAATGTTGAGACACTAACAAATTAAAAATGCATATGAAAAACAAGAAAAGACACAAAACATAAAAATGCAAAGATCAAACAAAGCAAATCATCAAGAACAACTTGAAGATTATGAAGAACACCATGCATGAGTTTTTGAAAATTTTAATGAAATTAAAAAGATGCAATTGACACCAAACTTAAAATTGACACTAGACTCAAACAAGAAACACAATATTTTTGGTTTTTATGATTTTAAAATTTTTTTTCAAAAATTATTTGGAAAAATAAAAATAAGGATTTCAAAATTTCTAATGAGGGTTCCAGGAATCATGCAATGTTAGTCTAAAGCTCTAGTCCAGGAATTAGACATGGCTTACTAGCAGAGGTGAATTACATGGGTGAACCCTATGGAAACACCTATAATCCCTCATGGAGAAATCATCTAAATTTCTCATGGAAGGATCAACAAAAGCCTCAACAAGGCTTTAATAATGGTGGAAGAAACAGGTTTAGCAATAGCAAGCCTTTTCCATCATCATCTCAGCAACAGATAGAGAATTCTGAGCAGAATCTATCTAGCTTAGCAAATATAGTCTCTGATCTATCTAAGGCCACTCTAAGTTTCATGAATGAAACAAGGTCCTCCATTTAAAATTTGGAGGCACAAGTGGGCCAGCTGAGTAAAAGAGTCACTGAAGCTCCTCCTAGTACTCTCCCAAGCAATACAGAAGAAAATCCAAAGAAAGAGTGCAATGCCATTGATTTGACCATCATGGCCGAACCTACAAGGGAGGAGGGGGACGTGAATCCCAATGAGGAAGACCTCATGGGACATCCTCTGAACACTAGAGGGTTCCTCAATGAGGACCTGAAGGAATCTGAGACTCATACAGAGACCATAGAGGTTCCATTCAACCTGCTTTTGCCCTTCATGAGCTCTAATGAGTATTCTTCCTCTGAAGAGGATGAAGACATTACTGAAGAGCAAGTTGCTAAGTACCTTGGTGCAATCATGAAGCTGAATGCCAAATTATTTGGTAATGAGACTTGGGAAGATGAACCTCCCTTGCTCACCAATGAACTGAATGCATTGGATAGGCAGAAATTACCTCAAAAGAAACAGGATCCTGGTAAATTCTTAATACCATGTACCATAGGCACCATGACCTTTGAGAAGGCTTTGTGTGACCTGGGGTTAGGCATTATGCTTATGCCACCCTCTATAATGGAGAAACTTGAGATCTTTGAGGTGCAAGCTGCCAGAATCTCATTGGAGATGGCAGACAACTCAAGAAAACAGGCTTATAGACTAGTAGAGGACGTGCTAGTAAAGGTTGAAGGCCTTTACATCCCTGCTGATTTCATAATCCTAGACACTGGGAAGGATGAGGATGAATCCATCATCCTTGGAAGACCCTTCCTAGCCACAGCAAGAGCTGTGATTGATGTGGACAGAGGAGAGTTGGTCCTTCAACTGAATGAGGACTACCTTATATTTAAAACTCAAGGTTTTCCTTCTGTAACCATGGAGAGGAAGCATGAAAAGCTTCTCTCACTGCAGAGTCAACCAAAGCCCCCACAGTCAAACTCTAAGTTTGGTGTTGGGAGGCCACAACCAAACTCTAAGTTTGGTGTTGAACCCCCACATTCAAACTCTAAGTTTGGTATTGGGAGGTCCCAACAATGCTCTGAACATCTGTGAGGCTCCATGAGAGCTCACTGTCAAGCTGTTGACTTTAAAGAAGCGCTTGTTGGGAGGCAACCCAATGTTATTTAACTATATTTAATTATTTTCCATTTCTATTTTATGTTTTCTTTAGGTTGATGATAATGTGAAGTCACAAAAACTACTTAAAAATAAAAAACAGAATGAAAAATAGCATTAAAAATAGCTCACCCTAGAGGAAGAACTTACTGGCATTTAAACGCCAGTAAGGAGCATCAAACTGGCGTTTAACGCCAGAAAGAAGCATTAAGCTGGCGTTAAACGCCAGAAACAAGCACCAGACTGGCGTTTAATGCCAGAACAGAGCATGGAAATGGCGTTAAACGGCAGAAACAAGCAGCAAGCTGGCGTTTAATGCCAGACATGCACTCTAAGGGCATTTGGAACGCCTAATTGGAACAGGGATACTAAGTCCTTGACCCCACTGGATCTGTGGACCCCACAGAATCCCCACCTACCCCACCTCTTCTTCTATCCTCTTCACACCTTTTCATAACTCCCTTCCCCAAATACCCTTCACCAATCACCTCCATACCTCTTCCCTAAATACCCTTAACCAATCACATCCATCCATTCTTCCCCATAAACTCCACCTACCTCCAAAATTCAAATTCTTTTCCCTCCCAAACCCAACCCTAATGGCCGAAACCTACCACTCACCCCACCCCTATATAAACCCCTCAACACTACTCCATTTTCACACATTACAACCACCACTTCTCCCCCTTGGCCGAATACACTATCTCCCTACATCTCCTCCATTTTCTTCTTCTTCTTCTACTTTCTTTCTTCTTTTGCTCGAGGACAAGCAAACCTTTTAAGTTTGGTGTGGTAAAAGCATTGCTTTTTATTTTTTCATAACCATCAATGGTACCTAAGGCCAGAGAAACCTCAAGAAAGAGGAAAGGAAGGGCAATTACTTCCACCTCTGAGTCATGAGAGATGGAGAGATTCATCTCAAAGGTCCATCAAGACCACTTCTATGAAGTTTTGGCCAAGAAAAGGTGATCCCTGAGGTCCCTTTTAAGCTCAAAAAGAGCGAATATTCGGAGATCCGACAAGAGATTAGAAGAAGAGGATGGGAAGTTCTCTCTAATCCTATTCAACAAGTCGGGATCTTAATGGTTCAAGAGTTCTATGCAAACGCATGGATCACTAGGAACCATGATCAAAGTAGGAACCCGAATCCAAAGAATTGGCTTACAATGGTTCGGGGGAAATACTTAGATTTCAGTCCGGAAAATGTAAGGTTGGCGTTCAACTTGCCAATGATGCAAGAAAATGCACGCCCCTACATTAGAAGGGTTAACTTTGATCAAAGGTTGGACCAAGTCCTCATGGACATATGTGTGGAATGAGCTAAATGGAAAGTTGACTCAAGAGGCAAGCCGGTTCAATTGAGAAGACCAGACCTTAAGCCTGTAGCTAGAGGATGGTTGGAGTTCATCCAACGCTCAATTATTCCTACTAGCAACCGGTCTGAAGTTACTGTAGACCGGGCCATCATGATCCATAGTATCATGATTGGGGAGGAAGTGGAAGTTCATGAGATTATACCTCAAGAACTCTACAAGGTGGCTGACAAGTCATCCACTTTGGCAAGGTTAGCCTTTTCTCACCTCATTTGCCACCTCTGCAATTCGGATGGAATTGACAATAAGGGAGATATCCTCATTGATGAGGACAAGCCCATCACTAAGAAAAGGATGGAGCAAACAAGAGATCATGGACCTCAACAGGAGCATGATAAAATTCCTCACCATGAAATCCCTGAGATACCTCAAGGGATGCACTTCCCTCCACAAAATTATTGGGAGCAAATCAACACCTCCCTAGGAGAATTAAGTTCCAACATAGGACAACTAAGGATAGAACACCAAGAGCACTCCATCATTCTCCATGAGATTAGAGAAGATCAAAGAGCTATGAGGGAGGAGCAACAAAGACAAGGAAGAGATATAGAGGAGCTTAAGAACACCATTGGTTCTTCAAGAAGAGGAAGACGCTACCCTCACTAAGGTAGACCCGTTCCTTAATCTCTTTGTTCTTATTTTTCTGTTTTTCGATTTTTGAGCCTTATGTTTTATTTATGTTTGTGTCTTGATTACATGATCATTAGTGTTTAAGTGTCTATGTCTTAAAGCTATGAATGTCCTATGAATCCATCACCTCTCTTAAATGAAAAATGTTCTAAAAATAAAAGAACAAGAAGTACATAGTTTCGAATGCATCCTTGAAATTAGTTTAATTATTTTGATGTGGTGACAATACTTTTTGTTTTCTGAATGAATGCTTGAACAGTGCATATGTCTTTTGAATTTGTTGTTTATGAATGTTAAAATTGTTGGTTCTTGAAAGAATGATGAACAAGGAAAAATGTTATTTGATAATCTGAAAAATCATAAAATTGATTCTTGAAGCAAGAAAAAGCAGTGAATACAAAAGCTTGCAAAAAAAAAAAAGAAAAGAAAATTGGCAAAAAAAAAAAAAGAAAGAAAAGAAAAAGCAAGCAGAAAAAGCCAAGAGCTCTTTAAACCAAAAGGCAAGAGCAAAAAGCCAATAGCCCTTAAAACAAAAAGGCAAGGGTAAAAGGGATCCAAGGCTTTGAGCATCAGTGGATAGGAGGGACCAAAGGAATAAAATCCTGGCCTAAGCGGCTAAACCAAGCTGTCCCTAACCATGTGCTTGTGGCGTGAAGGTGTCAAGTGAAAAGCTTGAGACTGAGCGGTTAAAGTCGAGGTCCAAAGCAAAAACAGAGTGTGCTTAAGAACCCTGGACACCTCTAATTGGGGACTCTAGCAAAGCTGAGTCACAATCTGAAAAGGTTCACCCAGTTATGTGTCTGTGGCGTTTATGTATCCGGTGGTAATACTGGAAAACAAAGTGCTTAGGGTCACGGCCAAGACTCATAAAGTAGCTGTGTTCAAGAATCAGCATACTGAACTAGGAAAATCAATAACACTATCTAAAATTCTAAGTTCCTATAGATGCCAATCATTCTGAACTTCAATGGATTAAGTGAGATGCCAAAACTATTCAGAGGCAAAAAGCTACTAGTCCCGCTCATCTAATTGGAGCTAAGTTTCATTGATACTTTGGGATTTATAGTATATTCTCTTCTTTTTATCCTATTTGATTTTTAGTTGCTTGGGGACAAGCAACAATTTAAGTTTGGTGTTGTGATGAGCGGATAATTTATACGCTTTTTGGCATTGTTTTTACATAGTTTTTAGTATGATTTAATTAGTTTTTAGTATATTTTTATTAGTTTTTAAATAAAAATTACATTTCTGGACTTTACTATGATTTTGTGTATTTTTCTGTGATTTCAGATAATTTCTGGCTGAAATTGAGGGATTTGAGCAAAAATCAGATTCAGAGGCTGAAGAAGGACTGCAGATGTTGTTGGATTCTGACCTCCCTGCACTCAAAGTGGATTTTCTGGAGCTACAGGAGTCCAAATGGCGCGGTCTTAATTGTGTTGGAAAGTAGACATACAGGGCTTTCCAACAATATATAATAGTTTATACTTTGATCTAGTTTAGATGACGCAAACTGGCGTTTAACGCCAGCTTTCTGCCCTATTCTGGCGTTAAACGCCAGAAACAAGTTGCAAAGCAGAGTTAAATGTCAGAAACAAGTTACAAACTGGCGTTCAACTCCAAAAAGAGTCTCTACACATGAAAAATCAATGCTCAGCCCAAGCACACACCAAGTGGGCCCGGAAGTGGATTTCTACATCATTTACTTATCTCTGTAAACCCTAGTAACTAGTTTAGTATAAATAGAACTTTTTACTATTGTTTTTACATGTTTTGATCATGTTTTGATGATTGAACCCTCTTTGGGAGGCTGGCCATTTGGCCATGCCTGGACCATTATCACTTATGTATTTTCAATGGTAGAGTTTCTACACACCATAGATTAAGGTGTGGAGCTCTGCTGTTCCTCATGAATTAATGCAAAGTACTATTGTTTTTCTATTCAACTCAAGCCTATTTCTTCTCTAAGATATTCATTCGCACACAAGAACATGATGAATGTGATGATTATGTGACGCTCATCACCATTCTCACCTATGAACGCGTGCCTGACAAACACTTCCGTTCTACATGAAAACAAGCTTGAATGCATATCTCTTAGCCTCCTGATTTACGATGAGAGTCTTCGTGGTATAGGCTAGAATTATTGGCGGCCATTCTTGAGATCCGAAAAGTCTAAACCTTGTCTGTGGTATTCTGAGTAGGATCTGGGAAGGGATGGCTATGACGAGCTTCAAACTCGTGAGTGCTGGGTGTAGTGACAGACGCAAAAGGATTACTGAATCCTATTCCAGCATGATCGAAGACCGACAGATGATTAGCCGTGCAGTGACAGCGCATTTTGAACCATTTTCACTGAGAGGACGGGAAGTAGCCATTGACAACGGTGATACCCAACATACAGCTTGCCATGGAAAGGAGTATGAATGATTGGATGAAAGCAGTAGGAAAGCAAAGGTTCAGAAGGAATAAAAGCATCTCCATACGCTTATCTGAAATTTTCACCAATGAATTACATAAGTATTTCTATCCTATTTTATATTTTAATTATATTTTAATTATCAAATCTCCATAACCAATTGAATCCGCCTGACTGAGATTTACAAGATGAGCATAGCTTGCTTCAAGCCAACAATCTCCGTGGGATCGACCCTTACTCACGTAAGGTTTATTACTTGGACGACCCAGTGCACTTGCTGGTTAGTTGTGCGAAGTTGTGACAAAGAATTAAGATTATAAACGTGCGTATTAAGTTTTTAGCGCCGTTGCCAAGGAATGAACGATCACGATTTCGTGCACCAAGTTTTTGGCGCCGTTGCCAGGGATTGTTCGAGTTTGAACAACTGATGGTTTATTTTGTTGCTTAGATTAGGAAAAAATTATCTTTTTAGTTTAGAGTCACTAAAATTGCTTCTTCTATTATTGTTTTTGGTTGAATTTTTTTAAATCCTTATTTCCTCTTTTTAAATTTTTTTTCGAAAATTTTTATAAACTAATAATTGAGTTTTTCTGTTTGAAGTTAGTTTCATATTTTAAGTTTAGTGTCAATTGCATGTTTTTATTTTCTTTTAAATTTTCAAATTTGTGTTCATTGTCCTTTCGTGATCTTCAAGTTGTTCTTGCTATTTTTCTTTTTTGATCTTTAGTTTTTCCTGTTCTGTGTATTTTCTTGTTTTTCTTGTGCATTCTCAAATTATCAGTATTCAAAAAAAACAAAAAACAAAAAACACTTCAAATTTATAGCTCAATTGGCTAGAACGTTGTGCTTATGTTCTTGGTAATTGGGAGTCTTCCTTTTAAAACTTTTTCAAAAATAATTTTTCTTTGATTAAATCTCGTGTCAAACTTTTAAGTTTGGTGTTTTCTTGTTATTTTTTTATTTTTTATTTTTTCGAAAACTTATTTTTAATTTTCTTAAAATTTTAAGTTTGGTGTTTTTTTTATGTTCTTGTGAGTCTTCAAGGTGTTCTTGATGCTTCTTTGTGTTTCGATCTTAAAATCTTTAAGTTTGGTTTTCCTTGGTGTTTTCCCTCCAAAACTTTCGAAAAACAAAGAGCATTAGATCTAAAAATTTTAAGTCTTGTGTCATTTTATTGTTTTTCTCTTTCCTCACTAAATTCAAAAATATCTTTTCTCTTTATTATAAATTGAATTTTCAAAAATTACTTTTAAAAATTCAGATTTTTATTTTAAAAATCAAATCTTTTCAAAATTTAAAATCTTTTTTTCAAAAATCATATCCAAAGTTTTTCAAATCTTCTTAATTAAGCAATTATTTTCATTTTCAAATTTAATTTTCTCTTGGTTTTCGAAATTTACATTTTAATTTCTAAATATTTTATTTTATTTTATCTTATTATTTTTATAATTTGGTTTGTCCTACTTAAATAAAATAAAAACAAAAATATATTCTCTTTGCAATTCATATCAATTCCATTTTATCCATCATGGATGTAAGTGGAAATGAATAATCCAGAAGGACTCTGGGGTCATATGCTAATCCCACTACTGCTGCATATGGGAGTAGTATCTGTATACCTCCTATCAAAGCAGGCAGTTTTGAGCTAAATCCTCAGCTCATTGTCATGGTGCAGCAAAACTGCCAGTATTCTGGTCTTCCACAGGAAGAACCTACTGAGTTTCTGGCACAATTCTTGCAAATTGCTGACACAGTACGTGACAAGGAGGTAGATCAGGATGTATATAGGCTGTTACTGTTTCCGTTTGCTGTAAAAGATCAAGCTAAAAGGTGGTTAAATAACCAACCCACGGCAAGCATAAGAACATGGAAACAGTTATCAGACAAATTCCTGAATCAATATTTCCCTCCAAAAAGAATGACACAGCTAAGGCTGGACATCCAAGGCTTTAAACAAGAGGATGATGAATCCCTCTATAATGCCTGGGAGAGGTACAGAGGGATGCTGCCCCTCTAAAATGTCTTCAGAGTGGGTGCAATTAGACATCTTCTACTATGGGCTTACAGAAAGAGCTCAGATATCTCTAAACCACTTAGCTGGTGGATCTATACACATGAGAAAAACTATTGAAGAGGCTCAAGAGCTTATTGATATAGTTGCTAGAAATCAGCACCTGTACATAAGTAGTGGGTCCTCCATAAAAAAAGAAGCCAAAGCAGTGTCTACTGAATTTGGTCCTCCAGAACAAGTTGCTAAACTCAATCAACAATTGTGTTTTCTAACAAAACAGCTAGCAGAATTCAAGGAGATGCTACAAGATACTAAAAATGCTAATAAAAATATGGAAGCACAATTGAATCAGACAAAACAGCATTTATCAAAGCAGATAACAGAAGAGTGCCAGGCAGTTCAATTAAAAAGTGGGAAAATATTAAATACCTCACTTCAGAGTAGCAGAAAGCCAAGAAAAGAACAACTGATAGAGGATGAGCAAAATATTATCCAAAATCCCTCTGAGGACAGTAAGAGCCCAGAGAGGAATAACTCTGGCATTCAAACGCCAGAAAATGATGCAAAGTTGGCGTTAAACGCCCAACCTACGCGCAGTTCTGGCGTTCAAACACCAGAAACGGGCAAGGAGCTGGCGTCAAACGCCCAATGGAAGCTCAGTTCTGGCGTTCAAACGCCAGTGAGGGATCAGGCACACACAAGTGCTGATAGCAACCCCTCTAAGAAGGCTTCTCCAACCACCTCTGTAGGAAATAAACCTGTAGCAACTAAGGTTGAGGAATACAAAGCCAAGATGCCTTATGCTCAAAAACTCCGCCAAGAAGAGCAGGATAAGCAATTTGCCCACTTTGCAGACTATCTCAAGACTCTTGAAATAAAGATTCCGTTTACAGAGGCACTTGAGCAAATACCCTCTTATGCCAAGTTCATGAAAGAGATCTTGAGTCATAAGAAGGATTGGAGAGAAACTGAAAGAGTTCTCCTCACTGAAGAATGCAGTGCAGTCATTCTGAAAAGCTTCCCAGAAAAGCTTAAAGATCCCGGGAGCTTTATGATACCATGCATATTAGAGGGTAATTGCACCAAGACAGCTTTATATGATCTTGGGGCAAGCATCAACCTAATACCTGCATCCACTATCAGAAAGCTTGGTTTAACTGAAGAAGTCAAACCAACCCGGATATGTCTCCAACTTGCTGATGGCTCCATTAAATACCCATCAGGCGTGATTGAAGGCATGATTGTCAAGGTTGGGCTATTCGCCTTTCCCACTGACTTTGTAGTGCTAGAAATAGAGGAGCACAAGAGTGCTACTCTCATTCTAGGAAGACCTTTCCTAGCAACTGGAAGAACTCTCATTGATGTCCAAAAGGGGGAAGTAACCCTGAGAGTCAATGAGGATGAATTTAAGTTAAATGCTGTCAAAGCCATGCAGCATCCAGACACACCAAAAGACTGCATGAAAGTTGATCTTATTGACTCTTTGGTAGAGGAGATCAACATGGCTGAGAGTCTCGAATCAGAGCTGGAAGACATCTTTAAAGATGTTCAGCCTGATCTGGAGGATTCAGAGGAATGGAAAGAGCCTCTGAAACTTCCTTAGGAAGAGGAGAACCCTCCTAAACCCGAGCTCAAACCACTACCACCATCCCTGAAATATGCATTTCTGGGAGAAGGTAACACTTTTTCGGTGATCATAAGCTCTGCTTTAAATCCACTGGAAGAGGAAGCACTACTTCAAGTGCCAAGGACATACAAGACAGCTCTTGGGTGGTCCATAAGTGATCTTAAGGGCATCAGCCGAGCAAGATGCATGCACAAAATCCTATTGGAGGACAATGCTAAGCCAGTGGTTTAACCATAGAGGCGGCTAAATCCAGCCATGAAGGAAGTGGTGCAGAAAGAGGTCACCAAGTTACTGGAGGCTGGGATCATTTATCCTATTTCTGATAGCCCCTGGGTGAGCCCTGTCCAAGTTGTTCCCAAGAAGGGAGGCATGACAGTGATTCATAATGAAAAAAATGAACTGGTTCCTACAATAACAGTTACAGAGTGGCGTATGTGTATTGACTATAGAAGGCTCAATACAGCCACCAGGAAGGATCACTTTCCTTTACCATTCATAGACCAGATGCTAGAGAGACTAGCAGGCCATGAATATTACTGCTTTTTGGATGGCTATTCAGGCTACAACCAAATTGCAGTAGATCCTCAGGACCAAGAGAAAACAGCATTCACATGTCCTTCAGGAGTGTTTGCCTACAGAAGGATGCCTTTTGGTCTGTGCAATGCACCTGCGACCTTTCAGAAGTGCATGCTCTCTATCTTCTCTGATATGGTACAGAAATTATTGGAAGTCTTCATGGATGACTTTTCAGTATTTGGAGACTCATTCAGCTCCTGCCTTGACCATTTAGCACTTGTTCTGAAAAGATGCCAAGAGACCAACCTGGTTTTAAACTGGGAAAAATGTCACTTTATGGTGACTGAAGGAATTGTCCTTGGGCATAAAATTTCAAACAAGGGGATAGAAGTGGATCAAGCTAAAGTGGAAGTGATTGAAAAACTACCACCACCTGCTAATGTTAAGGCAATTAGAAGCTTTCTGGGGCATGCAGGATTCTATAGGAGGTTTATAAAGGATTTTTTAAAAATTACAAAACCTCTGAGTAACCTGCTAGCTGTTGACACACTATTTGTGTTTGACACAGAGTGTCTGCAGGCGTTTGAAACTCTGAAAGCTAAGCTGCTCACAGCACCAGTTATTTCTGCACCAGACTGGACATTACCATTCGAACTAATGTGTGATGCCAGTAACCATGCCATTGGTGTAGTATTGGGGCAGAGGCATGACAAGCTTCTGCATGTCATTTATTATGCTAGCCGTGTTTTAAATGATGCCCAGAAAAATTACACAACCACAGAAAAAGAATTGCTTGCAGTGGTTTTTGCCATTGACAAGTTTAGATCATACTTAGTAGGATCAAAGTGATTGTGTACACTGACCATGCTGCTCTTAAATATCTACTTATAAAGCAGGATTCAAACCCAGGCTCATAAGATGGATGTTGCTTCTGCAAGAGTTTGATATAGAAATAAGAGACAGAAAAGGGACAGAAAACCAAGTGGCTGATCATCTGTCCCGGATAGAACTAGTAGAAGGGGCATCCTTTCCCTCTATTGAGATCTTTGAAACCTTTCCGAATGAGCATTTGTTTGCCATTCAAGAAACACCATGGTTTGCAGACATTGCAAACTATAAAGCTGCAAGATTCATACCCAAGGAGTACAGCAGGCAACAAAAGAAAAAATTAATTACTGATGCAAAGTACTACTTGTGGGATGAACCCTATCTCTTTAAGAGATGTGCAGACGGAATAATCTGTAGGTGTGTGCCTAGAGAAGAAGCACAGAAGATCTTATGGCATTGCCATGGGTCACAATATGGAGGCCATTTCGGAGGTGAGCGAACAGCCACCAAGGTCCTCCAATGTGGCTTCTACTAGCCTACCCTCTATAAAGATTCTCGAGAGTTTGTACGTAACTGTGATAGTTTCCAGAAAGCTGGTAATCTGCCTCATGGTTACACCATGCCTCAACAAGGAATCTTGGAGATTGAGTTGTTTGATGTATGGGGTATTGACTTTATGGGGCCTTTCCCACCATCATACTCAAACACTTATATTCTGGTGGCAGTCGACTATGTATCCAAATGGGTAGAGGCCGTTGCCACACCCACTAATGATACTAAGATAGTGCTGAAGTACCTCCATAAACATATCTTCAGCAGGTTTGGTGTCCCTAGAGTACTAATCAATGATGGGGCACTCACTTCTGCAACAAACAACTTTACTCTGCTATGGTCCGGTATGGCATTAGCCACAAGGTGGAAACTCCATATCATCCACAGACAAATGGGCAAGCTGAAGTCTCTAATAGAGAACTAAAAAGAATCCTGGAACGGACTGTAAGTACCCGTAGAAAGGATTGGGCGAGAAGCTTGGATGATGCTATGTGGGCTTATAGAACAGCATTCAAGACTCCTATAGGGACCTCTCCATACCAGCTTGTGTATGGTAAGGCCTGTCATCTGCCCGTGGAACTGGAGCATAAGGCTTACTGGGCAACCATATTCCTAAACTTTGATGCCAAATTAGCAGGAGAAAAAAGATTGCTCCAGCTGAATGAGCTAGAGGAATTCAGACTCACTGCTTTCGAAAATGCCAAGATTTACAAAGAGAAAGAAAAATGGTGGCACGACAGAAAGCTGTCATCTAGAGTCTTTAAACCAGGACAGAAGGTTCTGTTGTTTAACTCTAGGCTCAGGCTATTCCCCGGGAAACTGAAATCCCGGTGGAGGGGACCATATGTGATTACAAGTGTGTCACCATATGGCTATGTGGAGCTTCAAGACATTGATTCTAATAAGAAGTTCATTGTTAATGGACAGAGAATCAAGCATTATCTTGAAGGCAATGTTGAGCGAGAGTGCTCAAGGCTGAGGCTAGATTAAAAGCTCAGCAAGGTCCAACTAAAGACAATAAAGAAGCGCTTGCTGGGAGGTAACCCAGCCATTAGCAAAACCTATTTGTATTTAAATAATAATTATACGAGTTTAATATAAATAATCTTCAAGGTAAAGTATCAATTGCATAAGTTCACAGAGTTACTGAAAGATTCAGAGTACAAAACAGGGAAAAGGAGCTCACTGGCAAGAAAACGCCAGTAAGAGGTACAATTGGGCGTTAAACGCCCAAAAGAAGCATCTACTGGGCGTTTAACGCCAGTAATGATACCTTTCTGGGCATTAAACGCCAGAATGGGTACCATTCTGGGCATTTAACGCCATACTTGCAGCATCCTGGGCGTTCAGAAAAATGCCCAGTGACGAAAGATTTCTGGCGTTTAACGCCAGCCAGAAGCAACAGCTGGGCGTTAAACGCCCAAAAAAGGTTACAAATGGGCGTTAAACGCCTAAAACAAGCAGCAGTTGGGCGTTTAACGCCAGGATTGTGGAGGGGAGGAAGTTTTTGTTCCCAACTTGATTTTTTTTCAAATTTTCATATTTCCATCCATATTTTCTTGCATAAACATGTTCCCATGCTTTCATTTTTCAAACTCTTTTCCAGAAATATTAAAAATATCTTAATCCTAAAATTAAATATTTCTCAATTCTTCTTCAACCTCTTCTCAAATCTTTTTCAAAACAAATCTATCTTTCTCAAATTTTTTTAAACTCATCAAAATCTTTTTCAAATCTTCACAATATTTAAAAAAAAAACAAATTTATCTTTTTCAAATATCTTTCATATCTTTTCAATTTTAAATTATATCTTTTTCTATCATATTTATCTTTTCCAAATCACATTTTCTATCATATCTTTTTCAAAAATTTTCGAAAACCCACCCCCTTCCCTTTAAATCCTCGTTCGGCCTCCCTCCTCTCCTCCACAATTCGAACTTGGCTCTCTTTATATCCCTCTCTTTTCCTTTCTTTTGCTTGAGGACAAGCAAACCTCTAAGTTTGGTGTGTTTATCCGTGATCACTAAGCCAATACCCACCAAGATCATGGCTCCTAAAGGAAAACAAACCACCTCAAGAGGCAAGAAAGAGAATATTCCAAAACCACTTTGGAATCAAGGGAAGTTCTTAACCAAAGAACATTCAGACCATTACTACAAAATAATGGGTCTAAGGTCAGTGATCCCGGAAGTTAAATTCGATCTGAAAGAAGACGAATATCCGGAGATCCAAGAGCAAATTCGAAACAGGAGCTGGGAAATCCTAGCTAATCCTGAGACAAAGGTGGGAAGAAACATGGTTCAGGAATTCTACTCTAATCTGTGGCAGACAGACAGGCAGAGAATAGCTGGAACCACATTCTATGACTATCGAACTCTGGTCAGAGGGAAAATTGTTCACACCTACTCTGACAAAATAAGGGAGATCTTCAAGCTGCCTCAATTGCAAGATGACCCAGACTTCTTTAATAGGAGAATGATGAGACCCAATAAGAGCTTGGACAAAATTCTAGAGGACATATGCCTCCTTGGAGCCAAATGGACAACCAACACAAAGGGTGTCCCAAACCAACTCAAGAGAGGAGATCTCAAACCAGTCGCCAGAGGCTGGCTGGACTTCATTGGGCGTTCTATATTGCCCACTAGCAACCACTCTGAAGTCACCATCAAAAGAGCAGTGATGATTCATTGCATTATGTTGGAAAAAGAAGTGGAAGTGCATCAGCTGATTTCTTGTGAGCTTTACACAATTGCAAACAAGAACTCCAAAGATGCCAAATTGGCTTATCCAAACTTAATCTCTCTGCTATGTAAAGATGCTGGGGTAAAAATGGGAGTAGATGAATATATCTCAGTTGAGCAACCAATCACCAAAAAGTCAATGGAAGGACAAGTGCAGGACGACCCCATCAAAAGGAGAGCACAGGAGTTCCTCCCAGAAATTCCTCAATTTGAATACTGGGGGCGCCTAGAAGCATCTATCACCAAGTTACAAGAAGCTATGGATCAACTGAAGAAAGAACAACAAAATCAAAACAGCATGCTCTGCAAATTGCTTAGGGAATAAGAAGAGCAAGGGCGTGAACTGAAGGAACTAAAGCGCCAGAAGCTATCTCTTGAAGGACCAAGCACCCCACAGACTAAAGAGGCATCTACCTCCCAAAATAAAGGTTGTTGAGTCCTAACTCTGTGATAACCTTTTATACATTTTAAAAGTACATGAGTATTAGAATTAGAGTCATTTGTCTTTATGTCCTTAATTTCCTTTTTTTTATTACTAACTGTTTGCTTTTTATGCCTATTTTATATTATTTCTATTGAATAATAAATAAAGATTAGAGTTTATGCCTTAAAGTTATGAATGCCCAATGAATCCATCACCTTTCTTAAATGAAAAATGTTTTAATTACAAAAGAACAAGAAGTACATGATTTCGAATTCATCCTTGAAATTAGTTTAATTATTTTAATGCGGTGACAATACTTTTTTTGCTCTCTGAATGAATGCTTGAACAGTGTATATGTCTTTTGAAATTTGTTGTTTATGAATGTTAAAATTGTTGGCTCTTGAAAGAATGATGAAAAGGAGAAATGTTAGTGACAATCTGAAAAATCATAAATTGATTCTTGAAGCAAGAAAAAGTAGTGAATACAAAAGCTTGCGAAAAAAAAGAAAAGAAAAATGGCGAGAAAAAAAAGAAAAAAAAGAGAAAGAGAAAGAAAAAGCAAGCAGAAAAAGCCAATAGCCCTTAAAACCAAAAGGCAAGGGTAAAAAGGATCCAAGGCTTTGAGCATCAGTGGATAGGAGGGCCTAAAGGAATAAAATCCTGGCCTAAGCGGCTAAACCAAGTTGTCCCTAACCATGTGCTTGTGGCGTGAAGGTGTCAAGTGAAAACTTAAGACTGAGCGGTTAAAGTCGAGGTCCAAAGCAAAAACAAAGTGTGCTTAAGAACCCTGGACACCTCTAATTGGGGACTCTAGCAAAGCTGAGTCACAATCTGAAAAGGTTCACCCAATTATGTGTCTGTGGCATTTATGTATCTGGTGGTAATACTGGAAAATAAAGTGCTTAGGGCCACGACCAAGACTCATAAAGTAGCTGTGTTTAAGAATCAACATACTGAACTAGGAGGTCAGAATCCAACAGCATCTGCAGTCCTTCTTCAGCCTCTGAATCTGATTTTTGCTCAAGTCCCTCAATATCAGCCAGAAATTACCTGAAATCACAGAAAAACACACAAACTCATAGTAAAGTCCAGAAATGTGATTTTTTTTTAAAAACTAATAAAAATATACTAAAAACTAATTAAATCATACTAAAAACTATGTAAAAATAATGCCAAAAAGCGTATAAATTATCCGCTCATCCTCCGTATTGTCGAATTTCTCATGCTTCTCATCAGTTTTACATTGAAGGGCAGTTAATTTATCAAGTGACTTCTTCGTCATCCACATTGCTTTCTCCATCTCATCAACTCTCTTAAAGACTACATTATAAAAAGAAAATTAACATTGGTATATATAAATAATATTGTAATTTATCATGAGTTGGATAGATTACCTCTATTGCATGTAGTATTTGTTTCAACGGAGAATTTTCAATAATTTCCATCGAAGAAGATCCAATTTGATCGTCTACTACTTTGTCTTCCATTGCTCTACTAGATTGTAAATTTAGTTTTAGTAAAGATAGTTAATAGTGTTCTATGTTTGAGTGTTTATATATAAGAATAAGATTATGTTTCACACAACTAATTATCTTTTAATAATTTAAATATGATAACCAATAATTTGTAATTTAATTTTAAATTAAAAATTAAAATTTATCCAAAATTTAACAACTTTCCACGGCCAAAATTACTATCATTTTCTTCTATATTAAAATAACAATAAATTTAAGGTTATATTTTAAATATTAGCTTTTTAAAAAAGATAAAATTAAATTATTTTATATAATCTTATTATTCTTAAGTTCTTTCTATCTTACTCTAATTAAATAACTTTTTTTTTAAAAAAAAAAGATAGAAATAAAATATTGTAAAATTTATATTATTGTTATCTTATCTTATCTTTTATAACCGAATTTGCTATATATTCATCCTAAGGGGTTATATGGTACAATACAAGACAAAATACTATCTGAGTGAATAGTAAAAGATTATTCCAATGAAAAATATGTAGGTCAAGTGTATGTTTAACGATATAACAAAAATGATAGAAAACTTAGAATCGGTCATTCATATTCTACACCAAAAAATTGATGTGATCATGGCACAATAGATAACTTCCACAAATAGTAGTTCGATATTGGATCCTACTGTAGTTGTGCAATCTTTAAAAAGTACAAAACTAGTGATCTTACTAGTATCCTGCCAATTCAACCCACAAGTTATTTCACTTGGATATTACTCGTGAAGCAACAACTCTACCTAATGGACAACCACATGTTAAAATAGGAGCTGTATTGCCAAAGGTTACCTTATTTTTTTCTTCTTTCTTTTACTTTTTCTCTTTTTTCTTTATTTTTTAGTGTAATCTTGAAACTATTTTTTTTAGGTGGACACTTATTATATTTGAGCCTACACCTTCGATGATGTTAACCGATTCTCAAGCTGATGTTGCAGCCTATATTTTTTCGGATATGTTAGCTCCGTACGTGTGGTTTATGATTAAGTGTAATATATAATGGTTTGAAAATTCTATGATTCTCCCAGCTAACCATTTTATGACTTTGGCAGTTCTAAAGAGTTGGTAATCTCAGATGAAAAAGGTTATAGAAGTACATTTAGATGTCTTGTGCTGGAGAGATGTGTCAAATCACGAGTAAGTATAGAGGTCAATGCATATTATACTTTTTCTTGTAATTATATTTTTAAGCATCTATTTACCTATAAACATGTTTTACACATGAATTTAATATATTGTAGGTTATAAACCTGGTGGCACTTATGATGACACATGTATTTCGATGTAGGAATGAAGATCCATTGCTGGTTCATGCCTGAACATTTTGTAGTAAAGTTATCCCTATAATATTTTTAAATTATTAGTTAATATTTTTGTCTAATAGTTTGAGTGTATATACTAATTTATAAAGAAGTTATTTTTTCTAGACTAAACCATGCTATGTATTCACACGAGTAAAATATATAATTAAATTATCAATTCAAAAATAGTTGTTAAATTGAAAACATATTTTCATTTAACAATATTTTTTTGTTTGCAGCGATATGCTTTAAGCAATAAATACACACTGGCCGAGGTTATCTTTGATTTCCTTGGAGCATATATGTCACTGAAAATTAGCCACATCATTAGGGTACAAGTAACCAATTTGTTTCCCATTAATATACTATTATTTTTTTTAATGTTTATAATAGTTTAAGGTTTATCGCAGGTTTTTATTCCTATCTGTGAGGAACTACATTAGTATTTGGCTACTGTTAACTTTACGAGTCGTCGCCTAATCATATTGGATTCACTGCTTTGTGTCGGAAAACATTAACAACGCAAAAGGAATGCAATTAAAGTGGTAATTATTTATTCTAAATTAGTACTCAATCATCTAGAATTGCTTAACAATTTAACAATTTAAATAACCGTTTGTTGTAACTAGTACTCTTAGTCAATTTAAATCATTTACAATTCACTCTTTTTTTTTGTCATGAATTCACTCTTGTACATGCAACTTATTTAGAAGTGATGTTAGATGATCATATTTTTAATGATGATAAGTCTAAAGTTGTAGATTGCTCCACTTTTTGGCCTATCACACCTTTTGGCCTACCCACTCAAAAAAAGAGATCGTAAGTCTAATATTTAATTTTTTTTTAAATATCATAACTCGTTCAATAGTTTATATCTTATATGTATATAATAACTATTTGTTGAATGCTTTATATATTAGGAATGATAGCGGAGTTTGGATGACCAGTTGGATGAGAGAATGTACTTTACAAGATGACTTCAACATTCAGGTCATATTTATAACAAAGTATTTCTAACATAATTTTTTCAAGACACTTCTAATTAGAATTATATTGTTGGTGCTCTAAGCAGATTAACGACTCCACATGAATGAGACTTGCCATGGATATGGTTTTAGAGGAGTACAACAATTTGTGTCTCGTAATCCAAGAAAATGCTTGGCAATATAGGACCAAGGTGGAAGCAGAGCATGAAGACATTTGAGAATGAGGAATCATCTTTTTAGATATTTTTAATATTTTCTTTGAAAGAAAAATTACTAAGCTTTGTTTCATTAGTTTATATACTAATTTATCCTTCTTCTATATATTACAATTCTATATTACTAATTTTCTTTACTTTATCAGTTAATATAAATTATTCATAACCTATATATTTCCGTAACTAATTATTGTTGAGTATGATAAATACAATATAACTTAATCCAAAAAATGAACAAAAGCAAAGTTCAAACATATCCTGAATTTATAAGATATATAATTGATCTATCTTAATCCAAAAAATGAACAAGAGCAAAGTTCAAATAAAAGGAGATTGGAAGGATTCAATGACAATATTTTCTATATGAGCATGTGCACTAAGATCCTTCTTCCTACCAATCTCTCCCAAACATAGAAAGGCAAGGTTCTGCTTAGCATAATTAGAACTGCTGTCATCCTTGAGAATGTCTGTCAGCATTTTTACTATGGACGAACACTTCTAATCCCCAACAGCAAGGCACAGAACAGCCACACATTGAGCTATTGAATGCAATGCTTGTTTGGCAATGCCACCTGACTGTGGTGAAGGCTTGGCACTGGCAAGTAGTGACTCCACCAAGGCTCACCCTCAAGGATAAATATTATGTGTATAGTCCAAGAAATGCAACCATAACAATGTAGTTTTTTTAGTAGGAACTCCATCTAAGAAAACAAGAAACTCTTAGGATCCAGTTACAACTTTACAAGGTGTAGGACTTGAGTCCCACAATGAAAATATGGCATAATAGTAGATGGTTTATAGGGTAGGCAACTTTTGTAGTGTGATTTTCCAAAGATTCTTATCAGTGAGATAAGTTATAACATGTTAGAAACATTTATCAATAAAGAATAAATGAGGATGCCTCCAGACAAGAAAATGCAATCACCTCTCAAGCACTGGTGGTGCATACGGCTCTTCATTAAGAGAAGGAATAAGTGGCTCAGGAACCCATTCATCACATAACTCATCAATTTCCTGCAGATATTAAGCGAGTTTTCAAAGAGAGTTAAAATACCAAAACATGATTATTCTCAGATTTACTTGCTCTAGAACAAACAACAAAACAATAAGCATATGGATTCAACTTAAAGCTCATTATTATTCATGCAAAGAATAATTTGAGTATGGCTTTCAAAAACAACAATAAACTTAGATATTTCATAGTATCAGAAAAAAGAAATTTAATAAAAAATAAATAAAAATAAAAATACACCACATGGTACTGTTGAACAAACCTTGTTTGTTAAAGGTCGTTTAGGAGGCTTGTAACTTTTTTGGGAAAGCAAGAAAAGGATGACCACAAGGAGAAAAACCTCGATAAACAAGTGTCCTTCAAACACAAGGCAATAACGAAGGAAACAATCAAATTAATCAATCTCATTGGTAATGAAATATATTATGCACTCTGATAAGTTTTTAAAAGAAGTAAGACAAAGAGAAGAAGGAAAAGAGGATTCTAACCCCACTTCTAAAAAAAAAGAGAGAGAGAGTGGCTTCCAATCTAGGTTTTGATTAATTTCAATGCAAGCTTCAAATATTTTCATATAATCAACAAATCATAAATCTTTACATTAGCAGAAATAGTGTTTGCAGAATAGACTAAAGCAGCAAAAAAATTCTGTAAAGCTAAAAGGGCTTGCCCCTGCAGCAAGGAGCTTTTAATTAATGTCAGAGCTTGAGGAAGAACTTTATTTCTGATAGCCAGACCAACACTAGGACTGGACCTCTTATCACTCATTAACGTGCAGCAGAGTTCAAGGGCAAGAGCTATCATATGTAAATCAGACTAATTAGTCCCGAGATTTCTACAATAATAACTTCATATGCAGAAGAACCAATCTTATCACCATATGCAACTATAAGTGAATTTAAGGTTCTTAAGGTTGCCTGCCTTAGTGCTCGATTAGCTTTTCGTAGAAATGCAGTCAACTCTACTATTACATGCTCCAGAACACGACAGATCCACCCGAATTGGAGAAGCAGCAATGACAGCAAATGCCTTGACAGCTATAAGACGAGTTATCTCATTTCCCATTCGATCAACAAGTACAAGAAGGCATGCTGATAGTTTTTCATTTAGATGATCACCAATGTTGACACAATGAGGCCAATGCAGGAGATGGCACACTCTTTAACCTCCTGATCCACAAAGTAAAATTATTAGATGCTTAGTATGGACTATGCTCCATACACTAGTATGATAGTACTCTCTCTATTTTCTTGTATAACATTTTACTTGAGCAAATTCTCATTACCTACATTACTAGATTCTAATTGGCAGCTACAGGGATTGATTTCTGTCTAAAAGCATGATGACAGAACAAAGATAGTGCATCCTCTTCACTCAACAGTTCCACCTCATACGTGGCATTACGAATTTGGAATTTCTCTGTGGAGACAACAAGGAATTTGCAGCCAAGTATTCTGTACACAAGTTGTAGTAGTACAGAGAGTGACCAGACATCATCAAGAACAATAAGGTTTTGAGTTTTGTTTTTGCAATCGAATTACGGCATCCACTGGGGAATCACATAATTTGGATTCAAGCTTTGATTCCCTAAAATGAACCCCCAGATCCTTGCTCTTAGCTACTCAACATTCGGGGACTGTGACACAGTCAAGAACAAGATTCTCTCCTTGAAAGAAACTGCTAAAAAAAAGTAACCATTAAAACTTTTTGAAATTGAACCTAAACGATGATAAATGTTTCTTCCAAATGCTTAAGTCATTCAATTAGAAACATATGAATGATTTTACCTCTAATAATTATATTGAACTTGTTCATTTCTGTAAACATCTCTAGCAAGAGTGGTCTTCCTTGAGCCACCAAGCCCGGAAATCCCAACCACCCAAAGATCATTCCTCCCAACAAGCATCTCCTTGACCTTCTTCTTTCCAGGCTCCAAACCCACACGTGAATTCCCTAAACTTATCATGAGGCAACCAATCAATAGTTGCATACACATAGTTATCACCTACTTCAGCTTTTGCTTGAGCTTCATTAGCCAAAAGTGATGAGAACTCAAGAAGCACAGAGAGAACTCAAGAAGAAACAATGCTAGATGGATTTTCATTATTATATCAAAATTCAAAATTACTAATACTAGCTTCTTTATTTGGATTATATCTAAAAATTCAAAACTACTGATTAACAAGGTCAAAGTAACTCAATTATATCTAAAACTCCTGTATCTTAATTCTTAATTGCTTTTGACACAATCAATCAAGCAATAGTACCATTTCGGTTATATTAAAACAATGATTATTTTCTTGATGGAACCTAATGGAAAAAGAAGTGATGAGGTAATAATGTGCATCAGTAAGAAAATTAAAATTCCATGGAACCAAAACCAAAATTAACAATCAAGTAGTGGCACAATCACAAAATTAACAATGGTAGGGAGTGGACCAAAATCAGAATTCGATGGAACCAAAACCAAAATCAAGAAGAAAAAAATCCTAAATTCGGTAATTTGATAATAGCACATCACAAGAAATGAACCAAAATAGAACTTCCATGAAATTACTAGGAAGAAATAAGCAATAAAGAGCATCGAGTCAATTATCAAAGCCTCATGAAAGATGAAATGCTGGAAAAAAATAATTAAGAGTGAATACAAAATCGAAATAAAAAACATTATTGAGAGAGGATGTAATTAGAATAATTAGCATATAACAATCATTGAAGTAATTAGAACAAGAGGATGTGGATTTAGTTACAGATCTAAAAGTGAGAAGTTAGAACGCAAACTTGAGAAACAGATAGAGGAGGCGAAGGCACGTTAATGGATAAAGAGAAGCTACCATAGCAAAAGCTCAAGGAAGGAGGAGAAGCTCGCAGGAGCAAACACGGCGTTGTACTCAACGAGTAATTGAGTAATTGAGTACAATCGAGTCAAATCTAATTAAATGCAACCTTAATTAATTTGGGTGCTTTTTACTATTAGTCTATTACATACTATTTACCAAAAAAAAAATATTTTTTAAATACCACTTTTAATTGGATACATAATTATTCGAACCAATCCCACTTAAATTTAATCATTTTGGATTAGTTCGAGTCCACTTACAAAATTTTCGAATTCAAACTAATTCAAATTAGTTAAAAATTAATTGGTTCGATTTTTATTTATCTTTAAATCTGAACCAATCTAGTATGTAAATATCCCCTAATGCTATTTGTATACTGAAATCAACCATCATATATTTGTGTACAAATACACACAAATACATATGTTACAGTTACTAATTCATTTTTAATATGCATTTTATATTTTAACATATATTTTATATTAATAATTAATTCATTTTAATATACACTTAGTATAAATAATTTTTTTTGTGGACTTTTTGAATTACCACAAACCACTGCATAATTGGTGAGCTTTTTTTCTAAAATTTTATTTTTCAAAAAATTTTAACTAAAGATTTAGTTATTGTGAAGTAAAATATATTTTTTATTCTTGAAATTTTTAAAAAGTTAAAAAAATTCTTAACATTTAATTTATTATAATTTTGTCCCTCATATTTTAAATATATTTTTTTATTATATTTTTGGGAGTTAACACTATTGAAAAAAATGTTTATATATCATGAAATTATTGACATGTGACAATCTTAAACTAAAATGTTAATAATACGTCAATATAAAATTGTCACATTATATGTTATCTACATTTAAAAGTATATTTAAAACAGCAGTGATAGGAGCCAAAATTTTTTGGATTTTAGGCTAGTAAACAACAAGCATTGCTATTTTTGTATAACAACATAAAAAAAAGCCCAAACCCATTGATGGTAATTAGTGGCTAAGAGAAGGGGGTTGGATCTTAGCCCTTTTTGCTGAATATTAATTTCTGACTTTTAAAGGAACTCCAGGAGATATTTCTGCTTTTTGTCTCGTGTTGAGTTGAGAGACACTTTTATTTTGTCTCGTGCCGAGTTGACAGATATTTTTGTTTTTGTCTCCTGATAAACAGAAACAGAGAAAGGAGTAAGGAAGAAGAATTAACACCAGATATATCCTGGTTCAGCCACTAGGTGCAATGTGGCTTACATCCTGTCTCCATCACAACAATGATGGAATTTTACTATGTGTTCACAATATTACAACCACCAATTTTTACCTAGGAACTACCCATTCCTATTTGGGACAAATCCAGATTCTACACCTAATCTGAATTTGACTAGGACTCAAAACCTAGCTTTCAACCGCAAAGTGCTAACCTAACTTGTAAGAAAATTCCCACAGAATCATGAAACACAACAGAAAGATGTACAAAGAAACTCTGAGATATCTATGGCTTTTTCTTTAATTTTGATCATTGCCTTTTTCCTCTCATTGGCTTTTTCTTACAAACCTCACCATGTTTTTCTTTTTCACCATGAGACTCAGACAGACAAAACTAAGAAAAAGAAAACAAAATGAACACCATTGAAGGAGAAGAACTCAAGAAGCTCGGGTAGTGATCCATGCATGCGCGTCGATGCTCGGTGGTTATCTCCTTTATTTCTTGTACTCCTTCCATTTTTGCAAGCTTCCTCTCCATCCTCTAAGCCATTCCTGCCCTATAAGGCCTGAAAACACTAAACATACAGATCACGGCATCGAATGGTATAAAGAAGGATTAAAATACACAAATTAAAGGCATAGGAAGCAAGTTTTCAACCATAAAATAAAATTAGGAAGGAATTATAAAACCATGCAATTCGTATGAATAAGTGTGCAAAGACTTGATGAAACCACTCAATTGAGCACAAGATAAACCATAAAATAGTGGTTTATCAAGTAGCTATGAGAACTCTGTACTTTTCACTTTCTCTCCTTGATCTCAACCCTTGGCCGTTCACCCTTATTATATAGAAGGGGAAGCTTCCAAGGTTGAAACTGGTTCAACGAAGCAACTTCTTCTCCAACAAATTAAAGAGCAGCAGTGGTTCAAACAAAGAGAAGAGAGAGGAAAAACCAAAAACCAACATTCATATGCCTCTCTCAACCCTTTTCATCAAGCTCCTTCAATCTAAACCCTTGAACTTGTCTTTGGCTCCAAGAAAGGATTTGGACCCTTGATGATCTTCTGACGTAGGACAACTTTTTGCCTTCCATTTTAGCTTTTTCCTATATGTAGTTGATGAGAGAATTATGGTCGGTCTAGAATTTTCATCAATAGGAAACCAATGTCATGGTCATAGTGTAGTCCTAGAATAACATATAATCCTCTTGGCCAAATTTTGATTTGGTTGTCACAAAGTCAACCCCAATATAAAGTAACCGAGAGTATTGGTCTCAGGTTGTCCTCAACAAAATGGGCAAACATGTGCATCAATATTGGTTAGAATTTCGAGGTTGGGAGTCATAAACAAGAATTTAAACTACTAAACTTAACATGCAAGAAATCTTAAAGGGCAAGATACTAAACCAAAGCAGTTAAAGCAAGATGTAATTAAATGTAATCTAGCAAGAGAACATGTAAAGCTATTTCTATTCTAAGACTAAGTAAACAACTAAACTAACTATAACAAGAATCAAGCAATTGGGATTTTTAGATTTCAAATATGAATAATAAAAGGGACTCTTGGGTAGGCATGGGAATTGGGGTCACCATCCTTATCTAATAACCATATCTTAACAATTATGAGGAACCAAGCTCATTAAGTCTACTTCTATACCCGAAGTACATACAACATCTACTTCGACGCTTGAAGTACGTCAAATGGCTTGATCAATTACAACTCATAAGTTCCAATCCAACTATTAATTAGCTTAGTAGTAGATTGGTGTCAATGGGTATCAATTTGACCACTAGGGTTCTCAAATCACCATATCAATTAGACCCAATGACTCAAGTTTACCCAATCCCCTTAGCCTAGGCCAAGAGTATAGAAAACTACCATAATCAAAGGAAACATTTCATCAAACACATGGTATGCATTAACAAAAGACATATTCAAATTGTAAATTAATTGGAAATCACAAATACCCACTAACAATTATCAATAGAAAACAACTCAAATAACACTATCAATCATAGAAAACATCAATGCACTAATAGAAATTCAAGATCCACAAAGTTCATAATATGAGAAGAAAAAGGGAAATAACAAGAGAACTCAATTTCAACACAAGATCTAAACAAAATTATAACTAGAGAACTCAAATTAAGTAATTGAAACTAAAATTAACAATACCCAATTCAGAATTTCAACAAAGGAAGATCAAAATAAACTAAATCTAGAAAGAAGTAAGAGTTCCTCTCTCTAGAAAACAAGAACCAAAAATTAGCTAAAATTAGGTGTGTTGTGTGAATGACTAGATCCCCCTTCCTCCATCAATTCTTGGGTCTTTTCCATGCAGAATCAAGTTGGATTTGGGCCTGGAGCCTCCCAGAAATCGCCATCCGCGATTTCATTAATGATGTCACGTGCTGCACGTCACGCGTGTGCGTCCGCCACGCGTGTGCGTCATCTAAGTTCTGCGAGCCACGCGTACGCATCGAGCATGCGTACCCGTCAGTCACTGCTGCGCCAATCCACGCGTGCGCGTCAACCACACGTGCACTTCGCCTCCAGTTCTCCAAAGCTTCATTCTTTATGTCCCTTCTAGTTGTGCATGCTTCCTTTCCATCTTCTAGAGCATTCTTGGCCTATAGATCCTGAATCCACTCAACAAACAAATCACTGCATCGAATGGTAATAGAAGAGGATTAAAATATAACATTTTTAAGGTTAAAGAAGTATGTTTTAAACCATGAAGCAAAATTAGGAAGGAAACATAAAACCATGTAATTTATATAAATAAGTGTGAAAAATATTGATAAAAACCCCAAATCCTACACAAGATAAACAAAAAAATTGGAGTTTATTAAACCTCCCCACATTTAAATGAAGCATATCCTCATGCTAAAAATTAAAAGACCCAAGAACATAGGAGAATGAGGTTTATGAAATGTAATTTACCTACATGGATGCAACTAATGCAAATGCTTCTATCTACTTGGTCAAAAGTGAATCAACTTCCAAGAAGACACAGATGAACGAGTAGGGCTAAGGTGATATGATCATTCCTGAACTCTACCAATTCAAATATCAAAATAGGGTGTAAACAACTTGCAAGAAGAAAGCTTGTGAAAGCAGGGAATAAGGAGTTGAGCATCGAACCCTCACCGGAAGTGTATCCGCTCTAGTCCTCAAGTGTATAGGGTTGATCACTCAATTCTCCTCTAATCATGCTTTTCGAGATTTGTTTTTCATCTAACAATCGACAGTTATTCGGTGCATGCATACATTCATCATGAGGGCTTATCTTTAGGTTGTAATGGGGCTAGGGTACAGGTAGAGATGCATATATGGCCAAGTGAGCTTGAAATTTAAATCCTTGATTAACCTAAGCTCTCACCTAACACACACAACAACCTATACAATTCTAATACACAACCTAACTACCCTTTCATTCACTTTTCACACACTCATGCATTCTGTTTTAATTCACAACCCATATGCATTGGTTATTATTGGCTTTGCCTTAGGGCATTTTGTCCCCTTTTTATTGCTTTCTTTTTTTTCTTTCTTTTTCTTTCTCTATTATTTTTTTTCTTTTTATTTTCTTCTATTTTTCTCTTTCTCTTTTGATGAATTATGTACAAAGGGATCAATGCATAGGGTTTAAATATTCAATACATGATTGTGTACCCAATTCCTAATATTTTCAATAAAAATACAAAAACACACTTTTATCTCATCCAATGTTTCCAATTTTCCCATACCCAAATGATACACACCCTCACTAGCCTAAGCTAATAAAAAATTTAAATTAAGGGACATTTATTATTTTTTCACTTTTAAGAACAAAAGGGATTAACATAGGCTCAAGATTGGTTAACAATGGTAGATAAAAGGGTTAAGGCTATTTGGGTAAGTGAGCTATTGAAATAACGGTCTCAATCATATAAATGCATTCATATATAAAATAATGGATATATAGAATCAAACAAATCAAGGATTGCAATCATAAAAAGAGAATAATGCACACAAGAATGAAAATAAGTGGTTATAAGATGTAACCACACAATTAGGCTCAAAACTTACATGCTTGTGTGTTCTTAGCTCAAAAACCTTTTCCAAAATTAATTCCTTCAAGCAAGTTTAACACAAATTTTTTTTCAAATTGGTAGGGTGTCCTAAAAACAGTTTCTTAGAAAAAAAATCATCACCCTAACCAAGTAGTTCTAACAAGAAATAACTACAATGCAAAGAGTGTTTAAATTCAAAAACTAACCATGCAATGCAAATTATCCTAATTACAAGAGAAAATTAAAATTTGGGTGTTGAAAAGAAGGGTTGTTACCTACGAAAGTCAGTAAACAACCTCCCACACTTAGAAATTTGCATGGTCGTCTGTGCCATCAATGATGAACAGAGTGGATCCGGGAGTGTCACTCTTAATGGCCATAGGGTGGTGAGACAGGGATGTCTCCTTGTTCACCTCTTGATTACTTCTTTGCTATGATCCGAGGTGGACTCCAGATTGTCAGTTTCGCCGTAGGTAGGTTGGTGAATCTTGCGAGAACTTCCTTTCCTGCCTCATCAGAGCGGCTAGAGTTCTTTAACCGCTTAGCAAGTGGTTTGGCCTTCGAGGAAGTTTGCGCCTTGACGGTTGTTCTTTGAGTTGCTCTCCTTGTAGACGGCTTTTTGGAGGTCTTTTTCTTTGCTTTCTAGTGGCCATCCTAAAAATGAAGAAAAGAGAAAGACAATAGGCTCAAAGAGACAAAAAACTAGAATTAATACAATGCAAGTGAAGATTAATGCCACAAAAGAGTGAAGTGTCCTAAAGACATAACAGCTGCAATATGTACACAAGACAACAATATAATCATAGAGGCATATCACTAGCATGAGATGCAAGAGTGAGAGAAGCATGCAAGTATAAAGCATGAGAAGAATAAACTCAAGCATCAATAACAACAATGATAAGCACATGCAAGAAAGGTGGGGGTCATAGGAAAACCTTTCGCTCAACTAACTCCAAGACAATGAGGTCTAGAAATGGAAGGGCACAAACAAGCTAAGAGATATGAAAGAATCCACTAATTCAAAAAGTAAATGAGATTCAACACCCATACAAGAAAATAAAAAGAAAGAAAAGAAATAAGAGTGAACAAACAAACAAACAAACAAATAAACAACAAAGTAAAAATGCAACCTAGAACAAAGTAGTAGAGTAATTAAATGCAATAGTAAAGAAAAATTTTAAAAAGAAACAAAAGAGGAAGAAGAGAAATGCAACCAGGAAAGGAGGAAGAAAATGAGGTTGAGTATAAATGAGATTAAGAGGAGAGAAAGAGAGAAGAGAGGAGAGATAAAGGAGGAGAGAGAAATGTGGGACCACCGGAGGTGGTGGTCACTGGTGGTTGAGGTCGCCGGTGGTTGCAGGCGGAGAAGAGGTAGTAAGGAGAAAGAAGAAGAAAGGAAGAAAGAGAAGAACAAAGAAAAAGAAAATGGAGAGAACAGGGCAGCGTGCCCTGCTAGCTGCGTCAGGCGTGCAACGTGCGCGCCTCGTCCACGTGTATGCGTGGAAGAGAGAAAAAACGAGTGACACGTGAGCGTCGTCCACCCCTACACGTGGAAAGAAGAATTGGAAGGGGATGCGTACGCGTCAGATGACGCGCACGCGTGGGGTGAGATTGTGCTTCTCGCACAAAGGCAGCACCACTCCAGTGCAACTCTTTGGTTTTTTGTACCAGGGGTTGCAACAACAGCAAACGACGCGTACGCGTTGCCCACGCATGATGCGTGGGTTTGCGAAAATGACCATTGACATGCTCATGCATGGGACGACTTTTTTTTTATATAACAACATGAGGGAGACAATTACAGCACAATCCTGGCATTCATTCAAATTAGGCACTTCAAAAACACTTAGAATTTCAGGCAATACTCAAAATCAAGCATTTTTCTTCAAAATTGCCAATTTAACCAAACCAAGATCAATGAAATCCTCATGAAGACTCTAACAAGCTCAACAAAATCAAACAAAATCAGGCATGCTTAAACAACTCAACAAAATCAAACAATCACAATATGAAACAAAGACTCTAAAACTACATGCAAGAAACTATATTCAAGGAGGATCATACTATTGTGGGGTGTCTCCTACCAAGCACTTTTCTTTAACGTCCTTAAGTTGGATGGTCATGCGCTTGAGATCATCTTTCTGGAACATCCTCAAGGACATCTATCTTGTCCTTCTTGTTAGCCTTGGTAAGAGTGTCCTTCAAGGGGGGATGCTTCGACTTGTCAATTGAACCATGATTGGGTGCCTTGTTTCCTTGAGGATATGGAAGTCGTGGATCAATTCCCTTTTCCTTGCTAAGTCCTCTTATACCCAAATCTCTATTGACGCTTATCTCATCATCACTCCCAAAGTGTTCTTCAACTACATCATCTTTAAAAATGTCGCAACCAAAAATTGAATGTACATCTAGAGGTTGCCTTATGGTTTCCTCCAATTTGAACTTCACCACCTTCCCTTTAGTTTCAAATGAGTAATCCCCCGAAAATGCATCTAATTTAAATCGGGATGTCTTCAAGAATGGCCTCCCAAGTAAGATGGAGGATGGCCTATCCGAATCAATGGGAGGTGTCTCCAGAATATGGAAATCCACTGGAAAGATTAAGTCCTGAATTCTCACCAATATATTCTCGGCAATACCTACAACTGAAATTATACTCTTATCCGCAAGCACAAACCTAGCTCCGGATCGCCTCAATGGTGCAAGGTTTAACTTCTGATAAATCGAGAGTGGCATAATGCTCACACATGACCTTAGGTTGCACATGCAATTCTTAAGTTGAATCTCACCAATCATACAAGATACCAAGCAAGGACCGAGATCACTATACTTTTCAAGAAAATCATCCATCACAGAAGAAACAGAATTGCCTAATAGAATCATCCCTAGTCCACCAATCTTCTCTTTATGAGTGCACACATCCTTAAGGAACTTAGCATATTTGGGAACTTGATGTATGGCATCAAAGAGTGAAATAGTTACCTCCACATTCTTGAAGATTTGCACTATGTTGGGATCAAGCTCCTCATGCTTCTTGGCCTTCTTGGCTAATGTAGGGAAAGGTATAGAAATTTGTTCCTCTAAGTTGCTCTTCCGCTTCAGTTCCTTGGCCCTCAATTGCTCTTCTTCTTCCTTTGCAACTTCTTCCTCCTTTTCATCTTCATCTATCTCCATTGTTTCACCAACTTCTACATTAGGAACATCCTCCGCCAACTTGATGGGCTTGGTTTCAACTTCCTCAAGCGTTGTACCACTCCTCTAGGTGATTGCATTAATGGTACCCTTTGGGTTTGGGAGAGGTTGGGAAGGAGGGTTGGATGAGCTAAATGATTGGTTGGTGCTGGTATTGTTGGTAGGAGGTAGGGACATTGATGAGCGGATATTTTATACGCTTTTTAGCATCATTTTCAAATAGTTTTTAGTATGTTTTATTTAGTTTTTATTACGTTTTTATAAGTTTTAGTGTTAAAATCATATTTTTGGATTCTACTATGAGTTTTTGTATTTTTGTGCAATTTCAGGTATTTTCTGGCTGAAATTGAGGAGCTGGAGCAGAAGTCTGATTTAGAGATAGAGAAAGCACTGCAGATGCTGTATGGATCTGACCTCCTTGCATTTGGAAGAGATTTTTTGGAGCTATAGAAATCCAAATGGAGCGCTCTCAACGGCTATGGAAATCTGACTTCCAGAGCTTTCCAGCAGTATATAATAGTTCATACTTTGTTTCGGATTAACCACTATTTTTAACCACTATTTTTGTTACAATTTTTAACCACTATTTTTGTTCTTGTGTGCTATATCTCTTCTATGATTGTGATCTTAGTTTTGCTTGATTCTTTATTTCTAATATTTGATGTCTTGATTGCCTTTAGCATGATTGAGGCCATTTTTGTATTAAACTCACTCGCCCATATAGACCTACCCTTACATCTACCATTGTTAGCCAATCTTGAGCTTTTTAATCCCCTTTGTTCTAATTGTTAGCACATCACAACCCTAAGCGAAAAACCATGAATTACTTTGAATTGAATTTTTTATTAGCTTAGATTAAGGTGTGTGCGTCATTTAAGTGTGGGGGAAATTTTGGGAAGCATTGGTAGAGAAACATTTTGTTTTGGGTAATTATTGAAAATTTGGAGAAAATGGGTGCACATTCATGTTTCAATTTGCTTTAACCATATGCATTTGTCATAGAAAAAGAAAAAAAAGAAATAGAAAAGAGAAAAATGAAATGAAAGAAAAAAAAATATAGTAATAAGATGGGACAAAAGTTATCCCAAAGAAAAAGAAAAAAATGAATAATAAATGCATATGTGTTTTGAATAGAAACTAAGGCATGAATGTGTGTGTGAAAAGAAGTAATGGGTGGTTAGAATACATTTTTTTGTGGGTTGATTGATATAGGTTGAGTTGGGTAATTGAGCTAATCAAAGATTCAATCTTTTAGTCCACTTAGCCATATACTCATCCTACCTTTACCCCAACCCCATTACAACCTTCTAAAGACCTCATGATACTTGCATACATGCATCAAATACTTGTTGATTGTTAGATGAAAAGCAATTCCTTGAAAGCATGATTAGAGGAGACTTGAGTGATTAAACCCTAAACACCTAGTGATTAGAGTGCATACACACCTAGTGAGGGTTCGATCACTCAATTCTATGATTCCATACATTCTTATCATGCATTCTTGCAATTTTTGCTTCTTTTTGATGAGTTGAATCAATTCTTTAGATTTTGATTGCATTGAGCTACTTCTTTGCTTAGCCCTATATGTCTATATACTTGCTTGGGAATTTGATTGTTTGTTTTGACCAATTCAATAGGATACTATAGTATATATAGATATACAGTATATACATACTTGCATGCATATAGATAGTTGCATTTAATAAGTTATTTCCCTTTTATCCTTCTCCTTGTTTGGTTTAGCATGAGGGCATGCTATTGTTTAAGTGTGAGAAAATTGATGAATCCATATTTGATGATATATTTTGATTTGATTTGAGTGGATTTCATCATATAAACCCACATTTATTCACCTAAATAGCATGGTTTTGTGTTTTCTCTCTAGATTGTACCTAAATGTGAAAACATGCGTTTTTACACTTAAATTAGTTATTTTAATCCCAATTTTATGTCATTCGATGCCATGACATATTTGATGAGTGATTTTAGGTCCTAAAGGCAAGTTTGGCAAGGCAAAAGTGGAAGGAAGCATGTACAAAGGGAGAAAGCATGAAGAAAAACAAAGGAGAAGCACACATTGGAGTGTGCGTGCGCACAACCACCTGTGCGTACGCACAAAAGCCACAAAACCATGTGTGCGTACGCACGATAACCTGTGCGTACGCACAAGAGAAAAATCAGCATGTGTGCGTATGCACACACCTGTGCGTTCGCACACGTCCCAGCGCGTAACTCATTTAATGGAAATTGCTGGGGGCAATTTTTGGGCCTTCAGGGCCTAATTTTGGGACTTTCTGAAGCTGATTGAGTGATATATAAAGGAAGGCCTCACTCCATGTGAAGGGGGGGGGAATTAGGGCTAGTTTTGCAACATGTAGCTTAGTTTCTAGAGAGAGAAGCTCCCCTCTCTCTCTAGAATTAAGGTTAGCTAGCTTAATTTTCTTGTAATTTCTACTTCTGATTCTTGTTTCTTCTACCTTTCTTTACTTTATTGTCTTAATCTCTTTAGTTTATTATGTTAATTTCTCATTTTGTTGCTTTTTATGCTCATGAACACTCTTGTCATTTTAATTTACATTTAATGTAATTTATGTTTTCTTGTCATTTATTGCTTTATTGAGTTGCTATCTTTACTTTTCTTGCTTAGTAGTTATAGAATTTATTATTTCTTGTCATTTTACCATGCTTTCTTTACATGCCCACCAAGTATTTGACAAAATGCTTGGTTGGGTTTTTGCTTAGATTTTCACACTCTTGGTTGGAAAATTGGGTGATTGGGTGAACTTGAGTGGTGGATGTCCATTCCCCATTGTGTTAGGGTTGTTAATTAATTTGGTTTCCACTAACGCTAGTCTTTCACTAAGTTAATTAGTGAGTTGATTAGGACTTGTGGATTGAGACTAATTATGCCTAGTTGACTTATCCTCGATGTAGGGTTAACTAATTGGGATTAATTCACAAACAATTACCATGTTTGTGGTTCACCACTAGGATAAGAATCCTTAATTACCCACTTCTTGACAAGAGTCTTTTTTAGCTTTCAATTTCCATTTTCATTGCCTTTACTTGCTTTCATTTAATTTCTTGCATGTTAAGTTACTTTCTTGCAATTTAATTTCTTGCCAATTGCTATCATCCAACCCCATTTCTCTCATAGCCAATAATTGTACACTTAATTGCAACTCCTAGGGAAGACGACCCGAGGTTGAATTACTCTCAGTTTAAAATAGAAATATTAAACTTTGATGTTTGAGATTTGATTTGCCGGTTTGGTCTATACTTGCAACGTAAGTTATCTTGAGTGGAAAAATCCAAACCGGTGCAAAATTCCACTCATCAACAACACGCATACTTTACAGTCTTATTTTCAAGTTTTACATTGTATTTTTCATCAATATGAGTTTCTAAACCTCCTTAGGTTGAGGGGAGGAGCCCTGCTGAGTCCTATTTAATAAAAGTATTACTGTTTCTTCTCCGATTTGTGTTTGATTTATTTCTAATGTATACTCGATCTTCATCGTGGTGAATAGGATGATTAGACAATCAGCTCTGTTTATCAAATGGCTTGATCAATTTCAACTCATAAGTCCCAATCCAACTACTAATTGGCTTAGTAGTAGATTGGTGTCAATGGGTATCAATTTGACCACTAGGGTTCTCAAATCACCAAATCAATTAGACCTAATGACTCAAGTTCACCCAATCCCCTTAGGCTAGGCCAAGAGAATAGAAAACTACTCCATAATCAAAGGAAACATTTCATCAAACACATGGTATGCATTAACAAAAGACATATTCAAATTGCAAATTAATTGGAAATCACAAATACCCACTAACAATTATCAATAGAAAACAACTCAAATAACACTATCAATCATAGAAAACATCAATGCACTAATAGAAATCCAAGATCCACAAAGTTCATAATATGAGAAGAAAAAGGGAAATAACAAGAGAACCCAATTTCAACACAAGATCTAAATAAAATTATAACTAGAGAACTCAAATTAAGTAATTAAAACTAAAATTAACAAGACCCAATTCAGAATTTCAACAAAAGAAGATCAAAACAAACTAAATCTAGAGAGAAGTAAGAGTTTCTCTCTCTAGAAAACAAGAACCAAAAACTAGCTAAAACTATGTGTATTGTGTGAATGATTGGATCCCCTCTTCCTCCATCAATTCCTGGGTCTTTTCCATGCAGAATCAAGTTAGATTTGGGCCTGGAGCCTCCCAGAAATCGCCTGCCGTGATTTCATTAATGATGTCACGTGCTAGGCATCACGCATGTGCGTCTGCCACACGTGCGCGTCATTTGAGATCTGCGAGCCACGCGTACGCGTCGAGCATGCGTACGCGTCGGTCACTGCTGCGCCAATCCACACGTGCGCGTCGCCTCCAGTTCTCCAAAGCTTCATTCTTCATGTCCCTTCCACTTGTGCATGCTTCCTTTCCATCTTCTAGACTATTCTTGCCCTATAGATCCTAAATCCACTCAACAAACCCATCACGGCATCGAATGGTAATAGAAGAGGATTAAAATATAGCATTTTTAAGGTTAAAGAAGCATTGATATACCCCTATTTTATGGTTTATCTTGTGCTCAATTGAGTGGATTTCATCAACTCTTTACCCACTTATTCATACTATTTGCATGGTTTTATATTTCCTTCCTAATTATGTGTTTTAATTGAAAACATGCTTCTTTGATCTTATATTTGCTTATTATTAATCCTCTCTTATTACCATTAGATGCCTTGATATGTGTGTTAAGTGTTTTCAGATATTATAAGGCAGGAATGGCTTGGAGGATGGGAAGAAAGCATGCAAAAGTGGAAGGAATGCAAGAAGTTGGAGAAATTGCTAAGCTGTCCATTCTGACCTCTCTGTACTCAAACAGCTTTAACTTTAGCTACAGAGGTCCAAACGATGCGGTTCTAGTTGCGTTGGAAAGCTAACGTCCGGGGCTTCGATTTGATATATAATATGTTATAGTTACCTTGACGCTAGGTGTGGCAACCGCGTGATCCATGCGGCCGCGTCGCGGTGACGGAAATCCAGCGTGGCAAAATTCGAAACCAGCGAATTCTGGACTGTTTCTGACCCAGTTTGCGGCCCAGAAAACACAGATTAGAGACTATAAAGTGGGGAACTGCACCCATTCATAAGGAGGCTTCCACATTCACAATTTTAGGAGTAGATGTAGTTTTTAGAGAGAGAGGTTCTCTCCTCTCTCTTAGGATTAGGATGTAGGATTTCTCTTAGTTTTAGGAGTGACTCTCAATCCCAGGTTCTTTATTTTTATTTATTTTCTCAATTTTGTTTATGACTCTCTATGTTTAGATTGATTTTCTATTTAATATATCTTGAGGTATTTCAGACTTATGATTGCTCCTTTTTATTATATAAATAATTTGGATTTTTCCCTTTTGGTTTTGGTTGATTTATTGGTAACGCTTAAGCTGTCAAATAAAGCAGTGGTTGAAATTGGGAGTTGCTCTAATAACTTTAGTCTTTCCATAGGAATTGACTAGGACCTGAGGATTAAGCTAATTAATCCACTTGATTTACCTTCATAGTTAGAGGTTAACAAAGTGGGATTAAAACCCAATTCTCATCACAATTGACAAGAATAGGACTTTCAGTTCTTATACCTTGCCAAGAGTTTTATTATTTATTTAATTTAATACAATATTATTTTCTTGCCATTTACTATTCTTGCTTTTTATCTTATACATTAAAACCCCCCAATTTACAAACTCATAACCAATAATAAGAACACCTCCCTGCAATTCCTTGAGAAGACGACCCGAGGTTTAAATACTCGGTTATCAATTTTAATGGGGTTTGTTACTTGTGACAACCAAAACGTTTGTACGAAGGAATTTTTGTCGGTTTAGAGACTATATCTACAACGCGACTGTTTTTATGACATTCTTTACTGGCAAAAATCCTAACGTCAAAATGGCGCCATTGCCGGGGAATTGCAAACATGTGCCTTATTATTGGTTATTGTAAATATTTTATTTTTTGCTTGTTTTTATTTTTATTTTTATTTTTGCTTTTTTCTTAAGTTAAGAGGTTATTTGTTTTTATTTAGTTATTAAAAAAAATTAAAAAATTTGTTCTTATTGTTCATCTTGATCTTCAAGTTGTTCTTCACGTTTATCTTGACTTTCAAGCTGTTCTTAGTTGTTTTCTTCGTTTTGATCTAAAATTTGAAATTTGGTGTCATATTATTGCTTTTCTCTTTCCTCATTAAATTTAAAAATATT
The DNA here is from genome assembly GCF_003086295.3 of Arachis hypogaea. Lineage (NCBI taxonomy): Eukaryota > Viridiplantae > Streptophyta > Magnoliopsida > Fabales > Fabaceae > Arachis > Arachis hypogaea. The sequence continues at coordinate 45,576,071 of NC_092047.1, forward strand.
TTTAATTAATTTTTTTGAAAAAACAAATATTTCAGATTTTTATTTTTAAATTTTTATCTTATCTTATCTTATTTCAAAAATCAAATTTCAAAATTTAATTTTAAAAATTTTCAAATTTCAAATTTCAAATTTTAAAAATTCAAATTTCAAAAATTTAAAATTCAATTTTCAAAATTCAAATTTCAAAATTTCAAAATTCAAATTTCAAAATTTAAATAACCTTTTAATTTAAATTTATTTTTATTTTCATTTTTAATTTTTATTTTGCTACTATGAACTCTCACCCCTTTGGCTATGAGTCTGGTTACAATTATGTTGCAGGATGAAGAAATTACAATGAGAACAGGCATCAAGGTTGGAACAATCAAAGATGGGAGGAGCCACAAGGATTTGTTCAACCCTCATGGCAACAACCACCCCCAATGGACTATCAACAACCACCATCATATGCCTATGAACCTCCTCAACACAACTTGGGACCACCATACTCACAAGCCCCTTTACACCATTCACCTCCATATGACCCTAACCCATATCCACCATACCAACCACCTTATGAGCCAAATGAACCCTCCTATCCACCCCAAACCTCCATGGAGAAAGCACTTGCCAATCTAAACTCTACTATACAAGCTCTCGTCGCCTAATTCAGACCACCAAATACCTTCAACAATCAACCCTCAAGCTCTAGTGCACTTCCTTTTCAACCACAGAATGATCTCTCCATCCCATCACCACCATCCATGGAAGAGCACCCACATCCATCAATCCAAAAGCAAGATGATCCCAATTATGCTATTGATATGGAACAGGAAAGAAGGAATCATCTTTGTGAAGCCATACTTCATAAAGAGCTAGAGGAGGCCCTACGGGTAAGGGTAGGAGAGACCCTTGAAGATGAAAGAATAGTTGAAAGGAGTTGTCAAAGAAAGAAAAACATCGAGAATGAGTACAATTTTATACTTAGACAACTGGACAAAGCAGCAATTATTAAAAAGGAAGAAGTGGTTGCAGACTTAAGAGATGCTGTACCTCCATTGGAAAGTCCAGTCACAAAGCCTCCTTCCACGGTGTTTAATGTTGATGTTGAGAAGAGCGTACAACCTCCAAGGCTGATCATGGTTGAAGATTTTGTAGAGGTTGATCAAGAGGTAGAAGATGTCAAAGAAGAGCACAAGGGAGTGGAGCTTGAAATTACCCTGCCAAAGTTGTTGGAAACCCCTCCCCCTAAGTTGCCATCATCCTTCACAACATTCAAGTGGGTAAAATTCATATCCCATAGCTTTCTAATCCCACTTGAATATGGGCTACTGGAGACGGATGGTCAACTTAGAGCTCTTTGTGGCATTAAGAGTAAGAGGAAGATGGCCAGTGATAAAAATTATCCTGCAAGGTTCATCATGGTTGGAAGCTTTAAGTTCAAACGCAAAGGTTGGTGTAGAGCTCAATTGAATGGGTCTAGGACGCTGTTTGGTAGCTGTAGTGATAATTCAAATTACTTATCTCCCAGTTGGAAAAATACAGATCCCGACATGGATGGGTGTAAAAGCAAGATTTGGGATCCTGGAATCTGCTCTGACACTTGTTACCCCGGGAGCCTAAGAATCTGTTTGAAGCTTCTTAAGGGCTTTACATGCTTAGTTTGGGACCCTGGAGGCTATTGGAAATACAAACATTGGTGGGGATTCCTGGATCAGTACAAGCACAAGCCACCATAGCAGGAATCTCATCAAATGTCCAACTTAAGGACTATAACTAAAAGTGCTAGGTGGAAGACAACCCACCATGGTATGATCGTTCCCTTTTCATTACTTAGTTTTATTTATTTTTGAATTTTATTTTATTTTGTTATATTGAACCTGGAGTTTTGCATCACATTCATATTAACACTGTATTCTGCATCTTTTCAGATTAAAAAAAAAGGGGGGCGAGCACGCGACGCGACCGCATCAGCGACGCGTCCGGGTCGCAAGAAGAGAAGAGAAAATAAAAAACGAACAGAGAGTCACGCTGGAGCAAGGCTGGAGGCGTGCCAGTGGCACAATTCGTCCCACGCGACCGCATCGCTGACGCGTCTGCGTCGCAGGGGAATACTGGCCTCCCACGTGATTGCGTGCCCCACGTGGCCGCGTGACCTAGATTTCGACGTCAAAGGGTGCATGGCCGAAAGTTGAGCTGGAGTTGGGCTGGACTCGTGCTGGAAGCCCAAGCCTCACCACGCGAACGCGTGCCCCACGCGTCCGCATCATTTTTAAAAGATGGCCACTCACGCGATCGCATGCCCCACGCGATCGCGTCACCCAGAATTTTGGCAAAAAGAGTTTTGAACAGAAACTTGTGGGACCGCGAGGCTGCATCCGCGCCACTAGCACAAATCAAGTCACGCGATCGCGTGCCTCACGCGTCCGCGTCACCCAACCTTATCGCGCACCACGCGACCGCGTCACCCATGCGACCGCGTCGCCTGCGCCGCACAACATATCCAGATCAGCCAATTTTCTTATCTCTTCTTCTCTAATCCTTATTTTTCTTATCTTCTCTTATTTCTTTCTTCTTCCTTTCTTATTTTCTCTCACCTCTATTTTATTTTACTTAATTTATTTACATATATTCATTCATTACATTTTAATTTTGTGCATATTTTTATTTTCTTTTCTGATTTTTTTTTATTTTTCTATTGGTGTTAAAATAAATAAATAAATAAATAAATTTTATTCAACTGTTGCATCTTTTCTTGAATTTATTTTTGGTAACTTGTTTTACACTGTGGGATGATATTAATTATCTGCCAATGCCAATCTTTTATGTTACTTGCACTCCATTTGCATTGACATGAGCTTGTATTGATACTTCCATTACCCACACTCATCCCCTATACAAATTTCATACCACTGGCATGCCATGGCTTCTATTGTTTTCTCACTTACGTGTTGTAGCTACCATGTAAATGAGACCCTTATTATCTGGCATTAATACCCATATTTTATTTATTTTCTATCTTTATTTTTGGGTTACTTTTTCTTTTCCCTCTTCTTTCAGGATGGCCACCACAAAGGGAGAGGAAAAGCTTCTTAATGGGAGAGACAAACAAGTTCCTATGCACATTCCTTGATGAGAGGAGCATCAGTTGAAGCAACCCGTTCACCTGCACATCTCAGCATGCACCGAGGATGGTGCAATCTTTAAGTGTGGGGAGGTCGATACCTATCTCCATGGGTTAGTTACTCTTCTATCTCAACACCAATGATTTATTTTTCTTGTTCATTGTTGCATTTGCATGATTGATTGCATATTTATTTGATTTTTGTGCATATTTTACCACTTGGTTAAAGTAATATTTTCTTTTTCAAGAAACCTTTTAGAGAATTTCACTAATTTGAATAAAATTTTTTGTTACACTTGTTTGAAGAGATATTATACTGGAACATGGTCTAAAACTCGAACACACAAAACCCGTGAGATTTTGAGCCTATTTGAATTGGTTGCATTTTATCAACCAAAAATTTCTGTTTTAGTGTGTATTTTTCTCTCTAAAATTGTGATCTTTGTCTTGCTTAATTCTATATTTCCATTGTTTGATGTATACATGCACTTATATGATTGAGGCCTTTGTTTCACTTAGCTTACATACCCATATGGCCTTAACCCTTCATTATCCCTTGCAAACCAATTTGAGCCTATTTTACCCCTTTGTTCTTTACTTTAGCACATCATTAACTCTAAGCGGAAAACAATAATGTCCTTAATTTGAATCCTTAGTTATCTTAGACTAGTGAGAGTACTTATGATTTAAGTGCGGGAAATTGGGTTTGGAAATATTTGGTTTGAGAGTTGAGTATGTTAAAAATTTTCTAAAAATGTGAAAGAAATGTTTAGGACATGTTCATGCATTCAATAAATTAATCATATGCATTGAGAAAAACAAAAGAAAAAGAAAAAAAATATATACATATACAAAAAAAAAAAGAAAAAAAAAGAGAGAAAAAGAAAAGAAAAAGAGCAAATAAAAGGGGACAAAATGCCCCAAAGTAAGTAGTGAAAGCAATGCATATGAGTTGTACTTGAAATTAGAATGCATGAATATGTGGAAAACATGGTTAATGGATGGTTAGATATTGTATTATGATTACATGGATTATCTAAAGTTAGGTGGAAAGTTTAAGTTAATTAAGGATTCAGATTTTAGTCCACTTGGCCAAATATAATCCTACCTTGACCCTAACCCCATTACAACCCTTAAAAGACCTCTTGATATGTGTATCTGTGCATTAAATTTTTGTTGATTGGTAGAAGAAGAGCAAGCCTTAGAAAGCAAGGTTAGTAGAGAATTGAGAGATTGAACCTAAAACACTTGAGTGATTAGAGTGTATACACTACCAGTAAAGATTCGATGCTCAATTCCTTATTCCCGGCTTTCATGAGCTATTTTCTTCTACAAGTCTATTTGTACTTCATTTTCATGATTTGAATTAGTGAAATCCAATTCATATTTGTTCTTAAAAGATTTGTTTACTTTTAACCAAGTAGGTGGAAACATTCTGCATGTAGTTACATTCATAGGTTGCATTTCATACCATTCCTCTTCATCTTTATAGTTTCTCTTGAGCTTAGCATGAGGACATGCTATTGTTTAAGTGTGGGGAGGTTGATAAACCCCTATTTTATGGTTTATCTTGTGCTCAATTGAGTGGATTTCATCAACTCTTTACCCACTTATTCATACTATTTGCATGGTTTTATATTTCCTTCCTAATTATGTGTTTTAATTGAAAACATGCTTCTTTGATCTTATATTTGCTTATTATTAATCCTCTCTTATTACCATTAGATGCCTTGATATGTGTGTTAAGTGTTTTCAGATATTATAAGACAGGAATGGCTTGGAGGATGGGAAGAAAGCATGCAAAAGTGGAAGGAATACAAGAAGTTGGAGAAATTGCTAAGCTGTCCAGCCTGACCTCTCTGCACTCAAACGGCTATAACTTTAGCTACAGAGGTCCAAACGACGCGGTTCTAGTTGCGTTGGAAAGCTAATGTCCGGGGTTTCGATTTGATACATAATATGTTATAGTTCCCTTAACGCTAGGTGACGCGACCGCGTGATCCATGCGGCCGCGTCGCGGTGACGGAAATCCAGCATGGCAAAATTCGAAACCAGCGAATTCTGGACTGTTTCTGACCCAGTTTGCAGCCCAGAAAACACAGATTAAAACTATAAAGTGGGGGACTACACCCATTCATAAGGAGGCTTCCACATTCACAATTTTAGGAGTACATGTTGTTTTTAGAGAGAGAGGTTCTCTTCTCTCTCTTAGGATTAGGATTTAGGATTTCTCTTAGTTTTAGGAGTGACTCTCAATCCCAGGTTCTTTATTTTTATTTCTTTTCTCAATTTTGTTTATGACTCTCTATGTTTAGATTGATTTTTTATTTAATATATCTTGAGGCATTTTAGACTTATGATTGCTCCTTTTTATTATATAAATAATTTGGATTTTTCCCTTTTGGTTTTGGTTGATTTATTGGTAACGCTTAAGCTGTCAAATAAAGCAGTGGTTGAAATTAGGAGTTGCTCCAATAACTCTAGTCTTTCCATAGGAATTGACTAGGACCTGAGGATTAAGCTAATTAATCAACTTGATTTACCTTCATAGTTAGAGGTTAACAAAGTGGGATTAAAATCCAATTCTCATCACAATTGACAAGAATAGGACTTCCAGTTCTTATACCTTGCCAAGAGTTTTATTATTTATTTAATTTAATACAATATTATTTTCTTGCCATTTGCTATTCTTGCTTTTTATCTTATACATTAAAACCCCCCCAATTTACAAACTCATAACCAATAATAAGAACACCTCCATGCAATTCCTTGAGAAGACGACCCGAGGTTTAAATACTCGGTTATCAATTTTAAAGGGATTTGTTACTTGTGACAACTAAAACGTTTGTACGAAGGGATTTTTGTCGGTTTAGAGACTATATCTACAACGCGACTGTTTTTATGACATTCTTTACTGGCAAAAATCCTAACGTCAAGCATGTTTTAAACCATGAAGCAAAATTGGGAAGGAAACACAAAACCATGCAATTTATATGAATAAGTGTGAAAAATATTGATAAAACCCCCCACATCCTACATAAGATAAACTACAAAATTTGGGTTTATCAGTAGCTTCACAGGCTATCTTCTTTCTTTGATGAACAAAGATGGAAAGGAACTCTTGCACCTCAGATTTGCTCCTTCACCGAGGCAGATCCTTCCTTTTCTCTGCAAGTAAAATCTTGAAGCTTTTCTTCAAATCATGCATTCATTGGCAAAAATCTTGCTTTTGTTTTTCTTCAGATCTTTCTTCATAGACTTTTTCTTTCATAGGCTTCTGATAACTTCTTCTTTCTTCTTTCCTGATGATTGACATGACCGAATACAAAGAGAGAGGAGAGAGAAGAAAGAAAGCTTTCAATGCACAATTAAACTCAATTTAATTTTGTGTTTTGGTTACCAAGGAGTACATTAAACCAAATTGAATTTTGAATTCCAATCACAAGGAGTAGGTAACCGAACTAATCCTTTGGTCCATTCTTTTCTTTTTCTATTCGGATCAATGATGATGTTGGGCCAATTGAGGAGATTGCTTGGGCTTATCAGATTCTTGGGCCAGCTTTGGAGTTCATCTTAATTCATCATTCAGCCACTCAAACTAAAATCAATTTTTGCACAAGGCTTAATTAACTTTAAACAACAAGTTGGGCTTACAATGCCTTTGGCCCATTATTGAAATATTTTTCCTGCACACTAAACCAGATCCATCATACAAACAATTGGAAGCAAATAACAAATTAAAGTTTCCTAATTAATATTTTAATAATGTTTGATCATCAATTAAATATAAGTTTTCCAAACTCAACAATCTCCCCCTTGATGACAAACATTATTAAACTGAATTGAAAGGATTAGGATTAGCAAAACTTCCCTTTGATGGTTTGGCCAAATCCTCCCCTTTTCTTTTGTTCAATATGCTCCCCCTTAATGTGTTCCTAGTTACCAAACAATATTCATAGAAGCAACACATGTATGCATGTTCTAAAAGTTCCAAAATGATACAAATTTTCAAAACATGGAACCTTTAAAAACAGAGCCATATTTTTTTCAAGAAAACACCTTTATAAAAAAAATCAAGGCTCGAGTTGATATAAATCCACTAACAAGATGCTCAAAGATTTAAAATAGAGTACAGAGTACCAACAGATCAAAAAACTAAATAGAACAGAGTACATGAGAATAATAAATCAGAGCAAGCCATCAAAACAGAGCTAAAAAAATAAATCAGAGCAACCAGTAGCCCTAATTTTAATTTCAAATCAGCCCTATTTTTAGTCTTTTCCTCCCCCTTTTGTCATCACGGAGAGACCCTACAAAACAAATAGAGAAAGGCAATACAGTCCATAATATATAAAATAGTATCAAAGTATTTAGTTACAGTCATCTCAAGTAAAAAATAGTTCAACTGAAAATAAGTTCAAATGTAGCAAAATAAAGGGTGTCTATAGGCAGTAACAGCAGAGATCAAATCTTAGGCATCAGATAAGTTGACATCAAAATCAAGAAGATCTTCTTCTCCTTCGGAATTGGCTGTGTCCTTGTCAACAGTCTCCAAGTGCTTAATAAGCAAATTCACCCTTTCACGGCACTTTGTCCAGGCTTCTTCATTCTCAAAGGCTTGCTTTCTAGCCTCTTTATATGATTTAGCCATCAGATTGGACATATTAAGGAATTCAGTTAGGACATCCTTTACTATTTCAGAGAATCGAGTTTTGTCAGAGGTTTCAGCAGGGGGAAGACTTTCATCTTCACTTTCAGAGAACACAGATGCCTTTGAACTTTTAACCTTTTTCCCTTTTGCAGATTCGGGAACTCCCCCACTTTTGATTATAGAGACCCTATTCTCTGCTGGCTCATTACTAAGATCAACTTGAAAGTACTCAAAAATACATGTCAAAAACATACCATAGGGCAGATTGCATTTTTTGTCATTACAAACAGATGAGCGGATATTTCATAGTTTTCATATAGTTTTTAGTATGTTTTGTTTAGTTTTTAATGAGTTTTTATAGGTTTTAGTGTTAAATTCATATTTTTTTATTCTATTTTGAGTTTGTGTATTTTTGTACAATTTTAGGTAATTTTTGGCTGAAATTTAGGAGCTGGAGCAAAAGTCTGATTTAGAGATAGAGAAAGCACTGCAGATGCTGTCTAAATCTGAACTCCTTGCATTCGGAAGAGCTTTTCTAGAGCTATAAAAGTCCAAATGACGCGTTCTCAACAGCCATGGAAATCTGACTTTCAGAGCTTTCCACCAATATATCATAGTCTATACTTTGCTTCGGATTAGAAGGCCCAAAATTGGCGTCCAACACCAGCCTCCTGCCCCCTTCCAGTCGTCTAGTGCCCAAGGAGCAGAGCACAGAGTCCAAACGCCCAGAAAGGAGCCCCTAACTGGCATTTCATGCCCAAAAGACCTCCTAGCATGTGGATCTCATCAAAGCTTAGCCTAAACACTCACCAAGTAGGCCCCAGAAGTGGATTTTAGCACTAAAAAGACTGTTTTACCCTTACTAGTCATTAGTTTAGTATTTAAGGGATTTGATTCATGTTATTCGAACACTTTTTACAACTTTTACTTCACCTTTACCATATTTTCGAATTCATCATTGTATTTCTCATCAGTATGAGTTTCTAAACCTCCTAGGTTGAGGAGAGGAGCCCTGCTGAATCCTATGAATTAATAAAGGTATTACTATTTCTTCTTCGATCCGTGTGTGATTAATTCTAAGGTGTATATTCGTACTTCAACATGATGGATAGGATGATCAGTGACAATCAGCTCTATTCATCACATTAAGATGAACGTGCCTGATAAACACTCGCATCTACTTGGGTTCCTGTGAATACTTCAGTGGAAAGCACGCACCACCAGCTTGAATCATACATCTCTCAGACGGCTAATCCATGACTTTGTTGGGGACTTCTCGAGACACCAGTTCAGCTGATTTACGGGGAGATTAGGGTCTCTGTGGTAGAGGCTAGAACCCGATGATGCAGCATTCTCTGATCCGGAAGATCCGACCTTGTCTGTGGCGTTTTGAGTAGGATCATTAAGGAGAATGGACTGTACGCGCTTCATCCTCAAGCAGAGATGGATCCACACTAACCTTGGAATTTAGATCCGGAGGAGTATTGACGATCTCTCAATAAAGGTGCCAATCAGTTACAGTCTACCATTGAAGAGATCACTCACAAGCAAAGAAGACAGTAATACTAGAGTTAACTCAGAAAGGCTAAGCAACTCCAATCCTCAATTATAACCATGTTACTGATTTCTTTGACAAAAGACCTTTTTCCCTTCTCTCATATTTCTCTTAATGCAATTGAACCTCAATCCAACAACTTCTTGATTTCACCTGAGTAAGACCTACAAGATAACCATAGCTTGCTTCAAACCAACAATCCTCGTGGGATCGACCCTGACTCACTCAGGTATTACTTGGACGATCCAGTGCACTTGCTGGTACAACAGTACGAAGGTGTGGGGATTCATGTTACCAAGTTTTTGGTGCCGTTGCTGGGAATTGTTCGAGTTTGGACAAACTGATGGATTGTCTTGCTTCCTAGATCAGGTAATTTTTATTTTGTTGAGTCTTTTACTTTTATTTTCTTCTTCTTCAATTTTCGAAAATTTAAAAACTTTTTCAAAAATATTTTTCTTTTCTTTGTTTAGTTTTTATTCTTTGTTTGAGTCTTTTGTTTATGTTCTTGGTTAAATTTTTGAAAATTCTGAGATCTTCTAAAATTCTTTCAAAATTAGTGTCTTTTTGTCTGAGTCTTATTTCAAATTCTAAGTTTGGTGTTTGAGTCTTTGTTTTTGTTCTTACAGCAATTTTCGATTTTATTTGGTATCTTCCTTTCAAAAATTTTTCAAAAATATTTTCTTTGGTTAAATCTTGTGTCAAATCTTTAAGTTTGGTGTCTTCTTGTTTATTTTCTTTAATATTTCGAAAATTTGTGTTTTGTTGTCTAAAAATTTTAAGTTTGGTGTCCATTATATGTTCTTGTGTTCTTTGAGTTTTTGAGTCTGGTTTTTTATGTTCTTGTTAATCGTCAAAGTCTTCTTGTGTTTTTTTTTTGTTTTGATCTTAAAATTTTTAAATTTGGTGTCCCTTTGTGTTTCCCTCCAAAAATTTTCAAAAATAAGAGGCATTAGATCTAAAAATTTTAAGTCTTGTATCTTTTACTTTTTTTCTCTTTCATCATTAAATTTAAAAATAAAAAAAATATCTTTTCTATTTTTGTTTTAACTATAATTTCAAAAATTAACATTAAAAATTCAGATTTCAATTTTAAATTTTTATCTTATCTTATCTTAGCTTTTAATTTTCAAAAATCAAATCTTTTCAAAATAAAAAATCATATCTTTTTCAAAATTCTTATCTTATTTTATTTCAAATTTAAAATTTCAAATTTTAATTTTTTAAATTAAATCTTTTCAAATTTCAAATCTTTTTCAAAATTTCAAATTTCAAAATTTCAATTTTCAATTTCAAGTTTCAAAATTTAAATTTAAATTTTCAAATTTCAAATCTTGAATTAAAATCTTTTCTTAACCACCTCTCTTCTCTCTCTTCTTTTTCAAAACTTTCTAACTAACTCTTCTCTCTCTCAATTTTCGAAAACTTCTCCTTCTTCTCTCTCTTCTATTTTCGAAAATTTAACATTTAAATTTTAAATATTTGTAATTTAATTAACTTAATTTTAAAATTTAATTAATTAATAAAATAAAAAAATATTTTAATTATTGTTTATCGTCTCCACTTCTATTTCATCTTCTACCCCTTCTATCTTCATCTTCTATCTTTCTTCATCATGAACCCAAATGGGAATGAAGAGTTCAGAAAAACTCTGAGATCTTATACAAATCCCACTGCTGACTTCTATGGAAGAAGTATTAGCATACTTCAGATCAGAGCAAGTAGCTTTGAACTACTCAACTTATTACTCTAGTGTAGCAAAGCTGCCAGTATTCTGGGCTTTCTCATGAAGAACCTATAGAATTTCTGGCAGATTTCTTAAAGATTGCTGATATAGTACACAGTGAGGGAGTAGACAAGATGTCTACAGATTATTGCTCTTTCCTTTTGCTGTAAAGGATCAAGCAAAAAGGTGGTTGGATAACCAGCCTAAAGCTAGTTTAAAAACTTGGAAACAGTTAGTAGACAAGTTTTTAAACCAATACTTCCCCCCGAGGAAGATGACCCAGCTGAGGCTGGACATCCAAGGCTTCAAACAAGGAGATGGTGAGTCCCTTTATGATTCCTGAGAAAGGTGTAGAAGAATGTTAAAAAAATGTCCCACTGAAATGTTTTCAGAATGGGTACAGTTACACATCTTCTGCTATGGACATTCAGGCATGGCTAAAATGTCTTTGGACCACTCTGCCGGTGGCTCCATACACATGAAAAAGACCATAGGAGAAGCTCAAAAGCTTATTGAGATAGTTGCCACTAATAAACATCTATACTCATCTACTGAGACTTCTATAAAAGGAGAGGTTAAGGCAGTAGCTATTGAACCTAACCCTCCAGAACAGGATGGCCCATTGACACAGTAATTGCGCGCCCTTGCCCAGTGATAAACCATTATTTTATAGTTTATATTGTGCTCAATTGAGTGGTTTCATCAAGTCTTTGCACACTTATTCATACGATTTGCCTGGTTTTACAATTTCTTCCTAGTTTTGTTTTATGGTTGGAAACTTGCTTCCTAAGCCTTTAATTTGTGTATTTTAATTCCCCTTTATACCATTGGTGCGCGAAGTTGTGATCATCAACAATGGCGCCAAAGGACTTGGAGCTCTTAAACGTGAATCACACTTTGTCACAATTCCGCACAACTAACCAGCAAGTGTACTGGGTCGTCCAAGTAATAAACCTTACGTGAGTAAGGGTCGATCCCACGGAGACTGTCGGCTTGAAGCAAGCTATGGTCACCTTGTAAATCTCAGTCAGGCGAATTCAGATGGTGATGGAGAATTGATATTTAAAAGATAAATAAAACATAAAATAAAGATAGAGATACTTATGTAATTCTTTGGTTGGAATTTCAGATAAGTGTATGAAGATGCTTTGTTCCTCCTAAACCTCTGCTTTCCTATTGCCTTCTTCCAATCATTCATACTCCTTTCCAAGGCAAGCTTTATGTTGGGCATCACCGTTGTCAATGGCTACTTCCCATCCTCTCAGTGAAAACGTTCCAAATGCGCTGTCATCGCACGGCTAATCATCTGTCGGTTCTCGATCATGTCAGAATAGGATCCATTGATCTTTTTGCGTCTGTCACACGCCCCACAATCGTGAGTTTGAAGCTCGTCACAGTCATCTCTTCCCAGATCCTACTCAGAATACCACAGACAAGGTTTAGACGTTCCAGATCTCAGGAATGGCTGCCAATAATTCTAGCCTATACCACGAAGGTTCCAATCTTAGATTAGAAACCTAAGAGATACGCATTCAAGCCATTGTTAGTAGAACAGAGGTGGTTGTCAGGCACATATTCATAGGTGAGAATGATGATGAGTGTCACGGATCATCACATCCATCAAGTTGAAGAACGAATGAATATCTTAGAGAAGAAGTAGGCGTGAATTGAATAGAAAAATAATAGTACTTTGTATTAATTCATGAAGAACAGCAGAGCTCCACACCTTAATCTATGGTGTGTAGAAACTCCACCGTTGAAAATACATAAGAACAAGGTCTAGGCATGGCCGTGAGGCCAGCCCCCAAATGTGAAAAGGTCTATCCAAGTATGAGTAAAAGATGAAAATACAATAGCAAAAGGTCCTATTTATAGAAAACTAGTAGCCTAGGGTTACATAAATAAGTAATTAATGCAGAAATCTTCTTCCGGGCCCACTTGGTGTGTGCTCGGGCTGAGCATTGAAGCTTTCATGTGTAGAGACTTTTCTTGGAGTTAAACGCCAGCTTTTGTGCCAGTTTGGTCGTTTAACTCTAACTTTTGTGCCAGTTTTGGAGTTAAACGCCAAAATTCTTGAGCTGACTTGAAACGCCAGTTTGGGCCATCAAATCTCGCGCAAAGTATAGACTATTATATATTGCTGGAAAGCCCAAGATGTCTACTTTCCAACGCAATTAAGAGTGCACCAATTGGGCTTCTGTAGCTCCAGAAAATCCACTTTGAGTGCAGGAAGGTCAGAATCCAATAGCATCTGCAGTCCTTTTTCAGCCTCTGAATCAGATTTTTGCTCAGGTCCCTCAATTTCAGCCAGAAAATACCTGAAATCACAGAAAAACATACAAACTCATAGTAAAGTCCAGAAAAGTGAATTTTAAATAAAAACTAATAAAAATATAATAAAAACTAATTAAAATATACTAAAAACATACTAAAAACAATGCCAAAAAGCATATAAATTATCTGCTCATCACAACACCAAACTTAAATTGTTGCTTGTCCCCAAGCAACTGAAAATCAAATAGGATAAAAAAAGAAGAGAATATACAATAAATTCCAAAAACATCTATGAAGATCAGTATTAATTAGATGAGTGGGGCTTTTAGCTTTTTTGCTTCTGAATAGTTTTGGCATCTCACTTTATTCCTTGAAGTTCAGAATGATTGGCTTCTATAGGAACTCAGAATCCAGATAGTGTTATTGATTCTCCTAGTTAAGTATGTTTATTCTTGAACACAGCTACTTTATGAGTCTTGGCTGTGACCCTAAGCATTTTGTTTTCCAGTATTACCACCGGATACATAAATGCCACAGACACATAACTGGGTGAACCTTTTCAGATTGTGACTCAGCTTTGCTAGAGTCCCCAATTAGAGGTGTCCAGAGCTCTTAAGCACACTCTTTTTGCTTTGGACCATGACTTTAACCCCTCAGTCTCAAGTTTTCACTTGACACCTTCACGCCACAAGCACATGGTTAGGGACAACTTGGTTTAGCCGCTTAGGCCAGGATTTTATTCCTGTGGGCCCTCCTATCCACTGATGCTCAAAGCCTTGGATCCTTTTTATTACCCTTGCCTTTTGGTTTAAAGGGCTATTGGCTTTTTCTGCTTGCTTTTTTTTTCTTTTTCTTTCTATTTTTCTTTTTTTTTCTCTCTTTTATTTTTTTTTTCGCTTTTTTTTTTGCAAGCTTTTCACTGCTTTTTCTTGCTTCAAGAATCAATTTTATGATTTTTCAGATTATCAAATAACATTTCTCCTTTTCCATCATTCTTTCAAGAGCCAACACTTTTAACATTCATGAATCAACAAATTCAAAAATATGCACTGTTCAAGCATTCATTCAGAAAAATAAAAGTATTGCCACCACATCAAAATAATTAATCTGTTTTAAAATTCGAAATTCATGCACTTCTTTTTCTTTTTCAATTAAAAACATTTTTCATTTAAGAGAGATGATGGATTCATTTTCATAGCTTTAAGGCATAGACACTAGTGATCATGTAATAAAGACACAAACATAGATAAACATAAAGCATAAAAATTCGAAAAACAGAAGATAAAGAACAAGGAGATTAAAGAACGGGTCCACCTTATGATGGCGGATAGTTCTTCCTCTTGAAGATCTTATGGAGTGCTTGAGCTCCTCAGTGTCGCTTCCTTGCCTTTGTTGCTCCTCTCTCTTGACTCTTTGATCTTCTCTAATCTCATGAAGGAGGATGGAATGCTCTTGGTACTCCACCCTTAGTTGTCCCCTATTGGAACTTAATTCTCCTAGGGAGGTGTTAATTTGCTCCCAATAGTTTTGTGGAGGAAAATACATCCTTTGAGGCATCCCAGGGATTTCATGATGAGGAATTTCCTCATGCTCTTGTTGAGGTCCATGAGTGGGCTCTCTTGTTTGCTCCATCCTTTTCTTAGTGATGGGCTTGTTCTCTTCAATGAGGAGTCTTGGCCACAACTTCATAGAAGTGGTCTTGATGGACCTTTGAGATGAATTTCTCCATCTCCCATGACTCGAAGGTGGAAGCAATTGCCTTTCCTTTCCTCTTTCTAGAGGTTTCTCCGGCCTTAGGTGCCATAAATGGTTATGGAAAAATAAAAAAGCTGAGCTTTTCCACACCAAACTTAAAAGGTTTGCTCGTCCTCGAGCAAAAGAATAAAGAAAGGAGGAAAAGAAGAAGAGACGGGGGAGATGGAGGTGTGTGAATTGTTCGGCCAAGGGGGATTTTAGGTGGTTATGATGTGGAAAAGGAAGGAGTGATGGTTTGAATTTGAGTGGGTGGGTGTAGGTGGTTTGTATGATGGTTTTGGAAGAGTAATGGAGGTGATTAGTGGAGGTTATTTGGGGAAGAGTATTATGAAATGGTGTGAAGAAGTGAGAGAGTGAGTTGAGGTTGGTGGGGATCTTGTGGGGTCGACAGATCCTGAGGTGTCAAGGATTTCCCATCCCTGCACTAATTAGGCTTGCAAAATGCCTTTTGCTGCCAATCCTGGCGTTAAACGCCAGGTTGCTGCCCATTTCTGGTGTTTAACGCCAGCTTCTTGCCCTTTTCTGGCATTAAACGCCAGTCTGGTGCCCATTTCTGGCGTTAAACGCCCAGAATGGTGCCAGACTGGGCGTTTAACGCCCATTCTGCTGCCTTTACTGGCGTTTAAACGCCAGTAGGCTTCTCCTCCAGGGTGTGCTATTTTTCATTCTGTTTTTCAGTTTGTTTTTGCTTTTTCAATTGTTTTTGTGACTTCAGATGATCATCAACCTATAGAAAACATAAAATAACAATGGAAAATAGAAATTAACATAGATAAGTAAAATTGGGTTGCCTCCCAACAAGCGCTTCTTTAATGTCAGTAGCTTGACAGTGGGCTCTCATGGAGCCTCACAGATACTCAGTAGCTTGGTTACGGCCTTCCAGCACCAAACTTAGAGTTTGAATGTGGAGGTTTTATTTGTCTCTGTATTGAGAGAAGCCTTTCATGCTTCTTCCTTTTCCTGTCTGCAAACCATGGTGCTTCCTGAATGGCGAAGAGTTGCTCATCCAGAAAGGTTTCAGAGATCTCAGTAGGAGGGTGGGACACCCCTGCTACTGGTTTTATCTGGGACAGGTGATCAGCTACCTGGTTCTCTGTCCCTTTTCTTTCTCTTATTTCTATATCAAACTCTTGCAGAAGCAACACCCATCTTATGAGCCTGGGTTTTGAATTCTGCTTTGTGAGTAGGTATTTAAGAGCAGCATGGTCAGTATACACAATCACTTTTGAACCTACTAAATAGGATCTAAACTTGTCAATGGCATAAACCACTGCAAGTAACTCTTTTTCTGTGGTTGTGTAATTCTTCTGTGCATCATTTAAAACACGGCTAGCATAGTAAATGACGTTCAGAAGCTTGTTATGCCTCTGTCCTAACACTGCACCAATGGCATGGTCACTGGCATCACACATTAGTTCGAATGGTAATGTCCAGTCAGGTGCAGAGATGACTGGTGCTGTGACCAGCTTGGCTTTCAGGGTTTCAAACACCTGCAGACACTCTATGTCAAACACAAATAGCGTTCAGCAGCTAGCAGGTTGCTTAGAGGTTTTGCAATTTTTGAAAAATCCTTCATGAACCTCCTATAGAATCCTGCATGTCCCTGAAAGCTTCTGATTGCCTTTACATTGGCAGGTGGTGGTAATTTTTCAATTACTTCCACTTTAGCTTGATCCACCTCTATTCCCTTGTTTGAAATTTTATGACCAAGGACAATTCCATCAGTCACCATGAAGTGACATTTTTCCCAGTTTAAAACTAGGTTGGTCTCTTGGCATCTTTTCAGAACAAGTGCTAAATGGTCAAGACAGGAGCTGAATGAGTCTCCAAATACTGAAAAGTCATCCATGAAGACTTCTAGAAATTTTTCCACCATATCAGAGAAAATAGAGAGCATGCATCTCTGAAAGGTCACAGGTGCATTGCACAGACCAAAAGGCATCCTTCTGTAGGCAAATACTCCAGAAGGACATGTGAATGCTGTTTTCTCTTGGTCTTGAGGATCCACTGCAATTTGGTTGTAACTTGAATAGCCATCCAAAAAGTAGTAATATTCATGACCTGCTAGTCTCTCTAGCATCTGGTCTATGAATGGTAAAGGAAAGTGATCCTTTCAGGTGGCTGTATTGAGCCTTTTGTAGTCAATACACATACGCCACCCTGTAACTGTTCTTGTAGGAACCAGTTCATTCTTTTCATTATGAACCACTGTCATGCCTCCCTTCTTGGGGACAACGTGGACAGGGCTCACCCAGGGGCTATCAGAAATAGGATAAATAATCCCAGTCTCTAGTAACTTAGTGACCTCTTTCTGCACCACTTCCTTCATGGCTGGATTTAAACACCTTCGTGGTTGAACCACTGGCTTAGCATCATCCTCCAATAGGATCTTGTGCATGCATCTTGCTGGGCTAATGCCCTTAAGGTCACTTATGGACCACCCAAGAGCTGTCTTGTGTGTCCTTAGCACTTGAATTAGTGCTTTCTCTTCCTATGGATTTAAAGCGGAGCTTATGATCACTGGAAAAGTGTCACCCTCTCCCAGAAATGCATATTTCAGGGATGGTGGTAGTGGTTTGAGCTCGGGTTTAGGAGGTTTCTTCTCTTCTTGAGGGATTTTCAGAGGTTCTTTTATTTCCTCTGATTCCTCCAGATTAGGCTGAACATCTTTAAAAATGTCCTCTAGCTCTGATTCGAGACTCTCAGTCATATTAACCTCTTCCACCAGAGAGTCTATAATATCAACGCTCATGCAGTCATTTGACGTGTCTGGATGCTGCATAGCTTTGACAACATTTAACTTGAACTCATTCTCATTGACTCTCAGGGTCACTTTCCCTTTTTGGACATCAATGAGAGTTCGTCCAGTTGCTAGGAAAGGTCTTCCTAGAATCAGAGTTGCACTCTTGTGCTCCTCCATTTCCAGCACTACAAAGTCAGTGGGAAAGGCAAATGGCCTAACCTTGACAATCATGTCCTCAATTATGCCTGATGGGTATTTAATGGAGCCATCAGCAAGTTGAAGACATATTCGGGTTGGTTTGACCACTTCAGTCAAGCCAAGCTTTCTGATGGTGGATGCAGGTATTAGATTGATACTTGCTCCAAGGTCACATAGAGCTGTCTTAGTACAAGCACCCTCTATTGTGCATGGTATCATAAAGCTCCTTGGATCTTGAAGCTTCTCTGGTAAGCTTTTCAGAATGACTGCACTGCATTCTTCAGTGAGAAACACTTTTTCAGTTTCTCTCCAATCCTTCTTATGACTTAAGATCTCTTTCATGAACTTGGCATAAGAGGGTATTTGCTCAAGTGCCTCTACAAATGGGATCTTTATTTCAAGAGTCCTGAGATAGTCTGTAAAGCAGGCAAATTGTTTATCCTGTTCCGCTTGGCGGAGCTTCTGAGGATAAGGCTTCTTGGCTTTATATTCTTCAACCTTAATTGCTGTAGGTTTATTCCCTACAGAAGTGGTTGGAGAAGCCTTCTTAGAGGGGTTACTATCAGCACTTGTAGGTGTCTGATTCCTCATTGGCATCTGAACGCCAGGATTGGGTGCTGGATGGGCGTTTAATGCTAGCTTTCCACCCTTTTCTGGCGTTTGAACGCCAGAATTATTCCTCTCTGGGCTCTTGATGTCCTCAGAGGGATTTTAGGCAGTGGTTTGGTCATCCTCTGTCATTTGTTCCTTTCTTGACTTTTTGCTATTTTGAGCTGAGTTATTCAATGTCTTCCCTCTCCTTAGTTGGACAGCTTGGCATTCTTCTGTTATCTGTTTAGATAGCTACTGTCTTGTCTGATTCAATTGTGCTTCTATATTCTTGTTAGAATTTTTAGTGTCTTGGAGCATCTCTTTGAATTCTGCTAATTGTTTTGTCATAAGGAGAAATTGCTGATTAAGTTCAACAATCTGTTCTTGAGGATTAGGATCAGTAGTTACTACTATAGCCTCTTCTTTTATGGAGGACTCACTGTTTGAGTACAGATGTTGATTTCTAGCAACTGTATCTATGAGTTCTTGAGCCTCTTCAATTGTTTTTCTCATGTGTATAGATCCACCAGCTGAGTGGCCTAGAGACATCTGAGCTTTTTCTGTAAGTCCATAGCAGAAGATGTCTAATTGTACCCACTTTGAAAACATTTCAGAGGGGCATTTTCTTAGCATCCCTCTGTACCTCTCTCAGGCATTATAAAGAGATTCATGATCTTCTTGTTTAAAGCCTTGGATGTCCAGTCTTAGCTGTGTCATCCTTTTTGGAGGATAAAATTGATTCAGGAATTTGTCTGTTAATTGTCTCCATGTTTTTATGCTTGCTATGGGTTGGTTATTTAACCATCTCTTAGCTTGATCTTTTACAGCAAATAGAAACAATAATAATCTGTAGACATCCTGATCCACTTCTTTATCACGTACTATGTCAGCAATTTGTAAGAATTATGCCAGAAACTCAGTAGGTTCTTCCTGTGGAAGACCGGAATACTGGCAATTTTGCTGCACCATGATAATGAGCTGAGGATTTAGCTCAAAACTGCTTGCTTTGATGGGAGGTATACAGATGCTACTCCCATATGCAGTTGTAATGGGGTTAGCATATGACCCCAGAGTCCTTCTGGACTGTTCATTTCCACTTATGTCCATGATGGAGAAAAGGGAATTGATATGAATTACAAATAAATTATATTTTTATTTTTTATTTATTTAATTAAAAGTGACCAAAAATAATAAAATAAAATAAAAGGAAAATAAAATAAAATTTCGAAAACTAAAAGAAAATAAAATCAAAGCAAATTGAAAACTAAATTAATTAATTAATTAAAAAGATTTTGAATTTAGCAATTAAAAAGATATGATTGAAAATTATTTTGAAAAAGATATGATTTAGAAGCTATGATTGCAAATTAAAAAAAGATATGATTGAGAATTATTTTGAAAAAGATATGATTAAGAAGATATGATTGCAAATTAAAAAAAAGATATGATTAAAGAAATTAAAAAGATTTGATTTTTGAAAAAGATTTGAAAAGATCAATTTTTGAAATTAGAATATTGACTTGACTAAAAAAAAGATATGATTTTGAAAATCTTTGACTAAATTAATGCAAAATTTTGAAATTTATGAGTAAAATAAGGAAAGGATATTTTTTTGATTTTTGAATTTTAATGCGAAAAGAGAAAAACAACAAAATGACACTAAACTTAGAAATTTTAGATCAAAACACAGAGAACAAACAAGAAAACTTTGAATGTCAAGATGAACACCAAGAACACTTTGAAGATCAAGATGAACACCAAGGACAAATTTTTGAAAAATTTTTAAGTAAATAAAAGCACAAAAACACACCAAACTTAAAATTTTTAGAGAATCAAACAAAAATTTTCGAAAAATTAAAGGAAAACACAAAGAAGACACCAAACTTAGAATTTTTAAAGATCAAGAAAGACTAAGAACATGCAAATTCGAAAAAATTAAAAGAGAGTAAAAGCATGCAATTGACACCAAACTTAAAATATGAAACTAAACTCAAATAAAAGACTCTAAACCAACAAAAATAAAATATTCCTAATCTAAGCAACAAGATAAACCGTCAGTTGTCCAAACTCGAACAATCCCCGGCAACGGCGCCAAAAACTTGGTGCGCAAAGTTGTGATCATCAACAATGGCCCCAAAGGCCTTGGAGCTCTTAAACGTGAATCACACTTTGTCACAATTCCACACAACTAACCAGCAAGTGCACTGGGTCGTCCAAGTAATAAACCTTACGTGAGTAAGGGTCGATCCCATGGAGACTGTCGGCTTGAAGCAAGCTATGGTCACCTTGTAAATCTCAGTCAGGCGAATTCAGATGGTGATGGAGAATTGATAATTAAAAGATAAATAAAACATAAAATAAAGATAGAGATACTTATGTAATTCTTTGGTTGAAATTTCAGATAAGCGTATGAAGATGCTTTGTTCCTCCTGAACCTCTGCTTTCCTATTGCCTTCTTCCAATCATTCATACTCCTTTCCATGGCAAGCTTTATGTTGGGCATCACCGTTGTCAATGGCTACTTCCCGTCCTCTCAGTGAAAACGTTCCAAATGCGCTGTCACCGCACGGCTAATCATCTGTCGGTTCTCGATCATGTCGGAATAGGATCCATTGATCCTTTTGCGTCTGTCACACGCCCCACAATCGCGAGTTTGAAGCTCGTCACAGTCATCCCTTCCCAGATCCTACTCATCAGAATACCACAGACAAGGTTTAGACGTTCCGGATCTCAGGAATGGCTGCCAATAATTCTAGCCTATACCACGAAGGTTCCAATATTAGATTAGAAACCCAAGAGATACGCATTCAAGCCATTGATAGTAGAACAGAGGTGGTTGTCAGGCACATGTTCATAGGTGAGAATGATGATGAGTGTTACGGATCATCACATCCATCAAGTTGAAGAACGAATGAATATCTTAGAGAAGAAGTAGGCGTGAATTGAATAGAAAAACAATAGTACTTTGTATTAATTCATGAAGAATAACAGAGCTCCACAGCTTAATCTATGGTGTGTAGAAACTCCACCGTTGAAAATACATAAGAACAAGGTCTAGGCATGGCCATGAGGCCAGCCCCCAAACGTGAAAAGCTCTATCCAAGTATGAGTAAAAGATGAAAATACAATAGCAAAAGGTCCTATTTATAGAAAACTAGTAGCCTAGGGTTACAGAAATAAGTAATTAATGCAGAAATCTTCTTCCGGGCCCACTTGGTGTGTGCTTGGTCTGAGCATTGAAGCTTTCATGTGTAGAGACTTTTCTTGGAGTTAAACGCCAGCTTTTGTGCCAGTTTGGGCGTTTAACTCCAGCTTTTGTGCCAGTTCTGGCATTTTGATGCCAGAATTCTTAAGCTAACTTGGAACGCCGGTTTGGGCCATCAAATCTCGGGAAAAGTATGAACTATTATATATTGCTGGAAAGCCCAGGATGTCTACTTTCCAACGCAATTAAGAGCGCGCCAATTGGGATTTTGAAGCTCCAGAAAATCCACTTTGAGTGCAGGGAGGTCAGAATCCAACAACATCTGCAGTCCTTTTTCAGCCTCTGAATCAGATTTTTGCTCAGGTCCCTCAATTTCAGCCAGAAAATACCTGAAATCATAGAAAAACACACAAACTCATAGTAAAGTCCAGAAAATTGAATTTTAAATAAAAACTAATAAAAATATAATAAAAACTAATTAAAATATACTAAAAACATACTAAAAACAATGCCAAAAAGCGTATAAATTATCCGCTCATCAACCATTCAATTCCGTGATCTGTATGTTCAGTGTTCTCAGGTTTTATAGGGCAGGAATGGCTTAGAGGATGGAGTGGAAGCTTGCAGAAATAGAAGGAGCACAAGAAATAAAGGAGACAACCAGCGAGCATCGATGCACACACATAGCTTAGGCGTGAGCACGATCTGGAGATTTTCACAGTGACGCATGCGCGTACCTGACGCGTGCGCGTGGATTAGAGATTTCCTTGACGATGCGTGCACGTGCCCAACGCGTGCGCGTGACATGCAGAGATGACTAGCGACGCGTGCGTGTGCTTGACGCGTACGCGTGACATGCGTGATCTGCAGAAATCACAGAAAATGCTAGGGGCGATTTTGGGCCAAGTTTGGACCCAGTTTCCGGCCCAGAAACACAAACTAGAGCCCGGAAACAAGCAGAGACTCAAGACAGATTCTCATTAGCGTAGTTTTAGTTTTAGTTTTGGGATCTTAGAGAAAAATTACCTTTCCTCTAGGTTTTCTTTTACATTCACATATCTTTAGTTTTTTGCTTTTGCCTTGGATATTGAAAAGAGTCAGTGCCTCCGTTGAAGTTATTATTCTAGTTTGTTTTCTTATTCCCTTACTCTTCCATATCCTTAATCTTTATTCAGAGTTATAATTAGATTATTTTTAGAATTTATTAATGCAAGGGATTACTTTTACTTTTAATTAAATTGCAGTTATTGTCTATCATGTCTTCCTTCTATCCCCTTTTTAATTATGTGCAAGCAGTTTTCATGTCAATGGAGTAGACTCCCAACTTGACTTGGGGGTTGATTAAATGGAGACCCTAGAGTTGAAATGCTCAAGTGATTAGTTAAATTGGAAGTTGTTGGCTAATTCTCTATTTACTAATGCTAGACCTTCCCAAGGGAGAGGACTAGGATTTGTGAATAAGAGTTAGCTCAATCACTTGACTTTTCTTTATTTAGTAAGGGTTAACTAAGTGAAAATAACAACCTCTTTATACTACACTTGAGAGAATTCTAACAAGGACAGAACTTCCAATTAATCATTCCCCCAGTCAAGGCTTTTTATTCTGAATATATAAATCTCTTTTAATTTTCATTGCGTTAATTTACAATTATTTATTTCCTGTTATTCAACTCTAAAAAAAAATTCTCGGAAAACTCCTAATTAATAAGATAGCACCCTTTTGTCAACTCGTTGGGAGACGACCTGGGATTCATACTCCCAGTATTTTTATTCTGATTTTGTGACAACCTTTCTAAATTGATAAGCGAACTTTAGCTCGTTAAGAACTGTACTTACAATGCTGTTCACACAAGCTATTTGTGAGATGACCAACCTACTGAAGCAGATACAACTGAATCAACAACAACCTCAGCATCCCTCACCACAATAAAGTCAACAGTTGGTTCCCCAAAGAGTATGCGGAATATGTGCTGATTACACTCATTACACTGATGAGTGTCTACAGCTCCAACAAGAAGACAACACCTTGGCAGCTACTCATAATTTCTATGACCGCCCGAATCAAGGATACAATCAACAAGGCGGCAACTACAATCAAGGTGAAAACCATAATCAAGGTTGGCATGACAACTCCAACCAGGGGTGGAGACATAATTCCAACCAAGGATGGAGGGACAACAACAACAGAGGAGGCAGAGACAACAATGGAAATTAAAGGTGGAATAACAACAACAGACAGCAGAATCAAAACCAGCCTTACAGAACACCTCACCAAAGGCAGTGCCAAGCGCTTCAGAACAACCAACAGCAGGTCCCTCAAATCACTTACCCATCTTCCCCTCCCAATGACGAGTTGCTTCACTCTCTTGCACAAAGACAAACGACCATGGAAAACACACTTACTGGTCTGACTTCTGCTATACAAGCTTTCGTCTCTCAGATGGGATCATCGAGTACCTCCAACACTCAACCTTCAAGCTCCAGTACAATTCCTTCTCAACCTATACCCAACCCAAAGGGTGGCATCAATGCCATCACTTTGAGGTCCAGAACCACACTACAAGAGAGGAATCATGAGGAGCCAAGCTCAGAAGAAAACATACAAGTTGAAGGCATTGTGGATGCAGAGGATGCTGAAGAAGGGGATGTAGTACAAGACTTGGTTGAAGAAGAAGCAGTTCAGCCAAGGAATGGTGTACCAAGGGATGCAAAAGCTACAAGTGGCGCCATTCCTATCCCATTTCCACACCTTGCTAGGAAGTCCAGAAAGCAGATGGAACTAGACCCTAAAATGGTAGAAATATTCAAAAAGGTTGAGGTAACCATTCCACTTTTTGATGCCATTCAGCAGGTACCTAAATATGCTAAATTTCTAAAGGATTTGTGCATGCATAAAGATAAATTACAAAATTTAGAAACTATTCCTCTAGGTAGTTCCATTTCTGTATTGGTGGGTGATATACCTGAAAAAAGTAGTGACCCAGGTCCATGCATGGTTACTATTACTATAGATGGTGTGAAATTCCCTGAATGTATGTGTGATTTAGGAGCGTGTGTTAGTATAATGCCATTGTCTGTATATGATGCTTTGAGGCTCCCTCCCTTAAAAACGTCAGTAGCTCATTTTGTTTTAGCAGATAAAAGCATTGTCTTTGTTGTTGGAATTGCTGAGGATGTGCTGGTGAGTATTAAGGGGCTCACATTTCCTATTGACTTTTATATTTTGGAAATACCCCCTAATGACTCAGGAAGACCATCATCCATCCTGCTTGGAAGGCCATTCCTGAAGACTTCAAAATTCAAGCTGGATGCCTTCTCAGGAACTTATTCTTTTGAGGTAGATGGCAGAGCAGTGAGCTTCAATCTGGATGAAGCTATGAAGCATACCCCTGAAGATCATTCCATCTTCCAGTGCGACATCATTGATGAAACTGTGGCTGCAGTTCACCAGGAGGAGGTAGAAGAGAGGCACACGGAGCAAGATGCAAGTGTGGGGACACCCCCGAGACAAGATGAAGACACGTTACAACCATCACTAGCTCCAGATGATCAAGTGCCTAGCCATGAGCAGAAATTAGAATTAAAGCCCCTTCCACCCCACCTAAAGTATGCTTACCTTGAGGATAATCAGAAGCTCCCAGTTATCATTGCAAGGGAACTCACTTCCCAACAGGAGGAGCAACTGCTCAATATGCTGAGGAGACATAAGAAAGCAATTGGGTAGAGCTTGACGGATATAGTAGGCATCAGCCCTCAAGTTTGTGAGCACAGAATATTTTTAGAAGAGGGAGCAAGGCCTGTCCGTCAACCTCAAAGGAGACTGAACCCCACCATCTTAGAAGTTGTCAAGAAAGAAGTGACCAAGCTACTTGAAGCAGATATCATCTACCCCATCTCAGACAGTGAATGGGTCAGTCCAGTACAAGTGGTGCCCAAGAAGTCTGGAGTCACAACAGTAAAGAATGAGCATGGAGAGCTCCTGACAACTAGAGTGCAGAATTCATGGAGAGTTTGCATTAATTACAGGCGTCTCAACCAAGCTACTCGCAAGGATCATTACCCATTGCCATTTATTGACCAGATGCTTGATCGCCTGTCAGGTAAATCCCATTACTGCTTTTTAGATGGTTATACAGGCTATTTTCAAATTCATATAGCTCCTAAAGATCAGGAGAAGACTACTTTCACATGTCCCATTGGTTGTATGCATACAAAAGGATGCCTTTTGGCTTATGTAATGCACCAGCTACTTTCCAAAGATGTATGATGAGTATCTTCTCAGATCTTATTGAGAACTGTATGGAAGTTTTCATGGATGATTTTAGCGTATATGGTGATTCATTTAGCCTTTGCTTGGATAATTTAGCTAGAGTATTAAACAGGTGTGTTAGTTTAAACCTTGTTTTAAATTTTGAAAAATGTCACTTTATGGTAAAATAAGGTATTGTACTAGGACATGTTGTTTCTAATATTGGTATTTCTGTAGATCCAGCAAAGGTAGATGTCATTTCTAGTTTGCCCTACCCCTCCTCCGTGAGGTAAGTCCGTTCGTTCCTTGGCCACGCAGGTTTCTACAGGAGATTTATCAAGGACTTCAGTAAGGTAGCATTGCCTTTATCCAGACTGCAGCAGAAAGATGTTGAGTTCGAGTTGAGTAAGGACTGCATGAATGCATTTGATCAGCTGAAGATCGCCTTAACTCAAGCTCCGATTGTGAGAGGACCAGACTGGAGCCAGCCATTTGAGATTATGTGTGATGCCTCCAACCATGCAGTAGGAGCGGCGCTGGCTCAGCACGAAGGTAAGGATCCTTTCGTGATTGCTTATGCTTCTAAGACCTTAGACGCTGCTCAGTCTAATTACACCACCACTGAAAAAGAGCTTCTGGCTATTGTTTTTGCTCTGGATAAATTCGGAGCCTATTTACGTGATACTAAGGTAGTAGTGTACTCAGACCATGCAGCTCTAAAATATTTACTAGCTAAAAAGGAGTCCAAACTAAGGTTAATACTGATTCCACTTGAGTCGCCTTGAGCACATTAAGACTGATTCCACTCCTATCAATGATGCTTTTCCATTTGATAGCTTGTACACAGTATCTGAAGTAGTTCCTTGGTATGCACCTGTAGCTAATTATCTAGTTAGCCATACTTTCCCTCCTAATTTTACTAAGCATCAAAGAGACAAGCTAAAAAGCGAGTCTAAATATTATATATGGGATGACCCATATTTATGGAGGTGTGGTGTTGACCAGGTAATTAGAAGGTGTGTGCCCCAATCAGAATTCCAGTCCATTTTAGAGGCATGCCACTCTTCTGAGAGTGGAGGACATTTTGGCCCTCAAAGAACAGCTAAAAAAATTTTAGACTGTGGACTCTGGTGGCCTACTCTTTTTAAAGATGCTACTACCTTCTGTAAATCTTGTCCCCTATGCCAAAGGTTTGGTAATATATCCAAGAGGGATGAGATGCTCCAACAGATTATGCTTTTCTGTGAAATTTTTGATGTTTCGGGCATTGACTTCATGGGTCCGTTTCCAAACTCTAGTAGTTACCTTTATATACTGTTAGCTGTAGATTATGTTTCTAAATGGGTGGAAGCAATTCCTACTCGCACTGATGATGCTAACACTGTTATCTCCTTTGTTAGAAATCATATTATCTGTCGCTTTGGATCACCACGAGCAATCGTGAGTGATCAAGGCACTCACTTTTGTAACAGGAGAATAGCAGGACTACTGAAGAAGCATGGGATCGTTCACAAAGTGGCAACAGCTTACCATCCCTAGACCAATGGGCAAGCAGAGGTGTCTAACCGAGAAATAAAGCGTATTCTGGAGAAGATAGTAAAGCCTCATAGGAAGGACTGGAGCACCAGACTTGTTGATGCTCTCTGGGCGTATCGGACAGCGTACAAGACACCCATTGGGATGAGTCCCTTCCGCTTATTGTACAGAAAGGCTTGCCACCTTCCAGTAGAGGTGGAACACAAGGCTTTTTGGGCTGTACGGGAGTGCAACATGGGATTTGAGAAAGCTAGCACTGAAAGGAAGCTGCAGCTGGTAGAACTGGAAACCCTTTGACTCGAAGCTTATGATAACTCCAGATTATACGAAGAGAAGGTGAAGGCTGTGCATGACAAGCATATCAAAAGAAGAGAGTTCAGACCTGGAGATCCGGTTCTCCTTTACAACTCCAGGCTGAGACTTATGCCAGGAAAGCTGAGATCCAGATGGGAAGGTCCCTACAGAGTGGAGAAAGTAGAGCCACATGGAGTCTTCCACCTGAGTCATCCTTCAAGTTTTAATTTCATCAAGGTCAATGGACATCCCTTAAAGCTTTATCATGGTGAGAAGATGAAGGAACACAAAGAGCTAGAGGTCTTCCTCTTGGAAGATCCACCAACAGAAGCAGATTGAGCTTGTGGACCGTCTAACTTAAGGACGTTAAAGCAAAGTGTTGGGTGGGAGACAACCCACCATGGTATGATCATTCTTTCTCTCTTTTTAGTTTCATTTAGTGACTCTTCTCATAATCTCTGCATATAGTCTGCATTTGCATATGCATATTACATAAAAAAAAGTGGCAGAAAGTTGCGTGGGAGCAATGCAGAAAGTGTGCCAATCGCACAAGCATCGCCACGCGCATGCGTCCCTCACGCGTGCGCGTCATTTGAATATTTGGCACCTCACACGTATGCATCAATGACGCACATGCGTGACCTAGGAAAATTGACGTAAAAAGGTGTAAGGCCGAAAGTTGTACTGCCCTGGTGCGGGAACTATGCCCAAGGCACTAAGTCCTTGACGCGTGCGTGTCATTTTCAAATTCTGCACATTCACGCGTACGCATCAATGACGCGTATGCGTCGTATATCATTTTGGCACACACCCCAAGAAAAAAAGAGAGTTGTGCGCGTGCAAGGCTGCCTTCGCGCGAGTAGCACAAACACGGTCACGCGTACGCGTGACCGACGCCTACGCGTCACCTCCCCATTTGCGCGACCCACGCGTACGCGTGGAGTACGCGTGCGCGTCACTCGTGCAACACCATCAGATGCCTGTGCCGCCACTTTTCTTATCTTTTCTTTTCCAATCCTAATTTCTTTCTTCTTTCTTTTTCTTCTTTCTTCTTTATTCTACATCCTTTTTCCCCTTTTTCTTTCTTTATTCTTTTCTTTCTCTCCCCTTCCCATCATATTTTCTTCACCTCACATTCTCCATTACATCTCTTTATCACCTTCTTCTCAAGGTTCTTTCTCTCTATTTTCTTTCTTCTCTCCTTATTATTTATTTATTTTTGTATTATTTTACTTTGTGTTAGAAATCTAATTGGGTGATTATTTTCTTCCATAATTGCTTGTGGATTATTAAGGAGTTGTTTGACAATTATCACTAATTATTTTTGGGGTTGCTTGCATGTTCAAATTTAATACTTTCAATAACATATTTACCATGCATACTAAGTGTTTATGAAAAAGCATGTATGACATTGTGCATTTTTAATTATTCTATCCTTCTACTCTAAATGCCTGGTTTTTATAAAACCCTTTCAATATTTTATTAATTGAATATAATTGTCAATACAAACGTGATTATTAGTCTGTTACGAGTGATAATACATTTTAGCTATTGATGCTTGATCTATGCTACTCATGCCTTTGCCGGCATGCTAATAAACATCTTGCATCCACTTGCCATAGTATGCACTTGCTATATTTCCATTGATGAACTTATCACATGTAGTCGCGACCATGTGTTAACGACATCCTTCTTTACCATGGCAGTAATTATCACTTGTACTGTCCTCCTCCTTGCTTTAACCCTTCGCTTTACATGTTACTTTCCTTTTTCCTTTTCAGGATGGCCACCAAGAAGGGTAAAGAGAAAGCTGCTCCCAAATCACCGGCAAGGAAAGGAACAAAAAGAGCGCTAGTTGCAGAACCATCTTCAATATCAGTCAAGCCATCCACAAAGCGAGTCAAGAGGATCCTCAAGGTCGATGAAAAAGAGAAAGCCTTTCCAGCAAGGGACACTGCGCGGTTCACTAACCGCTACTGTGAGCAGATGTTCCCTATCCTGGCTGAGCGAAACTACAACAATGAACACCTACTCATACTCCCTACCCACATTATTGAGTTTGTAGGGCCCCGCATTGAGCGCAGACAATGGGGATTCTTACGGAGACAGCCACGGCAGGTTAACCTTTCATGGGTAGTTTAATTCTACTCCAATTTTCATATGCCAACCCTGCAATCTGTCTATGTCCGTCAGAAGCAAGTCCCTATTTTTGAAGAGGCCATTCAACGAGGTTTAGATCTCCCCCCTGCTCCAGAAGGATTGGACGCATACCAAGAAGCCTCTTTCAAACGCCAGACATACCAATTTGACTGGGACGCCATCCTCAGAGTTATAGCACAACCTAGCAGTAGATGGATATATGGATACCATCGATCCCGACCTAAGGGCATATTAACTTCAGCACTTACCTTGGAGGCTCGAGTGTGGGCACAGATTATGTCCCACTACGTCTTTCCGAGCACTCACGAGTCCTTCTTCACTGTAGATATGGCTGTTCTCCTCTGGTGTATCATTACAGACCAGCCTCTCAACTTACCAAGACACCTCTTGCACGCCATGGGACACGTCCAGATTGCGGGCAACCTACCTTTTCCTGCCTTGGTTTCAGATCTAGTCTCAGCAGCCGGAGTCTCCTACAGAGCTGGGGACACCAAGATCATACTTGCATGGGATGATCAGATTGTCCCCAACAGGAAAGTACATCAGACCTCCAGCAACCACTATCAGCCGAACCGCAGACCCGGCCGAAGATATTCTTTCTCCTTTCGCATCACAAGCACCTTCAACAAATCAGCTACTCCTACAGATACTTCAGAGGTTGGACCGGCTTGACCGGTAAGCAAAGTGAATGGAGCGCCGTAACAAGCGCCAATTTATATACCTCAAGGAGCTGATTGTTGGCAACCACCCACATGAAGAAGAACCAGACACTCCGGACTCCACCTCACTTACCAGCACCGGGAGCCATGACAATCCCGACGGTGGAAATGCTGTTACAAGCCCCCCTTTGTTCCTAACTGATGGCACCGAGGATGGTGCCAAGCTTTAAGTGTGGGGAGGTCAGTCAGTACCTGACTTCCGGAGGTAATCTCTTTTTCTTAACACCAATAGGTTATTTTTCTTTTGTTAAATAGAATAGATTGCATGATAATAATTGTTTGCATGTATGTTTACTTGGTTAAAGTAATAAATTTCTTTTCAAGACTCTATTTTTCACTAATTTACATTAAAACTTTTTTGTTAAAACTTGTTTGAAGACTATAAATTGGAACATGAATTATAGCTAAGAACACATAACCCAGTAAGATTTTTGAGCCTAATTGTAAGATTACATTATCTAACCATGATATTTCATTCTTGTGTGTTTTCTTCTCTATAATTGTAATCTTTACTTTGTTCTTTTCTATATGTCCAATGTTTAGTGTATTCACATGCTTGCATATGATTGAGGCCATTATTTTATTAGCTCACTTATCCCAAATAGCCTACCCCTTCAATTACCTTTGTTAGCCAGCTTGAGCCTTTTAATCCCCATTTGTTCTATATTTTACCACATCACTAGCCTTAAGCGAAAAAACAATTAATTACCCCAATTGAATATTTGGTTAGCTTAAGATAGAGATTGTGTATTAACTAAGTGTGGGAAAACTGTGGGAACATGGGTTAATAGGGAATGTGTTATGATAAAATATTAGGAATTTGGGTACCTACTCATGTAAGACCAAAAAAATTAAAAATCCATGTGCATTGATATGTTATGTCTACTTTTTCTTTTAATTAAAAAAAACCCAAAATATTCAATAAATAAATAAATAAATAAGGGGACAAAATTACCCCAATGTTAAGTTAATGAAAGATCAATGCATATGTGATAAAATTAAAGAAAAGTTTATGCATGAGTATGAGATGCAAAAATAGGAATTTTGGGTAGCTGGGCATGATTTAAGAAGTATATAGAGTGTATATAGGTGAGAGCTTAGGTTAATCAAAGATTCAATTTATAGCTCACTTAGCCATATATATACCTTCACCTTTACCTTAGCCCCATTACAACCTTGAAAAGACCTCATGATGTTTGTATTAGTACATTAAATACTTGTTGATTGGTTAGGTAAATAACAAAGTTTAAAAAGCATGACTAGAGAAGACTAGAGTGGATTACCCTATACACTTGAGTGATTAGAGTGCACATACACTACCAGTGAGGGTTCAATGCTTAATTCTATGTTCCCTGCTTTCATGAGCTGTCTACTTACAAGTCTACTTGTATTTACTGTATGATTTAAATTAGTGATATCTGATTTATGTTTGTCTTGAAGAACTTATTTACTTTTAACCAAGTATACAGAATCATCTTAGCATATAGTTGTATTCATACATAGGTTGCATTTCATGAGTCTTACTTTTCCCTATCTATTCTTTTGATCTCCTTGAGCTTAGCATAAGGACATGCTAATGTTTAAGTGTGGGGAGTTTGATAAACCACTATTTTATGGTTTATCTTGTGCTCAATTGAGTGGTTTCATCAAGTCTTTGCACACTTATTCAAACGAATTGCATGATTTTACAATTCCTTCCTAGTTTTGTTTTATGGTTGGAAACTTGCTTCCTAAGCCTTTAATTTGTGTATTTTAATTCCCCTTTATACCATTTGATGCCGTGATCTGTATGTTCAGTGTTCTCAGGCTTTATAGGGCAGGAATGGCTTAGAAGATGGAGAGGAAGCTTGCAGAAATGGAAGGAGCACAAGAAATAAAGGAGACAATCAGCGAGCATTGACGCGCACGCATAGTTCACGCGTGCACGCGATCTAGAGATTTTCACAGAGACGTGTGCACGTACTTGACGCGTGCACGTAGATTGGAGATTTGCTAGACGACGCGTGCGCGTGCTCGACATGTACGCGTGACACGCGGATATGACCAGCGACGCGTGCGCATGCTTGACGCGTACACGTGACATGCGCGATCTGCAAAAATCACAGAAAATGCTGGGGGCGATTTTGGGCCGAGTTTGGACCCAGTTTCCGGCCCAGAAACACAGACTAGAGCCAGGGAATGAGTAGAGACTCAAGATAG
The DNA here is from genome assembly GCF_003086295.3 of Arachis hypogaea. Taxonomy (NCBI): domain Eukaryota; kingdom Viridiplantae; phylum Streptophyta; class Magnoliopsida; order Fabales; family Fabaceae; genus Arachis; species Arachis hypogaea. The sequence goes on from NC_092047.1 coordinate 45,609,026, forward strand.
ATTCTCATTAGCGTAGTTTTAGTTTTAGTTTTGGGATCTTAGAGAAAAATTACCTTTCCTCTAGGTTTTCTTTTACATTCACATATGTTTAGTTTTATGCTTTTGCCTTGGATATTGAGAAGAGTCAGTACCTCCGTTGATGTTATTATTCTAGTTTGTTTTCTTATTCCCTTACTCTTCCATATCCTTAATCTTTGTTCAGAGTTATAATTGGATTATTTTTAGAATTTATTAATGCAAGGGATTACTTTTACTTTTAATTAAATTGCAGTTATTGTCTATCATGTCTTCCTTCTATCCCCTTTTTAATTCTGTGCAAGTAGTTTTCATGTCAATGGAGTAGACTCCCAACTTGACTTGGGGGTTGATTAAATGGAGACCCTAGAGTTGAAATGCTCAAGTGATTAGTTAAATTGGAAGTTGTTGGCTAATTCTCTATTTACTAACGCTAGACCTTCCCAAGGGAGAGGACTAGGATTTGCGAATAAGAGTTAGCTCAATCACTTGACTTTCCTTTATTTAGTAAGGGTTAACTAATTGAAAATAACAACCTCTTTATACTACACTTGAGAGAATTCCAACAAGGACAGAACTTTCAATTAATCATTCCCCCAGTCAAGGCTTTTTATTCGGAATATATAAATCTCTTTTAATTTTCATTGCGTTAATTTATAATTATTTATTTCCTGTTATTCAACTCTAAAAAAAAAATTCTCAGAAAACTCCTGATTAATAAGATAGCACCCTTTTGTCAACTCGTTGGGAGATGACCTGGAATTCATACTCCCAGTATTTTTATTCTGATTTTGTGACAACCTTTCTAAATTGATAAGCGGATTTTAGCTGCTTAAGAACTGTACTTACAACGCTGTTCTTATATTATAAATTCTTAATCGGCTGATTTCCGCCCGCATCACCCAGCAACTATGGGAACTATGAAAGGCTTTGCAAGAGACTCAAGCTTCTAACAGGAATGTAGAGGCCCAGCTGAGTCATACAAGGGATAACAGAGGAATTCCAGGCCATTAAACTAAGGAGTGGGAAATCTTTAAACACCCAATCTCAATACAATAAGAAGGGAACCCAGGTCTCTGCACAAGATAATTCTGGGCGTTCAAACGCCTAGGGAGGTATCACTCCTGGCGTTGAACGCCAGGAAGGGGCAGAGACTGGGTGTTCATATGCCAGGAAGAGGGCAGCAACAAGGGCATTGAACGCCCAAGCAAGGGAGGTCAGTTACTCACTGATAACAACCCTCCTAAGCAAGCTGATGACTCCCTTTCCAACACACATGGCATTCGGCCTTCATCAACCAAGGTTGATGATTATAAGGCTAAGATGCCATTTTCTCAGAAACTCTGTCAAGAGGAAAATGATAAACAATTCCCCCGCTTTGCAGACTATGTCAGAACATTAGAGATCAAGATCCCTTATGCTAAGTTCATGAAGGATATTTTGAGTCATAAGAAGGATTGGAGAGAGACACAAATAGTCCTCCTCATTGAAGAGTGCAGTGCAATCATTCAGAACAGCTTACCAGAGAAGCTTAAGGATCCTGGAAGCTTTATGATACCATGCATTCTAGGTGATGCTTGTACAAAGACAGCTTTATGTGACCTTAGAGCAGGCATCAACCTAATACCTACTTCATTAATAAAGAAGCTTTGTTTGACTGATGAAGTCAAACTAAACCGCATATGCGTTCAACTTGCTGATGGTTCTATTAAGATACCATCAGGAGTAATTGAAGACATGATTATTAGGGTTGGACCCTTTGCTTTCCCCACTGACTTTCTGGTGTTGGACATGGAAGGCACAAGAGTGCATCCCTTATTCTAGAGAGACCCTTCCTAGTTACAGGATGGACCCTCATTGATTTTGAAAAAGGGGAAGTAACCCTAATAGTCAATGAGGTAAAGTTCGTACTGAATGCTGTCAAAGCTATGCAGCATCCAGACATCCTTGAGGAATACATGAGTATTGACCTCATTGACTCTCTGGTAGAAGAGGCTAACATGGCCGAAAGCCTCAAGGGAGGTCTGAATGATATCCTTGATGATATCCATCCTGATTTAGAGGAACCTCTGGAAACCTCTGAGGAAAAGGAGAAGCCTCCAAAGCTTGAGCTTAAGCCATTACCTTCCTCCCTGAAATATGTATTTCTGGGAGAGGAAGATACCTTTCTTGTGATCATAAGTTCTGCCTTAGAACCACAGGAAGAAGAAGCACTAATTAAAGTGCTCAAAACACATAGGACTGCCCTTGGGTGGACTATAAGTGACCTTAAGGGCAAAAGCCCAGCCTGATGCATGCATAAAATCCTGTTAGAGGATAATGCCAAACCAGTGGTGCAACCATAAAGGCGATTGAATCCAGCCATGAAGGAAGTAGTGCAGAAGGAAGTCACTAAGCTCTGGGAGGCTGGGATTATTTATTCTGTTTCTAACAGCCCCTGGGTGAGCCCTGTCCAAGGTATTCCTAAGAAGGGAGGCATGACAGTGGTTCATAATAAAAAGAATGAGTTGATCTCTAAAAGGACAATTAGAGGGTGGCGTATGTGTATTGATTACAGAAGACTCAATGACACCACTAGGAAAGATCACTTTCCTTTACCCTTCATTGACCAAATGCTAGAAAGACTAGCAGGTCATGCTTTTTATTGTTTCTTAGATGGATATTCTGGATACAATCAAATAATAGTGGATCCATAGGATCAAGAGAAAACAACATTCACATGCCCATCTAGCGTGTTTGAAACCCCCTAAAAGCCAAGCTTGTCACTGCTCCTATCATCTCTGTACCCAACTGGGACTTACCATTTGAGCTAATGTGTGATGCCAGTGATCATGCAATTGGCACAGTCCTAGGGTAGAGACATGACAAGCTTCTGCATGTCATTTACTATGCTAGTCGTGTACTAAATGATGCGCAGAAAAACTACACTACTATAGAAAAGGAGCTACTTGCAGTGGTTTATGCCATTGATAAGTTCAGATCCTACCTAATAGGATCTAAGGTCATTATTTATACTGACCATGCTGCTTTAAAGTATCTGCTCACCAAGCAAGATTCTAAACCCTGACTTATATTATGGGAATTACTCCTGCAAGAGTTTGAAATAGAATTTAGAGACAGAAAATCAAATGGCTGATCACTTGTCCCAGATTGAGCCAGTAGCAGGGACTTTTTCTCCCTCCACTGACATATCCAAATCCTTTCTAGATGAGCAACTCTATACCATCAGGACAGTACCTTGGTTTGTAGATATTATAAATTACAAGGCTATAAGGTTCATTCCCAAAGAGTTTACCAGGCAGCAAGCCCGGAAACTCATGCATGATGCAAAGTACTACTTATGGGATGAACTATATCTCTTTAAGAGATGCTCGGATGGAATAATTCGATGATGTGTGTCTAAAGAAGAGGCACAGAGAATGCTATAGCATTGCCATGGCTCTGACTATGGAGGACACTTTGGAGGTGAGCGGACAGCCACCAAGGTACTCCAAAGTGATTTTTACTGGCCTACTCTCTTTAAGGATTCTAGAGAGTTTGTCCATAACTGTGATAGTTGCCAAAGGGCTGGCAATCTCCCTCATGGTCATAGCATGCCTCAGCAAGGAATTCTAAAAATTGAGCTGTTTAACGTATGGGGTATAGATTTTATGGGACTAATAGTGAGGATTTATACCGGCTCGGAATTCCACAAAATAATTCTGTTGTTAGTATAGTCCAAACCAATAGTCAATCCTCAAATCAAATTAAATTTGGTTGTCACAATTAACAAATCCCAAATGAAAATTAACCAAAGTATTTAAACTCCGGGTCATCTCACAAGGAATTGCAATGAAGTGCTCAATTATTGGCTATGAAAGGGGGTAAGGGGGTTGGTTTATGTTTTTGCAAGAAATTAAATGGCAAGAAAAATTAAATAACAAGAAAGTAAAATGATAAGAACTAATAAAATAAAGGAAAGTACTCTTGGCTAGACATAGGTAATTGAGATCACCATCCTTGTCTACAAACCAAATATTGATAATTATGAGGAACCAAGCTCATTAAGTCTACTTCCAAAAGTCTTAGGTACGTAATATCTACTCCTAGACTTGAAGTACGTCAAATGGCTTGATCACATCAACCCATAAGTCCCAACCTATCTACTAATTAGATTAGTAGTGGGTTAGTGTCAATGAGTATCAAATTGATCACCAAGGATTCTCAAATCACCAAATCATTGAGACCCAATGACTCAAGGTCACTCAATTCCCTTAGCCTAGGCTAAGAGTAAAGAAAACTACTAAAAAACTAGAGGAAACATTTTATCAAACACTTAGAGTGCAAGAAAAGTAAACATCACCAAATGTAAAAATTAACAAGATCCATAACTATCATCAACAAGAAATCAACAATAACAATGGAGATAACATAAAAGAGACTTAGAAACATAAGATTGCATTTAAAGAAGTCAAGTTTCAACAATGGTTCATACACATAAAAGAGAGCAAAATGAGAAATTAACAAGTAAAACTAGGAGAACAAAGATGTAATAACAAGAAATTAGAAGGAAAAACTAAATCAAAATAAGAATTGAAATAGAAATTTGAGAGTGATTAACCTAAACTACCCTAAATTCTAGAGAGAAGAGAAAGCTTCTCTCTCTAGAATTCTACCCTAAAACATGATGAAAACAAAGCTATGACTACTTGGTTCATTTTCCCCTCAATCCTTGGGTTCAATAGCATCAGAAATGAGTTGGGTTGGGCCCAAAGTGATTCAGAAATCGCTGGGGACGATTTCACTTTAGTGGGCCACGAGCAGCATCGGTGCGCACGCGTATATGGCGCGTGAGCGCCCCTATATACGAAGCAACATATGGCAAATTTTTATGTCATTTAGAAGCCCCAGATGTTAGCTTTCCAACACAACTGGAACCGCCTCATTTGGACCTTTTTAGCTCAAGTTACGGTCAATTGAGTGTGAAGAGGTCAGGCTTGACAGCTTTACGGTTCCTTCATTTCTTCATGAGTTCTCCCACTTTGCATGCTTTTCTCCTCACTTCTTCCATCCAATACTTGCCTTATAAACCTGAAATCACTCAACAAACATACAAGGTATCGAATGGAATTAAAGTGAATTAAAATCACTAATTTTAGGGACTAAAAAGCATGTTTTCACATTTAAGCACAAATCAAGGGAGAATTGCAAAACCATGCTATTTCATTGAATGTGGAAAAAGGTGATAAAATCCCCCAAAATAAGCACAAGATAAACCACAAAATTGGAGATTATCAAATCTCCCCACACTTAAACCAAGCATGTCCTCATGCTAAGAATAAAGAAGGACAAGAAAAGGGGTATGAACATTTATTCAATGCAAAGAAACTATATAAACCTATTTACATGCATGCAACTAAATGCAATATGATTCTACCTACTTGGTTAAAAGTAAATCAATCTCCAAGAACATATATAAGCAAGTAGGGCAAAGGTCATATGACGACTCACAAACTCTACCAATTCAAATATCAAAATGAAGTCCAAATAGACTTGCAAGAAGAACGCTCATGAAAGCCGGGAACAAGGAATTGAGCATCGAACCCTCACCGGAAGTGTATCCACTCTAGTCACTCAAATGTATAGGGTCGATTCACTCAATTCTCTTCTACTCATGCTTTCCAAGATTTGTTTTTCTTCTAACAATCAACAATCATTCAATGCATGCACACATTTATCATGAGGACTTATTCATAGGTTGTAATGGGGCTAGGGTAAAGGTAAGGATGCATATGGTCAAGTGAGCTTGAAATTTGAATCTTTGATTAACCTAAGCTCTCACCAAACACATATAACAACATTTACAATTCTAATACACAACCTAGCTACCCATGATTCCCACTTTTTCACATACTCATGCATTCTTTTTAATTCACCACACATATGCATTGATTTTTATTGAACTTTACTTTGGGGCATTTTTGTCCCCTTTTTATTTCTTTTTCTCTTTTTTCTTTTTCTATATTTTTTCTTTTATATATATATATATATATATATTTTTTTTTTTCTTTTTCTTTATCATTTTTTTTCTAAAGTATATACAAACATATCAATGCATATGGTTTTACATATGGTGCATAAGCATGTACCCAACTCCCAAAAATCTTCAACAAAAATATAAAAACACACTTTCCTCTCAACCAATGTTCCAAATTTTCCATACCCAAATGATACACACTCTCACTAGCCTAAGCTAATCAAAGATCCAAATTAAGGACATTTATTATTTTTCACTTAGGGATAGTGATGTGCTATAATTAAGAACAAAAGGGATTAAATAGGCTCAAATTTGGCTAACATTGGTTGATGAAAAGTAGGCTATTTAGGTAAGTAAGCTAAATGAAATGATGGCCTCAATCATATAAATGCATGTATACATGGAATAATGGACATATAGTATCAAACAAATCAAAGATTACAATCATAGAAAGAGAATAATACACACAAGAATGGAAATAAGTAGTTATATGATATAACCACACCATTTGGCTCAAAACTCACATGCTTGTGTCCTTAGCTCAAAAACCATGTTCTAAAATACATTCTTCAAGCAAGTTTGTCACAATTTTTTTTAAATTGATAGGGTGCCCTAAAAATAATTTTCTTGGAAAAGAAATCATCACCCTTACCAAGTAGTCCTAACATAAAAAGAAATGGTAAAATATGTACAAATTCTAACTAACATGCAATCTATCATGCAATGCAACAACTAATCTAACAAAGACAAAAATTAAAAACTTGGTGTTGAAAGGAAATTGTTACCCATGGAGATCGGTCGGACGACCTCCCCACATTTAGAAATTTGCACCGTCCTCGGTGCATGTAAAGAAGAGCAAGGTGGACGGGTTGCTACAATTGATGAGCTCTTTCAAAAGGTTGTGCGGGTGAACTTGTTTGTTGTCCCATTTAAAAGCCTTTCCAATCCTTTCCTTCTTGATTGCCAACCTAAAAGGAAAGAGAAAGAAGGATAATTAAGCCTACATCAAAGATATCAAAGCAAGTAGAACATAGGCGAGGGCTAATGCCAAATAAGAATAGGGTCCTCACTACATGTTAGCTACGCATGTAAGTGAGAGAGCAATATAGGCAAATGGCATATCAACTAATACTTGATGCAAGAGGAAAGTCAAAGCATAAGTGAATAACAAGAAGAGCATGTCGAGCATCAAGTTCAAACAAGAAAGAGTGGGTCATGAAAGACATGTAAGTTCATATCAATGGACAAAGAATATAAAAGTCATACAAGATTAAGCATTGATTTAAAAGTTTCATCACCCACAATATCGAACAAGTCAAGAAGCACCAAGATTAACCAAGAAATTCTCAACAATTGAATATAAGAATCCAACACCATTATTAAAACAAGAACTTAGAAAAGAAAACAAGAACAAGCTACAAAAACAAAATTAAAATGCAATAAATGAAAACAAGCAAATGCAATAAAAGAAAATGGAAAATTTTTTTTTACCGGCGCGGACGCGTCATGCACGCGTACGCGCCAATGCGCAGTTGGCCGAAGGACGCGTACGTGCCAGGTGCGCGCACGCGTAGGTTGCAGGCACATAATAGGCACAAACTGGGCATAACTCTCTGGTTTTTGGCTGGGGTGGAATTTTTGCATCCACGCGTACGCGTACATGGCGCGTCCGCGTGGATGATCGAAAATGCTTGAGGGGCACGTACGCGCCAGATGCGCGCACGCGCGGGTTGGTGCTCTGTTTTTCAAAATTTTTCTAAGTTCTTGCACCAAACCAAGCATTTCAAACCTCCAAACAGCTACCCATACAACCTAAAACCTTATTTAACCTACTAAACTACCAATTATACTCAACAAACTCAACAAAACATGAAATTAAACTAATTACCAATATGTATAAAAGAGAGAAAAATGAAAAGAGTTTACCATGGTGGGGTGTCTCCCACCTAGCACTTTTGTTTGTTGTCCTTAAGTTGGACTTATGGGGATCTCCTCTCAAGGTGGCTTGTGCTTGAAGCTATCCTTGAACATCCACCAATGCTTGAGTCTCCAATAAGCTCCATTCTTCAACTTTAATATCTTCAAGCTTTGATGGAGTTCTTCACAAACCATGAGCTCCCAAAGTTGATTTTCCTTGTGCGATCCGGGATCCCACACTTTGTTTTGACACCCATCTTTAAATTGATCATCATGATTCCAATTGGGTGGCATGACCTTAGAATTCTCAATTAAGCATCCAAACATTCTCCTAGACCCATATAATTTAGCTCCACACCAAACATTGCCATTCAACTTTGAGCATGCAACCATAATGAATCTTGAGTGATGTTTCCAACCACTACACAACTCTCTCTTACTCTTAACTCCACAAAGGGCTCTAAGTTGACCATCATTTTCAAGCAAACCATATTCAAGTGAGAAAGTAAAGCTTAAGGATAAGAATTTTACCCACTTGAATGTTGTGTTGGATGGTGACTTAGGAAGGGGTGGTCCCAATGATCTTGCAAGCTCCACTCCCTTGTGCTCTTCCTTGACTATCTCTACCTCTTTACAACTTTCTTCAACTTCAACCTCTTCCTCTTGGTGGCTTGCTTCTAATTTAATTTCTTCTTCATTGCTCACCAAAGGCATGGGAGGTGATGCCAGGGCATTTTGGCCAGTTTCACTGGCCTTTTCTTTACTGTTTTTAGGGTAGTTTCATGCATTTCCTTAGGAAATAAGCTAGTTTTGGGTAGATATTCACTTACATCTTGATTCAAGCATACATTGTGCACTTTACATGATTTCATGAGGATTTTGCATGAATTTAAGGACAAATTGGATGTTGCATTTCCCATGACTTGGACTAGAACTTTGATGCACTTTATTGCTTGATTTCAGGACAAAGGAAGCAAAGAAGAACCACATTAGTGGCTACGTTTGTTACACTAACGTTAACACTAATGTGGAATGGGAGTAACTTGCAAAGTTAATGAGAAAAGTGATTGCCAATAACACTCTCGAAGCCATCATTGCCCACGTTAAGAATCACGTTAACTAAGTTAACGTGAACTCTAACGTGGAAGTAAAGAAATGGAGCCAACGTTAGTGACACTTAACATTATCACTAACGTTGGACCAAGATCATGAGTGGCCACGTTAGAGTCCACGTTAACTTAGTTAACGTGGCCTCTAACGTTAAGAAGAAAGGGGGGAAGCCAACGTTAGTGACACTCAACATTGTCACTAACGTTGGCAAAGGACATTAAGCCACGTTAACTCCCACGTTAACCTAGTTAACGTGGAAGCTAACGTGAAGAAATAAGATGGTCGACAACGTTAGTGACACCCAACATTGTCACTAACGTTGGAAGCACACAAGCCCCCAATAAGCCACGTTGACTCCCACGTTAACTTAGTTAACGTGGAAGCTAACGTGAAGAAGGAAGGTGATCGCCAACGTTAGTGACACCCAACATTGTCACTAACGTTGGAAGGAGCCACACATGCCACCATGAACCACGTTAACTCCCACGTTAACTTAGTTAACGTGGAAGCTAACGTGGATAAGGGAATGATGAGCCAACATTAGTGACACTCAACTTTGTCACTAACGTTGGAGATGGCTAGCAAGGCCACGTTAGATGCCACGTTAACCTAGTTAACGTGGACTCTAACGTGGAAAATAGGGGCAATTTGGAACGTTAGTGACAATGGTAAGTGTCACTAATGTTCTCGAAGGTTGGCAAGCCTACGTTAAAAGAGCCACGTTAACTAAGTTAACGTGGACTCTAACGTAGGGAAGGGGGAAATTTCTCAACGTTATTAGGAAAATTGAGTCCCAATAACGTGTGCGAAGGATAAAGAGGCAACGTTAGTGGCAACGTTTGTGCCACTAACGTTGAAGTTAACGTGGCTTTTAACTTTGGTGAGGAACATTAGTGAAAAAGATGATTGTCACTAACGTTCTCGAACCCATATTTTCACTGAACGTTAACACCACTAACTTCCTGAGCCAAAGTCCCTGCCCACTTCATACTTTCTCTCTTCAAGTGAAAGCTAAGCCCAATGAAGAAGAGAACTGCTTCAAACTCAAGATCCAAAGGCCCAAGACTTGAAGAATCAAATAGAAGAACAGAAGAGTAGTATATATAGGAGTAGCTTTGAATTATTTTGGAGTTGGAAAATAGAGGAAGCCTCTTGGCATAGAACTACTCTCTGTATTTACTTTCTCTGCACTTCTAGTTTTCATCATGTATTCTCCTTCTTTGTTTTCATTTTCTAGAGCTATAAACAACTAAACCCCTTTCATTGGGTTAGGGAGCTCTATTGTAATTTGATGGATCAATACTAGTTTTCATTATTCTTCCTCTATCTTTTCTCTTGCTTTTACTTGAAAGCTTTCGATCTTCATCCAATTGGGTAGTTATCTTGGAAAAGAAGCTATTCATACTTGGATCTCTTCTGAACCTTGAAAGAGGAATGAAGAGATCAAGCTAGAAACGCTTTCTCATGCTGAACCAAATTGGGTTCGGATGGATATGTGACTATAATCCTCTCAACACTTGATTTGGGAAATGCATGTGGTATAATCAGTGACCATACTTCATCTTTTCTCATGAGCAATTGACCAAGGAATTGGCTATTGATCAAGATTTGAGAGATTGAATTACAAGAAATTGTAATTCAATCACTAAAGATTGCCAAGGAGATCAATGAGTGCATTGATTGAGGAAGAGATGAAAATGAAATTGATCCGGAGAATGCAACATCTCCTAAGCCCAATGAACTCCCCATTTCTGATCTTATCCATTCTCTTTAATTTCTGTTATTTACTTTTATGAGCAATACCCCCATTCCCATTTACAATTCTGCAATTTATTTTTAGTCATTTACTTTCAGCTCTTTAATTCTAGCATTTACTTTTCTGTCAATTACCTTCCCGCCATTTTATTTTCTGTAATTCTCAACTCAAATTCTGGATTCGCTCAACTAGAACATTCCTCTAATTAAAGTTGCTTGATCAATCAATCCTTGTGGGATTCGACCTCACTCTATTGTGAGTTTTTACTTGACGACAAATTCGGTACACTTGCCGAAGGAAATTCGTTGCAAGACAAGTTTTTCGTGCATCAAGTTTATGGCGCCGTTGCCGGGGATTTATTGTGCATCAACAATGATTAGATTGGAGGATAACTAGATTGAGCATTTTATTTTTGTTTTATTTAAATTTCTGTTTGTGTCATTTACTTTCTGTTTTAGTTAATTTCTTCCCTTCCCCCTTACTTTTTCTTTGTTATTTACTATTCATCTCACTAACCCACTAACTGTTTGATATATTGCATCACTCACACTAACAGTAATTCTGACAGATATACTTTCTGCACCTATTCTCTTTGCTTGTACTTGTTGGTTGTATGACAGGGAGAAGAAGCGGGGCTTCAACTTCCTTTGATTCTGAACCTGAGAGAACCTTCCTTAGACTAAGGAGGGAGGCAAGAGAAAAACGTGTTGTTGGTGCTGAAGAAGAGGAGGAATACTTTGAGGAATACTTTGAACCAAACATGGAAGAAAACATGGAAAACCATCATGAAGAAGAGGTTCACAACCATGGCAGAGGAGGTCGAGCAAATCATGCTGGGGAGGATAGAAGAGTTTTAGGCTCTTACATCAATCCAAACCCAGGAAACTGTGGAAGTAGCATTCAAAAGCCAACCATCCATGCCAACAATTTTGAACTGAAGCCACAGCTCATCACCCTTGTTCAGAACAACTGTTCGTTCGGAGGGAGTGTCCAAGAGGACCCAAATCAACATTTAACCACCTTCCTGAGAATATGTGACACAGTGAAGTCTAATGGTGTTTATCCTGACGCCTATAGACTGCTCTTATTTCCATTCTCACTCAAGGATAAGGCAGCCAAGTGGCTGGAGTCTTTCCCAAGGGAAAGCTTGACAACTTGGGAAGACATGGTGAACAAATTCTTAGCAAGATTTTACCCTCCTCAACGAATCAATAGGCTGAGAGCTGAGGTCCAAACTTTCAGGCAACAAGATGGTGAGACTCTATATGAAGCATGGGAGAGGTTTAAAGACCTAACAAGGAGGTGCCCACCAGATATGTTCAATGAATGGGTGCAGCTGCACATTTTCTATAAAGGGCTCTCTTATGAGTCAAAGAAGGCCGTGGACCATTCATCCGGAGGATCTTTGAACAAGAAGAAGACCATTGAGGAAGCCATAGATGTCATTGAAACAGTAGCAGAGAACGACTACTTCTATGCTTCCGAAAGAGGGAACACTAGAGGAGTAATAGAGCTAAACAATGTAGATGCTCTGTTGGCCCAAAACAAGCTCATTACTTAGCAGCTGGCTGACCTCACCAAGAAGATGGAGAGGAACCAAGTAGCAGCAATCTCCACTTCATCAGCAACCCAAGAAGGAGTGAACGAAGAAGCAGAGGGTATTCAGGAGCAAGCCAACTACATTGGGAATTCACCTAGGCAAAACCATGATCCATACTCCAAGACCTACAACCCTGGATGGAGGAATCACCCAAACTTTGGGTGGGGAAATCAACAAGACCAAAGCCTTGATCAAAGACGCCCAAATCCAAACAATGCAGCCCACCAACACTTCACATCTAGACCATATCAACACCCCCACAACAACACCTCCCCACATTCATATGAAGGTCAGAATAACCCTACTCAGCCTGACCTATCATCATTTGATGAAAGAATCTCAAGGATTGTGAATCTACTTGAAGGCATGAGCAAAGAGATTCAAGATAGTAAAGCATTCCGAGAAGAGGTGATATCCAATATGCAGAATCAAGATGCTGCCATCAAGAAACTTGAGACACAAATTAGCTACTTATTCAAACAAATTCCCCGCCACAACCTTCGCAGCAAGACTAGCTCAACACAAAAGGAGGAGTGTCAGGCTATCACCCTTAGGAGTGGGAAGGAACTGAAGGAAACCCCCCAGAAACCACAAAAAGAGGACTCAAATAAAGAGGAAGAAGAGCAGGACGAAGCTCGAGTTCCCACGTTGAATTCACAAAAAGGGGAAGGAGTGTTGAAGCCAGACACCCCAAGAGTCCCATACCCTCAGCAATTAAGGAAGAAAGGGGATGACAATCAGTTTTTGAAATTTTTGGAAATCTTCAAGAAACTGAAAATCAACATACCCTTTGCTGAAGCAATAGAACAAATGCCACTCTATGCCAAGTTCTTGAAGGAGCTCATGACTAAGAAGAAAAGCTGGAAGAACAACGAAACTGTGATACTAACCGAAGAATGTAGTGCTATCATTCAGCACAAACTACCCCAGAAATTGAAGGATCCCGGGAGTTTTCAAATCCCTTGTATTATAGGGGAAATCACAGTGGAAAAGGCTCTGTGTGACTTAGGAGCCAGCATCAATTTGATGTCAGTAGCTATGATGAGAAAGATGAAGATTGAGGAAGCTAAACCAACAAAGATGTTCTTACAATTGGCAGACAGATCGTTCAAGTTCCCGCATGGCGTCGTAGAAGATTTGCTGGTGAAAGTGGGAGATTTTATCTTCCCAGCAGACTTTGTAGTGCTGGACATGCAGGAAGAAGCCAAGGCTTCCATTATTCTGGGAAGGCCATTCTTGGCCACTGCTGGAGCTGTCATTGATGTACAAAAAGGAGATCTCACTCGGAGATTACACAATGAAAAGATGACGATCAATGTGTTCAAGGCCATGAGTTACCCACCAGAGCAAATAGGAGAGTGTATGAGGTTGGACTCACTTGAAGACATAGTGCAGGAAAGTTTTGAAGAAGAAGAACCTGAAGGTATAATAGAGGAGGAGTCTACGTTTAGTGAAGAGGTTGCAACAACAGAAAGTCAAATACAAGGTGCACCAAAGGAAGAGAACGAAAAGTCAGAAGCACCCAAACTTGAACTCAAAGCATTGCCACCCTCTCTCAAATATGCATACTTAGGAGAAGATGAAAATTACCCAGTAATTATAAGCTCATGCCTCAGCCAAGATCAAGAGGATGAACTGCTCAAAGTACTGCGAAACCACAAAGATGCTATTGGTTGGACTCTTGCTGACTTGAAGGGGATAAGTTCGGCCATATGTATGCACAAGATACTGCTGAAAGAAGATGCCAAACCATCCATTCAATCCCAAAGGAGGTTGAACCCAGTCATGAAGGAAGTGGTACAGAAGGAAGTTATGAAGTTGTGGCAAGGGGGTAATTTACCCAATCTCAGACAGCCCCTGGATTAGCCCCGTACATGTCGTCCCAAAAAAGGGAGGAATTACCGTGGTTCCCAATGAGAAGAACGAACTAATTCCTACAAGGACAGTCACAGGATGGCGGATGTGCATAGACTACAGGAAGCTCAACGAGGCTACACGAAAAGATCATTCCCCCTTCCATTCATGGATCAGATGTTGGAAAGACTAGCAGGGCACACTTATTATTGTTTTCTCGACGGTTATTCAGGATATAACCAAATAGTGGTTGATCCCAGAGATCAAGAGAAAACCTCATTCACTTGCCCATATGGAGTGTTTGCCTACAGGCGCATGCCATTTGGGCTATGTAATGCACCTGCGACTTTCCAACGCTGCATGCTTTCTATCTTTTCAGATATGATAGAAAAATTCATTGAAGTTTTTATGGATGACTTCTCGGTATTCGGAGATTCCTTTCCTAGCTGCCTATATCACCTTGCCTTGGTATTGAAAAGATGCCAATAGACCAATCTGGTCTTGAACTGGGAGAAATGTCACTTTATGGTGACAGGAGGAATAGTCCTTGGTCACAAAGTTTCTAACCAGGGCATTGAGGTTGACAGAGCCAAAGTAGAACTTATTGAAAAATTGCCTTCACCTAGTGATGTCAGGGCAATTAGGAGCTTTTTAGGGCATGCTGGTTTTTACAGAAGGTTTATTAAAGATTTTTCAAAGATAGCCAAGCCCTTAAGCAATCTCCTTGTATCAGATACACCATTTATCTTTGATGAAACATGCATGTTAGCCTTTAAAAATTTGAAAATGAGGTTGTCCTCTGCTCCTATCATTTCCCCACCTGATTGGAATTTACCATTTGAATTGATGTGTGACGCATCTGATTTTGCAGTTGGGGTAGTGTTGGGACAGAGGAAAGATAACTTAGTCCATGTGATATACTATGCGAGCAAAGTCCTTAATGATACTCAAAGAAATTATACCACTACTGAAAAGGAGTTGCTGGCAATAGTTTTTGCATTTGACAAGTTTAGATCATACCTCATTGGTGCTAAAGTGATTATTTTTACGGATCACACAGCACTTAAATATTTGTTTGCCAAGCAAGAATCAAAACCAAGACTAATAAGATGGATTTTATTGTTGCAGGAATTCAATATTGAGATCAGAGACAAGAAAGGAGTGGAGAACAAGGTAGCAGATCACCTATCCAGGATTCCTCATAATGAAGGTGGAACACCTGATACAAGTGTGAACGAGTTCTTCCCTGATGAGCAGTTAATGCTAGTTCACAAAGCACCTTGGTTCGCAGACATTGCAAACTTTAAGGCAACTGCGGCATTGCCTCTAGAGATCAATAAACATCAAAAAAGGAAGCTCATGAATGATGCAAAGTACTTTGTATGGGATGAGCCATATCTATTTAAGAGGTGTTCAGATGGAATCCTTAGAAGATGTGTTTCGGAAGAAGAAGGATGAGAGGTCCTATGAAATTGCCACGGCTCATGCTATGGAGGCCACTTTGGAGGGGATAGAACTGCAGCTAAGGTGTTACAAAGCGGATTCTTTTGGCCCACCCTTTTCAAGGATGCCAAAGAGCTAGTAAAGAGCTGCAATGAATGCCAAAGATCTGGAAACTTGCCCAAAAGAAATGAGATGCCACAAAATTTCATCTTGGAACTGGAATTGTTTGATGTGTGGGGAATCGATTTCATGGGACCATTCCCAACCTCATATGCAAACAAGTACATCTTGGTAGCAGTGGATTATGTTTCCAAGTGGGTAGAGGCTATTGCAACCCCAACAAATGATAACAGGGTAGTCATGAACTTCCTCAGGAAGAATATCTTTAGCCGGTTTGGAGTCCCACGAGCACTCATCAGTGATGGAGGGAGCCATTTTTGTAACAGACCACTAGAAGCTCTTCTCCTACGATATGGGGTAAAACATAAGGTAGCCACACCCTACCATCCCCAAACAAGTGGACAAACTGAGATATCCAATAGAGAGTTAAAGAGGATTCTGGAAAAGACTGTGGGTGCATCAAGAAAGGATTGGTCGAAGAAGCTGGATGATGCTCTTTAGGCATACAGAACAGCATTCAAAACACCACTTGGAATGTCCCCTTATCAACTGGTTTATGGGAAAGCTTGTCACTTACCACTGGAGTTGGAACACAAGGCTCTCTGGGCTATCAAGATACTAAACTTTGACAGCATTGCTGCTGGTGCAAAGAGGATATTGCAGCTGCAAGAGATGGAGGAATTCAGGTCACAAGCCTATGAAAATACCAAGATGTATAAAGAGAAGGCAAAGAAAAGACATGACCTGCATCTTGCACCCAGGAGTTTCGAAAAGGGGCAGCGAGTACTCCTTTACAATTTCAAATTGAGACTATTCCCAGGAAAACTCAAATCAAGGTGGTCCGGACCTTTTCTTGTCACAAAAGTCTCGCCTTATGGACACATCGAAATCATGGATGAAGGTTCTGAAAGGACTTTTACAGTGAATGAACAAAGACTCAAGCATTATCTGGGCAACGTGGGGGAAAACCCCAGAATAAATTACCATTTCAAGTAAAGGAGGAACCGTCGAGCTAGCGACGATAAAAGAGCGCTCTGTTGGGAGGCAACCCAACTTCAGGTAGTTTCCTTTTCATCTTTATTTCAATAAGGATCACAAGTTGTTTCCCCTGTATTGCGAGAAGCTAAGTTTGGTGTTCCACACCAAGTCAATTCAAGAGTGAAAGTGTGATTCTAAGTTTGGTGTTCCACCAAAGACATTAATTAGAATTACACCCCATTCCCAAAACACATTGTTAGCTCCAACCAATCAAGGGAAACCACTTAGATGTAGCTAGACTTTAGTAATAATTATTCTGTTAACAACAAGATATGAGGTTCTCTGCATATATGCAATGTTTTATACTGGGCAAGGAACTAAGTTTGGTGTTCACACACCAAATTGAGTTCAAAAGCAACAAGCAAGCTAACTATGTCTCAAGTGCTTTGGGGACAAGTAACTTCAATAACTTTGCAGGAATCTTATGAGGAAATGAAGCATCTTCACCCAAGGAAGTGAAGTAGCAAGGACTAAGATGATGACAAAGAAAAGGCAACTAGAAATCATCACCCGAAGGTTGCATTGTTACTTAATTCCATTATACTCAGAATTGTTGAAAATAGGAAGTCCGAATGCACTTTTGATTAATAGTTACTCGTAGTTGGAACCTTTTTCAATTCTGTCTCTTAAGTCTTGTGTTGAAGAGGTCTCTGTGTGCTAGTCTCTATGTCACTGCATCTTTACTTTGCTTACTTGTATGTTTGTCCCTTTAAATCAAATAAAAAGAGAATGAGTGTTTTAAAGACCAGAGAGGAGTTCATACTATGGAGTAAGTTCATGAGTTTATGGAACGGTCATAAGTTAGCTAAGTTGGTTCAACCATAAGGTGGAAAGACAACTATCTGTCAGGAATACTATGCTTGAGACACACCCCATGAGACTGGTCTAAATAAAAAGATCCTAATAAGAAAAAGGGAAAGAACAATAAAGGTTGAAAAATAAAAGAAAAAGAGTAAGCAATAAGGCTAGGCACCAATGGTTTTAATCTTGAGACATGTGTCTGTGGTGCTCCTGTGTGAGGGATCTACTTAGATGAATAAGCTCTTAGGGGTTCCTTATCACTTGGTAACTTGCGTTAACTAACCCGGGATTATCAGCTGAAAGTCCACTATCAAGAGTAACCCTCACTACAGAGCATTTAGTAACCCAAAGAGGTGCTGGACACCAAGGTCTCAAGAAAAGAAAATACATACACTATGTGCCTGTGGTGTGTATGTATGGGGGAGAGGCTTGAGCAAGTAAGTCCTTAGGGGTGCTTCAACACCTAGTACCTTGAACCAACTGGTTCGGGAGTGTTGGCTGAAAGCTTATTTTAAAGAGTTGCCCCCTTACAGAACACTTAGCCTAAGAACACAAATAAGCCCTGAAATAACAACAAAAGGATCAATGAATAAAAGTCTCATGGGATGCAATCAAAGTGAGTGTTCTAGGACATGATAAAGGTCTGAAAGCCAGGAATGAACCAAAGTTGCTATGCATGAAACCACCATAAAACCAGGGATATGACTTCCACAAGAATGACTCATTTCTCTTAGCATTCATTTCATCATTCTCTTGTTCGAGTACTTGCTTAGGGACAAGCAAGCTTTAAGTTTGGTGTTGTGATGCCAGGGCATTTTGGCCAGTTTCACTGACCTTTTCTTTACTGTTTTTAAGGTAGTTTCATGCATTTCCTTAGGAAATAAGCTAGTTTTGGGTAGATATTCACTTACATCTTGATTCAAGCATACATTGTGCACTTTACATGATTTCATAAGGATTTTGCATGAATTTAAGGACAAATTGGATGTTGCATTTCCCATGACTTGGACTAGAACTTTGATGCACTTTATTGCTTGATTTCAGGACAAAGGAAGCAAAGAAGAACCACATTAGTGGTTATGTTAGTTACACTAACGTTAACACTATCGTGGAATGGGAGTAACTTGCAAAGTTAATGAGAAAAGTGATTGCCAATAACGCTCTCGAAGCCATCATTGCCCACGTTAAGAGTCACGTTAACTAAGTTAACGTGAACTCTAACGTGGAAGTAAAGAAATGGAGCCAACGTTAGTGACACTTAACATTATCACTAATGTTGGACCAAGATCATGAGTGGCCACGTTAGAGTCCACGTTAACTTAGTTAACGTGGCCTCTAACGTTAAGAAGAAAGGGGGAAGCCAACGTTAGTGACACTCAACATTGTCACTAACGTTGGCCAAAGCACATTAAGCCATATTAACTCCCACATTAACCTAGTTAACGTGGAAGCTAACATGAAGAAACAAGATGGTCGACAACGTTAGTGACACCCAACATTGTCACTAACGTTGGAAGCACACAAGCCCCCAATAAGCCACGTTGACTCCCACGTTAACTTAGTTAACGTGGAAGCTAACGTGAAGAAGGAAGGTGATCGCCAACGTTAGTGACACCCAACATTGTCACTAACGTTGGAAGGAGCCACACATGCCACCATGAGCCACGTTAACTCCCACGTTAACTTAGTTAACGTGGAAGCTAACGTGGATAAGGGAATGATGAGCCAACGTTAGTGACACTCAACTTTGTCACTAACGTTGGAGATGGCTAGCAAGGCCACGTTAGAGGCCACGTTAACCTAGTTAACGTGGACTCTAACGTGGAAAATAGGGGCAATTTGGAACGTTAGTGACAATGGTAAGTGTCACTAACGTTCTCGAAGGTTGGCAAGCCTACGTTAAAAGAGCCACGTTAACTAAGTTAACGTGGACTCTAACGTAGGGAAGGGGGAGATTTCTCAACGTTATTGGGAAAGTTGAGTCCCAATAACGTGTGCGAAGGATAAAGGGGCAACGTTAGTGGCAACGTTTGTGCCACTAACGTTGAAGTTAACGTGGCTTTTAACTTTGGTGAGGAACGTTAGTGAAAAAGGTGATTGTCACTAACGTTCTCGAACCTATATTTTCACTGAATGTTAACACCACTAACTTCCTGAGCCAAAGTCCCTGCCCACTTCATACTTTCTCTCTGCAAGTAAAAGCTAAGCCCAATGAAGAAGAGAACTGCTTCAAACTCAAGATCCAAAGGCCCAAGACTTGAAGAATCAACTAGAAGAACAGAAGAGTAGTATATATAGGAGTAGCTTTGAATTATTTTGGAGTTGGAAAATAGAGGGAGTCTCTTGGCATAGAACTACTCTCTGTATTTACTTTCTCTGCACTTCTAGTTTTCATCATGTATTCTCCATCTTTGTTTTTATTTTCCAGAGCTATGAACAACTAAACCCCTTTCATTGGGTTAGGGAGCTCTGTTGTAATTTGATGGATCAATACTAGTTTTCATTATTCTTCCTCTATCTTTTCTCTTGATTTTACTTGAAAGCTTTCGATCTTCATCCAATTGGGTAGTTATCTTGGAAAAGAAGCTATTCATACTTGGATCTCTTCTGAACCTTGAAAGAGGAATGAAGAGATCAAGCTAGAAACGCTTTCTCATGCTGGACCAAATTGGGTTCGGATGGATATGTGACTATAATCCTCTCAACACTTGATTTGGGAAATGCATGTGGTATAATCAGTGACCATACTTCATCTCTTCTCATGAGCAATTGACCAAGGAATTGGCTATTGATCAAGATTTGAGAGATTGAATTACAAGAAATTGTAATTCAATCACTTAAGATTGCCAAGGAGATCAATGAGTGCATTGATTGAGGAATAGATGAAAATGAAATTGATCCGGAGAATGCAACATCTCCTAAGCCCAATGAACTCCCCATTTCTGATCTTACCCATTCTCTTTAATTTCTGTTATTTACTTTTATGAACAATTCCCCTATTCCCATTTACAATTCTGCAATTTATTTTCAGTCATTTACTTTCAGCTCTTTAATTTTAGCATTTACTTTTCTGTCAATTACCTTCCCACCATTTTATTTTCTGCAATTCTCAACTCAAATTCTGGATTCGCTCAACTAGAACATTCCTCTAATTAAAGTTGCTTGATCAATCAATCCTTGTGGGATTCGACCTCACTCTATTGTGAGGTTTTACTTGACGACAAATTCGGTACACTTGCCGAAGGAAATTTGTTGCGAGACAAGTTTTTCGTGCATCAGGAGGTGAGGTGTCTTCTTCTTTAATCTCCATGTCAATCCCAATGGGAGAGGATTCAATTGTACATAGGAATTCCTCAATGATTGAATCCATCTCTTGGTCAACCTCTTCAAAGGCTTCAACCACTTCTTCCGGCTCAATTATCTTAACTTCCTCCTCTTGTTGCACTCCTTGCTTCAACTCCTCTTCTTCACCTTGAAGTTCTAAACTCACTCCCTCACTAGGCTCCTTAATTGCTTCTCCACATTCGTCAATGGGAGTGCCTTGGTTGCTTAGGCTTAGTCGGGAGGAGGCCATATTGCTAACGGCTTCCACTAGGATAACCATCTTGGCTCTAGCTCTTTAATCTTCTTTTCATTCTCCTCTTGTTGCCTTAAGATATGAGATTCAAGATCTCTCAACTCCAACATGGAGGCTTCATCGGAGGACAGTGGTGGAAGAGATGGTTCATTGTTTGAGGGGAAGGCATTATAGTTGGAAGGTGGTTCATTTTGGTAAAGGTATGAAGTTAGTGTATATTGAGGTGGTTCTTGAGAGTAATTTTGTTGGAATGGTGGTGGTTCCATGTGTGGTTCATATGGTTCATAAGGTGGTTGGTATGGTGGATAAGGATTAGGGTCATATGGGGGTGTTTGGTGGTATGGGGCTTGTGAGTAAGGTGGTTCAAAATCATATTGATGGGGTGGTTCATAGGCATGTGGTGGTGGTTGTTGACAATTGCAATAAGGATCACCACATCCATTAGATTGATATGCATTAGGATTAGAATTATACCCATAAGAAACCAGAGGGGGTTGTTGCCAATAAGGTTGATCAATCCCTTAAGACTCCTCCCATCTTTGATTCCCAAATCCTTGATGCACATCCTCATTGTAGTTCCCATTTCCTACAACATAATTTGAACCAAACTCATAGCCAAAGTGAGGATGAGAATTCATAGAAGCAAATAAAAAGAAAAACTAACAAAAATAAGAACAAAGTCCTAAACCTAACAAAAACTAACAAATAGGAAAAAGGCAAACATATTCACAATATTCACAATAGCCAATAATATAACACCATTGCAACTCCCCGGCAACGGCGCCATTAATTTGATAGTGAGGATTTATACCGGTTCGGAATTCCACAAAATAATTCCGTTGTTAGTATAGTCCAAACCAATAGTCAATCCTCAAATTAAATTAAATTTGGTTGTCACAATTAACAAATCCCAAATGAAAATTAACCGAAGTATTTAAACTCCGGGTCGTCTCACAAGGAATTGCAATGAAGTGCTCAATTATTGGCTATGAAGGGGGCTAAGGGGGTTGGTTTATGTTTTTGCAAGAAATTAAATGGGAAGAAAAATTAAATGACAAGAAAGTAAAATGATAAGAACTAATAAAATAAAGGAAAGTACTCTTGGCTAGACATAGGTAATTGAGATTACCATCCTTGTCTACAAACCAAATATTGATAATTATGAGGAACCAAGCTTATTAAGTCTACTTCCAAAAGTCTTAAGTACGTAATATCTACTCCTAGACTTGAAGTACGTCAAATGGCTTTGATCACATCAACCCATAAGTCCCAACCTATCTACAGCTTAGTAGTGGGTTAGTGTCAATGAGTATCAAATTGATCATCAAGGGTTCTCAAATCACTAAATCATTGAGACCCAATGACTCAAGGTCACTCAATTCCCTTAGCCTAGGCCAAGAGTAAAGAAAACTACTCAAAAACTAGAGAAAATATTTTATCAAACACTTAGAGTGCAAGAAAACTAAACATCACCAAATGTAAAAATTAACAAGATCCATAACTATCATCAACAAGAAATCAAGAATAACAATGGAGATAACATAAAAGAGACTTAGAACCATAAGATTGCATTCAAATAAGTCACGTTTCAACAATGGTTCATACACATAAAAGAGAGCAAAATGAGAAATTAATAAGTAAAACTAGGAGAACAAAGATGTAATAACAAGAAATTAGAAGGGAAAACTAAATCAAAACGAGAATTGAAAGAGAAATTTGAGAGTGATTAACCTAAACTATCCTAAATTCTAGAGAGAAGAGAGAGCTTCTCTCTCTAGAATTCTACCCTAAAACATGATGAAAACTAAGCTATGACTACTTGGTTCATTCCTCCCTTAATCATTGGGTTCAATAGCATCAGAAATGAGTTGGGTTGGGCCCAAAGTGCTTTAGAAATCGCTGGGGGTGATTTCACTTTAGTGGGCCACGAGCAGCATCGGCGCGCACGCGTACATGGCACGTGCATGCCCTTATACGCGAAGCAACATATGACAAATTTTTTATCATTTTGAAGCCCTGGATGTTAGCTTTTCAACGCAACTAGAACCGCCTCATTTGGACCTTTGTAGCTTAAGTTATGGTCGATTGAGTGCGAAGAGGTTAGGCTTGACAGCTTTACGGTTCCTTCATTTCTTCATGAGTTCTCCCACTTTGCATGCTTTTCTCCTCACTTCTTGAAATCACTCAACAAACATATCAAGGTATCGAATGGAAATAAAGTGGATTAAAATCACTAATTTTAGGGCCTAAAAAGCATGTTTTCACATTTAAGCACAAATCTAGGTAGAATTGCAAAACCATGCTATTTCATTGAATAAATATGGGAAAAGGTGATAAAATCTCCCAAAATAAGCACAAGATAAACTACAAAATTGGAGTTTATCAGGGACCCTTCCCGCCTTCATACTCAAACACCTACATCCTTGTGGCAGTAGATTATGTGTCTAAGTAGGTTGAAGCAATAACAAAACCCACTAATGACACTAGAGTAGTAATGAAGTTCCTCCAAAAGAATATCTTCAGTAGATTTGGTGTCCCTAGGACACTAATTAGTGATGGAGTTACTCATTTCTGCAACAGACAGCTGGATTCTACATTAAGCCGTTACAGAGTTCGCCATAAAGTAGCAACACCGTATCATTCCGAAACAAATGGACAAGCTAAAGTCTCAAATAGAGAACTAAAAGCAAATCCTAGAGAGGACATTATGTACCTCTAGAAAGGATTGGGCTAGAAAGCTTGATGATGCTCTGTGGGCATACAGAACAGCTTTTAAAATCCCCATTGGAACCTCACCATACCAGTTGATATATGGGAAGTCCTGTCATTTGCCAATGGAACTAGAACACAAGGCCTATTGGGCCACTAGGTTCCTAAACCTTGATACTAAAGCAGCAGGAGAAAAATGGCTGCTCCAACTAAATAAGTTGGATTAATTCCAGTTAGCTGCATTTGAAAATGCAAAGATCTATAAGGAAAAGGCAAAGAGGTGGCATGACAGGAAGATAGCTTCCAGAGTCTTTGAACCAGGACAGAAGGTCCTGCTCTTCAACTCAAGACTCAAATTCATCCCTAGGAAACTCAAATCCCATTGGAAAGGACCCTATGTGATTACTAGAGTATCCCCTTATGGGCACATAGAACTTCAAGGTAAAGATCCTGACACAAGGTTCACTGTCAAGGGACAGAGTGTCAAACATTACCTTGGAGGAGATATTGAGCCATGAGGCTCAACACTGCTACTAAGTTAAGTACAGTGAAGTCCAGTTAAAGACATTAAAGAAGTGCTTGTTGGGAGGCAACCCAATGATTCCTTATATATTATTAATTCTCTAATTACTTCTATTTTAATTAATTTTCTTTTTAATTAATTTTTTATTATGTTTTAAGTTAATTTTAATGCTAGTGATCATGGACAGTGCTTAAACAGAGACAGAATGATGCAGGACAGCAACAGAATATTCAGGAGTAAGGATCTCTCTGGCGTTAAAACGCCAGAAAGCATAGGCAAATGGGTGTTCAAACGCCCATGGAGGTAGCAATCCTGGCATTAAACGCCAGCCAGGGAGCACTGGCTGGGCGTTTAATGCCCAGAAGGGAGCACAAGCCTGGCGTTAAACGCCAGCCAGGAGGCCCTGGCTGGGCGTTTAACGCCCTGAAGGGAGCATCAACCTGGCGTTAAACGCCAGCCACGGAGCACTGGCTGGGCGTTTAATGCCCTAAAGGGAGGATCCACCTGGCGTTAAACGCCAGAATGCCTGCATTCTGGGCGTTTAAATGCCAGTAAGGCAGCATGGAGGTAACTTCAAAATTTTCATCTTTTCTTGATTCAACTCATCTTTTTCCAATTCAATTTCAATATTCCTTTGATTTTTAAATTAAATCTTGTTCAAATATTTCATTCTCAATTTAATTTTCAAATTAAAATATTTTTTTTCAAAATTTTTTTCAAATCCTTTTCAAAATTTCATATCTTTTACAAGTTGTTTTCAAAATCTTTTCTTATCTTGTTCATATCTTTTATTAAACTTTCAAATCTTTTTCATACCTCTTATCTTATCTTTAATACCTTTTCTATCTTTTTAAAATCTTTTCTTATTTTTTAAATTTACCAACTTATCCTTTCTATTTTTTTCAAAAATTTTTATCTTTCTTTCATGATTATTTTCGAAAATTCCTCCCCCTCTCTATATATATGTGACCGTGCCCCCCTCTTTCCCTCACTACCTCTCTTTCGAATTCTCTCCTTTTTTTCTTCTTCTATTCTCTTTTCTACTTCTTCCTTTCTCACTCTTTATTTGAGGATGAGCAAATTTTAAGTTTGGTGTGGCAGGAGCCATGTTCTCTCATTAAGAATTTAATCCCATGGCTCCAAAAAGTGGCAAGACCGCCCCTAAGAACAAGAAAGAAGACAACTCAACAGTTGTTTTCAAACCTGTTCGATTCCTAACCAAGGAACATGAAGAACATTATCACAAGATAATGAGTAAGAGGCCAATAATCCTCGAGGTGGGATTCAATTTAATATATAATACGCTATAGTTCCCCTGACGCTAAGTGACACGACTGCGTGATTCATGCGGCCACGTCGCAAGTGACGAAAATCAGCGAATCTGAATTCGCAACTAGCGAATTTTGGGCTGTTTCTGACCCAGTTTGCGGCCCAGAAAACACAAATTAGAGGCTATAAAGTGGAGAAATGCATCCATTCATGAGGAGGCTCTCACATTCACAATTTTAGGGGTAGATGTAGTTTTTAGAGAGAGAGGTTCTCTCCTCTCTCTTAGGATTTAGAATTAGGATTCTTTTCACTTCATGATTATTTCATCTTTTGCGATCACAGGTTCAATGTTCCTTTTATTTATTTTTCTAATTTAATTTATGAACTCTTCCATGTTACATTTGATATATTTATTAGTGCTAATTTGAGGTATTTTCAGATCTATGATTTCTTTCCTTTATTTAAATAATTTAGATTTTTCCCTTTTGGCTTTGGTTGATTTATTGGTAACGCTTGAGCTGTCAAATAAAGCAGTGGTTGAAATTGAGAGTTGCTCCAATAACTCTAGTCTTTCCATAGGAATTGACTAGGACCTGAGGATTAAGCTAATTAATCCACTTGATTTACCTTCATAGTTAGAGGTTAACAAAGTGGAATTAAAACCCAATTCTCATCGCAATTGATAAGGATAGGACTTCCAGTTCTTCATACTTTGCCAAGAGTTTATTTTATTATTATTATTTTAATTTATTTTCTAAACCCCAATTTACAAACTCATAACCAATAATAAGAACATACCTCCCTGCAATTCCTTGAGAAGACGACCCGAGGTTTGAATACTCGGTTAACAATTTTTAAGAGGTTTGTTACTTGTGACACCCAAAACGTTTGTATGAAAGGACTTTTGAAGGTTTAGAAACTATACTTGCAACGAGGATTTATCCGCAATTTTCTAGACCACGCAAAAGTTCTAACGTCAAAATGGCGCCGTTGCCGGGGAATTACAAACGTGTGCCTTATTATTGGTTATTGTAAATATTTTTTTGATTTTTGCTTGTTTATTTGTTTTTATTTTTGTTTTTATTTTTGCTTTTCCATAAATTAAGAGGTTATTTGTTTTTATTTAGTTATTAAAAAAATTTTCCAAAAATTTGTTCCTAGTGTTCATCTTGATCTTCAAGTTGTTCTTCACGTTCATCTTGACCTTCAAGCTGTTCTTAGTTGTTTTCTTCGTTTTGATCTAAAAATTTGAAATTTGGTGTCATTTTATTGTTTTTCTCTTTCCTCATTAAATTCAAAAATATTTTTAATTAATTTTTTTGAAAAAAAAATTTAGATTTTTATTTTTAAAATTTTTATCTTATCTTATCTTATTTCAAAAATCAAATTTCAAAATTCAAATTTAAAAATTTTCAAAATTTAAATTTAAAAATTTTCAAATTCAAAATTTAAATAACCTTTTAATTTAAATTTATTTTTATTTTTATTTTTAATTTTTATTTACTACTATGAACTCTCACCCCTTTGGCTATGAGTCTGGTTACAATTATGTTGCAGGAAGAAGAAATTATAATGAGAACAGGCATCAAGGTTGGAACAATCAAAGATGGGAGGAACCACAAGGATTTAATCAACCCTCATGGCAACAACCACCTCCAATGGACTATCAACAACCACCATCATATGCCTATAAACCCTTTCCTCAATATAACTTTGGACCACCAAACTCACAAGCCCCTTTCCGCCATTCACCTCCATATGACCCTAACCCTCAACCACCATACCAACCACCTTATGAGCCATATGAACCATATATAGAACCACCCCAATTCCAATCCAATCACCCCCAAACACCACCACTTTCTTTTGTATCATGTCCAAGTCCGGCAACCCGAGAAGCAGAGGTTCACCTAAGGGAAACAGTAATTAAATTTCAGGCAACCGTTCAACAACTGGAGCAAGCAGTAATTCAATGGGCTTCTAGGCGCTCAAATATACAAGGATCAGCCACAGCTCCATGTGGACAGTCTAGTGAAGAGCGTAGCATGAAGGAGATACCAGAAACCCCAGTGGACAAGACAGAGAATGAATTCGTACTAGAACAAGTAGAAGAAGCTGTCATTGTTCAAGAAGAAGAGTTGGTTGAAGATCTAGGAGATGCAGAACCTCCATGGGAAAGTCAAGACATAGAGCCTCCTTCCAAGACGGTTGAATTTGATGCTGAGGAGGGTGTACCACCTCCAAAGCATATCATAGTTGAAGACTTGGAAGAGGTTGATCAAGAGATGGAGATTCAAGAAGAAGAAGCACAACCTCCCATGCCCTTGGAAAGCAATGAAGAGGAGATTAAATTGGAAGAGAGCTGCCAAAAGGGAGAGGTTGAAATTAAAGAAGCTTGCAAAGAGGTGGTAATTATCAGAGAAGAGCACAAGGGAGTGGAGCTTGCAATTTCATTAAAAACCCCTCCCCCTAAGTTGCCATCATCCTTCACAACATTCAAGTGGGTAAAATTCATATCCCATAGCTTTCTAATCCCACTTGAATATGGGCTACTGGAGACGGATGGTCAACTTAGAGCTCTTTGTGGCATTAAGAGTAAGAGGAAGATGGCCAGTGATAAGAATTGTCAAGCAAGGTTCAACATGGTTGTGTGCTCAAAGTTTAAATACAAAGGTTGGTGTAAAGCTCAACTGAATGGGTCTAGGAAGTTGTTTGGCCGCATACGTGAGAATTCAGACTGCTTGCCACCCGGAGGGAACAATATTGCTCAACCTAAAGACGGGTGCAAAGGCAAGGTCTGGGACCCCGGAATTCATTCTGGCAATCAACACTCTTGGGGCCTGGTCACTTGCTTTAACTTACTCAAAGGCTTTCTGCGCCTAGTTTGGGACCCCGGAGGTTACTGGAGATACAAACATTGGTGGAGATTCCTGGATGAGTTCAAGCACAAGCCACCATAACAGGAAGCTCACCAAATGTCCAACTTAAGGACTTTAACTAAAAGTGCTAGGTGGGAGACAACCAACGATGGTATAATCATTCCTTTCTCAATTTTAATTTTATTTAGTTTTGTTTGTTTTTGAAATTTTATTTTATTTTATTATATTGAACCTGGAGTTTTGCATCACATTCATATTAACACTGCATTCTGCATCTTTTCAGGTTAAAAAAAAAAGCGAGCACGCAACGCGACTGCATCAGCGACGCGTCCGCGTCGCAAGGAGATGGGAGACAATATTAATATGAACAGAGAGTTACGCAGGAGCAGCGCTGGAGGCATGCCAATGGCACAAATTACCCATGCGACCGCATCGCTGACGCGACCGCGTCATATGGGAATAATGACCTCCCACGCGACTGCGTCACCCACGCGACCGCGTGACCTGAAATCGGCGTAAAAAGGGTGTATGGCAGAAAGTTGAGCTGGAGTTGGGCTGGACTCGTGCTGGAAGCCCAAGCCCTACCACGCGAACGCGTGCCCCATGCGTCCGCATCATTTTTAAAAGAAAGGCCACTCACGCGATCGCATCGACCACGCGATCGCGTCACCCAGAATTTTGGCAAAAAGAGTTTCGAACAGAGAGTTGTGCGACCGCGAGGCTGCACTCACGCCACTAGCACAAATCAAGTCATGCGATCGCGTGCCCCACGCGTCCGCGTCACCTGACCTTATTGCGCACCACGCGACCGCGTCACCCACGCGACCGCGTCGCCAGCGTCGCACATCCTATCCAGATTAGTGCCAATTTTCTTATCTTTTCTCTTCTAATCCTAATTTCTTCCTTCTCTCTTCTTTCTCACTTTCTTTTTCTACTTCTCATTCTTTTTCACTTTTATTTTATTTTATTTAATTTATTTACATACTTTCATTCATTGCATATTTTATTTTTCTAAAGTTATTATTGGTGTTCAAATATTCTTATTCAACTGTTACATCTTTTCTGGTATTTTCTCGGTGCTTAGTGACTTGTTTAATTCTGATTGGGTAATATTATTTAAATCAATGCTAATTTTTATAATACTGATATTCCTTTTGCATTGACATGAACTCACATTGTCTTTCATTACGCACTCTCTTCCCCATGGTTGCAAATTTTGCACCACTGGTATGCCATGGCTTCTATTGTTTTCTCCCTTACATGTTGAAGCTTCCATGTAAATGAGACCCTTATCATTTGGCATTAACCCATACTTCTTTTATTTTCTTATCTCTATTATTGGGTTACCTTTCTTCCCTTTTTCTTTCAGGATGGCCACCAGGAAGAGAACCGGAAGACGTTTACATGGGGAGACAGACAAGTCCATCTGCACAATCCTTAGAGAAAAGCAACAGTTGAAACAACCCGTCCACCTGCACATCTCAGTATGCACCGAGGACGGTGCAATCTTTAAGTGTGGGGAGGTCGATACCGATCTCCATGGGTTAGTACTTTCCTGTCTCAAACACCAATATTTTATTTTCTTTGTTAATTATTACATTTGCATATTTAATTGCATGTTTATTTGATTTTATGCATTTAGTTACTACTTGGTTGAAGTAATATTTTCTTTTTCAAGAAATTTTTATAATATTTCACTAATTTAAATTGAAAAATTTTTTTGTGTTAAACTTGTTTGAAAGTTGTATTTGGAACATGGTTTTTGAGCTAAAGAACACACAACCTATGAGATTTGAGCTTATTTGTATGGTTACATTATTTAACCATAAATATTTTATTCCTGTGTGTTCCCTTCTCTATGATTGTAATCTTTACTTTGTTCCACTTTATATGTCCAATATTTAGTGTATTTACATGCTTGCATATGATTGAGGCCATTGTTTGATTTTAGCTCACTTATTCCAAAAATTAGCCTACCTTTTACATCACCCTTGTTAGCCCCCTTGAGCTTTTAAATCCCTTCTGATTTATAACCACATTACTAGCCTTAAGCAGAAAAACAAAATAAGAATCCCAAGTTGAATCCTTGGTTAGCTTAAGATAGATATTGTGTAAAATTTAAGTGTGAGAAATTTTATGGGAACATGGGATGATATGAAAAAGTAGGGAATTAAATTGAATAAGTTATTTGAAAATTTGGGAAGCATGCTCATATGAAATCAAAATATTTAAATTACCATGTGCATTAAAGAAAATTATATTAAGTAATTAAATAAGGGGATACAAAAAAAAAGGAAAGAAAAATGAAAAAAAAAAAAAAAAACCCCAAATGCAAAATAAAAAGAATCAATGCACATGGGACAAAATTCAAAAATAAGTTTGATACATGAGCATGTAATACAAAAGTGGGAAAATTTTGGGTAGCTAGGTAAAGTATTTTTAAATTATATAAAGTATGTATATGTTAGGTGAGATCTTAGACTAATCAAGGATTCACTTTGTTAGCTCACTTAGCCTTATATATATATACCCTCACCCTTACCTTAGCCCTATTACAACCTTGAAAAGACCTCATGATGTTTGCATTGGTACATTAAATAATGTTGATTGGTTAGATAAAGAACAAGATTTAGAGAGCATGACTAGGGAAGAATAGAGTGATTGACCCTAGACACTTGAGAGTTAGAGTAATATACACTACCAGTAAGGGTTCAGTGCTTAATTCTATGTTCCCTGCTTTCATGAGCTGTCTTCTTACAAGTTCACTTGCTTTTTATTGTATGATTTGAATTAGTGGAAATTGGTTTGTATTTGTCTTGGAGAACTTATTTACTCTTAACCAAGTAAGTAAAAGCATTTAGCATGTAGTTGCATTAATAGGATTGTATTTCATACATTCTACCTTCCTCTTCATTTCTTTATAGCTTCTCTTGAGCTTAGCATGAGGACATGCTAATGTTTAAGTGTGGGGAGGTTGATAAACCACTATTTTATGGTTTATCTTGTGCTCAATTGAGTGGTTTTTATCTACTCTTTACCCACTTATTCATACTATTTGCATGGTTTTACATTTGCCTTCCTAATTATGTGCTTCAATTGAAAACATGCTTCTTTGATCTTATATTTGCTTATTATTAATCCTCTCTTATTACCATTAGATGCCTTGATATGTGTGTTAAGTGTTTTCAGATATTATAAGGCAGGAATGGCTTGGAGGATGGGAAGAAAGCATGCAAAAGTGGAAGGAATGCAAGAAGTTGGAGAAATTGCTAAGCTGTCCAGCCTGACCTCTCTGCACTCAAACGACTATAACTTTAGCTACAGAGGTCCAAACAATGCGGTTCCAGTTGCGTTGGAAAGTTAACGTCCGAGGCTTCGATTTGATATATAATATACTATAGTTTCCCTAACGCTAGGTGACGCGACTGTGTGATCCATGCGGCTGCATCGCAAGTGACGAAAATCAGCG
This sequence comes from Arachis hypogaea, assembly GCF_003086295.3. Classification (NCBI taxonomy): domain Eukaryota; kingdom Viridiplantae; phylum Streptophyta; class Magnoliopsida; order Fabales; family Fabaceae; genus Arachis; species Arachis hypogaea. The sequence continues at coordinate 45,641,122 of NC_092047.1, forward strand.
AATCTGAATTCGCAACCAGCGAATCTGAATTCGCAACCAGTGAATTCTGGGCTGTTTCTGACCCAGTTTGCGGCTCAGAAAACACATATTAGAGGCTATAAAGTGGAGGAATGCATCCATTCATGAGGAGGCTCTCACATTCACAATTTTAGGAGTAGATGTAGTTTTTAGAGAGAGAGGTTGATGAGCGGATAATTTATACGCTTTTTGACATTATTTTTAGTATGTTTTTAGTAGGATCTAGTTACTTTTAGGGATGTTTTTAATAGATTTTGTGTTAAATTCACATTTCTGGACTTTACTATGAGTTTGTGTGTTTTTCTGTGATTTCAAGTATTTTCTGGCTGAAATTGAGGGACTTGAGCAGAAATCAGATTCAGAGGTTGAAAAAGGACTGCTGATGCTGTTGGATTCTGACCTCCCTGCACTCAAAATGGATTTTCTGGAGCTACAGAACTCGAAATGGAACGCTTCCAATTGCGTTGGAAAGTAGACATCCAGGGCTTTCCAGCAATATATAATAGTCCATACTTTGGCCAAGAATTGATGACGTAAACGGGCGTTCAACGCCAGCTTTCTACCCAAATCTGGCGTCCAGCGCCAGAAAAGGATCCAAAACCAGAGTTGAACGCCCAAACTGGCACAGAAACTGGCGTTCAACTCCACAAATGGCCTCTGCACGTGCAACACTTAAGCCTAGCCCAAACACACACCAAGTGGGCCCCGGAAGTGGATTTATACATCAAATACTTACTCATGTAAACCCTAGTAGCTAGTTTATTATAAATAGGACCTCTTACTATTGTATTAGGCATCTTTGGTCTCAGTTATAATCCATTGTTTATCTTAGGAGACTATTGATCACGTCTTAGGGGGCTGGCCATCTCGGCCATGCCTGGACCTTCACTTATGTATTTTCATACGGTAGAGTTTCTACACTCCATAGATTAAGGTGTGGAGCTCTGCTGTTCCTCAAAGATTAATGCAAAGTACTACTGTTTTCTATTCAATTCTTCTTATTTCGCTTCTAAGATATCCATTCGCACCCAAGAACGTGATGAAGGTGATGATTATGTGTGACGCTCATCATCCTTCTCCCTTATGAACGCGTGCCTGACAAACACTTCCGTTCTACATGAAATAAGCTAGAATGAGTATCTCTTAGATCTCTTAACCGGAATCTTCGTGGCGTAAGCTAGAATGATGGCGGCATTCAAGAGAATCCGGAAGGTCTAAACCTTGTCTATGGTATTCTGAGTAGGATTCAATGATTGAATGACTGTGACGAGCTTCAAACTCGCGAGTGCTGGGCGTTAGTGACAGACGCAAAAGGAGGGTGAATCCTATTCCAGCATGATCGAGAACCGACAGATGAATAGCCGTGCCGTGACAGGGTGCGTGAGCATATTATTCACTGAGAGGAGGGGATGTAGCCACTGACAACGGTGATGCCCTTGCATAAAGCCAGCCATGGAAAGGAGTAAGACTGATTGGATGAAGATAGCAGGAAAGCAGAGGTTTAGAGAAACGAAAAGCATCTCCATTCGCTTATTTGAAATTCCTACCAATGATTTACATAAGTATCTCTATCCCTATTTTATTATATACTATTCGAAAACACCATTATCAATTTATATCTGCCTGACTGAGATTTACAAGGTGACCATAGCTTGCTTCATACCAACAATCTCCGTGGGATTCGACCCTTACTCACGTAAGGTATTACTTGGACGACCCAGTGCACTTGCTGGTTAGTTGTATCGAAGTTGTGACAATTATGAATTAAGATCAGAGCACCAAGCTCTGGAGCCATTACCAGGATTTGTTCGAGCCTGGAGATCACAATTTCGTGCACCAAGTTTTTGGCGCCGTTGCCGGGGATTGTTCGAGTTTGGACAACTGACGGTTCATCTTATTGCTCAGATTAGGTAATTTTCTTTTTGTTTTGTTTTCAAAAAATTTTTCAAAAATTTCTCCTTTGTTTTCAAAAAAAAAATGTCTTCAAAAATAAATTATTCTATGGCTTCAGAATTTTTAAGAATGAATTCTAGCGTTTCATGAAGCATGTTGAAGCCTGGCTGGCTGTAAAGCCATGTCTCAATCCTTATACTCAAGAGAAGAGCTTCTTTATCTTTCTTAGCCAATTGGCTGTTGAATGTAAGGAATGTCAGGCGTGTCATGTCTGAGTTACATACTAAAGCTTGGCTGGCTATTAAGCCATGCCTGACCCTTTGATTAGAGCTTTAGAGCATAAGATTCCTGGAATTCATATTAAAAATTTTGGAATCTTTTTTTTTCTTTTTCAAAAGAATTTTTCGAAAAATATAAAATAAAAATCCAAAAAAATTAGAAAATCATAAAAATCAAAAATATTTTTTGTTCTTGTTTGAGTCTTGAGTCATATCATAAGTTTGGTGTTCCTTGCATATGCATCTTGCATTTTTTCGAAAATATCATGCATTCATAGTGTTCTTCATGATCTTCAAGTTGTTCTTGGTAAAGTCTTCTTGTTTGATCTTGATGATTTTTTGTTTTGTGTCTTTTCATGTTTATCATATGCATTCTTGAATTCTTAGTGCGTAAGCATTAAAGAATTCTAAGTTTGGTGTCTTACATGTTTTCTTTGCATTAAAAATTTTTCAAAATTGTGTCTATGATGTTCATCTTGACATTCAAAGTGTTCTTGGTGTTCATCTTGACATTCATAGCATTCTTGCATGCATTCATTGTTTTGATCTAAAAATCTCATGCATTGCATCATTTTCATGTTTTTCGTTAAAAATTCAAAAAATAAAAAAAATATCTTTCCTTTTTTCTCTCATCAAATTCGAAAATTGAGTTGACTTTTTCAAAAATTTTTAAAAATCAAATTGTTTCTCATGAGTCAAATCAAATTTTCAATTTGAAAATCTTATCTTTTTCAAAAATCAAATCTTTTTCAAAATTTTTAGTTATTTTCGAAAATTCCAAAAATATTTTTCAAAAATCCTTTTCTTATTTTTGTATTAAATTTTCGAAAATAACATAAACAATTAATGTTTTGATTCAAAAATTTGAAGTTTGTTACTTACTTGTTAAGAAAGATTCAAACTTTAAGTTCTAGAATCATATCTTGTGATTTCTTATGAATCAAGTCATTAATTGTGATTTTAAAAATCAAATCTTTTTCAAAACTAATTTCTATCATATCTTTTCAAAATATCTTCTTATCTTATCTTTTTCAAAAATATATTTTCAAAATATCTTTCCTAACCTCCTAACTACTTATCTTTTCAAAATTGGTTTTCAAAATTTGTTTCAACTAACTAACTAACTTTTTGTTTGTTTCTTAACTTTTTCAAAACCACCTAACTAATTCTAATTTTCGAAAATACCTCCCCCTTTTTCAAAAATTTCTTTTTAATTAACTAATTATTTTTATTTTTTTTTTATTTATTTCAAAAAATTTTCGAAAAAAAAAAATAATACTAAATATTTTTCAAAAACTATTTTCAAAAATCACTAACTCCTTTTCAAAAATAATTTTCGAAAAATCCCTCCTTCTCTCTCATCCTATTCTATTTATTCATTCATTAACTAACATCTCTTCCTCACATCATCACCAAATTCGAACCCCCTCCTCTATCTGTGTTCGAATTTCTTCTTCTTCTTTTCTACTAACAATAAGGAACCTCTTTACTGTGACATAGAGGATTCCTCTTCTTTTCTTTTTCTCTCCTCTTTCTTATGAGCAGGGACAGAGAAAAAGGCATTCTTGTTGAAGCTGATCCAGAACCTGAAAGGACTCTGAAGAGAAAATTAAGAGAATCTAAATTACAACAATCCAGAGACAACTTGATTGAAAATTTCGAACAAATAAAGGAGATGGCAGCCGAACCTAACAACAATGCAAGGAGAATGCTTGGTGACTTTACTGCACCTAATTCCAATTTACATGGAAGAAGCATCTCCATTCCTGCCATTGGAGCAAACAACTTTGAGCTGAAACCTCAATTAGTTTCTCTGATGCAGCAGAACTGCAAGTTTCATGGACTTCCATTTGAAGATCCTTTTCAGTTCTTAACTGAATTCTTGCAGATATGTGATACTGTTAAGACTAATGGAGTAGATCCTGAAGTCTACAGGCTCATGCTTTTCCCTTTTGCTGTAAGAGATAGAGCTAGATTATGGTTGGATTCTCAACCTAAAGACAGCCTGAACTCTTGGGATAAGCTGGTCACGGCTTTCTTAGCCAAGTACTTTCCTCCTCAAAAGCTGAGCAAGCTTAGAGCTGATGTTCAAACCTTCAGACAGAAAGAAGGTGAATCCCTCTATGAAGCTTGGGAAAGATATAAACAGTTGACCAAAAAGTGTCCTTCTGACATGCTTTCAGAATGGACCATCCTGGATATATTCTATGATGGTTTATCTGAGTTATCAAAGATGTCATTGGATACCTCTGCAGGTGGATCCATTCACCTAAAGAAAATGCCTGCAGAAGCTCAAGAACTCATTGACATGGTTGCTAATAACCAGTTCATGTACACTTCTGAAAGGAATCCTGTGAGTAATGGGACGCCTATGAAGAAGGGAGTTCTTGAAGTTGATACTCTGAATGCCATATTGGCTCAGAATAAAATATTGACTCAGCAAGTCAATATGATTTCTCAGAGTCTGCATGGAATGCAAGCTGCATCCAACAGTACTCAAGAGGCATCTTCTGAGGAAGAAGCTTATGATCCTAAGAACCCTGCAATAGCAGAGGTAAATTACTTAGGTGAACCTTATGGAAACACCTATAACTCAACATGGAGAAATCATCCAAATTTCTCATGGAAGGATCAAAAGCCCCAACAAGGCTTTAATAATGGTGGAAGAAACAGGTTTAGCAATAGCAAACCTTTTCCATCATCAACTCAGCAACAGACAGAGAACTCTGAACAAAATGCTTCTAATTTAGCAAATCTAGTCTCTGATCTATCTAAGGCCACTGTAAGTTTCATGAATGAAACAAGGTCTTCCATTAGAAATCTGGAAGCACAAGTGGGCCAGCTAAGTAAAAGGATCACTGAAATCCCTCCTAGTACTCTCCCAAACAATACAGAAGAGAATCCAAAAGGAGAGTGCAAGGCCATTGACATAAGCGCCATGGCCGAACCTGTGAGGAGAGGAGAGGACGTGAATCCCAAGGAGGAAGACCTCCTGGGACATCCAGTGATCAATAAGGAGCTTCCCTCTGAGGAACCAAAGGACTCTGAGGCTCATCTAGAGACCATAGAGATTCCATTGAACCTCCTTATACCCTTCATGAGCTCTGATGAGTATTCCTCTTCTGCAGAGAATGAGGATGTCACTGAAGAGCAAACTGCCAAGTTTCTTGGTGCAATCATGAAGCTGAATGTCAAATTATTTGGCATTGATGCTTGGGAAGTTGAACCTCCCTTGTTCATCAATGAACTAAGTGATCTGGATCAACTGACATTGCCTCAGAAGAGACAGGATCCTGGAAAGTTCATAATACCCTGTACTATAGGCACCATGATCTTTAAGGCTCTGTGTGACCTTGGTTCAGGAATAAACCTCATGCCCCTCTCTGTAATAGAGAAACTGGGAATCTATGGGGTGCAAGCTGCTAAAATCTCATTAGAGATGGCAGACAGCTCAAGAAAACAGGCTTATGGACAAGTAGAGGACGTGTTAGTAAAGGTTGAAAGCCTTTACATCCCTGCTGATTTCATAGTCCTGGATACTGGAAAGGAAGAGGATGAATCCATCATCCTAGGAAGACCTTTCCTGGCCACAGCAAGAGCTGTGATTGATGTTGACAGAGGTGAAATATTCCTTCAATGGAATGAGAACTCCCTTGTGTTTAAAACTCAAGGATCTCCCTCTGCAACCATGGAGAGGAAGCAGAAAAAGCTTCTCTCCAAGCAGAGTCAACCAGAGCCCCCACAGTCAAACTCTAAGTTTGGTGTTGGGAGGCCACAACCAAACTCTAAGTTTGGTGTTGAACTCCCATATCCAAACTCTAAGTTTGGTGTTGGAGAGTCTCAACAAAGCTCTGCACATCTGTGAGGCTCCATGAGAGCCCACTGTCAAGCTATTGACATTAAAGAAGCGCTTGTTGGGAGGCAACCCAATGTTTATTTATCTAACTATATTTTTCTTAGTTATGTGTCTTTATAGGTTCATGATCATGAGGAGTCACAAAATAAATATAAAAATTGAAAACGGAATCAAAAACAGCAGAAGAAAAATCACACCCTGGAGGAGCATCTGTCTGGCGTTCAAACGCCAGAACAGAGCATAGTTCTGGCGCTGAACGCCCAGAACAAGCATGGTTCTGGCGTTCAACGCCAGAAATGGCAGCAAAGGGGCGTTGAACGCCCAAAATGGGCACCAACCTGGCGCTGAACGCCCAGAGTTGTGTGCAAGGGCATTTTACATGCCTAAATTGGTGCAGGGATGTAAATGCCTTGACACCTCAGGATCTGTGGACCCCACAGGATCATCTCAGGATCTGTGGACCCCACAGGATCCCCACCTACCTCATCATCTCTCTTTCCATTCATGATCATCCCTTCTTTTTTTCTATTTACCACTCACACCCATACACCCACTTACCTTCAAAAATTCAACATCTCTTCCCCACCCAATCCCACCCATATGGCCGAATACACATCTCCCTCCATCTCCTCCATATCTTCTTCTTATTCTTCTATTCTTTCTTCTTTTGCTCGAGGGCGAGCAACATTCTAAGTTTGGTGTGGTAAAAAGCATAGCTTTTTTGTTTTTTCCATAACCATTGATGGCACCTAAGGCCAGAGAAGCCTCTAGAAAGAGGAAAGGGAAGACAAAAGCTTCCATCAAGGGTCTAGAGCTCAGTGGTAGAACATTTGACTGCAAATCAAGAGATCCCTGAGATACCTCAGGGGATACATTTTCTTCCACACAATTATTGGAAGCAACTAAGGGTGGAACATCAAGAGCACTCCATCATCCTTCATAAAATCAGAGAAGATCTAAAAGCAATGAAGGAGGAGCAGCAAAGACAAGGAGGAGACATAGAAGAGCTCAAGGACATCACTAAGGTGGACTCATTCCTTGTTCTTACTTTCTCTGTTTTTCATTTTCTATGTTATGTGCTTATCTATGTTTGTGTCTTCATTACATGATCATTAGTAGTTAGTAACTATGTCTTAAAGTTATAAATGTCCTATGAATCCATCACCTATCTTAAATGAAAAATGTTTTAATTCAAAAGAACAAGAAGTACATGAGTTTCGAATTTATCCTTGAACTTAGTTTAATTATATTGATGTGGTGACAATGCTTCTTATTTTCTGAATGTATGCTTGAACAGTGCATATGTCTTTTGAAGTTGTTGTTTAAGAATGTTAAATATGTTGGCTCTTGAAAGAATGATGACTAGGAGACATGTTATTTGATAATCTGAAAAATCATAAAAATGATTCTTGAAGCAAGAAAAAGCAGCAAAGAACAAAGCTTGCATAAAAAAAAATAGGCGAAAAAAAAAATTATATAGAAAGAAAAAGAAAAAGCAAGCAGAAAAAGCCAAAGCTCTTAAAACCAAGAGGCAAGAGCAAAAAGCCAATAACCCTTAAAACCAAAAGGCAAGGGCAAATAAAAAGGATCCCAAGGCTTTGAGCATCAGTGGATAGGAGGGCCTAAAGGAATAAAATCCTGGTCTAAGTGGCTAAACCAAGCTGTCCCTAACCATGTGCTTGTGGCGTGTAGGTGTCAAGTGAAAACTTGAGACTGAGCGGTTAAAGTCAAGGTCCAAAGCAAAAAGAAAAAGAGTGTGCTTAAGAACCCTGGACACCTCTACTTGGGGACTTTAGCAAAGCTGAGTCACAATCTGAAAAGGTTCACCCAATTATGTGTCTGTGGCATTTATGTATCCGGTGGTAATACTGGAAAACAAAGTGCTTAGGACCACGGCCAAGACTCATAAAATAGCTGTGTTCAAGAATCATCATACTGAACTAGGAGAATCAATAACACTATCTAAACTCTGAGTTCCTATAGATGCCAATCATTCTGAACCTCAATGGATAGAGTGAGATGCCAAAACTATTCAAGAGGCAGAAAGCTACAAGTCCCGCTCATCTGATTGGAGCTATGTTTCATTGATAGTTTGGAATTTATAGTATATTCTATTCTTTTTATCCTATTTTGATTTTCAGTTGCTTGGGGACAAGCAACAATTTAAGTTTGGTGTTGTGATGAGCGGATAATTTATACGCTTTTTGACATTGTTTTTAGTATGTTTTTAGTAGGATCTAGTTACTTTTAGGGATGTTTTTAATAGATTTTGTGTTAAATTTACATTTCTGGACTTTACTATGAGTTTGTGTGTTTTTCTGTGATTTCAGGTATTTTCTGGCTGAAATTGAGGGACTTGAGCAGAAATCAGATTCAGAGGTTGAAAAAGGACTGCTGATGCTGTTGGATTCTGACCTCCCTGCACTCAAAATGGATTTTCTGGAGCTACAGAACTCGAAATGGCGCGCTTCCAATTGCGTTGGAAAGTAGCCATCCAGGGCTTTCCAGCAATATATAATAGTCTATACTTTGGCCAAGAATTGACGACGTAAACTGGCGTTCAATGCCAGCTTTCTACCCAAATCTGGCGTCCAGCCCCAGAAAAGGATCCAAAACCAGAGTTGAACGCCCAAACTGGCACAGAAACTGGCGTTCAACTCCACAAATGGCCTCTGCACGTGCAACACTTAAGCTCAGCCCAAACACACACCAAGTGGGCCCCGGAAGTGGATTTATACATCAAATACTTACTCATGTAAACCCTAGTAGCTAGTTTATTATAAATAGGACCTCTTACTATTGTATTAGGCATCTTTGGTCTCAGTTATAATCCATTGTTCATCTTAGGAGACTATTGATCACGTCTTAGGGGGCTGGCCATCTCGGCCATGCCTGGACCTTCACTTATGTATTTTCATACGGTAGAGTTTCTACACTCCATAGATTAAGGTGTGGAGCTCTGGTGTTCCTCAAAGATTAATGCAAAGTACTACTGTTTTCTATTCAATTCTTCTTATTTCGCTTCTAAGATATCCATTCGCACCCAAGAACGTGATGAAGGTGATGATTATGTGTGACGCTCATCATCCTTCTCCCTTATGAACGCGTGCCTGACAAACACTTCCGTTCTACATGAAATAAGCTAGAATGAGTATCTCTTAGATCTCTTAACCGGAATCTTCGTGGCGTAAGCTAGAATGATGGCGGCATTCAAGAGAATCCGGAAGGTCTAAACCTTGTCTGTGGTATTCTGAGTAGGATTCAATGATTGAATGACTGTGACGAGCTTCAAACTCGCGAGTGCTGGGCGTTAGTGACAGACGCAAAAGGAGGGTGAATCCTATTCCAACATGATCGAGAACCGACAGATGAATAGCCGTGCCGTGACAGGGTGCATGAGCATATTATTCACTGAGAGGAGGGGATGTAGCCACTGACAACGGTGATGCCCTTGCATAAAGCCAGCCATGGAAAGGAGTAAGACTGATTGGATGAAGATAGCAGGAAAGCAGAGGTTCGGAGAAACGAAAAGCATCTCCATTCGCTTATCTGAAATTCCTACCAATGATTTACATAAGTATCTCTATCCCTATTTTATTATATACTATTCGAAAACACCATTATCAATTTATATCTGCCTGACTGAGATTTACAAGGTGACCATAGCTTGCTTCATACCAACAATCTCCGTGGGATTCGACCCTTACTCACGTAAGGTATTACTTGGACGACCCAGTGCACTTGCTGGTTAGTTGTATCGAAGTTGTGACAATTATGAATTAAGATCAGAGCACCAAGCTCTGGAGCCATTACCAGGATTTGTTCGAGCCTGGAGATCACAATTTCGTGCACCAGAGGTTCTCTCATCTCTCTTAGGATTTAGAATTAGGATTCTTTTCACTTCATGATTATTTCATATTTTGCGATCACATGTTCAATGTTCCTTTTATTTATTTTTCTAATTTAATTTATGAACTCTTCCATGTTACATTTGATATCTTTATTAGTGCTAATTTGAGGTATTTTCAGATCTATGATTGCTTTCCTTTATTTAAATAATTTAGATTTTTCCCTTTTGGCTTTGGTTGATTTATTGGTAACGCTTGAGCTGTCAAATAAAGCAGTGGTTGAAATTGGGAGTTGCTCCAATAACTCTAGTCTTTCCATAGGAATTGACTAGGACTTGAGGATTAAGCTAATTAATCCACTTGATTTACCTTCATAGTTAGATGTTAACAAAGTGGAATTAAAACCCAATTCTCATCGCAATTGATAAGGATAGGACTTCCAGTTCTTCATACTTTGCCAAGAGTTTATTTTATTATTATTATTTTAATTTATTTATCATATAACATATTCCCACCTTACTTCCTAAACCCCAATTTACAAACTCATAACCAATAATAAGAACATACCTCCCTGTAATTCCTTGAGAAGACGACCCGAGGTTTGAATACTCGGTTAACAATTTTTAAGGGGTTTGTTACTTGTGACACCCAAAACGTTTGTATGAAAGGACTTTTGAAGGTTTAGAAACTATACTTGCAACGAGGATTTATCCGCAATTTTCTAGACCACGCAAAAGTTCTCTCATCAATCATGATAGGGAATGAGGTGGAAGTCCACCAAATAATCCCCCGTGAGATTTACAAGCTGGCAAACAGGGTGTCTACTAATGCCATGCTAGCTTATCCAAATATCATCTTTCGCCTATGCCAAGAGGCTAAGGTTATGATCCCATCAGACCACTTTATTCCAGTGGAAAAACCAATCACCAAGCAGGTGATGGAGAGCTCTAAGATAGAAGACGATCACCCTAAGAGGAAGGCACCTGAGCCTTCCCAAGAGATCCCTCCAATGGAGTATTGGGACCAGCTGAAGGTGTCTATAATACACTTGCAGAGCACTTTAGATCAGCTCAGAGAGGAGCAGAAAGATCAGACTAGCATGATTTACAAACTGATCAAGGAGCAGGAGAAGCAAGGGTGTGAGCTAGAGGAGCTGAAGCGCCCGAAGCTTTTCCATGAAGAGCCTAGTACCCCTCAAGTTGAAGAGCCATGCGTCCCACAACCTAAAGACCCCAACATCCCTCAAGCTGAAGGTTGTTGAGTTTCAACTCTGTGGCTATTCTAATTCATGTTTCTCATATTTCTGTTATTCCTATTGCTGTCTCACGTATTTCCATCTTAATTTAGAGTTGCATGATCACTAGTAGTATTTAAGTCTTTATTTTTATTTTTATTTTATGTCTTTAAATTTTTAGGATTACATAAGCATTAGTAGTAATTAATTAATTTTTATTTTTCCAATTAGCTATAAATTATTCCTCTTATCATCATTAAACGATGAATAAAATAGTATATTTTTTTAGAAGAATTAAATATGCATAAATTTTTGAGTTTTTCAATAAAGAATAGTTAATTATTTTGATGTAGTGTCATTGCTTTAGTTTCTGAATGCATGAATAAATAGTGCATATGTGAAGTTGGAATTTTATGATGCTGGCTCTTGAAAGAATGAAGAAAAAGGAAAAATATTATTGATAATCTGAAAAACCAAGATTTGATTCTTGAGGCAAGCAGAAAAAGCTAACAGCTCTTTAAACAAAAAGGCAAGAGCAAAAAGCCAGTAACCCTTTAAACCAAAAGGCAAGGGTAAGAGGATTTAAGGCTTTGAGCATTAATGTATAGGAGGGCCTACAAGGAATAAAATCTTGACCTAAGCGGCTCAACTAAGCTATCCCTAACCATGTGCTTGTGGCGTGAAGGTGTCAAGTGAAAAGCTTGAGACTGAGCGGTTAAAGTCGTGATCCAAAGCAAAAAAAGAGTGTGCTTAAGAACTCTGAACACCTCTATCTGCGGACTCTAGCAAAGCTGAGTCACGATCTGAAAAGGTTCACCCAGTTAAAGTGTCTGTGGCATTATTGTATCCGGTGGTAATACTGGAAAACAAGGATAGTGAGATGCCAAAACTATTCAGAAGCAAAAAGCTGCTAAGTCCCGCTCATCTAATTGAAACTGAGCTTCATTAGAAACTCTCAAATTTATTGTGTTTTACTCTTCTTTTCATCCTATTTTATTTTTAGTTGCTTGGGGACAAGCAACAGTTTAAGTTTCGTGTTGTGATGAGCGGATATTTTATACGCTTTTTGGCATAGTTTTCATATAGTTTTTAGTATGTTTTGTTTAGTTTTTAATAAGTTTTTACAGGTTTTAGTGTTAAATTCATATTTTTTGGATTGTACTTTGAGTTTGTGTGTTTTTGTACAATTTTAGGTAATTTTTGGCTGAAATTGAGGAGCTGGAGCAAAAGTCTGATTTAGAGACAGAGAAAGCACTGCAGATGCTGTCCAAATCTGAACTCCTTGCATTCAAAGAGCTTTTCTGGAGCTACAGAAGTTCAATGGAGCATTCTCAACGGCTATGGAAAGCTGACTTCCAGAGCTTTCCAGCATTATATAATAGTTTATACTTTGCTTCGGATTAGAAGGCCCAAAACTGGCGTCCAATGCCAACCTCCTGCCCCCTTCCAGGCGTCCAGCGCCCAAGGAGCAGAGCCCAGCATCCAAACGCCCAGAGAGGACCCCCTAACTGGTGTTTCACGCCCAAAAGACCTCCTAGTATGTGGATCTCATCAAAGCTCATCACAAACACTCACCAAGTGGGCCCCAAAAGTGGATTTTAGCACTAAAAAGATTGTTTTACCCTTACTAGTCATTAGTTTAGTATTTAAGGGATTTGCATCATGTTATTCAAACACTTTTTACAACTTTTACTTCACCTTTACCATATTTTTGAATTTATTATTGTATTTCTCATCAGTATGAGTTTCTAATCCTCCTAGGTTGATGGAAGGAGCCCTGCTGAGTCCTATGAATTAATAAAAGTATTACTGCTTCTTCTTCGATCCGTGTGTGATTAATTCTAAGATGTATATTCGTACTTCAACGTGATAGATAGGATGATCAGTGACAATCAGCTCTGTTCATCACATTAAGACAAACGTGCCTAACAAACATTCACGTCTACTTGGGTTCATGTGAATACTTCAGTGGAAAGCACGCACCACCAGCTTAAATCATACATCTCTCAGACGGCTAATCTATGACTTTGTTGGGGACTTCTCGAGACACCAGTTCAGCTAATTTATGGGAAGATTAGGGTCTCTGTGGTAGAGGCTAGAACCTGATGATGTAGCATTCTCTGATCCGGAAGATCCAACCTTGTCTGTGGCATTTTGAGTAGGATCATTAAGAAAAATGGACTGTACGCGCTTCATCCTCAAGCAGAGATGGATCCACACTAACCTTGGGATTCAAATCCGGAGGAGTATTGACGACCTCTCAATAAAGGTGCCAATCACTTACAGCCTACCATTGAAGAGATCACTCACAAGCAAAGAAGACAGTAATACTAGAGTGAACTCAGAAAGGCTAAACAACTCCAATCCTCAATTATAACCATCTTAATGATTTCTTTGACAAAATATCTTATTCCCTTCTCTCATATTTCTCTTAATACAATTTAAACCTCAATCCAAAAACTTCTTGATTTCGCCTGACTAAGACCTGCAGGATAACCATAGCTTGTTTCAAACCAACAATCCTCGTGGGATTGACCCTGACTCGCTCGTGTATTACTTGGACGACCCAGTGCACTTGCTGGTACAACAGTACGAAGGTGTGGGGATTAGTGGAAGATATCTCATTTAAAGCAATTAGCATTGAATGAAAACGATTTTCAATAAGGTATAAAAAAAATCAAAAAGAATAACCGAAAAGACCTTTTCTTGAAAAGTGGGAGTAGTTATAGAAAAAGATTTGATTTGACAAAACTCCCCTTTTAGAAGATATGGTGTGAAAACCTTCTTAAAATAAAATATTTAAAAATAAAAAATTATGATACCCGAAAGATAATGAGCCAGGGTCATAGAGTGGGCCCCAAGGTGGTTGAATAGGCTTGAGTTCAAGGTATCAGATTTCAGTCTCCCCCTATTTAATAATTTGTTCATCACTTGCCCAGATTTGTCTCCCTGTTGCCTACGAGACAAACACACAAAGGCATGAAAAATAACGTTTGTTTAACAGAACTGAAGTCCATCATCCCTAAACTTTTTCTCAAGGAACAAAATCTGTCTTCACACAGGGATTTAGTGAAAATGTCAGCAAGTTGCTCTTCGGATTTAACAAATTGAATATCAATAGTTCTCTTTTGCACAGGTTCCCTAACAAAATGATATCTCACTTCAATGTGATTAGTTCTAGAGTACAACACAGGATTTTTTGAAATGTTTATTGCACTCATATTGTCACAAAATAAAGGTATACTATTGATTTTCAATTTGTAATCTTCCACTTGAGTTTTAAGCCGTAGAAGTTGAGAGCAACAAGTAGCCGCGGATATGTATTCGGCTTCAACCGTAGATAAAGCAACAGTGGCTTGCTTCTTACTTGACCACATGTTTAGTGAGCTTCTAAGGAAGCAACACATTTTGGACGTGCTTCTTCTATCCACTCGGTCTCCTACATAATCTGCATCACAAAACCCTACTGCACAAAACTCATTAGATTTTAGGATACCATAAGCCAAAATCACATGTGCCCTTAATGTATCTAATGATTCTTTTGACGGCTGAAAGATGGGATTCTTTTGGGTGAGATTGAAATCTAGAACACACACCCACATTTTGAACAATATCCGGCCTAGAGGATGTAAGATTCATAAGTGATCCTATCATTCCTCTATACCTTGTTTCATCCACATCTATGCCATTTTCATCCTTGTCAAGTTTAGTGTTTGGATGCATTGGGGTTCCCATTGGTTTGAAATTTTCTAAACTAAATTTCTTGATTAATTCTTTGGCATATTTTCCTTGGTGAATAAATATACCACTAGGAGTTTGTTTGATTTGAAGACCAAGAAAGAAAGTTAATTCTCCTATTAAATTCATTTCAAACTCACTAGTCATTAGTTTTCTAAACTCTTCACGCAAGGGTTCATTAGCCGATCCAAACACAATGCCATCCACATAAACTTGAACAAGTAAGAAATCATCATTAGATTCTTTTATAAACAAAGTAATAACGATCATACCCCTTTGAAAATCATTTTCCAACAAGAAGGCACTGAGTCTTTCATACCAAGCTCTAGGTGCTTGCCTAAGGCCATAGAGGGCCTTTGATAGTTTAAAAACATGATTAGGAAACTCTTTGCTTTCAAAATCAGGGGATTGAGCCACAAATACTTTTCTATCTATAAGACCATTAAGAAAAGCACATTTGACATCCATTTGAAACATTTTAAAGCCCTTGTGGGCAGGAAAGGCAAGAAGCAACCTAATTGCTTCCATTCTTGCTACTGGAGCAAATGACTCATCAAAGTCAATGCCTTCCTCTTGATCGTAACCTTGGACCACTGATCTAGCCTTGTTACGAACAACACTACCATCCTCACCCAATTTATTTTTGAAAATCCATTTTATACCGGTTATCTTTTTACCATTGGGATTCGGTACAAGGGTTCAAACCTCATTCTTTTCAAATTGAGATAGCACTTCTTCCATGGCTTTAACCCATGAGGGATCTTCAAGAGCTTGCTTCACATTGAAAGGTTCTAATTGGGACAAGAAGGCAACATTGCTTGGTTCCATTTGCTTCTTGGTTGAGGATCTAGTAGTTATGCCTTGTGAAGGATCACCAATGATGAATTCATGAGGGTAACCCTTCAAAAATTTCCATTCACGTGGCCTTTGATGGTTTTGCTTTGACTAGTTTCAGTTGGAAATTCTATTCTGGATTCTCTGGCTTGTTCAGGAGACAAAACAGAAATATCTCCTCCATTCTGAAGAGAAGTTTCTAGACAGACAAATTCAACACCTGAGACAGATTTGGAATTTTCTTGATTGGCTTGATGGTTCACATCAGTTTCACTACCTGCATCATCATCTAACACAACACTTGGAATAGAGTAAGAATCACAAAAAGACACATGTATGGATTCCTTAATTGTTCTATGTTCTTTGAGGTAAACCCTAAATGCTTTGCTAGTGGTGAGTATCCAACAAGCATTCCTTCATAAGATTTTAGATCAAATTTTCCAAGATTTTCTTTATTGTTAAGTACAAAACATTTGCATCCAAAAATATGGAAATACTTAATATTAGGTGGGGTTCCTTTCCAAAGCTCATATGGAGTTTTCTTTAAACCTTTTCTAATGATGGTTCTATTTAAAATATAATAAGCTGTGTTTACAGCTTCAGCCCACAAAAACTTTGGAACATCATTTTCTCAAAGCATTGTCCTAGTCATTTCTTGAAGGCTTCTATTCCTTCTTTCAACAATCTCATTTTGTTGAGGTATTCTTGGGCATGAAAAGTTATGTGCTATTCCAAATTCATCACAAAAATTTTCAAAATCTTGATTTTCAAACTCCTTTCTATGATCACTTCTCAAGTGGGCAATTTTTAAATCTTTTTCAATTTGGATCTTTTTGCAAAGAGAGGAGAAAGCATAGAACACATCATTTTTGTGAGCTAAGAAAGGAACCCAACCAAATCTAGAGCAATCATCCACCACTACCAAACCATAATATTTTCCTCCCAAACTTTGAGTTCTAGTGGGATTTAAAAGATTAATATGTAACATTTCCAATGGCCTTTTAGTGGAAATTCCATCTTTTGGTTTAAAAGATGATCTTACTTGTTTGCCTAGTTGACAAGCATCACAAGTAATATCTTTATCAAATTTAATATTTGGAATTCCTCTAACTAAATTCTTTTTAACAAGCTTAGAAATTTGGTACATGCTTGCATGTCCCAATTTCTTATGCCAAAGCCATTTTTCAGATTCAAGAGAGGTAAAACAAGTTACTTTTTTATCCTTTAAATCCTCTAAAGTTAATCCAGACACATTATTGCATCTTTTTGCTTCAAACAAAATATCATCGGATTTTTCACAAATAACCAAGCAATCCAATTTTCTAAAAATAACCAAATATCCAAGATCACACAATTGGCTAATGCTTAGTAGATTGTGATTTAATCCATCAACAAGCAAAACATCATTAATGAAAGAAGAGAAATTCTTACCCACTTTACCTATGGCCACTATTTTTCATTTTCTATTGTCACCGAAAGTAACAAAGCCTCCATCATACTCATCAAGCTTGATAAAGAATGTTGACTTTCCGGTCATATGCCTAGAGCACTGATGGATGAAATATTCTTATGCCGGATTAGAAATTTGCAATGAATCCAGTCGTGAGTATAGTCTAACCGACACGCAAATATCGCATCAAATAATTCTAAAATCTATGACCGAGAGTGTTGATCCCGGGTCGTTCTCCAGTTCTCCCTAGGAATTGCCTTAGAACGCACATCATTGATTAGGAAGTCTTTTGTAATTTTGAGAGTTGGTGCAAGAATTCAAACTAACAAAAGTAAACGACAATTAATTGAGATAAAAGCCTTGGCCAAGGGTGAGTATTGGAAGTTCCATCATTGTAGTTTCCTTCAATTGTGATAAGAATTAATTATTGCTTCACTTAGTTAACCCCCTAATAATGGAGGAAAGTCAAGTGAGAGTAACTAACTTGAGTCACAAGTCCTAGCCTAACCCTAGGGAAGTCTAGCTTTAGGGCACACCAAATCAATTAGAAATTCTCAATTCCTAATCAACAATTGATATCCACTACTCAGCTGTCTCCAATAATTCAACCCCTAAACCAAGTAAAAGAAATCTACTCCATACCTAGGGTTGTCATTTTCACAAATAATTGGTAGGCAATCAAAGAAGACATGATGAACTTGATAGAAAAGAGTTGAATTAAAGCTATCTAATTCAAGCAATCATCAACAATCAAGCAATTGAATGAAATTCCTCAATTCATTAACCAAAATTCAAAGTAACAAAGTCACAAATCTAGATCCAAGAGATTGAATCAAAGGAACACTAATTGAGAATAGAAGAAGAGTAGATCTACAACTTGTATCAAAGTAAAAGTGAATTAGCAATGGATTTCACCAAGAAATCAAAGCTGAATTGCAATGGAGAAAGTAAAATCCTAGAAAGAAGTTGGAGTTTCTCTCTCTAAAAGCCAAAATGTAACTAACTACCCAAAATATCTAGAATTATGTCTAATTGTCTCAATCTCCTTAATCCTTGGTCTTCTTATGCTCTTCCCGCCAGAATTCTACCCCAAAACAGGGTCTTCCCTTGCATGAAATCGCTGGTCACGTTTTCTTCTAAAAAATCACGTGCGGCTATCGGCGCGTATGGGCACAGTGCGCGTACGCGCCCCTGGGGCTTTTTGCGAGTGTGCGCACAGGCGCGCAGTGTGCGCGCGCGTCCAAGGATTTCTAGCCGAGCCATGTAAGTGCACCGGCTTCTCGTTCGGCTCCACTGCGCCGGCTCTGGGGGTGCACATCCGCGCGTACTGATGCGTGAGCATCTTTCCTATCTTTTCCTAGTGAATTTGCATTTAAATCGTTGAGTTTAATCAAGAATTAATTATCTTTTAGCCATTATGGATGCTACTTTGAGTCTTGTATAATTCTGTTTATTTTAGATAGCATTCAGATGGATTTGATGGAGTTTCTGCAGAGAAAGAGAAGAAACCAAGGAGCTGACCAGCGAGGAGCAACGTGTGCGCGTGCCTGATGCGTGCACGTGATTTGGAGCTGTCCATGGCGACGCGTGCGCGTACCTGACGCGTACGTGTGACACGCAAAAAAGACGATCGACGCGTAGGCGTGACTGACGCGTAAGCGTGATATGCGCAACATGCAGAATTCACAGGAAACGCTGGGGGCGATTTCAGGCTGAGTTTCAACCCAGTTTTTGGCCCAGAAACACAAACTAGAGCCAGGGGATAGCGGAGACTCAAGGGAGATTCACACATTATGGTTATGCCAACTCCAAGTTAGGCGTGGACCCTACGAAGCAAGTGGTCCCCATCCATCAATTGAAGACATGCTGATTGCTTTAATTAATTCTGATTTAAACTTTTATTTTTATTAAAAAGATAGGAAAAGATATTATTTTAGTTTTAGAAGATAGATTTTAAATTAATTAGGATTAGATATAAAAGGAGATTACAATTATTCCATTCGAGACCCCTGCTACCAAAATACATTTTATCAGAATCCTTATTTTCTTTGAACCATGAGCAACTAAACCTCCACTGTTAAAGTTAGGAGCTCTGTCTATTGTATGGATTGATTTTATTGTTTTTCTATTTTAATTCATGTATTGATTTATATTTAAGAATTGTTTTCATTCTTTATCTTATGAATTTAGGTGGAACGGAAGTATTACCCTCTTTCTAATTGAGTTCTTGTATAACTTGGAAAAGCTCTTTACTTGAACAACAGCTTGAAAACAACTTCTCATAAATTTCTAGTTTATCTGAATTTAACGGGATACATGACATATAATCCTTTTATATTTGGGTAATTAGGATTTCTGTGGCATATAAACTAGAATTAAACTTCACCCCCTAATTAGAATTAATTGACCAAGGAATTGGCTGTTGATGGAAGTTAGAGGAGACTAGAAAGGTCTAAGGAATTAGGGTCTAGTCACATATAGTTAGCCATGAATTGAATCTTACATGATTAATAAATAAATAAGAAAAGTCAATCCAGAAAATAAATAACTCTGAAGCCTTAACTGTTTCTCCATATATTATTCCCAACTTATTTACTTGCCTTTCTTTAATATTCTTGCTATTGTTTAACGTCTTTGAACTCTCAAACATTACTTTCTGTTTGCCTAACTAAGTAAATCAATTAACCATTGTTGCTTAGTCCTTCAATCCTCGTGGGATCGACCCTCACTCACCTGAGGTATTACTTGGTACGACCCAGTGCACTTGCCGGTTAGTTTGTGGGTTATAAATACCGCACCAAGTTTTTGGCGCCGTTGCCGGGGATTGATTGTGATTGACAACTACTGGTTGTTTGATTTCTTAGATTAGGCATTTTTGATTTAATTTCATTTAACTTATTTCTTTAAATTTAAAAAAAATTATTTTGATTTATTTTATTTTATTTTTTTCTTTTTTCTTAGTTTCTGAAATTAAGTTTGGTGTCCCCTTAGTTGTTTTATTCTTCCTAGTTATTTTATTTATTGAGTTTAAATTTCCTTTATGTTTTTTCTTATTTTCTTGCCTGTTTACCACATGGTGCGTTTAATTCTGTTTGGTGTTTTGTGCTAAGAAAAATAATGGAGAGAGATCACGTAGGTTACTACTCACACCCAAGGAGTGATTCATATTATTATGAATGGGAGAACTACCCAAATTTTGGTTGGTAAAGTCAAAACCAAAGAAACTTCAGTTCTCCATGTTTAAACTATCAAGAACCACCATCTCCATATTCATATCAAGAACCACCGTCTCCATATTCATACCAAGAACCATCACCTCTCTATCCATATTAAGAACCATCATCTTTCTACCCATATCAAGAGCCACTATCTTCCTATTCATACCAAGAACCATCATCTTTTTACTCTTATCAAGAATCATCATGTCCTTCTTATTCTTATCAAGAGCCACCATCTCTTTATTCATCTCAAGTACCATCAGATATTGAGCTTCTCATGAAAGAATTCATACATGATATAAAGACGAGTGTCAAAAATGTAGAGAAACATGTTAAGTCAATTATCAAGTCCTAGGAAGAGGAATAAGCAAATTCCTTCCCAAGAGATATAATGCAAGATCCTATAGAAGAAAGTGAGGAAATCAATCAAAGGAGTTCATACTCCAATGAATTAGAGAACTTTCTACCCTCACACATAGAAGAAGAGGAAGATGTACAAACAAAGGAGGTTGTAAGGGATGAAAACAATTATGGGAATTTATACTCTAATAAAGTAGAGACTAGCATAGGAAGTGAGTTTATTGAACCACCAATTCAAGAAATTTTTGATGAAGGGTACACTCTAATCATCACACAACACCCAAATTTGAAATCAAAGAAGTGAAGGAAACCAAGGTAAGCACTGAAAAGGGGCAATGTGACCAAGAAACAGAAGAAAATATCCATGAAAAAGAGAAGGTCAGAAAAAAATGACCCAACCTCTACACCAACAAACAAGGTGAATCAAGTTAATCACAATAAAAGAAGGCTTGTTCGGAGGAATTTATATCAAGAGGCACTAATTTTTACCTCTCCCCCCTTGGAGACATTTCTTTTAATCAACTGGAAGAAGAGGAAGAAAATTCAACAATCAAGTGTCAAGCTATTGACATTAAAGAAGCGCTTGTCGGGAGGCAACCCCATAATTTCGTATCCTTAGTTATTTTTCGTAGTAGTAGTTTTCTTAATTGTTTGATTTTTATTGAGTTTTTACTATTTTTCTGATCATGCAGCTATTTTATAACAGGAACCGAACACTTCAAGCGACAAAAAAAAATGAGCACACGAAGCGAAGAGTCGCTGATGCGTACGCGTCATGTGTGTGCGCATGAAAAATCAAATTGGACAGAGAGTTGAGCAGGAGTGGGGCTGGAACCATGCTGGGCGCATAAGTCGCATCACGCGTATGCGTCCCTAATGCGTGCGCGTCCTTTGCGCAAATGGCCACCCACGCGTGTGCGTCCCTGACGCGGACGTGTGACCCTCAAAAACGGCATCAATGAGTGTTTGGGCAGAGAGTTATGATGGCTTGGGGCTGGAAGTGTGCTAGAGGCACAAAGTTGATCACCCGTACGCGTCCCTGACGCGTGTGCATCCTTTCCTAATTGGCTATCCACGCGTGCGCGTGCATGACGTGCACGCGTCATCTGAAAATTTTGATTCCCAGACCACGCGAGCAGAAAGTTGTGCATGCGCGCGGCAGCTGATGAGCGGATAATTTATACGCTTTTTGGCATTGTTTTTAGGTAGTTTTAGTATGTTTTAGTTACTTTTTATTATATTTTTATTAGTTTTATTCAAAAATCACATTTTTGGACTTTACTATGAGTTTGTGTGTTTTTCTGTAATTTCAGGTATTTTCTGGCTGAAATTGAGGGACCTAAGCAAAAATCTGATTCAGAGGCTGAGAAAGGACTGCAGATGCTGTTGGATTCTGACCCTCCTGCACTCAAAAGTGGATTTTATGGAGCTACAGAAGCTCAATTGGCACGCTCTCAATTGATTTAGAAAGTAGACATCTTGGGCTTTCCATCAATGTATAATAGTCCATACTTTTCTTGAGATTTGATGGCCCAAACTGGCGTTTAAACGCCAGCCAGCATAAAATGCCGAAACTGGCACCAGAACTGGAGTTAAACGTCCAAACTGGCATCCAAGCTGGCATTTAACTCTAGAAAAGGCCCATGCACATGTAAAGCTCAATGCTCAGCCCAAGCACACACCAAGTGGGCACCGGAAGTGGATTTCTACACTATCTGCACTTAGTTACTTATTTTCTGTAATCCTTAGTAACTAGTTTAGTATAAATAGCACGTTTTACTATTGTATTTGCATCTATCTGAGGATCTGATCATCTTTATACTTTTAGATCATTTTAAGGAGGCTGGCCATTCGGCCATGCCTAGACTTTTTTCTCTTATATATTTTCTACGGTGGAGTTTCTACACCTCGTAGATTAAGGTGAGGAGCTCTGCTGTTCTTGACAGTCTCACAGATTTGGAAGAATTCAGCTAAGAACTGATGAGGATCTTCCAATAGAAGTCCATGAAACTTGCAATTCTGTTGCATTAGAGAAACTAATTGAGGCTTAAGCTCAAAGTTGTTTGCTCCAATGGCAGGGATTGAGATGCTTCTCCCATGGAAGTCGGGAGTAGGTACAGTAAAGTCACCCAGCACATTCCTTGCATTGTTGGAATTGTTGTTTTTGGCTGCCATGGCTTCTTCCTCCTTGAAGAGCTCTGTTAGGCCCTCTAGAGAGAGTTGTGCTTTAGCTTCTCTTAGTTTTCTCTTCAGGATCCTTTCAGGTTCAGGATCAGCTTGAACAAGTATGCCTTTATCTTTGCTTCTGCTCATATGAAAGAGAAGAGAACAAGAAAGTAGGGAATCCTCTATGTCACAGTATAGAGATTCCTTGAGGTGTCAGAGGAAAAGAAGAATAGAAGGAGGAAGTAGATAGAAGAGAATTCGAACATATAAAGAAAGAGGGAGTTCGAATTGTACCTTGAGGAGGAGTGTTAGTCCTTTAAATAGAAGGATGTGAGAAGAGGGGAAGAATTTTCGAAAATAAATTAAGAAGATTTTGAAATAATTAAAAAGAAATTTGAAAATTTGATTGAGATTTTCGAAAATTAAGATTGGGAAAGAAATTAAGTGATTTTTGAAAAAAAATTTGAAATTAGAAATCAAAAAGATATGATTGAGAGTTAATTTTGAAAAAGATGTGATTAAAAAGATATGATTGAGAAGATATGATTGAAAATCAAACTAAAAAGAGAAAGTTTTAAAATTAAAGTTGATTTACTTGACTAACAAGAAATTAGAAGATATGATTCTAGAATTAAAACTTTTTATCCTTTCTTAATAGGCAAGTAATAACTAGAAAATTTTGAAGTAAATCATTAATTATAACAAGGATTTTCGAAAATAATAAAAAAATAAAAAAATGCAAAGAAATTGATTTTGAAAAGATATGATTGAAAATATATGATTTGAAAAAGGATTTGATTTTGAAAATTTGAAAAAAAATATGAATTAAAAACAAAATCTTCCCTGTAGTGTCATCCTGGCGTTATGCCATTCTGGCGTTTAACGCCCAAAATCCTACCTCTTTGGGCGTTAAACGCCCAGCCAGGTACCCTGGCTGGCGTTTAAACGCCGATTTTCCTTCTTCACTGGGTGTTTTGAACTCCCAGCTTTTTCTGTTTGATTCCTCTGCTAATTGTTCTGAATCCTCAATTCTCTGTATTATTGACTTGAAAAGACATAGTTTTGAAAAAAAAAATTTGAATTTTTAATGATGACAAACAATAAAAATGCAACTAAGATCAAATAAACAATGTATGCAAGACACCAAACTTAAGATTTTTCATATAAGAGACACTAAGAAATTGAGAATGCATATGAAAAACAATAAAACACACAAAACAAGAGAATTTAAAGATCAGAGAAATGAAATCATCAAGAACAACTTGAAGATTAATGAAGAACAATATGTGTAAATTCGAAAAATGCAAGAAGAAGAAAGTCATGCAATTGACACCAAACTTAAAAATTAATACTAGACTCAAACAAGAAACATAAAATATTTTTGGTTTTTATGGTTTTATAAATTTTTTGTGACTTTCGAAACTTATATGGAAAAGAAAATAAAGAGGTTCAAAACTTTTAATGAGAATTCCAGGAATCATGCAATGTTAGTCTAAAGCTTCAGTCTAAAAAGATTAGACATGTTTGGCCAAGCTTCAGCAGGACATTACATTCAGTAGCTAAATTGATGAGAATCAATCAGCTTTTGTGATGCTAAGAACACCACCTTGAAACTCTAGAATTCATTCTTAAAATTTCTAAAAAGTACCTAATCTAAGCAACAAGATGAACCGTCAGTTGTCCAAACTCGAACAATCCCCAACAACGGCGCCAAAAACTTGGTATGCGAAATTGTGATCATCAACAATGGCGCCAAAGGACTTGGAGCTCTTAAACGTGAATCACACTTTGTCATAATTCCGCACAACTAACCAGCAAGTGCACTGGGTCGTCCAAGTAATAAACCTTACGTGAGTAAGGGTCGATCTCACGGAGATTGTCGGCTTGAAGCAAGCTATGGTCACATTGTAAATCTTAGTCAGGCGAATTCAGATGGTGATGGAGAATTGATAATTAAAAGATAAATAAAACATAAAATAAAGATAGAGATACTTATGTAATTCTTTGGTTGGAATTTCAGATAAGCGTATGAAGATGCTTTATTCCTCCTGAACCTCTGCTTTCCTATTGCCTTCTTCCAATCATTCATACTCCTTTCCATGGCAAGCTTTATGTTGGGCATCACTGTTGTCAATGGTTACTTCCTGTCCTCTCAGTGAAAACGTTCCAAATGCGCTGTCACCGCACGGCTAATCATCTGTCGGTTCTTGATCATGTTGGAATAGGATCCATTGATCCTTTTACGTCTGTCACACGCCCAACAATCGCGAGTTTGAAGCTCGTCACAGTCATCCCTTCTTAGATCCTACTCAGAATACCACAGACAAGGTTTAGACATTTCGGATCTCAGGAATGGCTGCCAATAATTCTAGCCTATACCACGAAGGTTCCAATCTTAGATTAGAAACCCAAGAGATACACATTCAAGCTTGTTTGCATGTAGAACGGAAGTGGTTGTCAATGACGCGTTCATAGGTGAGAATGGTGATGAGTGTCACATAATCATCACATTCATCATCTTCTTGGGTGCGAATGAATATCTTGGAGAAGAAATAGACTTGAGTTGAATAGAAAAACAATAGTACTTTGTATTAATTCATGAAGAACAGCAGAGCTCCACACCTTAATCTATGGTGTGTAGAAACTCCACCGTTGAAAATACATAAGAACAAGGTCTAGGCATGGCCAAATGGCCAGCCTCTAAACATGTCTAAGATAGCATAAGGCTTCTCAAAGATCCAAAGTATGAAAATACAATAGTAAAAGGTCCTATTTATAGAAAACTAGTAGCCTAGGGTTACAGAAATGAGTAATTAATGTAGAAATCTTCTTCCGGGCCCACTTGGTGTGTGCTTGGGCTAAGCATTGAAGCTTCCATGTGTAGAGACTTTTCTTGGAGTTAAACGCCAGCTTTTGTGCCAGTTTGGGCGTTTAACTCCAGCTTTTGTGCCAGTTTTGGAGTTAAACGCCAGAATTCTTGAGTTGACTTGGAACGCCTGTTTGGACCATCAAATCTTGGGCAAAGTATAGACTATTATATATTTCTGAAAAGCCCAGGATGTCTACTATCTAACGCAATTAAGAGCGTGCCAATTGGGCTTCTGTAGCTCCAGAAAATCTACTTTGAGTGCAGGGAGGTTAGAATCCAACAGCATCTGCAGTCCTTTTTCAGCCTCTGAATAAGATTTTTGCTCAGGTCCCTCAATTTCAGCCAGAAAATACCTGAAATCATAGAAAAATACACAAACTCATAGTAAAGTCCAGAAATGTGATTTTTAAATGAAAACTAATAAAAATATAATAAAAACTAATTAAAATATACTAAAAACATACTAAAAATAATGCCAAAAAGCGTATAAATTATCCGCTCATCACTATGCATGCATACATATATCATGAGGTCTTTCCTTAGGTTGTAATGGGGTTAGGGTTAAGGTAGGGTTAGGCTAAGTGGGCTAATAAATTGAATTCTTTGATTAACTTAAGCTCCTCTCCTAACCTATATAACATCCTATACAATTATGTACTATCCTAACTACCCATTCCTCACTCTTTCACATACTCATGCATTACTTTTCATCATTACACATATGCATTGATTGTCTTTAAGCCTTTCTTTGGAGGCATTTTGTCCCCTTTTTATTGTTTTTTTCCTTTTTTTTTTCTTTTCCTTCTATGCATATATTTTTTTTCCCTTTCTTTTCCTTTCCATATTTTTTTTCTTTTATTATTATTAATTGTTTTTTTTTCAATCAAATTTTTTTTCTTTCTTTCAAAACTACATACAAGATCATCAATGCATAAGGTTTAACATTTGATTAATGCATGAGTATGTATCCACTTCCTGATATTTTTGACAAAATCAACAACATGCTCTTACCTCAACCAATGTCCCCCCCCCCCATTTTTCCGCACTTGAATGACACACACACTCTAGCCTAAGCTTTTCAAGGATTCAAATAGGGACATTCATGGTTTTGCACTTTTGGCTTGTAATGTGCTAAAATTAAGAATAAGTGGGTTAAGCGTAGGCTCAAAGTTAGTTGCAAAGGTTGTTATAAGGTAAGGTCATTTGGGTAAGTGGCTAAGTAAATTGATGGCATCAATCATGTACATGCATTCATACATATAACAATGGACATATAGAGTCAAACAAATTAAGGATCACCATCATAGAGAGAGGCTAATGCACACAAGAAGGAAGGTAAGTGGCTAAAAGATGTAGCCACGCAGTTAGGCTCAAAATTCACTTGCTTGTGTTCTTGGCTCAAATTCAATGTTCCAAATTACATTCTTCAAACAAGTTTAGCATCAAGAAATTTCAAAATTTTCAAAATTGGTAGGGTTGCCCTAAAATTCTAGCTTCCTAGAAAAGAAGTCATTACTCTAACCAAGTGGACTTATTAAGATATAACTATCATGCAAAGGATGTCAAAAAGTGAAAAACCTAATCATGCAATCTATACTAATTAATAAAAGAGATTCAAAGTTTATTTGGGTGTTACCTATGGAGACCGGTCGGCCGACCGACCTCCTCACACTTAGAAGTTGGCATGGTCCTCCGTGCCTTGAGTGAGACGCAGTGGTTGATCGGCTTCCGAGTGTCCATCATCCCCTTCATTATCACTATCTTCATTGTCAGTGCCGGTGGACGTGGAAATTTCCGGTTCTTCATAGGTGGTGCTAGGCAACTTAGAAGCTTCTTGACAAAAGTGTATTGGCGTTGGTTTCACCGCTCAAACCGATCGAGCTTCTTGTGGAGGTTTTCTATGCGTTGCAAGGATGATTTTGGTGGTGCGGTTGAAGTGGTGGGAGTGCTCGTGGGGATGGAAAAATTCGGGTCCTCGGTGTCCGCCGGAGGGTTGAGGTACCTTGAAAGAGCTGAAGATTGATGGTTTAGAGGTTATAGTAAACTCTGGTTGTAAGTATAGTTACTAAACCAAGCAATCAACCTTTCTTACAAACGTTTTGGTTGTCACAAGTAACAAACCCCTAAATAAATTGTTAACCGAAGTATTCAAACCTCGGGTCGTCTTCTCAAGGAACTGCAGGGAAGTATGCTCTTATTATTGGTTATGGAGATTGTAAATTTGGGGTTTCAAGAATGAGGAACAAATATGACAAATAATTTAAATGGCAATTAAGAATAAATAAATATTGTAAAGCAAACTTTTGGGCAAGGTATGAGAAATTGGAAGTCCAGACTTAGTTATCCTTATCAATAACAATGAAAGTCGAATCTTAATTCCACTTGGTCAACCTTTACTAAAATAAAGGAAAGTCAAGGGACTAATTAGTTTGATCTCGAATCCTAATGATTTCCTAAGAAAAGGTTGGGATTATCGAAGCTCAATTCAATTAGCAAAGATAACAGTTATCAATTATGTTGAGATAAGATAACTCCTGAGTTACTGCTTTCTTAACCAAGACCAAAAGAGGAAAAAGTAAATTTGCTGGAATAAAAATGCCTTCAGATGTAAAGCAACAATAACATAAATTAAAGAAAGCAATCATAAATTGAAATACCTCAAATAGCATCAATAAAGGAAATCATAATCTAACATGAAAAGTTCATAAACTAAATTGGAAAAAAAATAAAAATAAAGAACCTGGGATTGAGAGTTACTCCTAAAACTAAGAGAAGTCCTAAATCCTACGAGAGAGAGAGAGAGGAGAGAACCTCTCTCAAAACTAGATCTAAAACATAGGAAATAACTAAATTGGCGAGCTCTTTCTGAATGGATGCATTTTCTCACTTCATAACCTCTGGTCTATGCCTTCTAGACTTGGATTTGGGCCAAAAAGGGCTTCAGAATTCGCTATGAGCGTTTTCTGCAATTTCTGGTGCGTGGCCTCTGTCACGTGTCCGCGTGGGTCACGCGGTCGTGTCATTCTGAGCTTTCCTTGTTACGCGGTTGCGTCATTCATGCGACCGCGTCATGTGCGTTCTGCTTAAGGCACGCGATCGCGTCAGTCATGCGGCCGCGTCTCTGCTTCTTTGCGCTTGGCATGCGTCCGCGTCGCCCATGCGATCGCGTGGATGCCAGTTTCTTCAGAAGTTCCGTTTTGTGCTTTCCTTCCATTTTTATTTGTTTCCTTTCCATCCTTTAAGTCATTCCTACCTTAGAAGATCTGAAAACTACTCAACACACTAATCACAGCATCGAATGGGATTAAAGGTGATTAAAATAATTAATTTAAAAGCATAGGAAACATGTTTTTCACATACATCACATAATAAGGAAGGGAAAGTAAAACCATGCAATTAACATGAATAAGTGGGTGAAGGATTGAATAAATCACTCAACTAAGCACAAAATATATCATAAAATATGGGTTTACCATACCTCCCGGTTGGAACAATATCGCCATCTATCGGGATCATGGTCCTCCAATCCTTAGTCTCTTGGGGAACACCGGCTGCGACAACTAAGTCGGTCACCAAAGCGGGGAAGGGTAGGTTTCCTTTAGCGTGGATGCGGCCCATAGCTTGGCAAATGAGATGGGGAATATGCACCGGTCTCTCTGTGAGGACACACCAAACCAACAAGGCTAACTCGGCAGTGATAGATGAGCCATGGGTGCTTGGAAGCACATAGTGGGCTAGAATTTGGGCCCATGCCTGAGCCTCCCTGGTGAGAAAATGTGTGGTGATGCCCTTGGGACGGGGTCTCATCCTTCCCCAAATCCAGAATGATCCGGGTATGGCAATGACCTTGAGGACGGCATCCTAATCAAACCAATATTCGCATCATGCCGACAAAATCTCTTGATATGCATCAACCCCTTCCGCTAACGGTCCGGTCTTAAGCACACTTTGAATGGCCTCCTCTGTGACGGGAACTTGTCTTCGACGCAAAAATACCGATGCAAGGGATGATGAGTGGTAATTGATGTAAAATTTCACTACCCAGGACAAGTTTGCTTCGCGTGGCTTTCTAAATAGGAACTCCCATTGCCGCCGCTCGATGCAGGGCATCACAAGTGGAATGACATGAGCCAGAGGGGCTAGAAGAGGCTCCGCATGATAGTTCCTTTCTTTGATCAAGGGGTGGACAAGTTCGCAGTATAGGTTAGGGAACTTGTTCGGATCCCTTGCTGGGTTGTCCTTTTCCAAAACATCAATGTTAGCAACGCTCCTTATCTTATTGAGGAGGGGCTTGGCTCTAGGCGCTTGGTGTGCTTTGCTAGTGGACTGGGGAGGTGCCTTCTTGGATGCCTTTCCTTGGTCTCTTTTGATAACCATCCTAGAAAAGATGGGAAAGGTGATGAGATTAAACTCAAAGAAGCACCAAGAAATAATAATCATGCAAGTGATAAAGAATAAGAGAATAAGTGACTTAGATACATGACAGCTGCAACATGTAACTAAGGCGACAATTAAAATCATGGCCAATCACTAGCATGTGATGTAGGAGTGATATAGGCATGCAAGCAAGAAGAATGAGGGGCACACACTCTCAACATCCATAACAAGAGATAAGAGTTAAGGGATGAGCATGTAGGAATTAAGCAACAAAAGTAGTAAGCTCAATCCACATATGAACAAGCAAGTGAATGAGAAAGAACACGAAATGGAGAACACTAAGTCAAATTTAACTCAAAAGATCATGTATGCCTTTCATCAAACACTTGATGTGCATCCCTTTTTGTGATAAAAATAGAGTAAAGGGGACAATGTAATATCCTACAAAGCATCATCAATCATCATAGCATACCACACATTTTGCTAAGCAAAGAGTAATCCAACTCATCAAAACAAAAGTAATCCCCACTTTTAACACCCATAAGAAAATGAAAAAGAAAGAAAATCCAACAAACAAGCAAAACATGAATGAAAACTAACTAAGAGGAAGAGTAAGGGAATGCACTAATGCAAGGAAGAAAGAAAAGAGAGAGCTAAGCAAGAAAAAGGAAGAGTGAGGGATACCTTGAGAAGAAGACGAGAAATGGGGTATGTAAGTGAGAGAGGAGGTAATGAGGAGTATGGGAGAGGAGAAGGAAAAGAGAGGTGTGGGACTGCCGGAGGTGGTGGTTACCGCCGGTGGAGGTCGGAGGAAAGGTGGTAGAAGTGGTGGGAAGGGGTAGAAGTGAAGAAGAAGGATGAACGTGAGAAGAGGGAAGAAAATTGAAAAAGAGGCGCGCTATTATGTAGTTGGGTCGCGAGACTGGCGCGCGCGCGCCATGCACGCGTGCGCGTGCATGGGCAAAATGCAGCATGGATGCGGACGTGTCTAGTGCGCGTACGCGTGAAGTGGATGGTGTGCAGGTGCACGCGTGAGCGCTAGGTGCGCTCGCGCATGCGTCTGGGTTGTGCCCTTAGCACAATGTGAGCACAACTTTGGATCAACTCTCGGGAAAAAGTACTAGAGAATGAATTTGCACGATCGACGCGAACGCGCACGGTGTGCTTACGCATCGATGTGCATATCGTCCGAGGTGCGCGTGCGCGCCAGGAGTGCATACGCGTGAGTTGAGTCAAGCTATAGGCATAATATCACCACAACATTGGCACAACTCTCGGGAAAGTAGCCCAGGATTGCAGGTGGCACCATCGGCGCATGCGCGATTAAGGTCATGGGCGCGTATGCACCAGGTGCGCGCAAGCGTGAGCAGCGTTGTGCCTGGGGCTCAGCGTTGGCCCAAAATTGGCACAACTCTCTAGAAAATGACCCAGGAGCTGTGAGTGCCCTATGGATGCGTACGCGTATAGTGCGCGTACGCGCGCCCCCTAACGAGAGGACTTTTTCTAGTAAAGAATTTTATAAAAATAATCACGTTGCAAGTATAGTTTCTAAACTAACAGAAAATTCTTTCATACAAACAAATTTGGTTGTCACTTAAGCAAACCCAATAAAAATAAACCGAAGTATTTAAACCTCGGGTCGTCTCTCAAGGAATTGCAGGAAAGTATGATTTATTATTGGTTATGGAAAAGGGTATATTTTTGGGTTTTTGAAATAGGGAACAGGAAAGTAAATTGGCAGGAAATTAAATTAATAACTAGAAAAACTCTTGGCAAGGTATGAGAACTGGAAATCCCATCCTAGTTATCCTTATCAGGTGTGATGAGAATTATAATTGCTCTCACTTAGTTAACCCTTACTAAATAAAGGAAAGTCAAGTGGACTAATCAATTTGATTCCTCAAGTCCTAGTCAACTCCTATGAAAAGACTAGCTTTAGAGGGATCCAAATCAATCAGCAATTCCCAATTTTCAATTAACAGTTGAGTCTGACAACTCAAGTGTCACTAATTACTCAACCAAAGCCAAAATGGAAAAATCCAAATTATTTATATCATAAATAGAAGAAAGCAACCATAAATCTGAAATACCTTGAATTGTATTAAATAGGAACTCAAATTAAACATAGGAATTCATAAACCAATTTGGCAACATAAGGAATCAATAAGGGAAAATAGATAAAGTAGAATACTAAGACAATTAAAAGTAGAAAAGAAATTAAATTAAGGAACATTGAACCTGGAATTGAGAAGGAATGAACCATAAACTAAGAGAAATCCTAAATCCTAAAACCTAAGAGAGAGGAGAGAGCCACTCTCTCTAAAAACTACATCTAAAACCTAAAATTGTGAGTAATGAATGTTGTATCAATGAATGGATTGATTCCCCACTTTGTAGGCTCTAATTTGTGTTTTCTAGGACAAAAACTGGGTCAGAAACAGCTCAGAAATCGCTCTCAGCAATTTCTGATACGTCAAGCACGCTGCAAAGTCACGCGTACGCGTCGTCCACACGTACGCGTGGATTGCATTTTTTCCAGGTCACGCGTGCGTGTCACCTATCCTCGGGGCAGCTATTGCAAATTATATATCGTTGCAAAGCCCCAGATGTTAGCTTTCCAACGCAACTGAAACCACCTCATTTGGACCTCTGTAGCTCAAGTTATGATCGATTTAGTACCAAGAGGTCAGGCTGGACAGCTTTAGCAGTTCCTTCAATTTCTTAGATTCCTTCCACTTTTGCATGCTTCCTTTCCATCCTCTAAGCCATTCTTGCCCTGTAAACCCTGAAAACACTTAACACACATATCAAGGCATCGAATGGTAATAATAAATGATTAAACATAGCAAATTTAAAGCCAAAGAAGCATGTTTTCAATCATAGCACAAAATCAGGAAGGAAAATGTAAACTCATGCAAATTGTATGAATAAGTGTGAGAATAATAGATAAAATTCACTAGATTAAGCACAGGATAAACCCTAAAAATGGGGTTTATCAACCTTCCCACACTTAAACATTAGCATGTCCTCATGCTAAGCTCAAGAGAAACTATAAAGGAGTGAAGAGGAATGGTAAAATGTATGAAATGCAACCTATCTATATGAATGCAACTAAATGAAAAATGCTTTTATCTACTTGGTTAAAAGTAAACAAATCTTTTAGAAACAAATATGAATTGGATTTTACTAATTCAAATCACAAAATAAAGTACAAGTAAACTTGCAGAAGAAAATAGCTCATGAAAGCCGGGAACAAAGAATCGAGCATCGAACCCTCACTGGAAGTGTATGCACTCTAATCGCTCAGGTGTTTAAGGTTCGATCTCTCAATTCTCTAGTAATCTTGCTTTCTAAGGCTTGTTCTTCATCTACCAATCAACAAAAATTTAATACACAAATACACATATCAAGAGGTCTTTTAAGGGTTGTAATAGGGTTAGGGTCAAGGTAGGATTGTATTTGGCCAAGTGGACTAAAATCTGAATTCTTAATTAACTTAAACTTTTCCCACCTAACTTAAGACAATCCATGTAATCACAATACAAAATCTAACTACCCATTTACTATGTTTACCATATATTAATGCATCCGATTTTGAGTATAGTACATATGCATTGCTTTCACCATTTACTTTGGGGCATTTTGTCCCCTTTTTACTTATTTGCTCTTTTTCTTTTCTTTTTCTCTCTTCTTTTTCTTTTATTTTTATTTATTTATTTATTTTTTTTCTTTTATTTTTCTCAATGCATATGATTAAATTATTGAATTCATTGAACATGTCCTAAACATTTCTTTCACATTTTCATAAAGATATATAATACCTAATTCTTAAACCAATGTTTCCAAACCCAACTTTCCCCACACATAATTCATGAGCACTCTCACTAGTCTAAGCTAACCAATGATTCAAATTAAGGACATTATTATTTTCCGCTTAGAGTTAGTGATGAGCTAAAGTAAAGAACAAAATGGTATAATAGGCTCAAAATTGGTTTGTAAGGGATAATGAAAGGTAAGGCCATATAGGTATGTAAGTTTAGTGAAATAAGGCCTCAATCATGTAAGTGTATGCATACCTCAAATAATAGAAATATAGAATTAAGCAAGACAAATATCACAATTTTAGAGAGAAAAACACACACCAAAAATAAAATATTGGATGATAAAATGCAACCAATCAATTAGGCTCAAAATCTCACTGGTTTTAAATGTTCGAGCTCTAAACCATGTTCCAGAATAATATTTCTTCAAACAAGTTTAACAAAAGTTTTAATTCAATTTAGTGAAATACTCTAAAAAGTTTCTTGAAGAAGAAACTATTACTTCAACCAAGTAGTGGTAAAATATGCACAAAATGTAACAAACATGCAATCAAACATGCAAATGCAACAACTAACTACAAAGAAAATTTAAACATTGGTGATGAGAGGAAAATAACTAACCCACGGAAGTCGATATCGACCTCCCCACACTTAAAGATTGCACCGTCCTCGGTGCATGCTAAGATGTGCAAGTGGACGGGCTGCTACAACTGACGTCTTTCTCTAAAGATTGTGCAGATAGACTTGTCTGTTGCCCCATGTAAAAGGTTTATGTTTCCCTTCCTCTGTGGCCATCCTGAAAGAAGAGGAAAAAGAAAAAAAGTAACCCAAAAACAAAGATAGGAAACAAATAAAATATGGTTGGGTTAATGCCAAATGATGAGAGTCTCAACTACATGGTAGCTACAACAGGCAAGTGAGAAAATAGTATAAGCATATGACATATCAATAGTGCAAAAATTGCAACAATGGGGAAGAAATAGTAGGTAATGAAAGACAATATAAATCCATGTCAATACAAAAAGTGTACAAGTATCATAAAAGATTAGCAATGACTTAAATAATATTACCTAATCAGAATAAACAAGTCATGAAGCACCAGAGTAATGAAAGAAAAGATGCAACAGTTGAATAAGAAAATTTAACACCAATAATTTTGGCAGTAAAGAATTTTATAAAAATAATCACGTTGCAAGTATAGTTTCTAAACTAACAGAAAATCCTTTCATACAAACAAATTTGGTTGTCACTTGAGCAAACACAATAAAAATAAATCGAAGTATTTAAACCTCGGGGTCGTCTCTCAAGGAATTGTAGGGAAGTATGATTTATTATTGGTTATGGAAAATGGTATATTTTTGGGTTTTTGAAATAGGGAACAGGAAAGTAAATTGGCAGGAAATTAAATTAATAACTAGAAAAACTCTTGGCAAGGTATGAGAATTGGAAATCCCATCCTAGTTATCCTTATCAGGTGTGATGAGAATTGTTATCGCTCCGACTTAGTTAACCCTTACTAAATAAAGGAAAGTCAAGTGGACTAATCAATTTGATTCCTCAAGTCCTAGTCAACTCCTATGGAAAGACTAGCTTTAGAGAGATCCAAATCAATCAGCAATTCCCAATTCTCAATCAACAGCTGAGTTTGACAACTCAAGTATCACCAATTACTCAACCAAAGCCAAAAGGGAAAAAATCCAAATTATTTATATCATAAATAGAAGAAAGCAACCATAAATCTGAAATACCTTGAATTATATTAAATAGGAAATCAAATTAAGCATAGGAATTCATAAACCAATTTGGCAACATAAGTAATCAATAAGGGAAAATAGATAAAGTAGAATACTAAGACAATTAAAAGTAGAAAAGAAACTAAATTAAGGAACATTGAACCTGGAATTGAGAAGGAATGAACCACAAACTAAGAGAAATCCTAAATCCTAAAACCTAAGAGAGAGGCTCTCTCTAGAAACTACATCTAAAACCTAAATTTGTGAGTAATGAATGTTGTATCAATGAATGGATTGATTCCCCCACTTTGTAGCCTCTAATCTGTGTTTTCTGGGTCAAAAAATGGGTCAGAAATAGCCCGAAAAGCGCTCCCAGCAATTTCTGATATGTCCAACACGCTGCAAAGTCACGTGTACGCGTCGTCCACGCGTACGCGTCATCCACGCGTACGCGTGGATTGCATTTTTTCCAGGTCACGCGTCTGTGTGATCCACACGTGCGTGTCACCTATCTTCGGAGAAGCTATTGTAAATTATATATCGTTGCGAAGCCCCAGATGTTAGCTTTCCAACACAACTAGAACCGCCTCATTTGAACCTCTGTAGCTCAAGTTATGATCGATTTAGTACCAAGAGGTCAAGCTAGACAGTTTTAGCAGTTCCTTCAATTTCTTGTATTCCTTCCACTTTTGCATGCTTCCTTTCCATCCTCTAAGCCATTCCTGCCCTGTAAACCCTGAAAACACTTAACACACATATCAAGGCATCGAATGGTAATAAGAGATGATTAAACATTGCAAATTTAAGGCCAAAGAAGCATGTTTTCATTCATAGCACAAAATCAGGAAGGAAAATGTAAACTCATGCAAATTGTATGAATAAGTGCGAGAATAATGGATAAAATCCACTAGATTAAGCACAGGATAAACCCTAAAAATGGGGTTTATCACCAAATCTAAAGCATTGAGAATAAGATTTACAAAAAAGAGAAGAGTCATTGAAAAGAGTTGGCCACCAAAATCCACAATCTAGGATTTTCCTTACCGTTCTTTGAGGTCCATAATGGCCTCCTCCTTCGGAGGAGTGGCAAGCTTCCAAGATTGAGTGAAATTCAGTTTGTGGAA
Organism: Arachis hypogaea; assembly: GCF_003086295.3. NCBI lineage: Eukaryota > Viridiplantae > Streptophyta > Magnoliopsida > Fabales > Fabaceae > Arachis > Arachis hypogaea. The sequence goes on from NC_092047.1 coordinate 45,677,939, forward strand.
TGCACCTCTAAATTACTTGATCTGCTCCACATCTCCAAAGGTATGTGTCATCCCACACATAGTATTTGGATTTGCTTTTTAGCTTATCCTTTTGATGTTTGGAGAGATTGGGAGGAAAGGTGCGAGACACCAAGTAATTCACAATTGGTGCATACCAAGGAATAACTTCCGAGATTGCTTGCAAGCCCTCAAAGGAAAAAGAATCATTAATAGGAGTGGTATCGCCTTTGGTGTGTTCAAGGCGACTTAAGTGATCCGCCACTAGGTTTTGCAAACCACTCCTATCTTTAATTTCCAAGTCAAATTCTTGCAACAATAAAACCCATCTAATCAATCTCGGTTTGGATTCCTTCTTAGCGAACAAATACTTTAACGCCGCATGATCCGAGTACACTACCACCTTAGAACCAAGTAGATATGCTCGGAACTTGTCCAAGGCGAAAACTATAGCCAATAGTTCTTTTTCGGTGGTAGTGTAGTTAGATTGGGCTCCATCTAGTGTTTTTAATGCATAGGCTATGACATATGGATTCTTACCCTCGCGTTGTGCTAACGCGGCTCCCATGGTAAAATTTGAAGCATCACACATTATTTCGAATGTCCGACTCCAATCCGGCCCTCGCACGATGGGAGCTTGGGTCAATGCTACCTTGAGCTTATCAAAAGCCTCCATGCACTCCTTGCTTAGATCAAACTCAATGTCCTTTTGGAACAATCTTGAGAGAGGCAATGCTACCTTGCTAAAGTCCTTTATAAATCTTCGATAAAATTCTGCATGTCCAAGGAATGAACGGACCTCCCTCTCGGAGGATGGGTAAGGAAAGCTAGATATAACATTGATCCTTGCCGGATCTACAGAAATACCATCTTTGGAAACAATATGTCCTAAAACAATGCCTTGCCTAACCATAAAATGGCATTTCTCAAAATTCAAGACAAGGTTGGATTTAGTACATCTTTCCAAAACTTTTTCAAGGTTATCCAAGCAATGATCAAAAGAATCACCATATACCGTGAAGTCATCCATGAATACCTCCATGCATTGCTCTAGAAAATCTGCAAATATGCTCATCATTCACCTTTGGAAAGTTGCCGGTGCATTGCATAGGCCAAATGGCATATGCTTGTAGGCATAAGTTCCAAAGGGGCAAGTAAATATTGTTTTTTCTTGGTCCTCTAGAGCAATGTGTATTTGGAAGTACCCCGAATAGCCATCTAGAAAGCAATAATAAGGTTTACCGGATATCGATCAAGCATTTGATCGATAAACGGAAGTGGAAAATGATCTTTTCTAGTGGCCGAGTTCAACCTTCGGTAGTCTATTGGTGCACGAAATTGTGATCATCAATGGCGCTAACAACTTGGTACGCACAATTGTAATCTCAACTCTTTATCACAACTCCACACAACTAACCAGCAAGTGCACTGGGTTGTCCAAGTAATAAACCTTACGTGAGTAAGGGTCGATCCCACAGAGACTGTCGGCTTGAAGCAAGTTATGGTCATCTTGTAAATCTCAGTCAGGCAGATTCAAATGGTTATGGAGGATTGATAATTAAAAGATGAATAAAACATAAAATAAGATAAAGATACTTATGTAATTCATTGTTAGGAATTTCAGATAAGCGTATGGAGATGCTTTGTTCCTTCTTAACTTCTGCTTTCCTATTGCCTTCTTCCAATCATTCATACTCCTTTCCATCGCAAGCTGTATGTTGGGCATCACTGTTGTCAATGGCTACTTCCCATCCTCTCAGTGAAAATGGTCCAAATGTGCTGTCACCGCATGGCTAATCAGCTGTTGGTTCTCGATCATGTTGGAATAGTATCCATTGATCCTTTTGCGTCTGTCACTACGCCCAACACTCGCGAGTTTGAAGCTTGTCACAGTCATCCCTTCCCAGATCCTACTTGGAATACCACAGACAAGGTTTAGACTTTCTGAATCTCAAGAATGACCGCCAATGATTCTAGCCTATACCACGAAGGTTCTAATCTTAGATTAGAAACCCAAGAGATACACATTCAAGCTTAATTGCATGTAGAACGGAAGTGGTTGTCAGGCACGTGTTCATAGGTGAGAATGGTGATGAGTGTCACGGATCATCACATTCATCATGTTGAAGAACGAATGGATATCTTAGAACAGAAATAGGCTTGAGTTGAATAGAAAAACAATAGTACTTTGCATTAATTCACGAGGAACAGCAGAGCTCCACACTTTAATCTATGGTGTGTAGAAACTTCACCGTTGAAAATACATAAGTAAAAATAGTCTAAGCATGGCTGAATGGCCAGCCTCAAAGATCTAAGGACTAAACGTCCACCAATTCCCTGAAATACAATAGTAAAAGGTCCTATATATAGAGAACTAGTAGCCTAGGGTTACAGAAATAAGTAAATGATGCAGAAATCCACTTCCGGGCCCACTTAGTGTGTGCTTGGGCTGAGCATTGAAGCTTTCATGTGTAGAGACTTTTCTTGGAGTTAAACGCCAGCTTTTGTGCCAGTTTGGGCGTTTAACTCCAGCTTTTATGCCAGTTCTGGCGTTTTGATGCCAAAATTTTTATGCTGACTTGGAACGCCAATTTGGGCCATCAAATCGCGGGCAAAGTATAAACTATTATATATTGCTGGAAAGCCCAAAATGTCTACTTTCTAATGCAATTAAGAGCTCGCCAATTGGGCTTCTGTAGCTCCAGAAAATCCACTTCGAGTGCAGGGAGGTCAGAATCCAACAGCATCTGCAGTCCTTTTTTAGCCTCTGAATTAGATTTTTGCTCAGGTCCCTCAATTTCAGCCAGAAAATACTTGAAATCATAGAAAAACACACAAACTCATAGTAAAGTCTAGAAATATGATTTTTATTTAAAAACTAATAAAAACATAATAAAAATTAACTAAAATATATTAAAAACATACTAAAAACAATGCCAAAAGGCGTATAAATTATCCACTCATCACAACACCAAACTTAAATTATTGCTTGTCCCCAAGCAACTAAAAATCAAATAGGATAAAAAGAAGAGAATATACAATGAATTCCAAAAACATCTATGAAGATCAGTCTTAATTAGATAAGCGGTGCTATTAGCTTTTTGCTTCTGAACAGTTTTGGCATCTCACTTTATCCTTTGAAGTTCAGAATGATTGGCATCTATAGGAACTCAGAATTCAGATAGTGCTATTGATTCTCCTAGTTCAGTATGTTGATTCTTGAACACAGCTATTTTATGAGTCTTGGCAGTGGCCCTAAGCACTTTGTTTTCCAGTATTACTACCGGATACATAAATGCCACAGACACATAACTGGGCAAACCTTTTCAGATTGTGACTCATCTTTGCTAGAGTCCCCAATTAGAGGTGTCCATAGCTCTTAAGCACACTATTTTTGCTTTGGAACACGAATTTAACCGCTTAGTCTCAAGCTTTTCACTTGATACCTTCACGCCACATGCACATGGTTAGGGACAGCTTGGTTTAGTCGCTTAGGCCAGGATTTTATTCCTGTGGGCCCTCCTATCCACTGATGCTCAAAGCCTTGGATCCTTTTTATTTCACCCTTGCCTTTTGGTTTAAAGGGCTATTGGCTTTTTCTGCTTGCTTTTTCCTCTTTATTTTCTCTCTTTTTTTCGCCTATTTTTTCTGCAAGCTTTTCACTGTTTTTTCTTGCTTCAAGAACTATTTTTATGATTTTTCAGATTATCAATAACATTTCTCCTTTTCCATTATTCTTTCAAGAGCCAACAATTTTAACATTCATGAACAATAATTTCAAAAATATGCACTGTTCAAGCATTCATTCAGAAAAGCAAAAAGTATTGCCACCACATCAAAATAATTAAACTGTTTTAAAATTTGAAATTTATGTACTTCTTTTTCTTTTGCAAATAAAAACACTTTTTATTTAAAAAAAGTGATGGATTCATAGGACATTCATAGCTTCAAGGCATAGACACTAAGAAACTAATGATCATGTAATAAAGACACAAACATAGATAGAACATAAAGCATAAAAAATTCGAAAAACAGAAAATAAAGAACAAGGAAATTAAAGAACGGGTCCACCTTAGTGATGGCGGCTAGTTCTTCCTCTTGAAGATCTTATGGAGTGCTTGAGCTCCTCAATGTCTCTTCCTTGCCTTTGTTGCTCCTCTCTCGTAACTCTTTGGTCTTCTCTAATTTCATGAAGGAGGATAGAATGCTCTTGGTGTTCCACCCTTAGTTGTCCCATATTGGAACTTAATTCTCCTAGGGAGGTGTTAATTTACTCCCAATAATTTTGTGGAAGAAAATGCATCCCTTGGGGCATCTCAGGGATTTCATGATGAGGAATTTCCTCATGCTCTTTTCCATGAGTGGGATCTCTTGTTTGCTCCATCCTTTTCTTAGTGATGGGCTTGTCCTCATCAATGAGGATGTCTTCCTCTATGTCAATTCCAGCTGAATTGCAAAGGTGACAAATGAGATAAGGGAAGGCTAACCTTGACAAAGTAGAGGACTTGTCCGCCACCTTATAGAGTCTAGGGATATAAACTCATGAACTTTTACTTCCTCTCCAATCATGATGCTATGGATCATGATAGCCCGGTCTATAGTAACTTCAGACCGGTTGCTAGTGGGAATTATTGAGCGTTGGATGAACTCCAACCATCCCCTAGCCACGGGCTTGAGGTCATGCCTTCTTAGTTGAACCGGCTTTCCTCTTGAATCTTTCTTCCATTGAGTGCCCTCTTCACAAATGTCTATGAGGACTTGGTCCAACCTTTGATCAAAGTTGATCCTTCTAGTGTAGGGGTGTGTATCTCCTTGCATCATGGGCAAGTTGAATGCCAACCTTACATTTTTCGGACTGAAATCTAAGCATTTCCCCCGAACCATTGTAAGCCAATTCTTTGAGTCCGGGTTCACACTTTGATCATGGTTCTTGGTGATCCATGCATTGGCATAGAACTCTTGAACCATTAAGATTCTGACTTGTTGAATGGGGTTGGTGAGGACTTCCCAACCTCTTCTTCGAATCTCATGTCGGATCTCCGGGTATTCACCCTTTTTGAGCTTGAAAGGGACCTCGGGGATCACCTTCTTCTTGGCCACAACTTCATAGAGGTGGTCTTGATACACCCTTGAGATGAATCTCTCCATCTCCTATGACTCAAAGGTGGAAGCTTTTGCCTTCCATTTCCTCTTTCTAGAGGTCTCTCTGACCTTAGGTGCCATAAATGGTTATGGAAAAACAAAAAGCAACGCTTTTACCACACCAAACTTAGAAGGTTTGCTCGTCCTTGAGCAAAAGAAGAAAGAAGAGAGTAGAGGAAGAAGAAATAGAGGAGATTGAGGAGGGTTAGTGTTTCGGCCAAGGGGGAGAAGTAGTATTCAAGATGTGTGAAAATGAAAGGGTGAAGAGTGGTTTATATAGGAGTGGGGAGAGGGTAAGGTTCGGCCATGTATGGGTGGGAATGGAAGAGAAAGTGGTTTGAATTTGAATGGTGAGGTAGGTGGAATTTATGATGGATGGATGTGGATTGGTGAAGGGTTTATGGAGAAGAGGGTAGGATTTGATGGGTAAGGGGTTTTTGGGGAAGAGGTATTGAGGTGATTGGTGAAGGGTATTTGGGGAAGAGTATTATAAAAAGGTGTGAAGAAGAGAGAGAGTGAGTTGAGGTTGGTGGGGATCCTGTGGGGTCCACAGATCCTGAGGTGTCAAGGATTTCTCATCCCTGCACCAATTAGGCTTGCTAAACACCTTTTGCTGCCAATCCTGGCATTAAACAGCAGGTTGCTGCCCATTTATGGCGTTTAACGCCAGCTTCTTTCCCTTTTCTGGCGTTAAACGCTAGTCTGGTGCCCATTTCTGGTGTTAAACGCCCAGAATGGTGCCAGACTGGACGTTTAACACCCATTCTGCTGCCCTTACTGGCGTTTAAATGCCAGTAGGCTTCTCTTCCAGGGTTTGCTATTTTTAATACTATTTTTCATTCTGTTTTTGCTTTTTCAGTTATTTTTGTGACTTCTCATGATCATCAACCTACAGAAAACATAAAATAACAATGAAAAATAGAATTTTAACATAGATAAGTAAAATTGGGTTGCCTCCCAACAACTGCTTCTTTAATGTCAGTAGCTTGGCAGTGGGCTCTCATGGAGCCTCACAGATACTCAGAGCATGATGATGGCCTCTCAACACCAAACTTAGAGTTTGGTTGTGGCCTCCCAACACCAGACTTGGAGTTTGAATGTGGGGGTTTTGTTTGACTCTGTATTGAGAGAAACTTCTCATGCTTCTTCTCCATGGTTACAGAGGGAGATCCTTGAGCTTTAAACATGTGGGAGTCCTCATTCACTTGAAGGACCAATTCTCCTCTGTCAACATCAATCACAGCTTTTGCTGTGGCTAGGAAGGGTCTGTCAAGGATGATGGATTCATCTATACACTTCCCTGTATCTAGGATTATGAAATCAACAGGGATGTAGTGGTCTTCAACCTTTACCAAGACATCCTCTACAAGTCCATAAGCCTGTTTTCTTGAATTGTCTGCCATCTCTAGTGAGATTTTTGCAGCTTGTACCTCAATGATCCCTAGCTTCTCCATTATAGAGAGAGGCATGAGGTTTATGCTTGACCCTAGGTCACACAGAGCCTTCTCAAAGGTCATGGTGCCTATGGTACAAGGTATTGAGAACATTCCAAGATCTTGTCTCTTCAGAGGTAATTTCTACCTAGTCAAGTCATCCAGTTCTTTGGTGAGCAAGGGGGGTTCATCCTCCCAAGTCTCATTACCAAATAGCTTGGCATTTAGCTTCATGATTGCTCCAAGGTACTTAGTAACTTGTTCTTCAGTAACATCTTCATCCTCTTCAGAGGAAGAATACTCATCAGAGCTCTTGAATGGCAAAAGTAAATTCAATGGAATCTCTATGGTCTCAGTGTGAGCCTCAGATTCCCATGGTTCTTCATTAGGAAACTCCTTGGGGGCCAGTGGACGTCCATTGAGGTCTTCCTCAGTGGAAATCACTGCCTCTTCCTCCTCTCTAGGTTCGGCCGTGTGGGTTATGTTGATGGCCTTGCACTCTCCTTTTAGATTCTCTTCTGTATTGCTTGGAAGAGTACTAGGAGGGAGTTTAGTAACTTTCTTACTCAGCTGACCCACTTGTGCCTCTAAATTTCTAATGGAGGACCTTGTTTCAGTCATGAAACTTTGAGTGGTTTTAATTAAATCAGAGACTACAGTTGCTAATTCAAAGTGGTTATGCTTAGAATTCTCTGTTTGTTGCTGAGAAGATGATGGAAAAGGTTTGCCATTGCTAAACCTATTTTTTCCACCATTATTGTTGTTGAAGCCTTGTTGAGGCCTCTGTTGATCCTTCCATGAGAGGTTTGGATGATTTCACCATGAAGGATTATAGGTGTTTTCATAGGATTCTTCCATGTAATTCACCTCTTCCATTGCTGGATTCTCAGGATCATAAGCTTCTTCTTCAGATGCAGCTTCTTTGGTACTGCCTGTTGCTGCTTGCATGCCAGACAGATTCTGAGAAATCATATTGACTTGCTGAGTCAATATTTTGTTCTGAGCCAATATGGCATTCAGAGTATCAATCTCAAGAACGCCTTTCTCCTGATTTGTCCCATTATTCACAGGATTCCTTTCAGAAGTGTACATGAATTGGTTATTTGCAACCATCTCAATGAGTTTCTGAGCTTCTGCAGGCGTCTTCTTCAGATGAAGAGATCCTCCAGTAGAGCTGTCTAATGACATCTTGGACAGTTCAGACTGACCATCATAGAAGATACCTATGATGCTCCATTCTGAAAGCATGTCAGAAGGACACCTTCTGATCAATTGCTTGTATCTTTCCCAAGCTTCATAGAAGGATTCACCTTCCTTCTGTCTGAAGGTTTTGACTAGCTTTTCCCAAGAGTTCATGATTTCTTTAGGTTGTGAATCCAACCATGTTCTAGCTCTGTCTCTTTCAGCAAAGGGAAAGAGCATAAGCTTGTAGACCTTGGGATCAACCCCATTGGTCTTGACAGTGTCACAGATTTGCAAGAATTCAGCTAAGAACTGATGAGGATCTTCCAATGGAAGTCCATGAAACTTGCAATTCTGTTGCATCAGAGAAACTAATTGAGGCTTAAGCTCAAAGTTATTTGCTCCAATGGCAGGGATTGAGATGCTTCTCCCATAGAAGTCGGGAGTAGGTGCAGTAAAGTCACCAAGCACCTTCCTTGCATTGTTGGCATTGTTGTTGTTTTCGGCTGCCATGGCTTCTTCTTGTTTGAAAAGCTCTGTTAGGTTCTATACAAAGAGTTGTACTTTAGCTTCTCTTAGCTTTCTCTTCAAAGTTTTTTCAGGTTCAGGATCAGCTTCAACAAGAATGTCTTTGTCCTTACTCCTACTCATATGAAAGAGAGAGAAGAAGAAAGTATGGAATCCTTTATGTTACAGTATAGAGATTCCTTGAGATGTCAGAGGAAAAGAAGAATAGAAGGAGGAGGTAGAGAAGAGAGAATTCAAACTTATCAAGAGGGATAGAGTTCGAATTGCTGAAAATGGAGAAGTGTTAGTCCTTTAAATAGAAGGATTTGAGAAGAGGGGAAGACTTTTCGAAATTAAAGTAAAAAGATTTTGAAATAATTAAAATAAATTTTGAAAATTTGGTAAATGATTTTCGAAAACTAAGATTGGGAAAGAAATTAAGTGATTTTTGGAAAAGATTTTGAAATTAGAAATCAAAAAGATATGATTGAAAATTAATTTTGAAAAAGATGTGATTGAGAAGATAGGATTGAGAATCAAATTAAAAAGAGAAATTTTTAAAATTAAAGTTGATTACTTGACTAACAGGAAATTAAAAGATATGATTAGGCAAGTAACAACTTGAAAATTTTGAATTAAATCATTAATTGTAGTAAGAATTTTTGAAAATAATAATAATTTAAAAATGGAAAGAAATTGATTTTGAAAAGATATGATTGAAAAGATATGATTTGAAAAAGATTTGATTTTGAAAAATTATGAAAATTTGAAAAAGATTTGAATTAAAAACAAAATCTTCCCTCTAGTGTCCTCCTGGCGTTAAACGCCCAGAATGGCATCCATTCTAGCGTTTAACGCCCAAAATGCTACCTTTTAGGGCGTTTAACGCCCAGCCAGGTACCCTGGCTGGCGTTTAAACGCCAGTTTTCCTTCTTCACTGGGCGTTTTGAACGCCAGCTTTTTTTGTGTAATTCCTCTGCTGAATGTTCTGAATCTTCAATTCTCTGTATTATTGACTTAAAAAGACATAGTTTTGAATTTTTTTTTGAATTTTTAGAGAATAATAACAAAATAAAACTAAATCATGAAGAACTAAGATCAAATAGACAATGCATGCAAGACACCAAACTTAGAAATTTTTATATTAGCAACACTAACAAATTGAGAATGCATATGAGAAACAACTAAACACACAAAACAAGATAATTCAAAGATCAGAGCAAGAAATTCATCAAGAACATCTTGAAGATTTATGAAGAACATAATGCATGTTAGTCTAAGACATGCAATTGACATCAAACTTAAAATTAGACACTAGACAAAAACAAGAAACATAAAATATTTTTTATTTTAAGATTTTATAAATTTTTTTGTGATTTTTCAAAATTATTTGGAAAAGAAAATAAAGGGATTCAAAATTTTTAATAAGAATTCCAGGAATCATGCAATGTTAGTCTAAAACTCCGGTTCAAGAATTAGACATGGCTTACTAGCCAGCCAAGCTTCCAGTGAAAGCTTCGGTCCAAAACACTAGACATGGCCAATGGCCAGCTAAGCTTTAGCAGATCATTACTTTCAACAGAAAAATTGATAGAAATCAACAAGCTCTTGTGATGATAAGTTGAAACCTCGGTCCAAAAGATTAGACATTGCTTCACAACCAGCCAGACTTCAACAAATCATCATGAAACTCTAGAATTCATTCTTAAAATTCTGAAGAACAGAATATGAATTTTTTTTTTGTATTTTTGAAAATTTTTTTTTAGAAAATAAAAAGTAAAAAGCTTAAACATAAAATAAAATTACCTAATCTAAGCAACAAGATGAACCGTCAGTTGTCCAAACTCGAACAATCCCCGGCAACGGCGCCAAAAACTTGGTTGCACGGGGATTGTTTGTTCCCCGGCAACGGTGCCAAAAACTTGGTTCACGAAATTGTGATCATCAATGGTGCCAACAACTTGGTACGCACAATTGTAATCTCAACTCTTTATCACAACTCCGCACAACTAACCAGCAAGTGCACTGGGTCGTCCAAGTAATAAACCTTACGTGAGTAAGGGTCGATCCCACGGAGACTGTCGACTTGAAGCAAGCTATGGTCATCTTGTAAATCTCAGTCAGGCGGATTCAAATGGTTATGGAGGATTGATAATTAAAAGATGAATAAAACATAAAATAAGATAGAGATACTTATGTAATTCATTGGTAGGAATTTCAAATAAGCGTACGGAGATGCTTTGTTCCTTCTTAACTTCTGCTTTCCTATTGCCTTCTTCCAATCATTCATACTCCTTTCCATGGCAAGCTGTATATTGGGCATCACCGTTGTCAATGGCTACTTCCCATCCTCTCAGTGAAAATGGTCCAAATACGCTGTCACCGCACGGCAAATCAGCTGTTGGTTCTCGATCATGTTGGAATAGGATCCATTGATCCTTTTGCGTCTGTCACTATGCCCAACACTCGCGAGTTTGAAGCTCGTCACAGTCATCCCTTCCCAGATCCTACTCGGAATACCACAGACAAGGTTTAGACTTTCCGGATATTAAGAATGACCGCTAATGATTCTAGCCTATACCACGAAGGTTCTAATCTTAGATTAGAAACCCAAGAGATACATATTCAAGCTTGATTGCATGTAGAACAGAAGTGTTTGTCAGGCACGCGTTCATAGGTGAGAATGGTGATAAGTGTCACGGATCATCACATTCATCATGTTGAAGAACGAATGGATATCTTAGAACAGAAATAGGCTTGAGTTGAATAGAAAAATAATAGTACTTTGCATTAATTCATGAGGAACAGCAGAGCTCTACACCTTAATCTATGGTGTGTAGAAACTCCACCGTTGAAAATACATAAGTGAAAATAGTCTAAGCATGGCCGAATGGCCAGCCTCAAAGATCTAAGGACTAAATGTCCACCAATTCCCTGAAATACAATAGTAAAAGGTCCTATATATAGAGAACTAGTAGCCTAGGGTTACAGAAATAAGTAAATGATACAGAAATCCACTTCCGGGCCCACTTGGTATGTGCTTGGACTGAGCATTGAAGCTTTAACATGTAGAGACTTTTCTTGGAGTTAAACGCCAGCTTTTGTGCCAGTTCGGGCATTTAACTCTAGCTTTTATGCCAGTTCTGGTGTTTTGACGCCAGAATTTTTATGCTGACTTAGAACGCCGGTTTGGGCCATCAAATCTCGAGCAAAGTATGGACTATTATATATTTCTGGAAAGCCCAGGATGTCTACTTTCCAACGCAATTGAGAGCTTGCCAATTGAGTTTCTGTAACTCCAGAAAATACACTTCGAGTGCAGGGAGGTCAGAATCCAACAGCATCTGCAGTCCTTTTTCAGCCTCTGAATCAAATTTTTGCTCAGGTCCCTCAATTTCAGCCAAAAAATACCTGAAATCACAGAAAATCACACAAACTCATAGTAAAGTCCAGAAATGTGATTTTTATTTAAAAACTAATAAAAACATAATAAAAATTAACTAAAATATATTAAAAACATGCTAAAAACAATGCCAGAAAGCGTATAAATTATCCGCTCATCATCTATGCATACTCGCCAAGAGTTTTGCATCCGTGTTGCTATAAGCTCCCCGATTTCATTCTTGATTGTGGTTACCCCAGATTTCTTTGGCACAACTTGAATGGGACTCACCCATTCACTATCTGAAATGGGGTAGATGATGTCCGCCTCGAGTAACCGGGTTACCTCCTTCTTGACAACCTCTAAAATGGTAGGATTCAATCGTCTTTGAGGTTGTCTCACGGGTCTAGCTGCTTCCTCTAAGAAGATCCGGTGCTCACACACTTGGGGACTTATCCCCACTAGATCTGCCAAGCTCCACCCTATTGCCCTTTTGTTCCTCCTCAAAACACATAGCAACTTCTCTTCTTGTTGAGGATTTAGTTCCCTTGCAACAAAACCGGGAAGTTGTGGGCTTCATCAAGGTATGAGTACTTTAGGTGGGGTGGTAGTGGCTTTAATTCAAGCTTTTGCTCTTGACTCGACACTTGAACTTCTTCACTTGGGTCTTCACTATTTTCTTCAATCATATGTTTCTCATCTAACTTTGCATAATGCACTTTGGCCACAATGTTGTCAATTAAGTCACACTGGAATATGGAGTGGTTCTCCGGTGGGTGCTTCATTGCTTCTTCTAAGCTAAAACTTACGAGTCTCCCATCTATTTCAAATTAGTAGGTTCCCGAATGGGCATCCAACTTGAATCTAGAGGTCCTCAAAAATGGCCTCCCAAGTAGGATAGATGATGTCCTTTCGGATTCACTTGGTGGCATCTCAAGGATATGAAAATCAATTGGAAATACCAAACCCTTTATGTTGACCAACATATCTTCTGAAATACCCGTCACGGTTATTATGCTCTTGTCCGCCAAGACAAACCTAGCTGCCGACCGCTTCAATGGTGGGAGCTTCAATATATGATAAACGGAAAGAGGCATAATGCTAACGCATGCACCAAGGTCACACATACAATAAATGAATTGGACTCCGTCAATGATACAAGAGACTAAGCAAGGGCCCGGATCAACACACTTTTCTGCGATAGTTCCCATCAAAGCCGAAATAGAACTCCCCAATAGAATGGTTTCTAACTCATGGATTCTATCTTTGTTCATACACAAGTCCTTAAGAAACTTCGCATATTTAGGCACTTGATGTATAGCATCAAAGAGAGGGATAGTTACCTCCACTTTCTTGAACATCTCTACCATTTTTGGGTCAAGTTCTACATGCTTCTTGGTCCTTCTTGCCAATGTAGGAAATAGAATTGGTTGAGCCACTTCTTCCAAGACTTGCTCCTTTCTAGGGACTTCACTCCTTGGTTGAGGGTCTTCATCTTCAACTATCTCATGTGTTTCCTCCTCCTCTTCTATTTCTTCTATCTCAACCCTATCATCCTCTTGAGCAACTATCATTGGACTAGGTGCCTTTGAATCCCTCTCTTTTAATTGAGTTCCGGACCTCAAGGCTATGGCGTTGATGCCACTCTTGGGGTTGGGTAGAGGTTGAGAAGGTGTGGCACTAGAGTTTGGAGCTTGAGGAGTGGAGGTAGAAGGTGGCTCCATGCGAGCAATGAGAGCTTGGAGGATGGAAGTGAGGCCATTAAGACTTGAGTTGAGTGTATTTTGGAGTTCTTTTTGCCCTTGGAGTATGGTCCGGAGTGTCTCATCTTGATTTGAAGAAGTGGAAGGGTAGGTGATTTGTGGTGCTTGTGATTGGTTGGGTGGAAGTGGTTGCCTATGAGGTGGTATGTAGGTTTGGTAGTTTCTTCCTTGGTTTGGTTATTAATTTGGAGGGTTTTGTGAGTATCGGTTTTGTGGATTGTTGGTGTTCCATATTTGGTTGCTTCCATTGTCCCTACCTCCTTGTTGATAATTGTCCCGCCAACCTTGGTTGGAGCTATCCCTCCAACCTTGATTAGAGTTGTTACTTCCTTGACTATAATTGCCTCCTTGTTGGGGGTACCCTTGGTTAAAATTGCTCCCTTGTGAATGGTATCCTTGATTAAGGCGATCATAGAAGTTGTGGGTAGCCGTTAGAGTGTTATCTTCTTGTAGACTTAGAGATTCATCCGTATAGTGGGAGTAGCATAAGCAAATACCGCATACTTTTTGGGAGACCAATTGTTGGCTTTGTTGGTGTTGAGGAGATGGTGGAGGTTGTTGTTGATTCACTTGGAGTTGCTTTAGAAGACTTGTCATCTCACACAAGGTCTTGGTAAGGGTGGTGGTCTCACCACTAGAAGAGACTTCATTCACGGCCTTTGGACAGTTGATTCTCCATCTAGCATGTTAAGTGGATTCGGCCAAGTCAGTAATGAGTTGCCATGCCTCCTCCGCCATCCTATACTTTGACAAAGAACCGTTGCTTGAGGCATCCAATAGATTCTTATCTTGCTCTCTCATGCCTTGGAACACGTAGCTAAGCAATACTTGAGTGTCAATCATGTGGTTGGGACATGAGTCAAGAAGTTTGCGAAACCGCTCCCAATATTCATATAGGGTTTCCATCTCGCCTTGTACAATACATGAGATCTCCTTCCTTGGCTTGTCCGTCATTTCTATGGGCATGAATTTATCAAGGAATTCTCTTCTAAGCAAGTCCCAATCGGAGACAACATCACTAGGTAAGGTATAAAACCACTCCTTGGCTCTTCCCTCAAGAGAGAAAGGGAAGGCAAATAACCATATAGCCACTTTATCGGATCCTTCCCGCCTAGTGGTCGAGCATACACCATGAAAGTCCTTAAGGTGTCTAATTGGATCTTGTGCGAGAAGTCCATGGAACTTTGGTAGAAGATTGATGAGAGTGATCTTGAGTTCAAAGTTTGCATTCAAGTTGGGATAAAGCACATGAAGAGGTTGGAGAACAAAGTCCGGTGCACCCGCTTCCTTGAGAGTAACTCTCCTTGGAGCAGCCATATTGTCAACACCTATATCAAAAGAAGAACTATTAGTAGTATCAACGGAAGAGTAATTGGTGCCTTCTTAGGATGACGAGTCGGAATCCACCTCGGATATGGTCGGTGAATTGGTAAAATCCTTTTCACCTTCCTCAAAGGTCAACCGCCTCCGAGCTTGCCTAATATGAAGCAAAGTTCTTTCAACTTCCGAATCAAATGGTGCTAAGCTCGGATTCGGTAGTGAACGCGTCATACAATGAAGGAGATAAGAAACTCATGACATCAAATGGTACTTAAGCAAAGATTAATCCTAACTAACAATCAACCAAACAAACAATCAAGAGAGAGATGCAAGTATCCACATATTAACATATTTACACTAACCAATAGAATGGCACACATAAGCAATTCCCCGGCAACGACGCCATTTGATGGACGAAATATTCTTATGCCAGATTAGAAATTTGGAATGAATCCAATCGTGAGTATAGTCTAACCGACACGCAAATATCGCATCAAACAATTCTAAAATCTATGACCAAGAGTGTTAATCCTGGGTCGTTCTCCCTAGGAATTGCCTTAGAATGCACATCATTGATTAGGAAGTCTTTTGTGATTTTGAGAGTTGGTGCAAGAATTCAAACTAACAAAAGTAAACGACAATTAATTGAGATAAAAGCCTTGGCCAAGGGTGAGTATTGGAAGTTCCATCATTGTAGTTTCCTTCAATTGTGATAAGAATTAATTATTGCTTCACTTAGTTAACCCCCTAATAATGGAGGAAAGTCAAGTGAGAGTAACTAACTTGAATCACAAGTCCTAGCCTAACCCTAGGGAAGTCTAGCTTTAGGGCACGCCAAATCAATTAGCAATTCTCAATTCCTAATCAACAATTGATATCCACTGCTCAACTGTCTCCAATAATTCAACCCCTAAGCCAAGTAAAAGAAATCTACTCCATACCTAAGGTTGTCATTTTCACAAACAATTGGTAGGCAATCAAAGAAGACATGATGAACTTGATAGAAAAGAGTTGAATTAAAGCTATCTAATTCAAGCAATCATCAACAATCAAGCAATTGAATGAAATTCCTCAATTCATTAACCAAAATTCAAAGTAACAAAGTCACAAATCTAGATCCAAGAGATTGAATCAAAGGAACACTAATTGAGAGTAGAAGAAGAGTAGATCTACAACTTGTATCAAAGTAAAAGTGAATTAGCAATGGATTTCACCAAGAAATCAAAGCTGAATTGCAATGGAGAAGGCAAAATCCTAGAAAGAAGTTGGAGTTTCTCTCTCTAAAAGCCAAAATGTAACTAACTACCCAAAATATCTAGAATTATGTCTAATTATCTCAATCTCCTTAATCCTTGGTCTTCTTATGCTCTTCCCGCCAGAATTCTGCCCCAAAACAGGGTCTTCCCTTGCATGAAATCGCTGGTCACGTTTTCTTCTAAAAAATCACGTGCGGCTATCGGCGCGTACGCGCACAGTGCGCGTACGCGCCCCTGGGGCTTTTTGCGAGTGTGCGCACAGGCGCGCAGTGCGCGCGCGCATCCAAGGATTTCTAGCCGAGCCATGTAAATGCACCGGCTTCTCGTTCGGTTCCACTGCGCCGGCTCTGGGGGTGCACATCCGCGCGTACGCGTACGGTGCGCGTACGCGCCCATGTCCAAATTCCAAAACTCTAGTTTATCCCATGCTCCTTCCATTCATGCATGCTTCCTTCAACCTTCTTAGCCATTTTTGCCCTATAACTTCTAAAACCACTTAACAAACGGGTCACGGCATCGAATGGTAATAGAGGGGGGTTACAACATATCAATTTTAATGCAAAAGAAGCATGTTTTCATCTATGAGGCAAAATTAGGAAAGGAACGCAAAATCATGCATTTTTATATGAATAAGTATTGAAGATCATTGATAAAACCCTCAAAATCTATACATGATAAACCTTAAAAAGGGGTTTATCAAGTGATACGCACAAAACTTGTCTCTCAACAAATTTTCTTCGGCAAGTGTACCGAATTTGTCGTCAAGTAAAAAATCACAATAGAGTGAGGTCGAATCCCACAGAGATTGATTGATCAAGCAACATTAATTAGAGGAATGTTCTAGTTGAGCGAACCAGAATTTGATTTGAGATTTGCAGAAAATTAAATGGCGGGAAAGTAAATAGCAGAAACAGTAAATGCTAGAAATGAAGAGCTGAATGTAAATGGCGGAAAGTAAATTGCAGAATCTTAAACGGGAATGGGGTAATTGCTCATAAAAGTAAATGGTAGAAATTAAAGAGAATGGGTAATATCAGAAATGGGGAGTTCATTGGGCTCAAAAGATGTTGCATTCTCCGGATCAAGTTCATTTTCATCTCTTCCTCAATCAATGCATTCATTGATCTCCTTGGCAATCTTAAGTGATCGAATTCCAATTTCTTGGTAATTCAATCTCTCAAATCTTGATCAATAGCCAATTCCTTGGTCAATTGCTCATGAGAAGAGATGAAGTATGGTCACTGATTATACCACATGCATTTCCCAAATCAAGTGTTGGTAGGATTATAGTCACATATCCATCCAAACCCAATTTGGTCCAGCATGAGAAAGCATTTCTAGCATGATCTCTTCATTCCTCTTTCAAGGTTCAGAAGAAATCCAAGTATGAATAGCTTCTTTTCCAAGATAACTACCCAATTGGATGAAGATCGAAAGCTTTCAAGTAAAATCAAGAAAAAAGATAGAAGAAGGAGAATGAAAACTAATATTGATCCATCAAATTACAACAGAGCTCCCTAACCCAATGAAAGGGGTTTAGTTGTTCATAGCTCTGGAAAATGAAAACCAAGATGGAGAATACATGATGAAAGTAAAACTAAAAGTGCAGAGAAAGTAAAATACAGAGAGTAGTTCTATGCCAAAAGCTCCCTAAAGTTTCCAATTTTCTAAATTAATTCAAAGCTACTCCTATATATACTACTCTTCTGATCTTCTAGTTGGCTCTTCAAGTCTTGGGTATGGGCCTCTGAATCTTGAGTTTGAAGCAGTTATCCCTTTTCCTTGGGCTTAGCTTTGCTTGCAGAGAGAAAAGGAGAAGTACGCAGGGACTTTGGCTTAGGACGTTAGTGGTGTCAACGTTAAGTGAAAGTGTGGGTTCGAGAACGTTAGTGACAATCACCTTTTTCACTAACGTTTCTAACCCAAATATGATCACGTTGCCTTCAACGTTAGTGGCACTAACGTGACCACTAACTTTGCCTCTTGGTCCTTCGCACACGTTATTGGGACTTACCTTTCCCAATAACGTGGAGAGTCCTCCCTTGTCCCTACGTTAGAGTCCACGTTAACTAGGTTAACGTGGCTTCTAACGTAGTAATGCCAATTCTTCGAGAACGTTAGTGACACTTACCTTTGTCACTAACGTTCCAATATGCCCCTATTTCCCATGTTAGAGTCTATGTTAACTAAGTTAACGTGGCTTCTAACGTAGTCATGCTAGCCATCTCCAACGTTAGTGACAAAGGTGAGTGTCACTAACGTTGGCTCATCATCTCTTTATCCACGTTAGCTCCCACATTAACTAAGTTAACGTGGGAGTTAACGTTGCTCATGGTGGCTCTTGGTGGTTCACCCCAACGTTAGTGACAAAGGTAAGTGTCACTAACGTTGGCTATCAATTGCTCTCTCCATGTTAGCTTCCACGTTAACTAAGTTAACGTGGGAGTTAACGTGGCTTATGGAGGCTTGGCCAACGTTAGTAACAAAGGTGAATGTCACTAACGTTGGCTTCTCTTTTGCTTCTTAACGTTAGAGTCCACGTTAACTAAGTTAACGTGGCTCTTAACGTGGCCACTTATGAGATTGGCCAACGTTAGTGACAAAGGAGAGTGTCACTAACGTTGGCCTTGTTGTCTTCTTCCACGTTAGAGTTCACGTTAACTTAGTTAACGTGACTCTTAACGTGGGCTTATGATGGCTTCGAGGGCGTTATTAGCGATTACCTTTCTCATTAACTTTGCAAGTTAGCACCCATTCCACGTTAGAGGTCACGTTAGTGGGGCTAACGTGACTGCTAATGTGGTTCTTCTTTGCTTCCTTTGTCCTGAAATCAAGCAACAAAGTGCATCAAATTTCTAGTCCAATTCATGAGTCATGTATCATTCAATTTGTTATATAATTCATGCAAAAATTCTCATGAAATCATGTAAAGTGCACAATGTATGCTTGAATCAAGATGTAAGTGAATATCTACCCAAAACTAGCTTAGTTTCTAAGAAAATGCATGAAACTACCTTAAAAACAGTAAAGAAAAGGTCATGAATCTGGCCAAAATGCCCTGGCATCACAACACCAAACTTAAAGCTTGCTTGTCCCTAAGCAAGTACTGGAACAAGAGAATGATGAATGAAATGCCAAGAGAAATGAGTCATTCTTGTGGAAGTCATGTTCCTGGTTTTATGGTGGTTTCATGCATAGAAACTTAGGTTCATTCCTTCACTGGCTTTCAGACCTTTATCATGTTCTAGAATACTCACTTGATTGCATCCCATGAGACTTTTATTCATTGATCCTTTTGTTGTCATTTCAAGGCTTATTTCTGTTCTTAGGCTAAGTGCTCTGTAAGGGGGCAACTCTTTAGAATAAGCTTTCAGCCAACACTCCCGAACCAGTTGGTTCAAGGTGCTAGGTGTTGAAGCACCCCTAAGGACTTACTTCCTCAAGCTCTACCCCATACATACACACCACAGGCACATAGTTTGTTTATTTTCTTTCCTTGAGATCTTGGTGTCCAGCACCTCTTTGGGCTACTAAATGTTCTGTAGCAAAGATTGCTCTTGATAGCGGACTTTCAGCTGATAATCCCGGGTTAGTTAACCCAAGTTACCAGGTGATAAAGCACCCCTGAGAGCTTAGTAATCCAAGCAGATCCTTGGTACAGGAACACCACAGACACATCCCTCAAGACTCAAACCCTTGGTGCCTAGCCTCTTTTCTTGCTATTTTTCTTTTATTCTTCAACTTTGATTGTTCTTTCCCTTTTTCTTATTCGGATCTTGTTATTTAGCTAGTCTCATGGGGTGTGTTCAAGCATATGATTCATGACAAATAGTTGTCTTCCCACCTTGTAGTTGAACCAACTTAGCTAACTTATGACCACACCACAGACTCAGGAACTTACTTCATAGTATGAACTCCACTCTGGTCTTTTATAAAACACTCATTCTCTTTTCATTTGATTCAAAAGGACAAGCATACAAGGAAGTAAGGAAATGATGTAGTAATGACATTCAGACTAGCAATCCTAAACCTAAGCAATGAAAAACTTAAAAGACAGAATTTAAAAGGGTTCCAACTAACGAGTAACTATTAATCAAAAGTGCATTCGGACTTCCAACTTTCAATCATTCTAAGTACATGGAATTAAGTAACAATACAACCTTCGGGTGATGGTTTCTAGTTGCCCTCTTTTTGTCATCATCCTAGTCTTTGCTACCTAATTTTCTTGGGTGAAGATGCACCATTTCCTCATAAGATTTCTGCAAAGTTATTGGAAGTTGCTTGCTCCCAAAGCACTTGAGAAATAGTTAGCTTGCATGTATGCTTGTGACTTCTGAACTTAATTTGGTGTGTGAACACCAAACTTAGTTCTTTGCCCAGTACAAAACCTTGCATATATGCAGAGAACCTCATATCTTGTTATTAACAAAACAATTATTAACTAAAGTCTAACTACATCTAAGTGGTTTCCCTTGATTGGTTGGAGCTAGCAATGTGCTTTGGGAGTGGAGTGTGATTCTATCTAAGATCCTTTGGTGGAACACCAAACTTAGAATTACACTTTCACTTTTGGATTGTTTTGGGTGTGGAACACCAAACTTAGCTCCTCGCAATACATGGGAAACAACTTGTGACCTTTATTGAAATAAAGATGAAAAGGAAACTACCTGAGGTTGGGTTGCCTCCCAACAGAGCGCTCTTTTATCGTCGCTAGCTCGACGATTCCTCAATTACTTGAGATGATACTTTACTCTGGGGTTTTCTCCCATGTTGCCCATATAATGTTTGAGTCTTTGTTCGTTCACAGTCGAGCTCATAGAAAGCAGTTTTGAATCTCTTCTCATCAAAAGGGATGCTCTCTATTGGTTCCTTCCTCTTTTGCCTCTTGGAGCTTGATGCTGCCATGAATTTGAGTTGCTGTGTGAAGAGAGTGGAGGGTACGGATAGATGAGGAATTTGGTTGGTTAGGACAAGGTGTGATGAAGGAATTTGGATGCCAAAGGTGTGAAGTTTGAGAAATAGCACTTTGGGTGTAAAGGGGAAGTACGGAGTAGGATTCACTTATATAGGGAAGTGAGGAGGAGATGAAAGGTGTGGATTGATGGGGTTGGTGTATGATGAACGGATGGGATTTTGTATGGAATAAGCACAAGGATTACCAACTTTATGATGGGGTTGGTTTAGTTTCCAAGTTTGTTCTTCTTCCAATGTTGCATGGCAACCATTCCCAATGCATCCCCCTTGATACACGTGTGAAATATTCTCCTTTTGTGTTATCCGAACCTTTCTCATTTAATTTTCCAATCAATCCCCTTCAATGCTCCTTTCCCTTTTCCTATAAAAATAAAATAAGAAAAATTAATATCATTGAGAAATTAAACTTTAAGGCTAGAATAATAAAGAAAAAGAACTATATTGTTTATTCATGAACACCAACTAACTAACTAACTGTGTATCCTTATATGCACATTGGTGGCACCTTGGGTGACACCAAACTTAGTTTTTAGCACTGTGATGAAAAATTTTTGTTCAAGGCTCCAAGACTGGCATGCTCTGAGTTGCATTCATGCTCCCTTGGCATGCATCACAACACCAAACTTATTCTTCACTATATACTGCATAATAAGGATTTCACCAAGTGTTTGTCAAGTTTGGGTTAGAATTCATGAATATTGACTTATTCACTATTTTCTAAAAGCATATAAAACATGGGTTGCCTCCCATGAAGCGCTTCTTTAGCGTCACTAGCTTGACGTTTCTCCTTCATCAGGGAGGTTGATAATGCTTCAAGTCCTCCCCTCTTGCTGTGGACCTATATCCATTGGTTGTATCAATGATCTCTACATGTTCCAAGGAGAGAACTCTGTTGATAGTGAAGACCTTAGGTAACTGAGATGGTACAGTGGGGAGATCAGGGGGGATATCTGGGAAGTAAGCTGAGATCACTTTATCCCCTGGAGAGAAGTCTTCGGTAGGGATCTTCTTGTTCCTCCACCTCCTTGGTATCCTCTTCTTTGTTCCTTTGTCTGGTGCCTTGCTCTTTGTGGCCTCTTCTTCTAAGGAAATTTTGTTGCTGCCCTCATATGCCTCTGGTGGTTTATGTTCCTCCAGTTTTTCCTTGAGCTGTGACAACTGCTTATTTACTTGTTCATCAACCAAGGGGATCTCCAGATGTGCTTGTTGTTCTTCAGTACTTGTCTCTTCCTTCAGTGTCTCACTGTGATCTTTCCTTAGTTCCTTGTTCTCTTGATCTGTTTCTTGTGAGAGTTTAAAGACATTAAAGCTGAGTTGTTCATCATGGATCCTCAAAATTAGCTCCCCTCGCTCCACATCTATGAGTGCTCTGGCTGTAGCTAGGAATGGTCTTCCCAATATGATTGGGTGAGTGTGACTCTCTTCCATGTCCAATATGACAAAGTCTGTTGGGAGGAAGTATTTCCCAACCTTTACCAACACATTTTCCACCACTCCTATTGCTTGTTTTTGAGTTTTATCAGCAAGCCTGATGACTACATCTGTGGGCATTATCTCATTGATCTCCAGCCTCTTCATAAGGGATAAAGGGCATTGAGTTGATGCTTGCTCCCTGGTGCGCAGAAATTGTGATTACACTTTGATTATGTAAAATTCATCGCTCTTTCTTTCCCTGGTAATGGCGCCAAAAACATGATGCCAATACCATGGTTCACAACTTCGCACAACTAACCAGCAAGTGCACTGGGTCATCCAAGTAATACCTTACGTGAGTAAGGGTCGAATCCCACGGAGATTGTTGGTATGAAGCAAGCTATGGTCACCTTGTAAATCTCAGTCAGGCAGATATAAAATAGTAATGAGGTTTTTGAAATTAATTAATAAAATAGGGATAGAAATACTTATGTAAATCACTGGTGAGAATTTCAGATAAGCGAATAGAGATGCTTTCGTTCCTCTGAACCTCTGCTTTCCTGCTATCTTCATCCAATCAGTCTTACTCCTTTCCATGGCTGGCTTTATGTGATACATCACCATTGTCAATGGCTACTTTCGGTCTTCTCTCGGGAAAATGATCCAAATGCCCTGTCACGGCACGGCTAATCGTCTGGAGGCATCACCCTTGTCAATGGTTTCATCCTATCCTCTCAGTGAAAATGGTCATCGCACCCTGTCACAGCACGGCTATTCATCTGTCGGTTCTCGATCATGCTGGAATAGGATTTACAATCCTTTTGCGTCTATCACTACGCCCAGCAATCGCGAGTTTAAAGCTCGTCGCAGTCATTCAATCATTGAATCCTACTTGGAATACCACAGACAAGGTTTAGACCTTCCGGATTCTCTTGAATGCTGCCATCATTCTAGCTTACACCACAAAGATTCCGATTAAGAGATCTAAGAGATACTCATTCAGTCAAAGGTAGAACGGAAGTGGTTGTCAGGCACGCGTTCATAGGGAATGATGATGATTGTCACATTCATCACATTCAGGTTGAAGAGCAAATGAATATCTTAGAAGCGAAATAAGATGAATTGAATAGAAAACAGTAGTACTTTGCATTAATCCTTGAGGAATAGCAGAGCTCCACACCTTAATCTATGGAGTGCAGAAACTCTACCGTTGAAAATACATAAGTGATAATGGAGTTCATTGGTCTCGGCCCCAGAGGGGAACCGGAGTAACCAAGACTTTGAATACAATGATAAAAAGTTCTATTTATAATAAACTAGCTACTAGGGTTTACAGAAGTAAGTAATTGATGCATAAATCCACTTCCGGGGCCCACTTGGTGTGTGCTTGGGCTGAGCTTTAACTTTCCACGTGCAGAGGCCATTTGTGGAGTTGAACGCCAGGTTTTGATCCATTTCTGGCATTCAACTCTGGTTTTTGATCCCTTTCTGGCGCTGAACTCCAGAATTGGGCAGAGAGCTGGCGTTGAACGCCAGTTTGCGTCATCTAAACTTGAGCAAAATATGGACTATTATACATTGCTGGAAAGCTCTGGGTGTCTACTTTCCAACGCAATTGGAAGCGCGCCATTTCGAGTTATGTAGCTCCAGAAAATCCACTTTGCGTGCAGGGAGGTCAGAATCCAACAGCATCAGCAGTCCTTCTTCAACCTCTGAATCTGATTTTTGCTCAAGTCCCTCAATTTCAGCCAGAAAATACCTGAAATCACAGAAAAACACACAAACTCATAGTAAAGTCCAGAAATGTGAATTTAGCATAAAAACTAATGAAAACATCCCTAAAAATAACTAGATCCTACTAAAAACATACTAAAAACAATGTCAAAAAGCATATAAATTATCCGCTCATCACAACACCAAACTTAAATTGTTGCTTGTCCCCAAGCAACTGAAAATCAAATAGGATAAAAAGAAGAGAATATACTATAAATTCCAAACTATCAATGAAACATAGCTTCAATCATATGAGCGGGACTTATAGCTTTTTGCCTCTTGAATAGTTTTGGCATCTCACTTTATCCATGGAGGTTCAGAATGATTGGCATCTATAGGAACTCAGAGTTCAGATAGTGTTATTGACTCTCCTAGTTCAGTATGATGATTCTTGAACACAGCTTCTTTATGAGTCTTGGCCGTGGCCCTAAGCACTTTGTTTTCCAGTATTACCACCGGATACATAAATGCCACAGACACATAACTGGGTGAACCTTTTCAGATTGTGACTCAGCTTTGCTAAAGTCCCCAATTAGAGGTGTCCAGGGTTCTTAAGCACACTCTTTTTTTTTTTTGCTTTGGACCTTGACTTTAACCGCTCAGTCTCAAGTTTTCACTTAACACCTTCACGCCACAAGCACATGGTTAGGGACAGCTTGGTTTAGCCGCTTAGACCAGGATTTTATTCCTTTATCTGCTTGCTTTTGCTTTTTCTTTCTTCTTTTTTTTTTCGCCTATATTTTTTTTTCTGCAAGCTTTGTTCTTTGCTGCTTTTTCTTGCTTCAAGAATCATTTTTATGATTTTTCAGATTATCAAATAACATGTCTCCTTGTCATCATTCTTTCAAGAGCCAACATATTTAACATTCTTAAACAACAACTTCAAAAGACATATGCACTGTTCAAGCATACATTCAGAAAACAAGAAGCATTGTCACCACATCAATATAATTAAGCTAAGTTCAAGGATAAATTCAAAACTCATGTACTTCTTGTTCTTTTGAATTAAAACATTTTTCATTTAAGAGAGGTGATGGATTCATAGGACATTCATAACTTTAAGACATAGTTACTAACTACTAATGATCATGTAATGAAGACACAAACATAGATAAGCACATAACATAGAAAACGAAAAACAGAGAAAGTAAGAACAAGGAATGAGTCCACCTTAGTGATGGTGGCGTTTCCTCCTTAAGGAACCAATGATGTCTTTGAGCTCTTCTATGTCTCTTCCTTGTCTTTGTTGCTCCTCCCTCATTGCTTTTTGATCTTCTCTTATTTCATGGAGCATGATGGAGTGCTCTTGATGTTCCACCCTTAATTGTCCCATGTTGGCACTTAATTCTACTAGGGAAGTGTTGATTTGCTCCCAATAGTTTTGTGGAGGAAGATGCATTTGAGGCATCTCCGGGATCTCATGGTGATGAGCTTCCTGCGCCTCTTGAGCTTCATGAATGGGCTCTCTTGCTTGCTCAATCTTTTTCTTAGTGATGGGCTTCTCTTCCTTAATAGGAATGTCTCCTTCTATGAAAGCTCCAGCTGAGTAGCATAGATGGCAGATAGGATGAGGAAAAGCTAGCCTTACCATGGGGGATGACTTTTCGGCTATTTTGTAGAGTTCATTAGAGATGACTTCATGAACTTCTATTTCCTCTTCAATCGTGATGCTATGAATCATGATGGCCCGATCCACAGTAACTTCAGATCGGTTGCTAGTGGGAATGATTGAGCATTGAAAGAACTCCAACCATCCTCTAGCCACAGGCTTGAGGTCCAATCTTCTTAGTTGAACCGGCTTGCCTTTGGAGTCAATCTTCCATTGAGCTCCTTCCACACATATGTCCATAAGGACTTGGTCCAACCTTTGATTAAAGTTGACCCTTCTAGTGTAGGGGCGTTCATCTCCTTGAATCATAGGCAAGTTAAACGCCAACCTCACATTTTCCGGACTAAAATCTAAGTATTTCCCCCGAACCATTGTAACATAGTTCTTTGGATCCGGGTTCTTACTTTGATCATGGTTCTTGGTGATCCATGCATTGGCATAGAACTCTTGAACCATTAGGATGCCGACTTGTTGGATGGGATTTGTTAGAACTTCCCAACCTCTTCTTTGAATTTCATGTCGGATCTCCGGATACTCATTTCTTTTGAGTTTGAAAGGGACCTCGGGGATCACCTTCTTCTTGGCCACAACATCATAGAAGTGGTTTTGATGGGCTTTGGAGATGAACCTTTCCATCTCCCATGACTCGGAGGTGGAAGCTTTTGTCTTCCCCTTCCCCTTTCTAGAGGATTCTCCGGTCTTAAGTGCCATCAATGGTAATGGAAAAACAAAAAGCTTATGCTTTTACCACACCAAACTTAGAATATTGCTCACCCTCGAGCAATAAAAGAAATAATAGAGGAAAAAGAAGAAGAAAATATGGAGAAGAGGGCTGAAGTGTGTTTCGGCCAAGTAGAAAGGAGAGGGTTGTGTTGTGTGAAAATGAGGAAGAATGGAGGGCTATATATAGGGGAGGGAGGGGGGTTAAGGTTCGGCCATTTAGGGTGGGTTTGGGTGGGAAATTGGTTTTGAATTTTGAAGGTAGTGGAGTTTATGAGGTAGGTTTATGGGGACGAGTGGATGGTTGTGAGTGGTGAAGAGGTGATGGGGAAGAGAGATTGAGGTGATTGGTGAAGGGTTTTTCGGGAAGAGTGTTTATGGGATTTTGTGAAAGAGGGGTGAGAAGATGTGAGTAGAGGTAGGTGGGGATCCTGTGGGGTCCACAGATCCTGAGATGATCCTGTGGGGTCCACAGATCCTGAGATGATCCTGTGGGGTCCACAGATCTTGAGGTGTCAAGGCATTTACATCCCTGCACCAATTTAGGCATGCAAAATGCCCTTGCACACAACTCTGGGCGTTCAGCGCCAGGTTGGTGCCCATTTTGGGCGTTCAACGCCCATTTACTAGCCATTTCTGGCGTTGAACGCCAGAACCATGCTTGTTCTGGGCGTTCAGCGCCAGGATGCTGCCCATTTTGGGCGTTCAGCGCCAGAACATGCTCTGTTCTGGCGTTGAACGCCAGACAGGTGCTTCCTCCAGGGTGTGATTTTTCTTCTGCTGTTTTTGATTCCGTTTTCAATTTTTATATTTATTTTGTGACTCCACATGATCATGGACCTACAAAGAGATATAACTAAGAAAAAAAATAGAGTTAGATAAATAGAAATTGGGTTGCCTCCCAACAAGCGCTTCTTTAATGTCAATAGCTTGACAGTGGGCTCTCATGGAGCCTCATAGATGTTCAGAGCTTTGTTGAGACTCTCCAACACCAAACTTAGAGTTTGGATATGGGAGTTCAACACCAAACTTAGAGTTTGGCTGTGGGGGCTTTGTTTGACTCTGCTTTGAGAGAAGCTTTATATGCTTCCTCTCCATGGATGCAGAGAGAGATCCTTGAGTTGTAAACACAAGGTTGTCCTCATTCAATTGAAGGATTAATTCTCCTCTGTCCACATCAATCACAGCTCTTGCTGTGGCTAGGAAAGGTCTTCCTAGGATGATGGATTCATCCTCTTCCTTCCCAATATCTAAGAATATGAAATCAGCAGGGATGTAAAGGCCTTCAACCTTTACTAACACGTCCTCTACTTGTCCATAAGCCTATTTTCTGGAATTATCTGCCATCTCTAATGAGATTTTAGCAGCTTGCACCCCATAGATTCCTAGTTTCTCTATTTCAGAGAGGGGCATGAGGTTTATCCCTGAACCAAGGTCACACAGAGCCTTAAAGATCATGGTGCCTATAGTACAAGGTATTATGAACTTTCGAGGATCCTGTCTCTTCTGAGGCAATGTCAGTTGATCCAGATCACTTAGTTCATTGATGAACAAGGGAGGTTCAACTTCCCAAGTATCAATGCAAAATAATTTGGCATTTAGCTTCATGATTGCACCAAGAAACTTGGCTGTTTGCTCTTCAGTAACATCCTCATTCTCTTCAGAAGAGGAATACTCATCAGAGCTCATGAATGGCATAAGTAGGTTTAATGGGATCTCTATGGTCTCTATATGAGCCTCAGAGTCCTTTGGTTCCTTAGAGGGAAACTCCTTATTGATCACTGGACGTCCCAGGAGGTCTTCCTCCTTGGGATTCACGTCCTCTCCTTCCCTTACAGGTTCGGCCATGGTGCTTATGTCAATGGCCTTGCACTTTCCTTTTGGATTCTCTTCTGTATTGCTTGGGAGAGTACTAGGAGGGATTTCAGTGATCCTTTTACTCAGCTGCCCCACTTGTGCTTCCAAATTTTTAACGGAAGACCTTGTTTCATTCATGAAACTCACAGTGGCCTTAGATAGATCAAATACTAAATTTGCTAAGCTAGATGGATTCTGCTCAGAATTCTCTGTATGTTGCTGAGTGGATGATGGAAAAGGCTTGCTATTGCTAAACCTGTTTCTTCCACCATTATTAAAGCCTTGTTGAGGCTTTTGATCCTTCCATGAGAAATTTGGATGATTTCTCCATGATAGATTATAGGTGTTTCTATAAGGTTTACCCATGTAATTTACCTCTGCTATTGCAGGGTTCTCAGGATCATAAGCTTCTTCTTCATAAGAAGCCTCTTGAGTACTGTTGGATGCATCTTGCATTCCATTCAGACTCTGAGAAATCATATTGACTTGCTGAGTCAATATTTTGTTCTGAGCCAATATGGCATTCAGAGTATCAACTTCAAGAACTCCCTTCTTCATAGGCATCCCATTACTCACAGGATTCCTCTCAGAAGTGTACATGAATTGGTTATTAGCAACTATGTCAATGAGTTCTTGAGCTTCTGCAGGTGTTTTCTTTAGGTGAATGGATCCACCTGCAGAAGTGTCCAATGACATCTTTGATAGCTCAGATAAACCATCATAGAATATATCCAGGATGGTCCATTCTGAAAGCATGTCAGAAGGACACTTTTTGGTCAGCTATTTGTATCTTTCCCAAGCTTCATGGAGGGATTCACCTTCCTTCTGTGTGAAGGTCTGAACATCCACTCTAAGCTTGCTCAGCTTTTGAGGAGGAAAGAACTTGGCTAAGAAAGCCGTGACCAGCTTATCCCAAGAGTTCAGGCTATCTTTGGGTTGAGAGTCCAACCATGCTCTAGCTCTATCTCTTACAGCAAAAGGGAAAAGCATGAGCCTGTAGACTTCAGGATCTACTCCATTAGTCTTTACAGTATCACAGATCTGCAAGAATTCAGTTAAGAACTGAAAAGGATCTTCGGATAGAAGTCCATGAAACTTGCAATTCTACTGCATTAGAGAAACTAGCTGAGGTTTCAGCTCAAAATTGTTTGCTCCAATGGCAGGAATGGAGATGCTTCTTCCATGTAAATTGGAATTAGGTGCAGTAAAGTCACCAAGCATTCTCCTTGCATTATTATTATTTTCAGCTGCCATCTTCTTTTCCTGTTTGATAATTTCTGACAAGTGCTTGCTGGTTTGTTGTAATTCAGCTTCTCTTAGTTTTCTCTTCAGAGTCTTTTCAGGTTCTGTATCTGCTTCAATAAGAATATTCTTGTCCTTGCTCCTGTTCATATAACAAAGAAGAGGGCACAGAAAAATAATAATAATAGAGATCCTCTTTTTTTTTCTTTTGTGAGTGAAGGAGAGATGTTAGTAGATGAATAAACAAATAGAAGGAGATGAGAGAGAAGAGAATTTTTGAAAATTATTTAAAAAAAAAATAGTTAGTGATTTTCGAAAATAGTTTTTGAAAAAGGTTAGTAATTTTCGAAAATAAAAATAAAAAATTAAAATAATTAGTTAATTAAAAAGAGATTTTGAAAAAAAAGGGGAAGATATTTTCGAAAATGAGAGAGAGATAGTTAGTTAGGTGGTTTTGAAAAAGATAAGAAACAAACAAAAAGTTAGTTAGTTAGTTGAAATAAATTTTGAAAAGATAAGAAGTTAGGAAGTTAGAGAAGATATTTTGAAATCATTTTTTTTGAAAAAAATAAGATAGGAAGATATTTTTGAAAAGATATGATTGAAATTAGTTTTGAAGAAGATTTGATTTTTAAAATCACAATTAATGACTTGATTCACAAGAAATCACAAGATATGATTCTAGAACATAAAGTTTGAAACTTTCTTAACAAGTAAGTAACAAACTTGAAATTTTTGAATCAAAACATTAATTGATTATGTTATTTTCGAAAATTTGATATAAAAATAAGAAAAAGATTTTTGAAAAATATTTTTGGAATTTTTGAAAATGACTAAGAAATTTGAAAAAGATTTGATTTTTGAAAAAGATTTTGGAAAAGATGAGATTTTTAAATTGAAAATTTTGATTTGACTCATAAAAACAACTAGATTTTTAAAAATTTTTGAAAAAGTCAAATCTAATTTTCAAAATTTTGAGAGAGAAAAAGGGAAAGATAAATTTTTTTTTTGAATTTTTATGATGAGAGAGAAAAACAAGAAAAATGATGCAATGCATGAGAGTTATGGATCAAAACAATGAATGCATGCAAGAATGCTATGAATGTCAAGATGAACACCAAGAACACTATGAAGATCATGATGAACATCAAGAACACATTTTTGAAAAATTTTTTTTTTGCAAAGAAAATATGCAAGACACCAAACTTAGAATTCTTTCATGTGTAGACTCTAACAAACGAAAAATGCATATGAAAAACACCATACAACACAAAACAAGAAAACATCAAGATCAAACAAGAAGATTTACCAAGAACAACTTGAAGATCATGAAGAACACTATGAATGCATGAATTTTCGAAAAAAATGCAAGATGCATATGCAATTGACACCAAACTTATAACATGACTCAAGACTCAAACAAGAAACAGAAAAATATTTTTGATTTTTATGATTTTCTAATTTTTTTGGATTTTTCGAAAATTAATTGAAAAAGGAAAATAAGGATTCCAAAATTTTTAATATGAATTCCAGGAATCTTGCATTCTTAGTCTAAAGCTTCAGTCCAGGAATTAGACATGGCTCACTAGCCAGCCAAGCTTTCAATGAAAGCTCCAGTCCAAAACACTAGACATGGCCAATGGCCAGCCAAGCTTCAGCAAAAATATGAGTGTAATTCATTCAATTTTAATCCAAAACCTCAGTCCAAAAGAATTTAGACATGGCTTTGCAGCCAGCTAGGCTTTAGCATGCTTCATGAAACACTAGAATTCATTCTTAAAAATTCTGAATAATTTTTTTCGAAAACAAAAGAAAACATTTTTGTTTTAAAAATTTTTTTTTTTCGAAAACAAAGGAGAAATTTTTGAAAATTTTTTTTTTGAAAACAAAACAAAGAAAATTACCTAATCTGAGCAACATGATGAACCGTCAGTTGTCCAAACTCAAACAATCCCCGGCAACGGCGCCAAAAACTTGGTGCGCAGAAATTGTGATTACACTTTGATTATGTAAAATTCATCGCTCTTTCTTTCCGTGGTAATGGCGCCAAAAACATGATGCCAATACCATGGTTCACAACTTCGCACAACTAACCAGCAAGTGCACTGGGTCGTCCAAGTAATACCTTACGTGAGTAAGGGTCGAATCCCATGGAGATTGTTGGTATGAAGCAAGCTATAGTCACCTTGTAAATCTCAGTCAGGCAGATATAAAATATTAATGAGGTTTTCGAAATTAATTAATAAAATAGGGATAGAAATACTTATGTAAATCACTGGTGAGAATTTCAGATAAGCGAATAGAGATGCTTTCGTTCCTCTGAACCTCTGCTTTCCTGCTATCTTCATCCAATCAGTCTTACTCCTTTCCATGGCTGGCTTTATGTGATACATCACCATTGTCAATGGATACTTTCGGTCTTCTCTCGGGAAAATGATCCAAATGCCCTGTCACGGCACAGCTAATCGTCTGGAGGCATCACCCTTGTCAATGGTTTCATCCTATCCTCTCAGTGAAAATGGTCAACGCACCCTGTCACAGCACGGCTATTCATCTGTCGGTTCTCGATCATGCTGGAATAGGATTTACTATCCTTTTGCGTCTGTCACTACGCCCAGCAATCGCGAGTTTGAAGCTCGTCACAGTCATTCAATCATTGAATCCTACTCGGAATACCACAGACAAGGTTTAGACCTTCCAGATTCTCTTGAATGCCGCCATCATTCTAGCTTACACCACGAAGATTCCGATTAAGAGATCTAAGAGATACTCATTCAGTCGAAGGTAGAACGGAAGTGGTTGTCAGGCACGCGTTCATAGGGAATGATTATGATTGTCACATTCATCACATTCAGGTTGAAGAGCAAATGAATATCTTAGAAGCGAAATAAGATGAATTGAATAGAAAACAGTAGTACTTTGCATTAATCCTTGAGGAACAGCAGAGCTCCACACCTTAATCTATGGAGTGCAGAAACTCTACCGTTGAAAATACATAAGTGATAATGGAGTTCATTGGTCTCGGCCCCAGAGGGGAACCGGAGTAACCAAGACTGTGAATACAATGATAAAAAGTTCTATTTATAATAAACTAGCTACTAGGGTTTACAGAAGTAAGTAATTGATGCATAAATCCACTTCCGGGGCCCACTTGGTGTGTGCTTGGGCTGAGCTTTAACTTTCCACGTGCAGAGGCCACTTGTGGAGTTGAACACCAGGTTTGGATCCATTTCTGGCGTTCAACTCTGGTTTTTGATCCCTTTCTGGCGCTGAACTCCAGAATTAGGCAGAGAGCTGGCGTTGAACGCCAGTTTGCGTCATCTAAACTTGGGCAAAGTATGGACTATTATATATTGCTGGAAAGCTCTGGATGTCTACTTTCCAACGCAATTGGAAGCGCGCCATATCGAGTTTTGTAGCTCCAGAAAATCCACTTTGAGTGCAGGAAGGTCAGAATCCAACAGCATCAGCAGTCCTTCTTCAACCTCTGAATCTGATTTTTGCTCAAGTTCCTCAATTTCAGCCAGAAAATACCTGAAATCACAGAAAAACACACAAACTCATAGTAAAGTCTAGAAATGTTAATTTAGCATAAAAACTAATGAAAACATCCCTAAAACTAACTAGATCCTACTAAAAACATACTAAAAACAATGTCAAAAAGCGTATAAATTATCCGCTCATCACTCCCAAATCGCAGAGTCCCTT
The DNA here is from genome assembly GCF_003086295.3 of Arachis hypogaea. Lineage (NCBI taxonomy): Eukaryota > Viridiplantae > Streptophyta > Magnoliopsida > Fabales > Fabaceae > Arachis > Arachis hypogaea. The sequence goes on from NC_092047.1 coordinate 45,711,217, forward strand.
ATCAAACATGGTTTCTCCGATGGCACAAGGAATGTAGAAACTCCCTGGGTCCTTTCTTTTTGTAGGCAACTCTGGTTGAATGAGGGCGCTGCACTCCTTGTTCATCACTATAGTTTGGCCTCCCTTGAGTGAGCTTTTCCTAGGAAGCAGTTCCTTCATATACTTGATGTATGCAGGCATTTGTTGGATGATCTTGATGAATGGTATGTTTACATGCAGAGATGCAAACAAGTCAAGAAATCTTGAATATATTCTCTTCTCCACAGCACCATTGAGTAGTTGGGGAAAGGGTGCATAGAGTCTCAGCAGCTCCTGTTGTGAGATTTTTGGTTCTTGGTGGTCTTTTTCCTTCTTCTCTGCTGAGGTCTCTCCAGGTTATTCTAGCGGCCTATTTGGCTTGTCCTCAGTCTCCTTATCACTTGTAGTGACCATCTTGTAATCTTCCCATCTTACTGTCTTTGTTTCACCTCTCGGAATTTTCTCTGTGTCACTTGGGAATCCATCTGTAGGTTTGGGAATCTGCTCAGAGAGATACCCCACTTGAGATTCCAACCTCTTGATGGTGTCTCCCTGGGTCTTAAAATTTGCTCGCACTTCCTCCTTGAACACCTTGTTGTCTTGAATCTCTTTGCATATGCCTTCAAGCAGGTTCTCAATCCTTGAGAGTCTGTCATCAGATGATGGTAGGTTGGGATTGGAGGTAGAAGGATGAGGAGTGTTATTTTGGTTTTGATATGGATGTGGAGAGGTGTTGTTATGGTGGTGTTGATATGTTCTCTATGTGAATTGTTGGTGAGCTGCATTGATGTTGGGGTTGTGACGTCTCTGATCTTGGCCTTGATCTTGTTGATTCCCCCACCCAAAGTTTGGGTGGTTCCTCCATCCAGGGTTGTAGGTTTTGGAGTATGGATCGTGGTTTTGCCTAGGTGAATTCCCAATGTAGTTGGCTTGCTCCTGCTCACTCTCTGCCTCTGCATTCACTCCCTCTTGGGTTGTTGATGAGGTGGTGATTGCTGCTACTTGGTTTCTCTCCATCTTCTTGGTGAGGTCAGCTAATTGCTTGGTAATGAGCTTGTTTTGGGCCAGCAGAGTGGTGCACGAAATTGTGATCTCAGGCAACGGTGCCAAAAACTCTGTACGCACGTCTTAATAAATCGTTTTTCATTCACAACTTTGATACAACTAACCAGCAAGTGCACTGGGTCGTCCAAGTAATAAAACCTTACGTGAGTAAGGGTCGATCCCACGAAGATTGTTGGTATGAAGCAAGCTATGGTCATCTTATAAATCTCAGTCAGGCGGATAATAATTGATTATGGAGTTTTCGAAAATAAATAATAGATGGACAAAAAATAAAGATAGAAATACTTATGTATATCATTGGTGAGAATTTCAGATGAGTGTATTGAGATGCATTCGTTCCTCTGAACCTCTGCTTTCCTGCTGTCTTCATCCAATCAATCCTACTCCTTTCCATGGCTGGCTTTATGTAAGGGCATCACCGTTGTCAATGGCTACATCCCATCCTCTTGTGAAAAAGGTCCAAATGCTCTGTCACAGCACGGCTAATCATCTGAGGTTCTCGATCATACTAGAATAGGATTCACCCTCCTTTTGCGTCTGTCACTACGCCCAGCACTCGCGAGTTTGAAGTTCGTCACAGTCATTCAATCCCAGAGTCCTACTCGGAATACCACAGACAAGGTTTAGACTTTCCGGACTCTCATGAATGCCGCCATCAATCTAGCTTATACCACGAAGATTCTGATTAAGAGATCCAAGAGATACTCATTCAATCTAAGGTAGAACGGAAGTGGTTGTCAGGCATGCGTTCATAGGGAATGATGATGATTGTCACGTTCATCACATTCATGTTGAAGTGCGAATGAATATCTTAGAAGTGGAATAAGTTGAATTGAATAGAAAAATAGTAGTACTTTACATTAATTCATGAGGAACAGCAGAGCTCCACACCTTAATCTATGGAGTGTAGAAACTCTACCGTTAAAAATACATAAGTGAATGGTCCAGGCATGGCCGAATGGCCAGCCCCTCTGATCTAAGAACTAGGCGTCCAAAGATGCCAAGATTCCAAGATGCCAAGATGTCTAATACAATAGTAAAAAGTCCCATTTATACTAAACTAGTTACTAGGGTTTACAGAAGTAAGTAATTGATGCATAAATTCACTTCCGGGGCCCACTTGGTGTGTGCTTGGGCTGAGCTTGAAGTTTCCACGTGGAGAGGTCATTCTTGGAGTTGAAAGCCAGTTTGTAACGTATTTCTGGCGTTCAACTCTGGCTTGTAACGTGTTTCTGGCGTTTAACTCTAGATAGCAGCGTAGAACTGGCGTTCAATGCCCATTTACGTCGTCTAAACTCAGCCAAAGTATAGACTATTATATATTGCTGGAAAGCCCTGGATGTCTGCTTTCCAACGCAATTGGAAGCGCGCCATTTATAAGTTCTATAGCTCTAGAAAATCTACTTTGAGTGTAGGGAGGTCAGAATCCAACAGCATCAGCAGTCCTTCTTCAACTCTGAATCTGATTTTTGCTCAAGTCCCTCAATTTCAGCCAAAAAATACCTGAAATCATAGAAAAATACACAAACTCATAGTAAAGTCCAGAAATGTGAATTTAACATAAAAACTAATGAAAAAATCCCTAAAAGTAACTAGATTCTACTAAAAACATACTAAAAACAATGCCAAAAAGCGTATAAATTATCCACTCATCACAACACCAAACTTAAATTGTTGCTTGTCCCCAAGCAACTGAAAATCAAATAGGATAAAAAGAAGAGAACATACTATAAATTCCAAACTATCAATGAAACATAGCTCCAATAAGATGTGCGGGACTTGTAGCTTTTTGCCTCTTGAATAGTTTTGGCATCTCACTTTATCCATTGAGGTTCAGAATGATTGGCATCTATAGAAACTCAGAGTTCAGATAGTGTTATTGATTCTCCTAGTTCAGTATGTTGATTCTTGAACACAGCTACTTTATGAGTCTTGGCCGTGGCCCTAAGCACTTTGTTTTCCAGTATTACCACCGGATACATAAATGCCACAGACACATAACTGGGTGAACCTTTTCAGATTGTGACTCAGCTTTGCTAAAGTCCCCAATTAGAGGTGTCCAGGGTTCTTAAGCACACTCTTCTTTTGCTTTGGACCTTGACTTTAACCGCTCAGTCTCAAGTTTTCACTTGACACCTTCACGCCACAAGCACATGGTTAGGGACAGTTTGGTTTAGCCGTTTAGGCCAGGATTTTATTCCTTTAGGCCCTCCTATCCACTGATGCTCAAAGCCTTGGGATCCTTTTTATTTACCCTTGCCTTTTGGTTTTAAGGGCTATTGGCTTTTTGCTCTTGCCTCTTGGTTTTAAGAGCTTTTGGCTTTTTCTGCTTGCTTTCTCTCTCTCTTTTTTTTTTCTATTTTTTTCGCCATTTTTTTTTGCAAGCTTTGTTCTTTGCTGCTTTTTCTTGCTTCAAGAATCATTTTTATGATTTTTCAGATCATCAAATAACATGTCTCCTTGTCATCATTCTTTCAAGAGCCAACATATTTAACATTCATGAACAACAACTTCAAAAAACATATGCACTGTTCAAGCATTCATTCAGAAAACAAAAAGTATTGTCACCACATCAATATAATTAAACTAAGTTCAAGGATAAATTCAAAACTCATGTACTTCTTGTTCTTTTGAATTAAAACATTTTTCATTTAAGAGAGGTGATGGATTCATAGGACATTCATAACTTTAAGACATAGTTACTAACTACTAATGATCATGTAATAAGATACAAACATGGATAAGCACTTAACATAGAAAACGAAAAATAGAGAATTTAAGAACAAGGAATGAGTCCACCTTAATGATGGTGGCGTTTCCTTCTTGAGGAACCAATGATGTCTTTGAGCTCTTCTATGTCTCTTCCTTGTCTTTGTTGCTCTTCCCTCATTGCTTTTTGATCTTCTCTAATTTCATGAAGGATGATGGAGTGCTCTTGATGTTCCACCCTTAGTTGTCCCATGTTGGAACTTAATTCTCCTAGGGAGGTGTTGATTTGCTCCCAATAGTTTTGTGGAGGAAGATGCATTTGAGGCATCTCCGGGATCTCATGGTGATGAGCTTCATGCATTTCTTGAGATCCATGAATGGGCTCTCTTGCTTGCTCCATGCTTTTCTTAGTGATGGGGTTCTCTTCCTCAATGGGAATGTCTCCTTCTATGAAAGCTCCAGCTGAGTAACATAGATGGCAAATAAGATGAGGAAAAGCTAGCCTTGCCCCAGGAGAGGGCTTTTTGGCTATTTTGTAGAGTTCAAGGGAGATGACTTCATGAACTTCTACTTCCTCTCCAATCATGATGCTATGGATCATGATGGCCCGATCCACAGTAACTTCAGATCGGTTGCTAGTGGGGATGATGGAGCGTTGGATGAACTCCAACCATCCTCTAGCTACAGGCTTGAGGTCCCGTCTTCTTAGTTGAACCGGCTTGCCTTTGGACTCAATCTTCCATTGAGCTCCCTCCACACATATGTCCATGAGGATTTGGTCCAACCTTTGATTAAAGTTGACCCTTCTAGTGTAGGGGCGTGCATCTCCTTGCATCATAGGCAAGTTGAACGCCAACCTCACATTTTCTGGACTAAAATCAAAGTATTTCCCCCGAACCATTGTAATATAATTCTTTGGATTCGGGTTCTTACTTTGACCATGGTTCTTAGTGATCCATGCATTGGCATAGAACTCTTGAACCATTAGGATGCCGACTTGTTGGATGGGGTTTGTTAGAACTTCCCAACCTCTTCTTTGGATTTCATGTCGGATCTCCGGATACTCATTTCTCTTGAGCTTGAAAGGGACCTCGGGGATCACCTTCTTCTTGGCCACAACATCATAGAAGTGGTCTTGATGAGCTTTGGAGATGAATTTTTCCATCTCCCATGACTCGAAGGTGGAAGCTTTTGTCTTCCCTTTCCCTTTTCTAGAGGATTCTCCGGTCTTAGGTGCCATCAATGGTAATGGAAAAACAAAAAGCTTATGCTTTTACCACACCAAACTTAGAATATTGCTCGCCCTCGAGCAAGAGAAGAAAGAATATATGAAGAAGAAGAAGAAAATATGGAGGAGAGGGGGGAGAGGTGTATTCGGCCAAGAAGAGAAGAGAGGGTTGTGTTGTGTGAAAATGAGGAAGAATGGAGGGCTTTATATAGGGAAGGGAGGGGGGTAAGGTTCGGCCATAAGGGTGGGTTTTTGGTGGGAAAGTGATTTTGAATTTTGAAGGTAGGTGGGGCTTATGAGGTAGGTTTATGGGGGAGAGTGGATGGATGTGAGTGGTGAAGTGGTGATAGGGAAGAGAGATTGAGGTGATTGGTGAAGAGTTTTGGGGAAGAGTGTCTATGGGATTGTGTGAAAGAAGGGTGAGAAGAAGTGAGTGGAGGTAGGTGGGGATCCTGTGGGGTCCACAGATCCTGAGGTGTTCAAGGATTTACAACCTTGCACCAAATTAGGCATGCAATATACCCTTGCACACAACTTAGGGCATTCAGCGCCAGATTGGTGCTTGTTCTGGGCGTTGAACGCCCATTTGTTGCCCATTTCTGGTGTTGAACGCCAGAACCATGCTTGTTCTGGGCGTTCAGCGCCAGCTCTTCTCCAGGGTGCAATTCTGGCATTCAAACGCCCAGATGCTGCCCATTTTGGGCGTTCAGCGCCAGAACCATGCTCTGTTCTGGCGTTGAACGCCAGCCAGATGCTTCTTACTGGCGTTTAAACGCCAGTAAGGTCGTCCTCCAGGGTGTGATTTTTTTTCTGCTATTTTTTATTCTGTTTTTAATTTTTCTATTTTTTTCGTGACTCCACATGATCATGAACCTAAGAAAACATGAAAAACAAATAAAAATAGAATTAGATTAATAAAAATTGGGTTGCCTCCCAACAAGCGCTTCTTTAATGTCAATAGCTTGACAGTGGGTTCTCATGGAGCCTCACAGATGTTCAGAGCATTGTTGAGACTTCCCAACACCAAACTTAGAGTTTGGATATGGCCTCCCAACACCAAACTTAGAATTTGACTGTGGGGGTTCTGGTTGACTCTGTAGTGGGAGAAGCTTACTGTGCCTCTTTTCCATGTTTACAGAAGGATGACCTTGAGTTTTAAACACAAGGGAGTCCTCATTCAATTGAAGGACTAATTCACCTCTGTCAACATCAATCACAGCTCTTGCTGTGGCTAGGAAGGGTCTTCCAAGGATGATGAATTCATCCTCATCCTTCCCATTATCTAGGACTATGAAATCAGCAGGGATGTAAAGGCCTTCAACCTTTACTAACACGTCCTCTACTTGTCCATAAGCCTGTTTTCTTGAATTATCTGCCATCTCTAATGAGATTTTAGTAGCTTGCACCCCAAAGATTCCCAGTTTCTCTATTACAGAGAGGGGCATGAGGTTTATCCCTGAACCAAGGTCACACAGAGCCTTCTCAAAGGTCATGGTGCCTATGGTACAAGGTATTAGGAACTTTCCAGGATCCTGTTTCTTCTAAGGCAATCTCAGTTGATCCAGATCACTTAGTTCATTGGTGAACAAGGGAGGATCATCTTCCCAAGTCTCAATACCAAATAATTTGGCATTTAGCTTCATGATTGCACCAAGGTACTTGGTAACTTGCTCTTCAGTAATATCCTCATTCTCTTCAGAAGAAGAATACTCATCAGAGCTCATGAATGGCATAAGGAGGTTCAATGGAATCTCTATAGTCTCTAGATGAGTCTCAGATTTCTTTGGTTCCTCAGAGGGAAACTCCTTATTGATCACTGGACGTCCTAGGAGGTTTTCCTCACTGGGATTCACGTCCTCAACCTCCCTTACAGGTTCGGCCATGGTAATTAATTCAATGGCCTTGCACTCTCCTTTTGGATTTTCTTCTGTATTACTTGGGAGAGTACTATGAGGGATTTCAGTGATTCTTTCACTCAGTTGGCCCACTTGTGCCTCCAAATTTCTAATGGAGGACCTTGTTTCATTCATGAAACTCACAGTGGCCTTAGATAGATCAGAGACTAAGTTTGCTAAATTAGAGGTATTTTGTTCAGAGTTCTCTGTCTGTTGCTGAGTGGATGATGGAAAAGGTTTACTATTGCTAAACCTGTTTCTTCCCACCATTATTGAAGCCTTGTTGAGGCTTTTGATCCTTCCATAAGAGATTTGGGTGATTTCTCCATGAGGGGTTATAGGTGTTTCCATATGGTTCACCCATGTAATTCACCTCTGCTATTGTAGGGTTCTCAGGATCATAAGCTTCTTCTTCAGAAGATGCCTCTTGAGTACTGTTGGATGCAGCTTGCATTCCATTCAGACTCTGAGAAATCATGTTGACTTGCTGAGTCAATATTTTATTCTGAGCCAATATGGCATTCAGAGTATCAATTTCAAGAACTCCCTTCTTCTGAGGTGTCCCATTACTCACAGGATTCCTCTCAGAAGTGTACATGAACTGGTTATTAGCAACCATGTCAATGAGTTCTTGAGCTTCTGCAGGTGTTTTCTTTAGGTGAATGGATCCACCTGCAGAATTGTCCAATGACATCTTAGCTAATTCAGACAGATCATCATAGAATATATCCAGGATGGTCCATTCTGAAAGAATGTCAGAAGGACACTTTTTGGTCAGTTGCTTGTATCTCTCCCAAGCTTCATAGAGGGATTCACCTTCTTTTTGTCTGAAAGTTTGAACATCCACTCTAAGCTTGCTCAGCTTTTGATGAAGAAAGAACTTGCCTAAGAAAGTCTTGACCAGCTTATCCCAAGAGTTCAGGCTATCTTTAGGTTGAGAATCCAACCACACTCTAGCTCTGTCTCTTATAGCAAAAGGGAAAAGCATGAGCCTGTAGACTTCAGGATCTACTCCATTAGTCTTAACAGTATCACAGATCTGCAAAAATTCAGTTAAGAACTAAAAAGGATCTTCAGATGGAAGTCCATGAAACTTGCAGTTCTGCTGCATCAGAGAAACTAATTGAGGTTTCAGCTCAAAGTTGTTTGCTCCAATGGTGGGAATGGAGATGCTTCTTCCATGTAAATTGGAATTAGGTTCAGTAAAGTCGCCAAGCATCCTCCTTGCATTATTATTATTTTCGGCTGCCATCTCCTCTTCTTATTCGAAAATTTCTGAAAGGTGCTTGCTGGATTGTTGTAATTTAGATTCTCCTAGTTTCCTCTTCAGAGTCCTTTCAGGTTCTGGATCTGCTTCAACAAGAATGTTCTTGTCCTTGCTCCTGCTCATATGAAAAAGAGGGAACAGAAAAATAATAATAATAGGGATCTTTTTTGCCCAGGTATAGAGGTTCCCTTGTTGTTAGTAGAAGAAGAAGGGGAAAAGAATGTAATGTAAGGAAAGAAACACAAGGGTGAGGAGAGCAGAGATGTGAGATGAAAATAGAAGGAGATGAGAGAGAAAGAGAATTTTCGAAAATTATTTTTGAAAAATAGTTAGTGATTTTCGAAAATTAAAAGAAGAAATAAATTAAAATTGAATTTTGAAACAATTAGTTAATTAAAAAGAATTTTTGAAAAAGAGGGAGATATTTTCGAAAATTAGAGAGGGAGGGGGTTAGTTAGGTAGTTTTGAAAAAGATAAGAAACAAACAAAAAGTTAGTTAGTTGGTTGAAACAAATTTGAAAATCAATTTTGAAAAGATAAGAAGATAGGAAGTTAGAAAAGATATTTTAAAATCAAATTTTTGAAAAAGATATGATAAAAAGATATTTTTGAAAAGATATGATTGAAATTAGTTTTGAAAAAGATTTGATTTTTTTAAAATCACAATTAATGACTTGATTCACAAGAAATCACAAGATATAATTCTAGAACTCAAAGTTTGAATCTTTCTTAACAAGTAAGTAACAAACTTGAAATTTTTGAATCAAAACATTAATTGCTGAAGATATTTTCGAAAATTATTATATAAAATGAAGAAAAAGATTTTTGAAAAATATTTTTATAATTTTCAAAAATAAATAAGAAAAATAAAAAAATATTTGATTTTTGAAAAAGATTTTGAAAAAGATAAGATTTTTAAATTAAAAATTTGATTTGACTCATAAAAACAACTAGATTTTAAAAATTTTTGAAAAAGTCAAATCTAATTTTCGAAATTTATGAGTGAAAATGGGAAAGATATTTTTTTATTTTTGAAACTTTTTTATGATGAGAGAGAAAAACATGAAAATTGATGCGATGCATGAAAGTTATGGATCAAAGCAAGGAATGCATGCAAGAATGCTATGAATGTCAAGATGAACACCAAGAACATTATGAAGATCATGATGAACATCAAGAACATATTTTTGAAAATTTTTTTTCTTTTAATGCAAAGAAAACATGCAAGACACCAAACTTAGAAATCTTTAATGCTTAGGCACTAAGAATTCAAGAATGTATATGAAAAATACCATACAACACAAAACAAGAAAACATCAAGATCAAACAAGAAGACTTACCAAGAACAACTTGAAGATCATGAAGAACACTATAAATGCATGAATTTTTCAAAAATTTTATGCAAACTTTAAAACATGCAATTGACACCAAACTTAAAAAACTGACTCAAGACTCAAACAAGAAACACAAAATATTTTTGATTTTTATGATTTTATGAATTTTTTGTTGGATTTTTCGAAAATTATGTGAAAAAGAAAAAATAAGGATTCCAAAATTTTTAATATGAATTCCAGGAATCTTGCCATGTTAGTCTAAAGCTTCAGTCCAGGAATTAGACATGGCTCACTAGCCAGCCAAGCTTTCAGTAAAAGCTCCAGTCCAAAACACTAGACATGGCCAATGGCCAGCCAAGCTTCAGCATGTGACATCAGAATATACTGCTCATTACTTATCAAATTAACTTGCATCTATGCTTATGGTTTGGAAGCCTCAGTCCAAAAGAATTTAGACATGGCTTTACAGCCAGCCAGGCTTCAACATGCTTCATGAAACTCTAGAATTCATTCTTAAAAATTCTGAAGAAAAATATAAAATTTTTTTTTGAAAATATTTTTTTTTCGAAAACAAAAGAAAAATTTCTGAAAGATTTTTGAAAAGGTTTTTTTGAAAATAAAACAAAAAGAAAATTACCTAATCTGAGCAACACGATGAACCGTTAGTTGTCCAAACTCAAACAATCCCCGGCAACGGCGCCAAAAACTTGGTGCACGAAATTGTGATCTCAGGCAACGGCGCCAAAAACTCTGTACGCACGTCTTAATAAATCATTTTTCATTCACAACTTCGATACAACTAACCAGCAAGTGCACTGGGTCGTCCAAGTAATAAAACCTTACGTGAGTAAGGGTCGATCCCACGGAGATTGTTGGTATGAAGCAAGCTATGGTCATCTTGTAAATCTCAGTCAGGCGGATAATAATTGATTATGGAGTTTTCGAAAATAAATAATAGATGGACAGAAAATAAAGATAGAAATACTTATGTATATCATTGGTGAGAATTTCAGATGAGTGTATGGAGATGCATTCGTTCCTCTGAACCTCTGCTTTCCTGTTGTCTTCATCCAATCAATCCTACTCCTTTCCATGGCTGGCTTTATGTAAGGGCATCACCGTTGTCAATGGCTACATCCCATCCTCTTGTGAAAAAGGTCCAAATGCTCTGTCACAGCACGGCTAATCATCTGAGGTTCTCGATCATACTGGAATAGGATTCACCCTCCTTTTGCGTCTGTCACTACGCCCAGCACTCGCGAGTTTGAAGTTCATCACAGTCATTCAATCCCAGAGTCCTACTCGGAATACCACAGACAAGGTTTAGACTTTCCGGACTCTCATGAATGCCGCCATCAATCTAGCTTATACCACGAAGATTCTGATTAAGAGATCCAAGAGATACTCATTCAATCTAAGGTAGAACGAAAGTGGTTGTCAGGCACGCGTTCATAGGGAATGATGATGATTGTCACGTTCATCACATTCATGTTGAAGTGTGAATGAATATCTTAGAAGCGGAATAAGTTGAATTGAATAGAAAAACAGTAGTACTTTGCATTAATTCATGAGGAACAGCAGAGCTCTACACCTTAATCTATGGAGTGTAGAAACTCTACCGTTAAAAATACATAAGTGAAAGGTCCAGGCATGGCTGAATGGCTAGCCCCTCTGATCTAAGAACTAGGCGTCCAAAGATGCCAAGATGCCAAGATGCCAAGATGTCTAATACAATAGTAAAAAGTCCTATTTATACTAAACTAGTTACTAGGGTTTACAGAAGTAAGTAATTGATGCATAAATCCACTTTCGGGGCCCACTTGGTGTGTGCTTGGGCTGAGCTTGAAGTTTCCACGTGGAGAGGTCATTCTTGGAGTTGAACGCCAGTTTGTAACGTATTTCTGGCGTTCAACTCTGGCTTGTAACGTGTTTTTGGCGTTTAACTCCAGATAGCAGTGTAGAACTGGCGTTCAACGTCCTTTTACGTCATCTAAACTCGGCCAAAGTGTGGACTATTATATATTTCTGGAAAGCTCTGGATGTCTACTTTCCAACGCAATTAGAAGCGCACCATTTTGAGTTCTGTAGCTCCAGAAAATCCACTTTGAGTGCAGGGAGGTCAGAATCCAACAGCATCAGCAGTCCTTCTTCAACCTCTGAATCTGATTTTTGCTCAAGTCCCTCAATTTCAGCCAGAAAATACTTGAAATCACAGAAAAACACACAAACTCATAGTAAAGTCTAGACATGTGAATTTAACATAAAAACTAATGAAAACATCCCTAAAAGTAACTAGATTCTACTAAAAACATACTAAAAACAATGCCAAAAAGCGTATAAATTATCCGCTCATCACAGAGCATCTACATTGTTTAGCTCCATCACTCGTCTAGTGTTCCCTCTTTCGGAGGCATAGAAGTAGTCATTCTCTGCTACAGTTTCAATGACATCTATGGCCTCCTCAATGGCCTTCTTCTTGTTCAGAGATCCCCCGGATGAGTGGTCTACTGCCTTCTTGGATTCATAAGAAAGGCCTTCATAGAAAATGTGTAGCTGCACCCATTCATTGAACATGTCTGGTGGACACCTCCTTGTTAGGTCCTTAAACCTCTCCCATGCTTCATATAGAGTCTCACCATCCTGCTGCCTGAATGTTTGCACCTCAGCTCTCAGCCTGTTAATCCGTTGAGGAGGATAGAATCTTGCCAAGAATTTGTTCACCACATCTTACCAGGTTGCCAAACTCTCCTTTGAGAAGGACTCCAGCCATTTAGATGCTTTGTTCTTGAGTGAGAAGGGGAACAGAAGTAGTCTATAGGTGTCAGGATGAACACCATTAGACTTCACAGGGTCACATATCCTTAGGAAGGTGGTTAGATGTTGATTGGGGTCTTCTTGGACGCCTCCTCCGAATCAACAGTTGTTCTGAACAAGGGTGATGAGATGTGGTTTTAGTTCAAAGTTGTTGGCATGTATGGTTGGCTTTTGAATGCTACTCCCACAGTTTCCTGGGTTTGGGTTGATGTAGGAGCCTAGAGCTCTTCTCTCTTGCCCAGCATGATTTGCTAGACCTTCTCTGCCATGGTTGTGAGCCTCTTCTTCATGAATGTTCTCCATATTCTCCTCCATGTTTGGTTCAAAGTACTCTTCCTCTTCCTCAGTACCAACTACTCTCTTTCCTCTTGCTTCCCTCCTTAATCTAAGGAAGGTCCTCTCAGGTTCAGAATCAAAAGAAGTTGAAGCCCCGCTTCTCCTCCCTGTCACACAACCAACAAGGTACAAGCAAGGAAATAGATCGATCCAGAAACTATTCTAAAAAAATGATGTTAGTGTGAGTGATGCAATATATCAAATAGTTAGTGGGTGAGTGAAACAGAGTGTAAACAACTGAAATGAAGGGGTTAAAGGGATGGGAATACAAAACAACTGAAACCGAAAGTAAAGTGCTCAAACAGAAATTTAAATCAACAAAATAACAAATGCTCAATCTAGTGATCCACTAACTTAATCATTGTTGATACAAAATCAATCCCCGGCAACGGCGCCATAAACTTGATACGCACAAAACTTGTCTCTCAACAAATTTTCTTCGGCAAGTGTACCGAATTTGTCGTCAAGTTAAAACTCACAATAGAGTGAGGTCGAATCCCACAGAGATTGATTGATCAAGCAACTTTAATTAGAGGAATGTTCTAGTTGAGCGAACCAGAATTTGATTTGAGATTTGCAGAAAATTAAATGGCGGGAAAGTAAATAGCAGAAATAGTAAATGCTAGAAATTAAGAGCTGAATGTAAATGGCGGAAATTAAATTGCCGAATCTTAAACGGGAATGGGGTAATTGCTCATAAAAGTAAATGGCAGAAATTAAAGAGAATGGGTAAGATCAGAAATGGGGAGTTCATTGGGCTCAGGAGATGTTGCATTCTCCGGATCAAGTTCATTTTCATCTCTTCCTCAATCAATGCATTCATTGATCTCATTGGTAATCTTAAGTGATCAAATTCCAATTTCTTGGTAATTCAATCTCTCAAATCTTGATCAATAGCCAATTCCTTGGTCAATTCCTCATGAGAAGAGATGAAGTATGGTCACTGATTATACCACATACATTTCCCAAATCAAGTGTTGGTAGGATTATAGTCACATATCCATCCAAACCCAATTTGGTCCAGCATGAGAAAGCATTTCTAGCATGATATCTTCATTCCTCTTTCAAGGTTCAGAAGAAATCCAAGTATGAATAGCTTCTTTTCCAAGATAACTACCCAATTGGATGAAGATCGAAAGCTTTCAAGTAAAATCAAGAGAAAAGATAGAAGAAAGAGAATGAAAACTAATATTGATCCATCAAATTACAACAGAGCTCCCTAACCCAATGAAAGGGGTTTAGTTGTTCATAGCTCTGGAAAATGAAAACCAAGATGGAGAATACATGATGAAAGTAAAACTAGAAGTGCAGAGAAAGTAAAATACAGAGAGTAGTTCTATGCCAAAAGCTCCCTAAAGTTTCCAATTCTCTAAATTAATTCAAAGCTACTCCTATATATACTACTCTTCTGATCTTCTAGTTGGCTCTTCAAGTCTTGGGTATGGGCCTCTGAATCTTGAGTTTGAAGCAGTTATCCCTTTTCTTTGGGCTTAGCTTTGCTTGCAGAGAGAAAAGGTGAAGTAGGCAGGGACTTTGGCTCAGGACGTTAGTAGTGTCAACGTTAAGTGAAAGTGTGGGTTCGAGAACGTTAGTGACAATTACCTTTTTCACTAACGTTCCTAACCCAAATATGATCACGTTGACTTCAATGTTAGTGGCACTAACGTGACCACTAACTTTGCCTCTTGGTCCTTCGCACACGTTATTGGGACTTACCTTTCCCAATAACGTGGAGAGTCCTCCCTTGTCCCTACGTTAGAGTCCACGTTAACTAGGTTAACGTGGCTTCTAACATAGTAATGCCAATTCTTTGAGAACGTTAGTGACACTTACCTTTGTCACTAACGTTCCAATGTGCCCCTATTTCCCACATTAGAGTCTACGTTAACTAAGTTAACGTGGCTTCTAACGTAGTCATGCTAGCCATCTCCAATGTTAGTGACAAAGGTGAGTGTCACTAACGTTGGATCATCATCTCTTTATCCACGTTAGCTCCCACGTTAACTATGTTAACGTGGGAGTTAATGTTGCTCATGGTGGCTCTTGGTGGTTCACCCCAACGTTAGTGACAAAGGTAAGTGTCACTAACGTTGGCTATCAATTGCTCTCTCCACGTTAGCTTTCACGTTAACTAAGTTAACGTGGGAGTTAACGTGGCTTATGGAGGCTTGGCCAACGTTAGTGACAAAGGTGAATGTCACTAACGTTGGCTTCTCTTTTGCTTCTTAACGTTAGAGTCCACGTTAACTAAGTTAACGTGGCCACTTATGAGCTTGGCCAACGTTAGTGACAAAGGAGAGTGTCACTAACATTGGCCTTGTTGTCTTCTTCCACGTTAGAGTTCACGTTAACTTAGTTAACGTGACTCTTAACGTGGGCTTATGATGGCTTCGAGGGCGTTATTGGCGATTACCTTTCTCATTAACTTTTCAAGTTAGCACCTATTCCACGTTAGAGGTCACGTTAGTGGGACTAATGTGACTGCTAACGTGGTTCTTCTTTACTTCCTTTGTCCTGAAATCAAGCAACAAAGTGCTTCAAAGTTCTAGTCCAATTCATGAGTCATGCATCATTCAATTTGTCATATAATTCATGCAAAAATTCTCATGAAATCATGTAAAGTGCACAATGTATGCTTGAATCAAGATGTAAGTGAATATCTACCCAAAACTAGCTTAGTTTCTAAGAAAATGCATGAAACTACCTTAAAAACAGTAAAGAAAAGGTCAGTGAATCTGGCCAAAATGCCCTGGCATCATCAAGCACCCACTATCCATATACCACATGTTGTCCTTTCTTTAGGATGCTAGGCAAACCTATAAAAAAGCTTAAGTGACCTTAGGTATCCAAATCTTTTTGGATCCTTTGATATCAAACCATCTTCTTTGTCCCAAGCCATTATAGTTACAAACAATCTTGTAAACTTTATTACCAACCATCCTTTCACTTATGAAACATTGAATGGGAAAGTGACCATCCCAATTGCATAATCTACAATATTTTTTAGGTTGCTATTTTTTTGAGTTAGTTGGGTTTTGAAATATGATATCATCTGAAGTGGAAGCCATATTAGCAAATGAAGAATTTTCAAAAACAGCTTTTGATTCTTTGTGAAAACCCAAACCAGCTTTATCAAAGAGAGGTTTTTGACTAGCCAAGAGTTGATTCAAATTTTCAGAACTTTGAGCAAAGTTAGCTAGGTCCTCTTTTAGTCTTTTTATCTCTTTGTGAAACCTCTCATTTTCCTCAAAATAGTTTAGATTTGCAATCACAGAATGATGGTATTCACAACTCTTAAGTTCAGCTTTTAATCGCTTGTTTTCTTCATCAAAATCAACAGCAGTTTCGGCTTCCTTTAATTTATCTTTGAGAAAACTATTTTCTGCTTTTAGAATGGTAACTTGAGATTCAAGATCATAATTTTCGTTTAAAAAGCATCTGGTTCTTTCATTGAGATGATTTATCATAAGATGGAGGTCTTCAGTTAAGGGTTCAGGAAATATTACCTCATTGACTATGTCAGCCATCAGACATGTTTGGGACTTAGATTCTATTTCATCTTCTTCATCCAAATCATTCTCCAAGTCTTCCCATGATGCCATGAGTCCTTTCCTCTTTTCTCTTTTTGATTTGTCCTCTTTCTTCGGTTTTGGACAATCAAACTTGAAGTGTCTAGTTTCTTTACAGTTGTAGCAGATCACCTTGCTTAGATCCCTTTTTGGTTTCCTTGAACTACCTCCTTTGTTTCGTTCCTTCAGCTTCATCATTTTCCTAAATTTCTTAGCAAACAAAACAAAGTCATCGTCAGATAAATTATCACTGGATTCATTATCCAGAGATTCAGTGACTGATTTGAGAGCAACTCCTTTCTTTTTTGTATCTCTCTTTAAATAAGTGTTTTCAAAAGCAAGTAAGTTTCCTCTCAAATCATCATAGGTCATTTCATCAATACCAATACTCTCAGCTATTATTATAGCCTTGGTTTTCTACTCTTTAGTGAGACATCTCAATGTTCTCCTCACAAGCACAGATTCTGGATGTTTGATTCCTATAACATCCAAGCCAGTGATGTTAATGTTGAATCTTTCAAACATTTCATCAATTGTTTCTCCTTCCTTCATTGAGAACATTTCATAGTCTCTGTTTAGCATGTCTATTCTAGATCTTTTGACTTGGGTTGTGCCTTCATGAGTGACTTGAAGCTTGTCCCAGATTTCCTTTGCTGTTGTGCATCTTGATACCCGTTGGTATTCCTTGAAGCTAACAGCACAGTTGATTAAGTTGATAGCTTTAGCGTTGAGCTCTATTTTCTTTCTGTCATTTTCATTCCAATTGGCCTCAGCCTTGGGAACAACCACTCCATCAGCTCCTGTGGTGGTTGGAAATTGTGGACCTTCTAGAATTATCTTCCAAAGCCTGTAATCTACAAATTGAATAAAGATCTTCATTCTTTCTTTCCAGTAGTTGTAGTTCTTCCCATTGAAGAATGGGGGTCTGTTGCTTGACTGCCCTTCTGTCAGAGTATAGGCCTCTAGATTTGAACCACTGTTGATTACCATCAGGATCTTTTCTCCAAGCTATAAAGCTTGACCACTTTGAGACTAAGCTCTGATACCAATTGATGGTAATCAGTGGCTAAGAGAAGAGGGTTGAATGTTAGCCCTTTTTTTCTGAATATTAATTTCTGACTTTTAAAGGAACTCCAGGAGATATTTCTGTTTTTTGTCTCGTGTTGAGTTGAGACACTTTTGTTTTGTCTCGTGCCGAGTTGAGAGATATTTTTGTTTTTGTCTCCTGATAAACAGAAACAGAGAAAGGAGTAGGGAAGAAGAATTAACACCAGATATATCCTGGTTCAGCCACTAGGCGCAATGTGGCCCATATCCAGTCTCCATCACAACAATGATGAAATTCCACTATGTGCTCAAAATATTACAAACACTAATTTCTCCTTAGGAACTACCCATTCCTGTTTGAGACAAATCCAGATTCGACATCCAATCTGAATTTGACTAGGACTCAAAACCTAGCTTTCAACCGCAAAGTGCAAACTCAACTTGCAAGGAATCCCCACAGAATCATGAAACACAATAGAAAGATGTACAAAAAAACTCTGAGACATCTATGGCTTTTTCTTTAATTTTGATCACTGCCTTTTTCCTCTCACTGGCTTTTTCTTACAAACCTCACCATGTTTGCCTTTTTCACCATGAGACTCAGACAGACAAAACAAAGAAAAAGAAAATAAAATGAACACCATTGAAGGATAAGAACTCAAGAAGCTCGGGTAGCTATGAGAACTATGTGCTTTTCACTTTCTCTCCTTTATCTTAACCCTTGGCCGTTCACCCTTATTATAGAAGGGGAAGTTTCCAAGGTTAAAACTGGTTCAATCAAGCAACTTCTTCTCCAACAAAGAGCAGCAGTGGTTCGGACAAAGAGAAGAGAGAAGGAAAACCGAAAACCAACATGCATGTACCTCTCTCAACCCTTTTCATCAAGCTCCTTCAATCTGAACCCTTGATCTTGTCTTTGGATCCAAGAAAGGATTCGGACCCTTGATGATCTTCTAACCCATGAAAGCTTCTTGCCTTCCATTTTAGCTTGTTCCTATGCGTAGCTTCAGAGGCTATCTTCTTTCTTTGATGAACAAAGATAGAAATGAACTCTTGCACCTCAGATTTGCTCCTTCACCGAGGCAGATCCTTCCTTTTCTTGGCAAGTAAAATCTTGATGCTTTTTTTCAAATCATGCCTTCAATGGCAAAAACTTACTTCTATTTTTCTTCAGATCTTTCTTCATAGCCTTTTTCTTCCATAGGCTTCTGATAACTTCTTCTTTCTTCTTTCCTAATGATTGACATGACCGAATAAGAGGGAGGAGAGAGAAGAAAGAAAGCTTTCTGTAACACCCTAACTATCAAAAGTCACACTTCTGGCTGCGCCACTCTGATAGCTCGCGTATTACGACGACTCTTAAAATATTTAGTACTAAAATATGATCCTATTTAAAACTGAAATCGAATATTCAAAACATACATCTATATGTTACAATACTTTCAAATACTACATATATGTATATATACATCATACCAATATACAAACTTCACATATCAAAACTCCTATCCCTCTTGCAAAAATTGCTAAAAATAGGCGAGGGGAAAATAATAACTAAGATAATAGAAAATAATATCGAATAAACCTGTAGGGGAGTGAGAACATCGTCCTCGAAAGGGTTCTCACTATAGGGTCACAGAATCGCTATAATAAGATACGAAAATATGACCGTTTTTAAAGTACAGTGATTAATAACCACCTTATGCATCTTTTCAAAACCAAAGATTTAATATTCAAAATCCGAAATCCTTTCTGAAAGGGAAAGCTGTTAATTTCTCAGAAATCCAAAAGGCTCTTTAAAAGTTTTTCCTAGACAACATGAATGACCAAATTGTTCCAAGCATAGGTTCATTAAGTCTATGCTGAACCAGCTTAGTTTTTCATACTTTTCTAAACCAAAAACTCAAATCAAACATGGCCTTTGGTCCATCTCATAATCAACCACGGCCCTAGGCCCAAACAAATCAATCCACAGCCAATTCACCACAGATTCAACCAATTTCAGTCACAAACACAAGTAGAAGGTTCAAGCACAATCCAGCAGTTACATCAAGTTGAGTAATTAACAATTAAGCATAATAATTCACATAGACAAACCACATATACAATAATTACACCCAATCAATGTCACATAGATGCAAATGATGCATGCCTGTCCTACTGGCCATGAGTTCACACGTCAGTTATATTGCCAGACCCAACTCGGATGAGCGGATAATTTATACGCTTTTTGGCATTGTTTTTAGTATGTTTTTAGTAGAATCTGGTTACTTTTAGGGATGTTTTCATTAGTTTTTATGTTAAATTCACATTTCTGGACTTTACTATGAGTTTGTGTGTTTTTCTGTGATTTCAAGTATTTTCTGGCTGAAATTGGGGGACTTGAGCAAAAATCAGATTCAGAGGTTGAAGAAGGACTGCTGATGCTGTTGGATTCTGACCTCCCTGCACTCAAAATATATTTTCTGGAGCTACAGAACTCAAAATGGTGCGCTTCCAATTGCGTTGGAAAGTAGACATCCAGGGCTTTCCCGCAATGTATAATAGTCCATACTTTGCCCAAGTTTAGACGACGCAAACTGGTGTTCAACGCCAGCTCTCTGCCCAATTCTGGCATCCAGCGCCAGAAACAAGTTGCAAAGTGGAGTTCAACGCCCAAACTGGCACAAAAGCTGGCGTTCAACTCCAAGAATGACCTCTCCACGTGTAGACTTCAAGCTCAGCCCAAGCACACACCAAGTGGGCCCCGGAAGTGGATTTATGCATCAATTACTTACTTCTGTAAACCCTAGTGACTAGTTTATTATAAATAGAACTTTTTATCATTGTATTCGTAGTCTTGGTTACTCCGGTTCCCCTCTGGGGCCGAGACCAATGAACTCCATTATCACTTATGTATTTTCAATGGTAGAGTTTCTGCACTCCATAGATTAAGGTGTGGAGCTCTGCTGTTCCTCAAAGATTAATGCAAAGTACTACTGTTTTCTATTCAATTCATCTTATTTCGCTTCTAAGATATTCATTCGCACTTCAACCTGAATGTGATGAACGTGACAATCATCATCATTCCCTATGAACGCGTGCCTGACAACCACTTCCGTTCTACATTAGATTGAATGAGTATCTCTTAGATCTCTTAATCAGAATCTTTGTGGTATAAGCTAGATTGATGGCGGCATTCATGAGAGTCCGGAAAGTCTAAACCTTGTCCGTGGTATTCCGAGTAGGACTCTGGGATTGAATGACTGTGACGAACTCCAAACTAGCGAGTGCTGGGCGTAGTGACAGATGCAAAAAGATAGTAAATTCTATTCCAGTATGATCGAGAACCTCCAAGATGATTAGCCATGCAGTGACAGCGCATATGACCATTCTCACAGAGAGGAATAGGACGCAACCAACGACAAGGGTGATGCCTCCAGACGATTAGCCGTGCTGTGACAGAGCATTTGGACCATTTTCCCGAGAGGATTGAAAGTAGCCATTGGCACCGGTGACATCCTTACACAAAGCCAGCCATAGAAAGGAGTAAGACGGATTGGGTGAAGACAACAGGAAAGCGGAGGTTCAGAGGAACGAATGCATCTCCATACGCTTATCTGAAATTCTCACCAATGATCTACATAAGTATTTCTATCCTTCTTTTATTACTAAATTTCGAAAACTACATAACTATTTTATATCCGCCTGACTGAGATTTACAAGGTGACCATAGCTTGCTTTATACCAACAATCTCCGTGGGATTCGACCCTTACTCACGTAAGGTATTACTTGGACGACCCAGTGTACTTGCTGGTCAGTTATGCGAAGTTGTGAAGATATGTTTAGACCATGGTTCTGTGCATCCGTTTTTGGTGCCATCGCCAGGGAATCAATTTCGAACAATAATTCACAACCTGAGTAACAATTTCGCATACCAAGTTTTTGGCGCCGTTGCCGGGGATTGTTCGAGTTTGGACAACTGACGGTTCATCCTGTTGCTCAGATTAGGTAATTTTCTTTTTGCTTTATTTTCAAAAAAATTTTTCAAAAATCTTTCAAAAATTTCTCCTTTGTTTTCAAAAAAAAAAATTTTAAATAAAAATGTTTTCAAAAATATAATTTTTCTTCAGAATTTTAAGAATGAATTCTACTGTTTCATGAAGCATGCTAAAGCTTGGCTGGCTGTAAAGCCATGTCTAAATTCTTTTGGACTGAGGTCTTGGCTTAAAATTGAATGAATTACACTCATATTTTTACTAAAGCTTGGCTGGCTATTAAGCCATGCCTGACCCTCAGATTGGAGCTTTAGACTAAGAATGCTAGAGTCATGGAATTCATATTAAAAATTTTGGAATCCTTATTTTTGTTTTTCAAATAATTTTCGAAAAAAATACAAAAAAAATTAGAAAATCGTAAAAATCAAAAATATTTTTTGTGTTTCTTGTTTGAGTCTTGAGTCATGTTATAAGTTTGGTGTCAATTGCATATTCATCTTGCATTTTTCAAAAAATTCATGCATTCATAGTGTTCTTCATGATCTTCAAGTTGTTCTTGGTAAGTCTTCTTGTTTGATCTTTGCATTTGCATGTTTTGTGTCTTTTCTTGTTTTTCATATGCATTCCTAAATTCTTTATGTCTAAGCATTAAAGAATTCTAAGTTTGGTGTCTTGCATGTTTTCTTTGCATTAAAAAAAATTTCAAAAATGTGTTCTTGATGTTCATCATGATCTTCATAGTGTTCTTGGTGTTCATCTTGACATTCATAGCATTCTTGCATGCATTCATTGTTTTGATCCATAACTTTCATGCATTGAATCATTTTTCTTGTTTTTCTCTCTCATCATAAAAATTCAAAAATCAAAAAATATCTTTCCCTTTTTCTCTCTTAAAATTTCGAAAATTAGATTTGACTTTTTCAAAAAATTTTAAAATCTAGTTATTTTCATGAGTCAAATCAAATTTTCAATTTAAAAAAATCTTATCTTTTTCAAAATCTTTTTCAAAAATCAAATCCTTTTTCAATTTTTTTTAGCTATTTTTGAAAATTTCAAAAATATTTTTCAAAATTCTTTTTCTGAATTTTACATTATATTTTCGAAAATAACATCATCAATTAATGTTTTGATTCAAAAATTTCAAGTTTGTTACTTACTTGTTAAGAAAGATTCAAACTTTAAGTTCTAGAATCATATCTTGTGATTTCTTGTGAATCAAGTCATTAATTGAGATTTTAAAAATCAAATCTTTTTCAAAAACTAATTTCTATCATATCTTTTCAAAAATATCTTCTTATCTTACCTTTTTCAAAAAAAGTGATTGCAAAATATCTTTTCTAACTTCCTAACTTCTTATCTTTTCAAAATTTGTTTCAACTAACTAACTAACTTTTTGTTTGTTTCTTACCTTTTTCAAAACTACCTAACTAACTCTCTCTCTCTCTAATTTTCGAAAAAATCTTCCCTCTTTTTCAAAATTTCTTTTTAATTAGACTAATTATTTTATTTTTTATTTGAATTTTCGAAAAACTACTAACCTTTTTCAAAAACTATTTTCGAAAATCACTAACTCTTTTTCAAAAATTATTTTCGAAAATTATCTCCTCCTCTCATCCCCTTCTATTTATTTATTCATCTACTAACACTTTTCTTCATCTCACATCTCTGCTCCTATCATCACCTTTGTGTTTGGATTCTTCATTCTTCTTCACCCCTATTCCTTTTCTTCTTCTACTAACAATAAGGAACCTCTTTACTGTGACATAGAGGATTCCTCTTTTTTTTCCTTTTCTCTTCTCTTTCTTATGAGCAGGGACAAAGAAAAAGGCATTCTTGTTGAAGCTGATCCAGAACCTGAAAGGACTCTGAAGAGGAAATTAAGAGAAGCTAAATTACAACAATCCAGAGACAACCTTATTGAAAATTTCGAACAAGTAAAGGAGATGGCAGCCGAACCCAACAACAATAATGCAAGGAGAATGCTCGGTGACTTTACTGCACCTAATTCCAATTTACATGGAAGAAGCATCTCTATTCCTGCCATTGGAGGAAACAACTTTGAGCTGAAACCTCAGCTAGTTTCTCTGATGCAGCAGAACTGCAAGTTTCATGGACTTCCATCTGAAGATCCTTTTCAGTTTTTAACTGAATTCTTGCAGATCTGTGATACTGTTAAGACTAATGGAGTAGATCCGGAAGTCTACAGGCTCATGCTTTTCCCTTTTGCTGTAAGAGACAGAGCTAGAGTGTGGTTGGACTCTCAACCCAGAGATAGCCTGAACTCTTGGGATAAGCTGGTCACGGCTTTCTTAGCCAAGTTCTTTCCTCATCAAAAGCTGAGCAAGCTTAGAGTGGATGTTCAGACCTTCAGACAGAAGGAGGGTGAATCCCTCTATGAAGCTTGGGAAAGATACAAGCAGCTGACCAAAAAGTGTCCTTCTGACATGCTTTCAGAATGGACCATCCTGGATATATTCTATGATGGTTTATTTGAGCTATCAAAGATGTCATTGGATACTTCTGCAGGTGGATCCATTCACCTAAAGAAAACGCCTGCAGAAGCTCAAGAACTCATTGACATGGTTGCTAATAACCAGTTCATGTACACTTCTGAGAGGAATCCTGTGAGTAATGGGACGCCAATGAAGAAGGGAGTTCTTGAAATTGATACTCTGAATGCCATATTGGCTCAGAACAAAATATTGACTCAGCAAGTCAATATGATTTCTCAGAGTCTGAATGGAATGCAAGCTGCATCCAACAGTACTCAAGAGGCATCTTCTGAGGAAGAAGCTTATGATTCTGAGAACCCTGCAATAGCAGAGTTAAAATACATGGGTGAACCATATGGAAACACCTACAATCCATCATGGAAAAATTACCCAAATCTCTCATGGAAGGATCAAAGGCCTCAACAAGGCTTTAATAATGGTGGAAGAAACAGGTTTAACAATAATAAACCTTTTCCATCATCCACTCAGCAACAGACAGAGAATTCTGAGCAGAATCCATCTAGCTTAGCAAATTTAGTCTCTGATCTATCTAAGGCCACTGTAAGTTTCATGAATGAAACAAGGTCTTCCATTAGAAATTTGGAAGCACAAGTGGGCCAGCTGAGTAAAAGGATCACTGAAATCCCTCCTAGTACTCTCCCAAGCAATACAGAAGAAAATCCAAAAGGAGAGTGCAAGGCCATTGACATAACCAAAATGGCCGAACCCAAAGAGGGTGAGGAAGACATGAATCCCAAGGAGGAAGACCTCTTGGGATGTCCAGTGATCAATAAGGAGCTTCCCTCTGAGGAACCAAAGGAATCAGAGACTCATCTAGAGACCATAGAGATTCCATTGAACCTCCTTATGCCATTCATGAGCTCTGATGAGTATTCCTCTTCTGAAGAGAATGAGGATGTTACTGAAGAGCAAGCTGCCAAGTTCCTTGGTGCAATCATGAAGCTGAATGCCAAATTATTTGGTATTGAGACTTGGGAAGATGAACCTCCCTTGTTCACCAATGAACTAAGTGATCTGGATCAACTGACATTGCCTCAGAAGAAACAGGATCCTAGAAAGTTCATAATACCTTGTACCATAGGCACCATGATCTTTAAGGCTTTGTGTGACCTTGGTTCAGGGATAAACCTCATGCCCCTCTCTGTAATAGAGAAACTGGGAATCTATGGGGTGCAAGCTGCTAAAATCTCATTAGAGATGGCAGACAATTCAAGAAAACAGGCTTATGGACAAGTAGAGGACGTGTTAGTAAAGGTTGAAGGCCTTTACATCCCTGCTGATTTCATAGTCCCGGATACTGGAAAGGAAGAGGATGAATCCATCATCCTAGGAAGACCTTTCCTAGCCACAGCAAGAGCTGTGATTGATGTGGACAGAGGAGAATTGATCCTTCAATTAAATAAGGACAACCTTATGTTTACAACTCAAGGATCTCTCTCTGCATCCATGGAGAGAAAGCAGAAAAAGCTTCTCTCAAAGCAGAGTCAACCAAAGCCCCCACAGTCAAACTCTAAGTTTGGTGTTGGGAGGCCACAACCAAACTCTAAGTTTGGTGTCAAACCCCCATATCCAAACTCTAAGCTTGGTGTTGGGAGGTTTCAACAAAGCTCTGCACATCTGTGAGGCTCCATGAGAGCCCACTGTCAAGCTATTGACATTAAAGAAGCGCTTGTTGGGAGGTAACCCAATGTTTATTTATCTAATTTTATTTTTGTTTTTCATGTTTTCTTAGGTTCATGATCATGTGGAGTCACAAAATAAACGAAAAATTTAGAAACAGAATCAAAAACAGCGGAAGAAAAATCACTCCCTGGAAGAAGCACCTGCCTGGCGTTCAACACCAGAACAGAGCATGGTTCTGGCGCTGAACGCCCAAAATAGGCAGTATCTGGGCACTGAACGCCCAAAATGGGCAGCATCTGGGCGCTGAACGCCAGAATTGCACCCTGGAGAGGAGCTGGCGCTGAACACCCAGAACAAGCATGGTTCTGGCGTTCAACACCAGAAATGGGCAACAAATAGGCGTTGAACGCCCAAAATGGGCACCAACCTGGCGCTGAACGCCCAGAGTTGTGTGCAAGGGCATTTTACATGCCTAATTTGGTGCAAGGTTGTAAATCCTTGAACACCTCAGGATCTGTGGACCCCACAAGATCCCCACCTACCTCCACTCACTCTCTTCTCACCCCTCTTTCACACAATCCCATAAACACTCTTCCCCAAAACCCTTCACCTATCACCTCCATCTCTCTTCCCTATTAACCCTTCACCACTCACATCTACCCACTCTTCCCCATAAACCTACCCAATAAACTCCACCTACCTTCAAAATTCAAATCAATTTCCCACCCAAACCCACCCATATGGCCGAACCTTAACCCCCCTCCCTTCCCTATATAAAGCCCTCCATTCTTCCTTATTTTCACACAACACAACCCTCTCCTCTCTTCTTGGCCGAAACACACCTCCCCCCTCTTCTCCATCTTTTCTTCTTCTTCTTCATCTAATTCTTTCTTCTCTTGCTCAAGGGCGAGCAAAAATTCTAAGTTTGGTGTGGAAAAAGCATAAGCTTTTTATTTTTCCATTACCATTGATGGCACCTAAGACCGGAGAATCCTCTAGAAAAGGAAAAGGGAAGACAAAAGCTTCCACCTCCGAGTCATGGGAGATGGAAAGATTCATCTCCAAAGCTTATCAAGACCACTTCTATGATGTTGTGGCCAAGAAGAAGGTGATCCCTGAGGTCCCTTCCAAGCTCAAGAGAAATGAGTATCCGGAGATCCGACATGAAATCCAAAGAAGAGGTTGGAAAGTCCTAACACCCATCCAACAAGTCGGCATCCTAATGGTTCAAGAGTTCTATACCAATGCATGGATCACTAGGAACCATGATCAAAGTAAGAACCCGAATCCAAAGAATTATGTTACAATGGTTCAGGGGAAATACTTAGATTTTAGTCCGGAGAATGTGAGGTTGACGTTCAACTTGCCTATGATGCAAGGAGATGAGCGCCCCTACACTAGAAGGGTCAACTTTAATCAAAGGTTGGACCAAGTCCTCATGGACATATGTGTGGAAGGAGCTCAATGGAAGATTGACTCCAAAAGCAAGCAAGAGAACCCATTCATGGAGCTCAAGCGGCGTATGAAGCTCATCACCATGAGATCCCGGAGATGCCTCAAATGCATTTTCCTCCATAAAACTATTGGGAGCAAATCAACACCTCCCTAGGAGAATTAAGTTCCAACATGGGACAATTAAGGGTGGAACATCAAGAGCACTCCATCATCCTTCATGAAATTAGAGAAGATCAAAAAGCAATGAGGGAGGAGCAACAAAGACAAGGAAGAGACATAGAAGAGCTCAAGGACATCATTGGTTCCTCAAGAAGGAAACGCCACCATCACTAAGGTGGATTCATTCCTTGTTCTTATTTCTTCTGTTTTTCATTTTCTCTATGTTAAGTGCTTATCTATGTTTGTGTCTTCATTACATGATCATTAGTAGTTAGTAACTTTGTCTTAAAGTTATAAATGTCCTAAGAATCCATCACCTCTCTTAAATGAAAAATGTTTTAATACAAAAGAACAAGAAGTACATGAGTTTTGAATTTATCCTTGAACTTAGTTTAATTATATTGATGTGGTGACAATGCTTCTTGTTTTCTGAATGTATGCTTGAACAATGCATATGTCTTTTGAAGTTGTTGTTTAAGAATGTTAAATATGTTGGCTCTTGAAAGAATGATGACTAGGAAACATGTTATTTGATAATCTGAAAAATCATAAAAATGATTCTTGAAGCAAGAAAAAGCAGCAAAGAACAAAGCTTGCAGAAAAAAAAATAGAAAGAAAGAGAAAAAGCAAGCAGAAAAAGCCAAAAGCTCTCAAAACCAAGAGGCAAGAGAAAAAAGCCAATAACCCTTAAAACCAAAAGGCAAGGGCAAATAAAAAGGATCCCAAGGCTTTGAGCATCAGTGGATAGGAGGGCCTAAAGGAATAAAATCCTAGCCTAAGCGGCTAAACCAAGCTGTCCCTAACCATGTGCTTGTGGCATGAAGGTGTCAAGTGAAAACTTGAGACTGAGCGGTTAAAGTCAAGGTCCAAAGCAAAAAAAAAAAGAGTGTGCTTAAGAACCCTGGACACCTCTAATTGGGGACTTTAGCAAAACTGAGTCACAATCTGAAAAGGTTCACCCAATTATGTGTATGTGGCATTTATGTATCTGGTGGTAATACTGGAAAACAAAGTGCTTAGGGCCACGGCCAAGACTCATAAAATAGCTGTGTTCAAGAATCATCATACTGAACTAGGAGAATCAATAACACTATCTGAACTCTGAGTTCCTATAGATGCCAATCATTCTAAACTTCAATGGATAAAGTGAGATGCCAAAACTATTCAAGAGGCAAAAAGCTATAAGTCCCGCTCATTTAATTGGAGCTTTGTTTCATTGATAGTTTGGAATTTATAGTATATTCTCTTCTTTTTATCCTATTTGATTTTCAGTTGCTTGGGGACAAGCAACAATTTAAGTTTGGTGTTGTGATGAGCGGATAATTTATACGCTTTTGGCATTGTTTTTAGTATGTTTTTAGTAGAATCTGGTTACTTTTAGGGATGTTTTCATTAGTTTTTATGTTAAATTCACATTTCTGGACTTTACTATGAGTTTGTGTATTTTTCTGTGATTTTAAGTATTTTCTGGCTGAAATTGAAGGACTTGAGCAAAAATCAGATTCAGAGGTTGAAGAAGGACTGCTGATGCTGTTGGATTCTGACCTCCCTTCACTCAAAATGGATTTTCTGGAGCTACAAAACTCAAAATGGCGCGCTTCTAATTGCGTTGGAAAGTAGACATCTAGGGCTTTCCAGAAATGTATAATAGTCCATACTTGGCCCAAGTTTAGATGATGCAAACTGGCGTTCAACGCCAGCTCTCTGCCCAATTCTGGCATCCAGCGCCAGAAACAAGTTGCAAAGTGGAGTTCAACGCCCAAACTGGCACAAAAGCTGGCGTTCAACTCCAAGAATGACCTCTCCACATGTAGACTTCAAGCTCAGCCCAAGCACACACCAAGTGGGCCCCGGAAGTGGATTTATGCATCAATTACTTACTTCTGTAAACCCTAGTGACTAGTTTATTATAAATAGAACTTTTTATCATTGTATTCGTAGTCTTGGTTACTCCGGTTCCCCTCTGGGGCCGAGACCAATGAACTCAATTATCACTTATGTATTTTCAACGGTAGAGTTTCTGCACTCCATAGATTAAGGTGTGGAGCTCTGCTGTTCCTCAAAGATTAATGCAAAGTACTACTGTTTTCTATTCAATTCATCTTATTTCGCTTCTAAGATATTCATTCACACTTCAACCTGAATGTGATGAACGTGACAATCATCATCATTCCCTATGAACGCGTGCCTGACAACCACTTCCGTTCTACATTAGATTGAATGAGTATCTCTTAGATCTCTTAATCAGAATCTTCGTGGTATAAGCTAGATTGATGGTGGCATTCATGAGAGTCCGGAAAGTCTAAACCTTGTCCGTGGTATTCCGAGTAAGACTCTGGGATTGAATGACTGTGACGAACTCCAAACTCGCGAGTGCTGGGCGTAGTGACAGACGCAAAAGGATAGTAAATTCTATTCCAGTATGATCGAGAACCTCCAAGATGATTAGCCATGCAGTGACAGCGCATCGGACCATTTTCACAGAGAGAAATAGGATGCAACCAATGACAAAGGTGATGCCTCCAGACGATTAGCCGTGCTGTGACAAAGCATTTGGACCATTTTCCCGAGAGGATTGAAAGTAGCCATTGGCACCGGTGACATCCTTACACAAAGCCAGCCATAGAAAGGAGTAAGACGGATTGGGTGAAGACAACAGGAAAGCGGAGGTTCAGAGGAACGAATGCATCTCCATACGCTTATCTGAAATTCTCACCAATGATCTACATAAGTATTTCTATCCTTCTTTTATTACTAAATTTCGAAAACTACATAACTATTTTATATCCGCCTGACTGAGATTTACAAGGTGACCATAGCTTGCTTCATACCAACAATCTCCGTGGGATTCGACCCTTACTCACGTAAGGTATTACTTGGACGACCCAGTGCACTTGTTGGTCAGTTATGTGAAGTTGTGAAGATATGTTTAGACCATGGTTCTGTGCATCTGTTTTTGGTGCCATCGCCAGGGAATTAATTTCGAACAATAATTCACAACCTGAGTAACAATTTCGCATACCACCTTGCCTCCACAGTAAGCGGGATTAAACCACCATCCTTACTGGGCACACAAAATAATATGCAAGCAGGATCACGCCACCGTCCTTGCTAAACAATTTATCAATACGTGAGCGGGATAAAACCACCATTCTCACTGCAGGCGGGATAAAACCGCCATCCCTGCATAATAGTTTACGCACTAAGCAAGCGGGATTATACCACCATCCTTGCCAGGCCAGAAACCCTCATCATACTCTCAGTAATATCCACAATCAATCAGGCTCAACTTCTTATTTCATTAATCATTCCTGGCCCACTTACTTTCAAATAACAAACGTATTCACTCCACATCACACCAAGAACCACTTTTCTCAAATCAATTTTTCTCTTGAAAACATAACCACTTTTAGCAACCTCTTTCCAAAACTCACAAATGACTTCAAAATCATTCATTATAAATCAGGATTTAGCTATAAAATTCGTCAGTAGAGTCTCAAGACGTTTAGGGGAAAACAACCAACCTTATTTTCTTACATTCAATAAAAATTCTTAAAAATCATTGTGTTCTTAATTTGAATTATGCAAAGGAAGTTTCTAAACCAAATCAGAACTAAACCATATGAATTAGAAGTTCTGAACTAATTTAGAATCCAAGGTCCAATCTCAATTTCATTCTTGAAACCAATTATTTCAACTTTTTCCAAAACATCACAAAATGGCATCATTCAACCAAAGTCCAATTTCTTGTAAATTCATTAATGCTCGTCTAGATGAAATCCTTAAGTC
Source organism: Arachis hypogaea (assembly GCF_003086295.3). NCBI lineage: Eukaryota > Viridiplantae > Streptophyta > Magnoliopsida > Fabales > Fabaceae > Arachis > Arachis hypogaea. The sequence continues at coordinate 45,742,016 of NC_092047.1, forward strand.
CAACTCAAAACATAAGCCTTTTTTATATAAAATTGATCTTAGAACATAATACTTTTCTTAGGTAATTTAAAATCGTAAAGTAGTCATTTTCTGAATAAATCAAACTCAAGACATATATTTTTTTCTCAAATAAATTAAATTCGAAATATAACCTTTTTCTTAATAAATCATAAAATACGATTTCTCATTTAAAACTTTTCTAAATAAAATTTCAAACAAAGTTTCATATTTTATAGAAAATTCAGTAGCACCTCCCCTAAAACTTGGACTTTGCCACCCTTTTCAGATCCCAACCAAACCAATCCTCAACTCTTTCCAAAGGATTCAAAACCAAACCAGTTTCTAATAAGTAAAATTTAGAGTTTCAAATATTAAAGATAATTTCAAATCAAAACAATCAGAAACCTCCATTTACCAAAATCAGACATTAGTTCAATTCAACAAACAACCATATTTATCCAAGACAAATCAAACAATGCATAAGACTTACATAATCATCAGAAATACATTTATCACGTCATATCTATTTATAACAATTCCAATTCAAATGAATTATTTTGTATAAACAGCCCCTACCTCGACAAGCAAAATCATAAACCAAGCGCGCAAACAGAGCTCTTTTCTTTCAGCTCGAAGCCAATAGCAACCGAAACCTCAGCCTCTGATCACTTTCGCAGCAATCACAGCAAATTAAAAGCGACATGCAAAATACAGAACTCAAACCTATGTTACCAAACCTCAAAGTTTATAACCAAACATAACAAAAACTCTTATACGTTAGGGACGAGGGTTTCGAAAAAGAGATACCTATTGTAATAAAGAAGAACGGCTGAACTGACCGGCAGTAGCTCTGGTGGTGGCCCTGGCGGCGGCAACTCGCGATAAATAAACTCTTATCACAAACAGCTTCAGCAACAACTCTCATTGTACTAACAAACTTGACGGATAAGGAAGAACTGAAGCAAGGTTAGAGCTTACTAAGAAAACAGAAGCTTCAGCAACAGTTTTTGACGGCAGCAGCGGCGGAGATGGCTCGACGGTGGCGATGCAGGTGGCTTCCCTCCCTTCCATCACGTTCTGGTCGTGTTTCCTTCTTCTCCTCTGGTCAGATCTACATCAACGGTGGCTCGGTAGTGGTGAGGAACGGCGACAGGAAGACCTCGATGGCGACAGCAACGACGCGGGCTTCACAGGACAGCGACGCCTCCCTCTCCTAGCGCGTTTCTCTCTCTCGGTTCTGGGCTTCCTCACGATGGTGATGAATGGCGCGGTGGTGGCTTGACCTGGACGGTGGCGACACAAGCAGTAGGACGCGGTGGCAGTGGCGCAGCTGCAGCGGCGGTCTCCCTCCTCCTTCCTCTGTGGATCGCAGCTCCCTCTCTTCTACCCTTCCCCTGCTTTCGTCTCCCCTTTCTTCCTTCTTTCTCTTCTTCTTTCTTTTTCAGCAGGATTGCTATGTGTGTTGGTGAGGTGAGGGCTGATGTGCGGCTAGGGTTTCACTTGTGGAAAAGGGAAAATTGTGGTTTAATTAGGGTTAGGGTTTGTGTATGGAAATTGAGAATTTTAGGGTTTAATTTGAAACTAGTTGGATCTCAAAATTATATTTAAAATATTATTTAGTGTATCAAATTGCTATTTGGTTTTTACTCGAATACTCTAATTGAAAATATAATACAATATAATTAATTTTCTTTATTAACAAATCCTAAAGTATTTATTTATAAAAATATTATCATATAAGAATCTCATTATTTTACAACTACTAATTTTATAATTTAAATATAAAAAATAATTTAATAATTATAAAATTAGAGAAAATTCTAATTTAAATAGCCAATTGTCATTATTTTTGAATTTCTAAAACTTTAAATTGTAAATAGGAAAATAATCCATAATTATAGAGTTTGGATAAAAACCTTAATTTATTTCAAATCCAATTAATTAGAGCTGCCTTTAATTACTTTCAAATAAAATAATTTCTGAGATTAAAACTATAAATAATTATATGATTTGAGATTACTTTAAAATAGGACTTTTCAAAAGCTCTGGGTCTTACATTTCACCCACCTTATAAAAATTTTCGTCCTCAAAAATTAAAGCAATACATAAAATAATACATACACTTAGTGCTCTACATTTTGAATACTTTTTAGAAATGTGAGAAATCTTAGCACATATATAGATATAAGTTCAAATACCAGATAATTATAAGATTTAATTATAAAGGTAAAGTATGGTGTAAGGTAGAAGATACATAATATGCTCGATGCAAAAATGTTATATGGTTTCAAAACTTTACAAAAGCTTGGAGGAACAAAATAGGGTGCAAGTCAAGATAGGTGTTCACAAAGCAAAACGGTAGTTAACATGGCAAAAAGGCTACAAAGCAGGTTGGTATCTAACAACAGATATAATGTTCACTCACAGATCTCTTGCCCACTTCGGAACTTCAACTTTCCAACTTCATCAATCACTTCACAACTCCATAACTGATTACAAGTCTAACATCCGCAAACTCTTCCGCGAGAAACGAAACTCCCACAACTTCTTATGACGTTGGACACTTACCACTTTCCCTTCCATAACCACAAACCACATCCTAAAGAACTAACACATCGCATTAATATTCCTAAAGATCGCACATGACATCAAAATAATTCTCGAGTTTATTCATAAGGATACAAGATTTTGAAAAAGGACAAGCAACAAGGGCAATATCCGCAAAGACTTGAAAAGATTATTGAGATCACAAGCAATCAATGATATACAAGGAATGGAGAGTGCCAGAAAGGAAAACTCACTCGGCAACCTTAAGAATGACACCTGAATCAAAGAAGTCCGTAGGAATAATAAAAGGAAAGGTAGTGCAGTAGTTTTAACAAAATCAAGCATAGTCAAGGATGTATAAGATTTACAAAAGAAGAATGCCTACAACCGAAGACAAGGCTTACAAGACTCAAGAGTAGGATTAAGAATACCTTCGAATACATTGCTCATGGAGAGTGAAAAACATTTCAAAAACTATTTCACGTTTTCAAGGAAAAAGTGCGCAACAAACTCTTTGTAAAAGAATAACAAAAGTATAAATGTGGCAATACTTTAATACAATTTCATGTTGAAATAGATTATGTAGAGTTTTAAACTAAGAGATGTCAAATTCAAAAATTGTATTAAAGTAATGCCATAGAATAATCTATTTCAACCAAAATTCAACCCCAAAACATCCAAAAACCCATAAATTCATGATCCAAACCGAAATCAACCTAACAAATTTTAAAATTAAACTAATTCTAAGCTAACTAAAATAAGCAAATGCAATAAAGTCAAATTATAAACAAAAAGAGAAGGTAAGAACAATGTTACCATGGTGGGGTGTCTCCCACCTAGCACTTCTATTTAGAGTCCTTAAGTTCGACTTTATTGAGAAGCTCTCATCAAGCTTGAAATCCCACCCAAGCTTGTATTCTCGAAGGCTTTTGAGATTCCAAAGGTTGTGCACCCAATTCTTGTTGTGAATTCCTTTCATTCCATCTAGGTAACAAACATTTGAAATTCCCAATTCCTATAACACAATAGCAACAAAACTCACAATGTAATGGGTGAGAATTCATAGGATAAAAAGAAAATAAAAGCCAAAGGTAATGAGAACAAATAAAATGAACTCATACCTTAGGAAAGGTGTTAGGATATTCACATATTAACATATTTACAGTAGCCAATCATAAGCAAGAAATATATACACAATCAACCAAAAATAAGCTATTCACAATATTCACAATATGCACAATAGCCAACAATATAACACCATTGTAACACCCCGACAACGGTGCCAAAAATTTGATAGAGAGATTTAATGTTGATCTAGAATTTCTCAAAATAGGATCACTTCGTTGCAAGTATAGCCAAATCAACAACTAACTCTCAACATCAAATTTTAATCTAAAAATGTCACATTTCAAAGCAAATATAAACCGAGAGTATTTAGACTCCCGGGTCGTCTTCCCTATGAGTTGCAATGAAATGCTCTATTATTAGCTATGGGGGATTTTTTGGGGGTTTTGATTATAAGAGGCAAGAAATTAAAGTGGAAAGTAATTAAATAGAAAGCAAGTAAAATCAATGAAAATGGAAATTAAATGGCAAAAAGAGCTCTTTGCAAGAATTGGGGAATTAAGGCTTCCTATCCTAGTTATGGACCACAAACATGGTAATTGTATAGAATTAATCCCAATTAGTCAATCCTAACATCGAGAATTAGTCAAGAGGGCATAGTTGATCCTGAGGATCGGTTTTTCTATCGGTAAAGAAACATAAAAATATGATCGTGTTGTAAGTATAGCTTCTAAACCAACAGAAAATCCTTTCGCACAAACGTTTTGGTTTTCACAAGTAATAAACCCCTTTTAAAATTGATAACTGAAGTATTTAAACCTCGGGTCGTCTTCTCAAGGAACTGCAGGGAGGTGTTCTTATTATTGGTTATGAGTTTTGTAAATTGGGGATTTTGAAAGTAAGGAACAGGTAATTTAAATGACAAGTAAAATAAATTAACAATAATAAAATCTCTTGGCAAGGTATAAGAACTGGAAGTCCTATCCTAGTTATCCTTATCAATTGTGATGAGAATTGGATTTTTTTCTCCCACTTTGTTAACCTCTAACTATGAAGGTAAATCAAGTGGACTAATTAGCTTGATCCTCAAGTCCTAGTCAATCCCTGCGGGAAGACTAGCTTTAGAGCGATCTAGATCAATTAGTAATCTGCCAATTTCAACCACTGCTTTATTTGATAACTCAAGCGTCACCAATGACTTAACCAGAGCCAAAAGGGAAGAAAATCTACTCGAATGAAAATAATTTGGATAAATCGAAAGCATTCATAGCATAAATAAAAAAATCTTATAACTGAAATACCTCAAATTATATTAAATGGAATATTCAAATCTAACATGGAAAAGTTCATAAATTAAATTGAAAAAATAAATAAAAGGAACATTGAACCTAGAGCTCAGAAGAAATTGTAAGTTGAAATAATAAAGAATCCTAAATCCTTTAAGAGTAATCCTAATCCTAAGTCCTAAGAGAGAGGAGAGAGCCTCTCTCTCTCTAAAACTACATCTAAATTATGAAAGGTGAATTATGAGCTGATGATCATGAATGAATAGATTCCCCCACTTTATAGCCTCTAATCTGTGTTTTCAGGCCGCGGCAAAGTGACACGGAGGCGTCGTCCACGCATTTGCGTGGATTGCGTTTCTGCCAGGTCACGTGTCCGCGTGTTCCATGCGTTCGCGTCGTTTGGCGTCAGGATAGCTATGGCAAATTATATATCAAATCGAAGCCCCGGAAGTTAGCTTACCAACGCAATTGGAACCGCATCATTTGAACCTCTGTAGCTCAAGTTATGACCGTTTGAGTGCGAAGAGGTCAGGCTGAACAGCTTAGCAATTTCTTCAACTTCTTGTATTCCTTCCACTTTTGCATGCTTTCTTTCCATCCTCTGAGTCATTCCTGCCCTATAAACTCTAAAATCACTTAACACAGATATCAAGGCAATGAATGGTAATAAGAGAGGATTAATATTAGCAAATATAAGTCCAAAGAAGCATGTTTTCAATCATAGCACAAAATCAGGAAGGAAAAAGTAAAACCATGAAAATAGTATGAATAAGTGGGTAAAGAGTTGATGAAAACCACTCAATTGAGCATATGATAAACCATAAAATAGTGGTTTATCAACCTCCCCACACTTAAACATTAGCATGTCCTCATGCTAAGCTCAAGAGAAGCTATAAGGGAGTGAAGAGGAATGGTAGAATGTATGAAATGCAACCTATCTATATGAATGCAACTACATGCTAAGATGTTTCTACCTAATTGGTTAAAAATAAAGAAGTTCTCCAAGACAAAAATAATACAAATTCCACTAATTCAAATCATATAATAAAAGACAAGTAAACTTGTGAAAAGATAGCTCATAAAAGCAGGGAACATAGAATCAAGCGTTGAACCCTCACTGGTAGTGTATATCACTCTAGTCTCTCAAGTGTATAGGGTAATTCACTCTACTTTTCTCTAGTCATGCTCTCTAAAACTTTGTTCTTCATCTAACCAATCAACAAATATTTAGCATATCAATGCAAACATCATGAGGTCTTTTTAGGATTGTAATGGGGCTGAGGTAAAGGTAAGGATATATGTATGGCCAAGTGAGCTTTATAAAGTGAATCCTTGATTAGTCTAAGATCTCACCTAACATATACATACTTTATATAATTTAAAATACTTTACCTAACTACCCAAATTTTTTCCACTTTTGTTGCTCAAGTATCAAACTTATTTTTGAATTTTGTCCCATGTGCATTGATTCTTTTTATTTGGGTTAACATTATTTTTCTTCTCTTTTCTTTTCTTCTCTTATTTTTTGTATCCCCTTATTTAATTACTTAATAATTTTTTTTAATGCACATGGTAATTTAATTATTTTGATTTCACATGAGCATGCTTCCCAAATTTTCAAATAACTTATTCAATTTAATTTCCTACTTTTTCATATCATCCCATGTTCCCATAAAATTCCCCACATTTAAATTATACACAATATCTATCTTAAGCTAACCAAGGATTCAACTTGGGATTTTTATTTTGTTTTTTTTCTTAAGGCTAGTAATGTTGTTATGAAATAGAAGGGGGTTAAAAAGTTCAAAGTGGCTAACAAGGGTAATGTAAAAGGTAGGCTTATTTGGGATAAGTGAGCTAATAACAAATAATGGCCTCAATCATATGCAAACATGTAAATACACTAAATAATGGACATATAGAATGGATCAAAGCAAAGATTGCAATTATAGAGAAGAAAACACACAAGAATAAAAATTTATGGTTAAATAATGTAACCATGTAAATAAGCTCAAATTCTCACAGGTTGTGTGTTCTTTGGCTCAAAAACCATGTTCCAAATACAACTTCAAACAAATTTAACACAAAAAAAATTTTAATAATTTTTTTAAATTTAAATTAGTGAAATTTTTCAAAAATAGGGTCTTAAAAGAAATTTATTACTTTAACCAAGTAGTAACTAAATGCATAAAATCAAACAAATATGCAAATGCAACAACTATTTTAACAAGGAAAATTAAACATTGGTGTTAAAATATGAAGTAACTAACCCATGGAAGTCGGTATCGACCTCCCCACACTTAAAGATTGCACCGTCCTCGGTGCATGCTAAGATGTACAAGTGGGCGGGCGGTTCCGCAACTAGTGCTCTTTTTGTTCCTTTCCTTGCCGGTAGTTTGGGAGTAGCTTTCTCTTTACCCTTCTTGGTGGCCATCCTGAAAAGGGAAAAAGAAAGTAACTTTTAAAGCTAAGGGTTAGAGCAAGGAAGAGAGCGGAAAAGGTGGTAATCAATGCACAATAATAAAGAATGACGTTAACACATGGTCATGACTACATGTGAAAAGTTTATCAATGGAAATATAGCAAGTGCATGTAATGACAATTAAATACAAGATGTTTATTGGCATGCTGGAAAAGGCATAAGTAGCTTAGATCAAGCATTCCATGTCCAAGTTAGATTACCAAGTCTTTCAAACTAACAACATGTTTGTAGTAACAATTATATTTAAGTAATAAAATATAAAAAGGGTTTTGTGAAAAGGCAAGCATTTAGAGTTGTAGATAGAAAGAAATCGAAAAATAGTGCACAATGCCATACGGACTTTTTCACAAACACATAGCATGCATGATAAATAAGCTATTGAAAGTATTAAATTGAACATGCAAGCAACCCTTTAAAAAGTAATCTATAATTGTAAACAATTCCTTTAATAATCCACAAAAATATAGAAATTAATGACCCAAATAAATTTCTAAACCAATGAAAATAATGCAATGAATGAAAGTATGCAAATAAATTAAATGAAATAGAATGGAAGTGAAGAGGGATGATAAGTTAAAGAGATGAAAAAGAATAAAGTAAGAAAAGGAAGAAGAAAGAAGAAAAGATAGAAGAAATTAGGATTAGAAAAGAAAAGATAAGATAATTGGCGCTGATCTGGATAAGTTGTGCGGCACAGGCGACGCGAGCGCGTGGGTTACGCATTCGTGCGGATAGCGCTCTATGAAGTGACGCGAACGCGTGGGTCACGCGTTCGCGTGGAGTGATTTGTGCCATTAGTGCGAGGGCAGCCTCGCGGTTGCGCAACTCTCTGTTTTAAATGCATTTTGCCAAAAATCTGGGTGACGCGGTCGCGTGGTTGACGCGATCGCGTGAATGGCCTTTCTTTTAAAAATGACGCGGACGCGTGGGGCACGCATTCGCGTGGTAGGGCTGGTGCTTCTAGCATCATTCCAGCCCACCTCCATCATAACTTTCTGCCATACACCTCTTTACGTCGATTTTGCAGGGCCACGCGTTCGCATGGGTGATGCGGATCCGTGGGAGGCATTTTTCTCACATGACGCGGACGCGTCAACGATGCGGTCACGTGGATCAATTTGTGCCAAAGGCATGCCTCCAGCCACGCTCTCACGTGACTCTCTGTTCAATTCTCTTTTCTTCAAAACGCACTGGTGACGCGGACGCGTCGGCGACGCTGTTGCGTCACGTGCGATTTTTTTTTTATGCAAAATGTAGAATGCAGTATGCAGATGTTGATACAGATGTTATGAATAATTTCAGGTTCAATAAAATAAAATAAAACTCAAAAACCAACAAAACAGACTAGAATTAAAACTGAAAAAGGGACGATCATACCATGGTGGGTTGTCTCCCACCTAGCACTTTTAGTTAAAGTCCTTAAGTTGGACATTTGGTGAGCTCCCTGTTATGGTGGCTTGTGCTTGTATTCATCCAAAAATCTCCACAAATGATTGGAATTCCAGTAGCCTCCGGGATCCCAAACTAGGCGCAGAAAGCCTTCAAGTATGTTAAAGCAAGTGACAAGGCCTCAAGAGTGTTGATTGCGAGAATGAATTCCGGGGTCCCAAATCTTAATTTTGCACCCGTCTTCTTGTTGATCATTATGATTCCATCCGGGTAGCAAGTAATCTGAATTCTCACTAAAGCGGCCAAACAACTTCCTAGACCCATTCAGTTGAACTTTACACCAACCCTTGCATTGACAACTCCACCCACTAACCATCTTTCTCTTACTCTTAATGCCACAAAGAGCTCTAAGTTGACCATCCATCTCCAGTAGCCCATATTCAAGTGGAATTAGAAAGCTAAGGGATATGAATTTTACCCACTTGAATGTTGTGAAGGATGATGGCAACTTAGGGGGAGGTATTTCTAACGAATTTGCAAGCTCCAATCCCTTGTGCTCTTCTCTGACAACTTCTACCTCTTTGCAAGTTTCTTCAATATCAACCTCTTCCTCTTGGTAGCTTTCTTCCAATTCAATCTCTTCTTCATTGCTCACCAAGGGCATGGGAGGCTGTGCTTCTTCTTCTTTAATCTCCATCTCTTGATCAACCTCTTCAAAGTCTTTAGCCATGATATGCCTTGGAGGTTGTACACCCTCCTCAACATCAAATGCAACCGTCTTAGAAGGAGGTTCTATGTCTTGACTTTCCCATGGAGGTTTAGCATCTCCTAAATCTTCAACCATTTTTTCCTCTGCAACTATTATGGCTTCCTCTACTTGTTCCAATACAAAGCCATGTTCCTCATTGTCCACCAAAGTTTCTAGTGTCTCCTTCATGCTACGCTCTTCTTTTGATTCTCCACATGTAGCCATGGGAGTACTTTGAGTGCTCAGATGTTGAGAAGCTAATTGATTTATTAACTCGCCTAAGGCGGCCGCAAAATTTAGCACACTCTTATTAATCCTTTCTTGCCCTTGAAGAATAACACTAAGGGCGTTGTTATCCAATGGAGGTTGAGGTGGATAGGAGGGTTCATTATTTTGGAGAACGGGTTCATAATAGGAAGGTGGTTCTTCTTGATAAGGATATGGAGATGGTGAATATTGAGGTGGTGGTTCTGGGTGTGGTTCATATGGTGGTTGGTGTGGTGGATAAGGATTAGGGTCATATGGAGGTGAATGGTTGTAGGTGGCTTGTGAGTATGGTGGTTCAAAGCTGTGTTGAGGAGGTGGTTTATAGGCGTATGATGGGGCTTGTCGGTAATTACAAGGGGATCCACCATAACTATTGTCTCGACATGCATTGGTAAATGGTCGTTGTCCATGGTAGTTTGGAAGGTGTTGTTGCCTAAAGGGTTGATCAGATCCTCGTGGCTCCATCCATCTCTGATTATTCTGACCTTAATACATGTTCTTGTTATAGCTTCCATTCCTTACAACAGCATTAGAACCAAACTTAAAGCGATGGGGGTGAGAACTCATAATAACAAATAAAAATTAAAAACGAAAATAAAAACAATTTTAAATTAAAAGGTTATTGAAATTTATATTTTGAATTTGAAAATTAAATTTTGAAATTTTAATTTTAAATTTTGAATTTTGAAATTTAAAATTTTGAATTTTAAATTTTTGAAATTTGAATTTTGAAATTTGAGATTTGAAATTTGAAATTTGAAATTTAAATATTGAATTTTGAAATTTGATTTTTTGAAATAAGATAACATAATATTTTGAAAAAGATATGATTTTTGAAAAGGATTTGAATTTTGAAATTTAAAATTAAGATAAGATAAGATAAAAATTTTAAAATCAAAATCTGAAGTTTTTTTTTATGCAAATTTCGAAAATTCAATTAAAATAAAGAGAAAAGATATTTTTGAATTAAATGAGGAAAGAGAAAAACAATAAAAAATGACACCAAACTTAAAATTTTTAGATCTAAACGAAGAAAACAACTAAAAACAACTTGAAGGTCAAGATGCACACCAAGAACAAATTTTTGAAAAATTTTTAATAACTAAATAAAAACCAATAACCTCTTAATTTACAAAAATAAAAACAAAAATAAAAACAAATAAACAAGCAAAAAGCAAATATTTACAATAACCAATAATAAGGCACACATTTGCAATTCCCTGAAAACGGCGCCATTTTGACGATTGGTTTTTCTATCGGTAAAGAAACATAAAAATATGATCGCGTTGTAAGTATATCTTCTAAACCAATAGAAAATCCTTTCGCACAAATGTTTTAGTTGTCACAAGTAACAAACTCCTTTTAAAATTGATAAACGAAGTATTTAAACATCGGGTCGTCTTCTCAAGGAACTGTAGGGAGGTGTTCTTATTATTGGTTATAAGTTTTGTAAATTGGGGGTTTTGAAAGTAAAGAACAGGTAATTTAAATGACAAGTAAAATAAATTAACAATAATAAAATCTCTTGGCAAGGTATAAGAACTGGAAGTCCTATCCTAGTTATCCTTATCAATTGTGATGAGAATTGGATTTTTTTCTCCCACTTTGTTAACCTCTAACTATGAAGGTAAATCAAGTGGACTAATTAGCTTGATCCTCAAGTCCTAGTCAATCCCTGTGGGAAGACTAGCTTTAGAGCGATCTATATCAATTAGTAATCTACCAATTTCAACCACTGCTTTATTTGATAACTCAAACGTAACCAATTACTTAACCAGAGCCAAAAGGGAAGAGAATCTACTCGAATGAAAATAATTCGGATAAATCGAAAGCATTCATAGCATAAATAAAACAATCTTATAACTGAAATACCTCAAATTATATTAAATGGAATATTCAAATCTAACATGGAAAAGTTCATAAATTAAATTGGAAAAATAAATAAAAGGAACATTGAACCTGGAGCTCAGAAGAAATTCTAAGTTGAAATAATAAAGAATCCTAAATCCTTTAAGAGGAATCCTAATCCTAAATCCTAAGAGAGAGGAGAGAGCCTCTCTCTCTCTAAAACTACATCTAAATTATGAAAGGTGAATTATGAGCTGATGATCATGAATGAATGGATTCCCCCACCTTATAGCCTCTAATCTGTGTTTTCTGGGCCGAAAACTGGGTCGAAAATAGCCCAGAAATCGCCCCCAGCGATTTCTGTTACGTTCAGGCCGCCACAAAGTGACGCGGAGGCGTCGTCCACGCGTTTGCGTGGATTGCGTTTCTGCCAGGTCATGCGTCCGCATGTTCCACACATTCGTGTCATCCGGTGTTACGAAAGCTATGGCAAATTATATATCAAATCAAAGCCCTGGACGTTAGCTTTCCAACGCAATTAGAACCGCATCATTTGGACCTCTGTAGCTCAAGTTATGACCGTTTGAGTGCGAAGAGGTCAGGCTGAACAGCTTAGCAATTTCTTCAACTTCTTGTATTCCTTCCACTTTTGCATGCTTTCTTTCCATCCTCTAAGTCATTCCTGCCCTATAAACTCTGAAATCACTTAACACACATATCAAGGCATCGAATGGTAATAAGAGCGGATTAATATTAGCAAATATAAGTCCAAAGAAGCATGTTTTCAATCATAGCACAAAATCAGGAAGGAAAAAGTAAAACCATGCAAATAGTATGAATAAGTGGGTAAAGAGTTGATGAAAACCACTCAATTGAGCATACGATAAACAATAAAATAGTGGTTTATCAACCTCCCCACACTTAAACATTAGCATGTCCTCATGCTAAGCTCAAGAGAAGCTATAAGGGAGTGAAGAGGAACGGTAGAATGTATGAAATGCAACCTGTCTATATGAATGCAACTACATGCGAAGATGTTTCTACCTACTTGGTTAAAAGTAAACAAGTTCTCCAAGACAAAAATAATACAAATTCCACTAATTCAAATCATATAATAACAGACAAGTAAACTTGTGAGAAGATAGCTCATAAAAGCAGGGAACATAGAATCAAGCATTGAACCCTCACTGGTAGTGTATATCACTCTAGTCTCTCAAGTGTATAGGGTAATTCACTCTACTCTTCTCTAGTCATGCTTTCTAAAACTTTGTTCTTCATCTAACCAATCAAAAAATATTTAACATATCAATGCAAACATCATGAGGTCTTTTTAGGGTTGTAATGGGGCTGAGGTAAAGGTAAGGATATATGTATGGCCAAGTGAGCTTTATAAAGTGAATCCTTGATTAGTCTAAGATCTCACCTAACATATACATACTTTATATAATTTAAAATACTTTACCTAGCTACCCAAATTTTTCCCACTTTTGTTGCTCAAGTATCAAACTTATTTTTGAATTTTGTCCCATGTGCATTGATTCTTTTTATTTGGGGTAATATTATTTTTCTTCTCTTTTCTTTTCTTCTCTTTTTTTTTGTATCCCCTTATTTAATAACTTAATATTTTTTTAATGCACATGGTAATTTAATTATTTTTATTTCACATGAGCATGCTTCCCAAATTTTCAAATAACTTATTCAATTTAATTTCCTACTTTTTCATATCATCCCATGTTCCCATAAAATTCCGCACACTTAAATTATACACAATATCTATCTTAAGGTAACCAAGGATTCAACTTAGGATTTTTATTTTGTTTTTTTACTTAAGGCTAGTAATGTGGTTATGAAATAGAAGGGGGTTAAAAAGTTCAAAGTGGCTAACAAGTGTGATGTAAAAGGTATGCTTATTTGGGATAAGTGAGCTAATAACAAGTAATGGCCTCAATCATATGCAAGCATGTAAATACACTAAATAATGGACATATAGAATGGAACAAAGCAAAGATTGCAATTATAGAGAAGAAAACACACAAGAATAAAAATTTATGGTTAAATAATGTAACCATGTAAATAAGCTCAAAATCTCATAGGTTGTGTGTTCTTTGACTCAAAAACCATGTTCCAAATACAACTTCAAACAAATTTAACACATAAAATTTTTAATAATTCTTTTTTAATTTAAATTAGTGAAATTTTTCAAAAATAGGGTCTTAAAAGAAATTTATTACTTTAACCATGTAGTAACTAAATGCATAAAATCAAACAAATATGCAAATGCAACAACTATTTTAACAAGAAAAATTAAACATTGATGTTAAAATATGAAGTAACTAACCCATGGAAGTCGATATCAACCTCCCCACACTTAAAGATTGCACCGTCCTCGGTGCATGCTAAGATGTACAAGTGGGCGGGCGGTTCCGCAGCTAGTGCTCTTTTTATTCCTTTCCTTGCCGGTGGTTTGGGAGTAGCTTTCTCTTTACCCTTCTTGGTGGCCATCCTGAAAAGGGAAAAAGAAAGTAACTTTTAAAGCTAAGGGTTAGAGCAAGGAAGAGAGCGGGAAAGGTGATAATCAATGCACAATAAAGAAGAATGACGTTAACACATGGTCATGACTACATGTGAAAAGTTCATCAATAGAAATATAACAAGTGCATGTAATGACAATTAAATGCAAGATGTTTATTGGCATGCTGGCAAAGGCATGAGTAGCATTGATCAAGCATTCCATGTCCAAGTTAGATTATCAAGTCTTTCAAACTAACAACATGTTTGTAATAACAATTATATTTAAGTAATAAAATATAAAAAGGATTTTGTGAAAAGGCAAGCATTTAGAGTTGTAGATAGAAAGAAATCGAAAAATAGTGCACAATGCCATACGGACTTTTTCACAAACACATAGCATGCATGATAAATAATCTATTGAAAGTATTAAATTGAACATGCAAGCAACCCTTTAAAAAGTAATATATAATTGTCAAACAATTCCTTTAATAATCCACAAAAATATAGAAAATAATGACCCAAATAAATTTCTAACACCAATGAAAATAATGCAATGAATGAAAGTATACAAATAAATTAAATGAAATAGAATGGAAGTGAAGAGGGATGAGAAGTTAAAGAGATGAAAAAGAATCAAGTAAGAAAAGGAAGAAGAAAGAAGAAAAGATAGAAGAAATTAGGATTAGAAAAGAAAAGATAAGATAATTGGCACTGATCTGGATAAGTTGTGCGGCGCAGGCGACGCGAGCGCATGGGTTACGCGTTCGCGTGGAGTGATTTGTGCCATTAGCGCGAGGGCAGCCTCGTGGTCGCGCAACTCTCTGTTTTAAATGCATTTTGCCAAAAATCTGGGTGACGCGGTCGCGTGGTTGACGCGATCGCGTGAATGGCCTTTCTTTTAAAAATGACGCGGACGCATGGGGCACGCGTTCGCGTGGTAGGGCTGGTGCTTCTAGCATCATTCCAGCCCAGCTCCATCATAACTTTCTGCCATACACCTCTTTACGTTGATTTTGCACGACCACGCGTTCGCGTCGGTGACGCGGACGCGTCGGAGGTATTTTTCCCACATGACGCGGACGCGTCAGCGATGCAGTCGCATGGATCAATTTGTGCCAAAGGCGTGCCTCCAGCCACGCTCTCGCGTGACTCTCTGTTCAATTCTCTTTTCTTCAAAACGCACTGGTGACGCGGACGCGTCGGCAACGCTGTCGCGTCGCGTGCGATTTTTTTTTATGCAAAATGCAGAATGCAGTGTGCAGATGCTGATGCAGATGTTATGAATAATTCGAGGTTCAATAAAATAAAATAAAACTCAAAAACTAACAAAATAGACTAAAATTAAAACTGAAAAAGGGACGATCATACCATGGTGGGTTGTCTCCCACCTAGCACTTTTAGTTAAAGTCCTTAAGTTGGACATTTGGTAAGCTCCCTGTTAAGGTGGCTTGTGCTTGTATTCATCCAAAAATCTCCACAAATGTTTAGAATTCCAGTAGCCTCCGGGATCCCAAACTAGGCGCAGAAAGCCTTCAAGTAAGTTAAAGCAAGTGACAAGGCCCCAAGAGTGTTGATTGCCAGAATGAATTCCGGGGAAATCTTACTTTTGCACCCGTCTTCTTATTGATCATTATGAATCCATCAGGGTAGCAAGCAATCTGAATTCTCACTAAAGCGGCCAAACAACTTCCTAGACCCATTCAATTGAGCTTTACACTAACCCTTGCATTGACAACTCCAACCACAAACCATCTTCCTCCTACTCTTAATGCCACAAAGAGCTCTAAGTTGACCATCCGTCTCCAGTAGCCCATATTCAAGTGGAATTAGAAAGCTAAGGGATATGAATTTTACCCACTTGAATGTTGTGCAGGATGATGGCAACTTAGGGGGAGGTATTTCTAACGAATTTGCAAGCTCCACTCCCTTGTGCTCTTCTCTGACAACTTCCACCTCTTTGCAAGTTTCTTCAATATCAACCTCTTCCTCTTGGTAGCTTTCTTCCAATTCAATCGCTTCTTCATTGCTCACCAAAGGCATGGGAGGCTGTGCTTCTTCTTCTTTAATCTCCATCTCTTGATCAACCTCTTCAAACTCTTTAGCCATGATATGCCTTGGAGGTTGTACACCCTCCTCAACATCAAATGCAACCGTCTTGGAAGGAGGCTCTATGTCTTGACTTTCCCATGGAGGTTCAGCATCTCCTAAATCTTCAACCATTTTTCCTCTGCAACTATTATGGCTTCCTCTACTTGTTCCAATACAAAGCCATGTTCTTCATTGTCCACCAAAGTTTCTAGTGTCTCCTTCATGCTACGCTCTTCTTTTGATTCTCCACATGTAGCCATGGGAGTACTTTGAGTGCTCAGATGTTGAGAAGCTAATTGATTTATTAACTCGCCTAAGGCAGCCGCAAAATTTAGCACAATCTTATTCATCATTTTTTACCCTTGAAGAATAACACTAAGGGCGTTGTTATCCAATGGAGGTTGAGGTGGATAGGAGGGTTCATTATTTTGGAGAAAGGGTTCATAATAGGAAGGTGGTTCTTCTTGATAAGGATATGGAGATGGTGAATATTGAGGTGGTGGTTCTGGGTGTGGTTCATATGGTGGTTAGTGTGGTGGATAAGGATTAGGGTCATATGGAGGTGAATGGTTGTAGGTGGCTTGTGAGTATGGTAGTTCAAAGCTGTGTTGAGGAGGTGGTTTATAGGCGTATGATGGGGCTTGTCGGTAATTACAAGGGGGTCCACCATAACTATTGTCTCGACATGCATTGGTAAATGGTCGTTGTCCATGGTAGTTTGGAAGGTGTTGTTGCCTAAAAGGTTGATCAGATACTGGTGGCTCCATCCGTATCTGATTGTTCTGACCTTAATGCATGTTCTTGTTATAGCTTCCATTCCTTACAACAGCATTAGAACCAAACTTAAAGCGATGGGGGTGAGAACTCATAATAACAAATAAAAATTAAAAACGAAAATAAAAACAATTTTAAATTAAAAGGTTATTGTAATTTAAATTTTGAAATTTGAATTTTAAATTTTGAATTTTAAAATTTGAAATTTTGAATTTTAAATTTTTGAAATTTGAATTTTGAAATTTGATTTTTTGAAATAAGATAAGATAATATTTTGAAAAAGATATGATTTTTGAAAAGGATTTGAATTTTGAAATTTAAAATTAAGATAAGATAAGATAAAAGTTTTAAAATCAAAATCTGAATTTTTTTATGCAAATTTTGAAAATTCAATTAAAATAAAGAGAAAAGATATTTTTGAATTAAATGAGGAAAGAGAAAAACAATAAAATGACACCAAACTTAAAATTTTTAGAACAAAACGAAGAAAACAAATAAGAACAACTTGAAGGTCAAGATGAACACCAAGAACAAATTTTTGAAAAATTTTTAATAACTAAATAAAAACCAATAACCTCTTAATTTACAAAAAAAAAAAACAAAAATAAAAACAAAAATAAAAACAAGTAAACAAGCAAAAAGCAAATATTTACAATAACCAATAATAAGGCACACCTTTGCAATTCTCCGGCAACGGCGCCATTTTGACGATCGGTTTTTCTATCGGCAAAGAAACATAAAAATATGATCGCGTTGTAAGTATAGCTTCTAAACCAACAGAAAATCCTTTCGCACAAATGTTTTGGTTGTCACAAGTAACAAACCCCTTTTAAAATTGATAACCGAAGTATTTAAACCTCGGGTCGTCTTCTCAAGGAACTGCAGGGAGGTGTTCTTATTATTGGTTATGAGTTTTGTAAATTAGGGATTTTGAAAGTAAGGAACAGGTAATTTAGATGACAAGTAAAATAAATTAGCAATAATAAAATCTCTTGGCAAGGTATAAGAACTGAAAGCCCTATCCTATTTATCCTTATCAATTGTGATGAGAATTGGATTTTTTTCTCCCACTTTGTTAACCTCTAACTATGAAGGTAAATCAAGTGGACTAATTAGCTTGATCCTCAAGTCCTAGTCAATCCCTGTGGGAAGACTAGCTTTAGAGCGATCTAGATCAATTAGTAATCTGCCAATTTCAACCACTGCTTTATTTGATAACTCAAGCGTCACCAATTACTTAACCAGAGCCAAAAGGGAAGAGAATCTACTCGAATGAAAATAATTTGGATAAATCGAAAGCATTCATAGCATAAATAAAAAAATCTTATAACTGAAATACCTCAAATTATATTAAATGGAATATTCAAATCTAACATGGAAAAGTTTATAAATTAAATTGGAAAAATAAATAAAAGGAACATTGAACCTAGAGCTCAGAAGAAATTGTAAGTTGAAATAATAAAGAATCCTAAATCCTTTAAGAGGAATCCTAATCCTAAATCCTAAGAGAGAGGAGAGAGCCTCTCTCTCTCTAAAACTACATCTAAATTATGAAAGGTGAATTATGAGCTGATGATCAT
The DNA here is from genome assembly GCF_003086295.3 of Arachis hypogaea. NCBI lineage: Eukaryota > Viridiplantae > Streptophyta > Magnoliopsida > Fabales > Fabaceae > Arachis > Arachis hypogaea. The sequence continues at coordinate 45,760,601 of NC_092047.1, forward strand.
GAATGAATGGATTCCCCCACCTTATAGCCTCTAATCTGTGTTTTCTGGGCCGAAAACTGGGTCGAAAATAGCCCAGAAATCGCCCCCAGCGATTTCTGTTACGTTCAGGCCGCCACAAAGTGACGCGGAGGGTGTCGTCCACGCGTTTGCGTGGATTGCGTTTCTGCCAGGTCATGCGTCCGCATGTTCCACACATTCGTGTCGTCCGGTGTTGCGAAAGCTATGGCAAATTATATATCAAATCAAAGCCCTGGACGTTAGCTTTCCAACGCAATTAGAACCGCATCATTTGGACCTCTGTAGCTCAAGTTATGACCGTTTGAGTGCGAAGAGGTCAGGCTGAACAGCTTAGCAATTTCTTCAACTTCTTGTATTCCTTCCACTTTTGCATGCTTTCTTTCCATCCTCTGAGTCATTCCTGCCCTATAAACTCTGAAATCACTTAACACACATATCAAGGCATCGAATGGTAATAAGAGCGGATTAATATTAGCAAATATAAGTCCAAAGAAGCATGTTTTCAATCATAGCACAAAATCAGGAAGAAAAAAGTAAAACCATGCAAATAGTATGAATAAGTGGGTAAAGAGTTGATGAAAACCACTCAATTAAGCATAAGATAAACCATAAAATAGTGGTTTATCGGATCCCAATCCACAAGTCCTAGCCAACTCTATTAATGGAAGGCTTAGAGTTAGTGGAAACCAAATCAACTAACAATCCTAACACAATGTGGAATGGACACCACAACTCAAGTTCACCCAATCACCCAAATTCCCAACCAAGAGTGTGAAAAACTAAGCAAAAACTAAGCCAAGCATTTTATCAAACACTTGGTGTGCATGAAAATAGAATCAAATTAAAATGCAATGAAAATAAATTCTAAAGATACCAAAAGTAAGAAAATAACAATAACAATTAAAAGTAGCAACAATTAACATGAAAACATAAATTGCATTAATTGAAAGTAAAATTAACAAGAGTATCCATAAACATAAAAGTGACAAAATTGAGAAATTAACAAGATAAACTAAGGAAATTAAGGCAATAGAACAAAGAAAGGTAGAAGAAATTAGATGAAAAGAAGAATTAAAAAGAGAAATTACAAAGAAATTAAGCTAAGAAACTCTAATTCTAGAGAGAAGGGAGAGCTTCTCTCTCTTGAAAATGACCTACATGATGCTAAAAGTCCCAAAACTGGGCTATGGAGGCCTAGAAATCGCCCTCAGCAATTTGCATTAAGTGAGTCACGTGCTGGGACTTGTGCGTACGCACAGACGTGTGGGTACGCACACTTGCTGATCTTTCACTTGTGTGTACGCACAGGATGTTATGCGTACACACACATGGCTTTATGGTTCTTGTGCGTACGCATAGTAGGTTGTGTGTACGCACACTCCACTATATGCTTCTCCTTTGTTTTCTTCATGTTTTCTCCCTATTGCATGCTTCTCCTCCACTCTTATCAAGCCATTCCTACCTCTTACACCTGAAATCACTCATCAAAAGCATCAAGGCATCAAATAGAATGAAAGTGGAATAAAATTGATCAAAATAAACACAAAATAGCATGTTTTCACAATTAAGCTCAATTTAGGGAGAAACACAAAAGTATGCTATTTTAGTGATTAAGTGTGATTTTATGTGATGAAATCCACTCAAATCAATCCAAAATTTATCGTCAAATATGGATTTATCACTCGACTTCTGGACCCTCAAATTATTTTGAACTTGTTTTATATGAAAATTGGGTTTGTGAAGTTTACAAGGAGACGATGTGTTTTCTAAGATTGACTTGCGATCCGAGTATCATCAGATAAGGATTAGAGGTGAAGACATTTCGAAAACTACTTTTAGAACGTGTTATGGTCACTACGAGTACATAGTAATGTCTTTCGGGTTAACCAATGCTCCAGCAATATTCATGGACTACATGAAGATAATTTTTTGTCCGTATCTGGATAAGTTTGTTGTCGTCTTCATTGATGACATTCTTATTTACTCTAAGACTGAAGAAGAGCATGCAGATCACTTGCGGATTCTGCTACAAAACTTGAAGGAAAGAAAACTGTACGCCAAGTTATCTAAATGCGAGTTTTGGAAGAGTGAGGTGAAGTTTCTTGATCACGTAGTGAGCAAGCAAGGAATAGCTGTGGATCCTGCTAAAGTTGAGGTGGTAATGAATATGGGGCAACCAGCTTCTGTGATAGAGATTAAAAGTTTTCTAGGTTTGGCGGGTTATTACTGGAGGTTTGATGAGCGGATAATTTATACGCTTTTTGGCATTGTTTTTAGGTAGTTTTTAGTATATTTTAGTTAATTTTTATGATATTTTTATTAGTTTTTAAATAAAAATTACATTTCTGGACTTTACTATGAGTTTGTGTGTTTTTCTGTGATTTCAGGTCTTTTCTGGCTGAAATTGAGGGACTTGAGCAAAAATCTGATTCAGAGGCTGAAAAATGACTGTAGATGCTGTTGGATTCTGACCTCCCTGCACACCGAAGTTGATTTTCTGGAGCTACAGAAGCCCAATTGGTGCGCTCTTAATTGTGTTGGAAAGTAGACATACTTGGCTTTCCAGCAATATATAATAGTTCATACTTTGCTCGAGATTTGATGGCCCAAACCGGCGTTCCAAGTCAGCATAAAAATTCTGGCGTCAAAACGCCAAAACTGGCATAAAAGCTGGAGTTAAACGCCCAAACTAGCACAAAAGCTGGCGTTTAACTCCAAGAGAAGTCTCTACATGTAAAAGCTTCAATGCTCAGCCCAAGCACACACCAAGTGGGCCCGGAAGAAGATTTCTGCATTAATTACCTATTTCTATAAACCCTAGGCTACTAGTTTTCTATAAATAGGACCTTTTGCTATTGTATTTTCATCCTTTAATCATCCTGGAATCATCTTTTAATCATGTTTTGATGATTGAACCCTCTTTGGGAGGCTGGCCATTCGGCCATGCCTGGACCTTTTGTTCTTATGTATTTTCAACGGTGGAGTTTCTACACACCATATATTAAGCGGATAATTTATACGCTTTTTGGCATTGTTTTTAGTATGTTTTTAGTAAGATCTAGTTACTTTTAGGGATGTTTTTATTAGTTTTTATGTTAAATTCATATTTCTGGACTTTACTATGATTTTGTGTATTTTTCTGTGATTTTAGGTATTTTCTGGCTGAAATTGAGGGACTTGAGCAAAAAATCAGATTCAGAGGTAGAAGAAGGACTGCTGATGCTGTTGGATTCTGACCTCCCTGCACTCAAAGTGGATTTTCTGGAGCTACAGAACTCAAAATGGCGCGCTTCTAACTGCGTTGGAAAGTAGACATCCAGGGCTTTCCAGCAATATATAATAGTCCATACTTTGGCCGAGTTTAGATGACGCAAAAGGGCGTTGAACGCCAGTTCTACGCTGCAGTCTAGAGTTAAACGCCAGAAACACGTCACGAACCAGAGTTGAACGCCAAAAACACGTTACAACTTGGCGTTCAACTCCAAAAGAAGCCTCTGCACGTGTAAACTTCAAGCTCAGCCCAAGCACACACCAAGTGGGCCCCGAAAGTGGATTTATGCATCAATTACTTACTTCTGTAAACCCTAGTAGCTAGTTTAGTATAAATAGGACTTTTTACTATTGTATTTACATCTTTGGATCATCTTTTGATCAGTTTTATGCTATCTTAGACTTTCATGGGGGCTGGCCATTCGGCCATGCCTAGACCATTATCACTTATGTATTTTCAAACGGTAGAGTTTCTGCACTCCATAGATTAAGGTGTGGAGCTCTGCTGTTCCTCATGATTTAATGCAAAGTACTACTATTTTCTATTCAATTCAACTTATTCTCTTCTAAGATATCCATTCGCACCCAAGAACATGATGAATGTGATGATTATGTGACGCTCATCATCATTCTCACTTATGAACGCGTGCCTGACAAACACTTCCGTTCTACATGCAACCAAGCTAGAATGAGTATCTCTTAGATATCTAATACAGGGGACCGAGTCCGAGTTATTAGTATCTTCGTGGTATAAGTTAGAACCCATGGATGGCCATTCCTGAGATCCGGAAAGTCTAAACCTTGTCTGTGGTATTCCGAGTAGGATCTGGAAAGGGATGGCTATGACGAACTTCAAACTCGCGAGTGCTGGGCATTGTGACAGACGCAAAAGGATAGTAAATCCTATTCCAGTATGATCGAGAACCTCCAGATGATTAGCCATGCCGTGACAGAGCATTTGGACCATTTTCACAGAGAGGATGGGATGTAGCCATTGACATCGGTGATGCCCTTACAGAAAGCTTGCCATGGAAAGGAGTAGGAAGGATTGGATGAAGACAGCAGGAAAGCAGAGGTTCAGAGGAACGAAAGCATCTCTATACACTTATCTGAAATTCTCACCAATGAATTACATAAGTATTTCTATCTTTATTTTCTGTTTATTTATTATTATTATTATTCGAAAACTCCATAACCAATTTAATCCGCCTGACTGAGATTTACAAGGTGACCATAGCTTGCTTCATACCAACAATCTCCGTGGGATCGACCCTTACTCACGTAAGGTTTTATTACTTGGACGACCCAGTGCACTTGCTGGTTAGTTGTGCGAAGTTGTGAAGTTATGTTTGGACCATGGTATTGTGCACCAGTTATTGGCACCATTGCCAGGGAGAGAACGAACAACAAATTTTACAACCTCAGAGTAACAATTTCGCATACCAAGTTTTTGGCGCCGTTGCCGGGGATTGTTCAAGTTTGGACAACTGACGGTTCATCGTGTTGCTCAGATTGGGTAATTTTCTTCTTATTTTATTTTCAAAAAGTTTTCAAAAATTTTTCAAAAATATTTTCTTCTTTTTCATTTTTCCCAATTAATATTCGAAAAAAAAATAAAATAAAATAACATATATTTTTCTTCAGAATTTTTAAGAATGAATTCTAGTGTTTCATGAAGCATGTTGAAGCCTAGCTGGCTGTAAAGCCATGTCTAAATTCATTTGGACTAAGGCTTCCAAACCATCATCACAAGAGCAAGCTAGTTGTTGCTAATAAAATTTGTTGTTGGATGATTGATTTGTATTCTGAAGCTTAGCTGGGCATTGGCCATGTCTAACGTTTTAGACCGGAGCTTTCACTGAAAGCTTGGCTGGCTAGTGAGCCATGTCTAATTCCTGGACTGAAGCTTTAGATTAAGAGTGCAAGATTCTTGGAATTCATATTAAAAATTTTGAAATCCTTATTTTCTTTTTCAAATAATTTTCGAAAAATACAAAAAAAAAATTTATAAAATCATAAAAATCAAAAATATTTTGTGTTTCTTGTTTGAGTCTTGAGTCAATTTTTAAGTTTGGTGTCAATTGCATTTTTTTCTAAAAATTCTTTATGCATTTTTTTTGAAAATTCATGCATTCATAGTGTTCTTCGTGATCTTCAAGTTGTTCTTGGCCAGTCTTCTTGTTTGATCTTCATATTTTCTTGTTTTGTGTCTTTTCTTGTTTTTCATATGCATTCTTGCATTCATAGTGTCTATGCATGAAAAATTTTTAAGTTTGGTGTCTTGCATGTTTTCTTTTCTTGAAAATTTTTCAAAAATAAGTCTTGATATTCATCTTGATCTTCAAAGTGTTCTTGGTGTTCATCTTGACATTCATAGTGTTCGTGCATGCATTGTGTGTTTTGATTCATAATTTTTATGTTATGAGTCTTTTTCATGTTTTTCTCTCTCATCATTAAAAATTCAAAAATAAAAAAAAAATATCTTTCCCTTTTCTTCTCATAAATTCGAAAATTTGAGTTGACTTTTTCAAAAATTTTTAAAATTTAGTTATTTATTATGAGTCAAATCAAATTTTCAATTTGAAAATCTTATCTTTTTCAAAATCATTTTCAAGAATCAAATCTTTTTCATTTTTCTTATCTATTTTCGAAAATTTTAAAAATATTTTTCAAAAATCTTTTTCTTAATTTTACATCATATTTTCAAAAATATCATCAACAATTAATGTTTTGATTCAAAAATTTCAAGTTTGTTACTTACTTGTTAAGAAAGATTCAAACTTTAAGTTCTAGAATCATATCTTGTGATTTCTTGTGAATCAAGTCATTAATTGTGATTTTAAAAATCAAATCTTTTTCAAAACTAATTTCAATCATATCTTTTCAAAAATATCTTTTTATCTTATCTTTTTCAAAATCATATCTTTTTTATCATACCTTTTCATATCATATCTCTTTCAAATATCTTTTCTAACTTCTTAGCTTCTTATCTTTTAAAATTTGATTTTCAAAATTTGTTTCAACTAACTAATTAACTTTTTGTTTGTTTCTTATCTCTTTCAAAACTACCTAACTAACTATCCCTCTCTAATTTTCGAAAATACCTCCCTCTTTTTCAAAAATTCTTTTTAATTAATTAATTGTTTCAATTTTTAATTTTAATTTTAATTTTATCTTAATTTTCAAAAATCATTAACTCTTTTTCAAAAATTATTTTCGAAAACTTCTCTCTCTCATCCTCTTCTATTTATTTATTTATTTACTAACACTTCTCTTCATCTCATATCTCTGCTCTCCTCACCCTTGTGTTTGGATTCTCCTCTCTTCTCTTTCCTTACATTACATTCTTTTCTTCTTCTACTCACAAAGGAATCTCTATACTGTGACATAGAGGATTCTATATTTTCTTTGTTATTCCCTTCTTTGTCATATGAGCAGGAGCAAGGACAAGAACATTCTTGTTGAAGCAGATCCTGAACCTGAAAGGACTCTGAAAAAGAAACTAAGAGAAGTTAAAATACAACAATCCAGAGACAACCTTACAGGAATTTTTGAACAAGAAGAGGAGATGGCAGCCAAAAATAATAATAATGCAAGGAGGATGCTTGGTGACTTTACTGCACCTAATTCCAATTTACATGGAAGAAGCATCTCCATTCCTACCATTGGAGCAAATAATTTTGAGCTGAAACCTCAATTAGTTTCTCTGATGCAGCAGAACTGCAAGTTTCATGGACTTCCATCTGAAGATCCTTTTCAGTTCTTAACTGAATTTTTGCAGATCTGTGATACTGTTAAGACCAATGGGGTTGACCCCGAGATCTACAGGCTTATGCTTTTCCCTTTTGCTATGAGAGACAGAGCTAGAATATGGTTGGATTCTCAACCTAAAGATAGCCTGAACTCTTGGGATAAGCTAGTCAAGGCTTTCTTAGCCAAGTTCTTTCCTCCTCAAAAGCTGAGTAAGCTTAGAGTGGATGTTCAAACCTTCAGACAGAAAGAAGGTGAATCCCTCTATGAAGCTTGGGAGAGATACAAGGAACTGACCAAAAAGTGTCCTTCTGACATGCTTTCAGAATGGACCATCCTGGATATATTTTATGATGGTCTGTATGAATTAGCTAAGATGTCATTGAATACTTCTGCAGGTGGATCCATTCACCTAAAGAAAATGCCTGCAGAAGCTCAAGAACTCATTGACATGGTTGCTAACAACCAATTCATGTACACTTCTGAGAGGAATCCTGTGAGTAATGGGACGCCTCAGAAGAAGGGAGTTCTTGAAATTGATACTTTGAATGCCATATTGGCTCAGAATAAAATATTGACTCAGCAAGTCAATATGATTTTTCAGAGTCTGAATGGAATGCAAGCTGCATCCAACAGTACTCAAGAGGCATCTTCTGAAGAAGAAGCTTATGATCCTGAGAATCCTGCAATTGCAGAGGTGAATTACATGGGTGAACCATATGGAAACACCTATAACCCCTCATGGAGAAATCATCCAAATCTCTCATGGAAGGATCAACAAAAGCCTTAACAAGGCTTTAATAATGGTGGAAGAAACAGGTTTAGCAATAGCAAGCCTTTTCCATCATCCACTCAGCAACAGACAGAGAACTCTGAACAAAATACCTCTAATTTAGCAAACTTAGTCTCTGATCTATCTAAGGCCACTGTGAGTTTCATGAATGAAACAAGATCCTCCATTAGAAATTTGGAGGCACAAGTGGGCCAGCTGAGTAAGAAGATCACTGAAACCCCTCCTAATGCTCTCCAAAGCAATACAGAAGAAAATCCAAAAGGAGAGTGCAAAGCCATTGACATAGTCAACATGGCCGAACCTAGAGAGGAAGGGGAGGACGTGAATCCCAAGGAGGAAGACCTCCTGGGACATCCAGTGATCAATAAGGAGTTTCCCTCTGAGGAACCAAAGGAATCTGAGACTCATCTAGAGACCATAGAGATTCCATTGAACCTCCTTACGCCCTTCATGAGCTCTGCTGAGTATTCTTCTTCTGAAGAGAATGAGGATATCACTGAAGAGCAAGTTGCCAAGTACCTTGGTGCAATCATGAAGCTGAATGCCAAATTATTTGGTAATGAGACTTGGGGAGATGAACCTCCCCTGTTCACCAATGAACTAAATGCATTGGATCAACTGAGAATGCCTCAGAAGAAACAGGATCCTAGAAAGTTCCTAATACCTTGTACCATAGGCACCATAACCTTTGAGAAGGCTCTATGTGACCTTGGGTTAGGAATAAACCTCATGCCACTCTCTGTAATGGAGAAACTGGGAATCTTTGAGGTACAAGCTGCTAAAATCTCATTAGAGATGGCAGACAATTCCAGAAAATAGGCTTATGGACAAGTAGAGGACATGTTAGTAAAGGTTGCAGGCCTTTACATCCCTGCTGATTTCATAATCGTAGATACTGGGAAGGATGAGGATGAATCCATCATCCTTGGAAGACCCTTCCTAGCCACAGCAAGAGCTGTGATTGATATTAACAGAGGTGAACTAGTCCTTCAATTGAATGAGGACTCCCTTGAGTTTAAAACTCAAGGACATGCTTCTGTAAACATGGAAAAGAGGCACAGTAAGCTTCTCTCAAAACAGAGTCAACCAGAACCCCCACAGTCAAACTCTAAGTTTGGTGTTGGGAGGCCACAACCAAACTCTAAGTTTGGTGTTGAACTCCCATATCCAAACTCTAAGTTTGGTGTTGGGGAGTTTCAACAGTGCTCTGAACATTTGTGAGGCTCCATGAGAGCCCACTGTCAAGCTATTGACATTAAAGAAGCGCTTGTTAGGAGGCAACCCAATTTTTATTTATCTAATTTTATTTTTATTTTTGTTGTTCTTTCATGTTTTATTAGGTTCATGATCATGTGGAGTCACAAAATAAATAGAAAAATCAAAAACAGAATCAAAAACAGCAGAAGAAAAATCACACCCTGAAGGAAGGGCTTACTGGCGTTTAAACTCCTGTAAGAAGCATCTGGCCGGCGTTCAATGCCAGAACAGAGCATGGATCTGGTGTTGAACGCCCAAAACAAGCAGCATCCTGGCATTCAGACGCTAGAAATGCACACTGAGGAAAGCTGGCACTGAACGCCAGAAACAAGCATAGAACTGGTGTTCAACGCCAGAAACATGCTGCATCTGGGCGCTGAACGCGCAGAACAAGCATCAATTCGGCGTTTAAACGCTAGAATTGCATGCAAAGGCATTTTACATGCCTAATTGGTGCAGGGATGCAATTCCTTGACACCTCAGGATCTGTGGACCCCACAGGATCATCTCAGCATCTGTGGACCCCACAGGATCCCCACCTACCTCCACTCATACTCTTCCCTCTTCTCAATGTTCATCCTCTCTTCCCAATAAACACCTTTCCCCAAAACCCTTCACCAATCACCTCAAGCTCTCTTCCCTATTACCTATTCACCACTCACATCCACCCATTCTTCCCCATAAACCTACTTCATACACCCCACCTACCTTCAAAATTCAAAATCACTTTCCCACCCAAACCCACCCTAAATGGCCAAACCCAACCCCTCTCCCTTCACTATATAAACCCCTCTATTCTTCTTCAATTTCACACAACACAACCCCCTCCTCCTCTTCTTGGCCGAAACACATCTCTCTCTCCCTCTCCTCCATTTCTTCTTCTTCTTCATCTATTCTTTCTTTTCTTGCTTGAGGGCGAGCAATATTCTAAGTTTGGTGTGGTAAAAGCATAAGCTTTTTGTTTTTCCATTACCATGCCACCTAAGACCAGAGAATCCTCTAGAAAAGGGAAAGGGAAGACAAAAGCTTCCACCTCCGAGTCATGGGAGATGGAAAGATTCATCTCCAAAGCCCATCAAGACCACTTCTATGATGTTGTGGCCAAGAAAAAGGTGATCCCCGAGGTCCCTTTCAAACTCAAGAGAAATGAGAATCCAGAAATCCGACATGAAACCCAAAGAATTATCTCACCATGGTTCGGGGGAAATACTTAGATTTTAGTCCGGAAAATGTGAGGGTGGCGTTTAACTTGCCTATGATGCAAGGAGATGCACGCCCCTACACTAGAAGGGTCAACTTTGATCAAAGGTTGGACCAAGTCCTCATGGACATATGTGTGGAAGGAGCTCAATGGAAGATTGACTCAAAAGGCAAACCGGTTCAACTTAGAAGACTGGACCTCAAGCTTGTGGCTAGAGGATGGTTGGAGTTCATCCAACGCTCCATCATTCCCACTAGCAACCGATCTGAAGTTACTGTGGATCGAGCCATCATGATTCATAGCATCATGATTGGAGAGGAAGTAGAAGTTCATGAAGTCATCTCCCTTGAACTCTACAAAATAGCCGAAAAGCCCTCCCCCTTGGCAAGGCTAGCTTTCCTTCATCTTATTTGCCATCTATGTTACTCAGCTGGAGCTTTCATAGAAGGAGACATTGCCATTGAGGAAGAGAAGCCCATCACTAAGAAAAGGATGGAGCAAACAAGAGAGCCCACTCATGGAGCTCAAGAAACACGTGAGGAAGCTCATCATCAAGAAATCCCTGAGATACCTCAAGGGATGCACTTTCCTCCACAGAATTTTTGGGAGTAAATCAACACCTCCCTAGGAGAACTAAGTTCCAACATGGGACAACTAAGGGTGGAACATCAAGAGCACTCCATCATCCTCCATGAAATTAGAGAAGATTAAAGAGCTATGAGGGAGGAGCAACAAAGACAAGGAAGAGACATAGAAGAGCTCAAGGACATCATTGGTTCCTCAAGAAGGAAACGCCACCATCACTAAGGTGGACTCATTCCTTGTTCTCAATTTTTCTATTTTTCGTTTTCTTATGTTAAATGTTTATCTATGTTTGTGTCTTTATTACATGATCATTAGTGTCTAAGTGTCTACGCCTTAAAGTAGTGAATATGAATCCATCACCTCTCTTAAATGAAAAATGTTTTTAATTCAAAAGAACAAGAAGTACATGAGTTTCGAATTTATCCTTGAACTTAGTTTAATTATTTTGATGTGGAGACAATACTTTTTGTTTTCTGAATGAATGCTTGAACAGTGCATATGTCTTTTGAAGTTGATGTTTTAGAATGTTAAATATGTTGGCTCTTGAAAGAATGATGAACAGGAGACATATTATTTGATAATCTGAAAAATCATAAAAATGATTCTTGAAGCAAGAAAAAGCAGTGAATACAAAAGCTTGCAGAAAAAAAAAAAGAGAAAGAAAAAAAATAAAAAAGAGAAAAAGCAAGCAGAAAAAGCCAAAAGCTCTTAAAACCAAAAGGCAAGAGCAAAAAGCCAATAACCCTTAAAACCAAAAGGCAAGGGTAAATAAAAAGGATCCCAAGGCTTTGAGCATCAGTGGATAGGAGGGCCTAAAGGAATAAAATCCTGGCCTAAGCGGCTAAACCAAGCTGTCCCTAACCATGTGCTTGTGGCGTGAAGGTGTCAAGTGAAAACTTGATACTGAGCGGTTAAAGTCAAGGTCCAAAGTAAAAGAAGAGTGTGCTTAAGAACCCTGGACACCTCTAATTGGGGACTTTAGCAAAGCTGAGTCACAATCTGAAAAGGTTCACCCAATTATGTGTCTGTGGCATTTATGTATCCGGTGGTAATACTGGAAAACAAAGTGCTTAGGGCCACGACCAAGACTCATAAAGTAGCTGTGTTAAATAATCAACATACTGAACTAGGAGAATCAATAACACTATCTGAACTCTGAGTTCCTATAGATGCCAATCATTCTGAACCTCAATGGATAAAGTGAGATGCCAAAACTATTCAAGAGGCAAAAAGCTACAAGTCCCGCTCATCTGATTAGATCTATGTTTCATTGATAGTTTGGAATTTATAGTATATTCTCTTATTTTTATCCTATTTGATTTTCAATTTCTTGGGGACAAGCAACAATTTAAGTTTGGTGTTGTGATGAGCGGATAATTTATACGCTTTTTGGCATTGTTTTTAGTATGTTTTTAGTAAGATCTAGTTACTTTTAGGGATGTTTTTATTAGTTTTTATGTTAAATTCACATTGCTGGACTTTACTATGAGTTTGTGTGTTTTTCTGTGATTTTAGATATTTTCTGGCTGAAATTGAGGGACTTGAGCAAAAAATCATATTCAGAGGTAGAAAAAGGACTGCTGATGTTGTTGGATTCTGACCTCCCTGCACTCAAAGTGGATTTTCTGGAGCTACAGAACTCAAAATGGCGTGCTTCTAATTTCGTTGGAAAGTAGACATCCAGGGCTTTTTAGCAATATATAATAGTTCATACTTTGGCCGAGTTTAGACGACGCAAAAGGGCGTTGAACGCCAGTTCTACGCTGCAGTCTAGAGTTAAATGCCAGAAACACGTCACGAACCAGAGTTGAACGCCAAAAATACATTACAACTTGGCATTCAACTCCAAAAGAAGCCTCTGCACGTGTAAACTTCAAGCTCAGCCCAAGCACACACCAAGTGGGCCCGAAAGTTGATTTATGCATCAATTACTTACTTCTGTAAACCCTAGTAGCTAGTTTAGTATAAATAGGACTTTTTACTATTGTATTTACATCTTTGGATCATCTTTTTATCAGTTTTATGCTATCTTAGACTTTCATGGGGGCTGGCCATTCGGCCATGCCTAGACCATTATCACTTATGTATTTTCAAACGGTAGAGTTTCTGCACTCCATAGATTAAGGTGTGGAGCTCTGCTGTTCCTCATGATTTAATGCAAAGTACTACTATTTTCTATTCAATTCAACTTATTCCACTTCTAAGATATCCATTCGCACCCAAGAACATGATGAATGTGATGACTATGTGACGCTCATCATCATTCTCACTTATGAACGCGTGCCTGACAAACACTTCCGTTCTACATGCAACCAAGCTAGAATGAGTATCTCTTAGATATCTAATACAGGGGACCGAGTCCGAGTTATTAGTATCTTCGTGGTATAAGTTAGAACCCATGGATGGCCATTCCTGAGATCCAGAAAGTCTAAACCTTGTCTGTGGTATTCCGAGTAGGATCTGGGAAGGGATGGCTGTGACGAACTTCAAACTCGCGAGTGCTAGGCGTAGTGACAGACGCAAAAGGATAGTAAATCCTATTCCAGTATGATCGAGGACCTCCAGATGATTAGCCATGCCGTGACAGAGCATTTGGACCATTTTCACAGAGAGGATGGGATGTAGCCATTGACAACGGTGATGCCCTTACAGAAAGCTTGCCATGGAAAGGTGTAGGAAGGATTGGATGAAGACAGCAGGAAAGCAGAGGTTCAGAGGAACGAAAGTATCTCTATACACTTATCTGAAATTCTCACCAATGAATTACATAAGTATTTCTATCTTTATTTTCTGTTTATTTATTATTATTATTCGAAAACTCCATAACCAATTTAATCCGCCTGGCTGATATTTACAAGGTGACCATAGCTTGCTTCATACCAACAATCTCCGTGGGATCGACCCTTACTCAAGTAAGGTTTTATTACTTGGACGACCCAGTGCACTTGCTGGTTAGTTGTGCGAAGTTGTGAAGTTATGTTTGGACCATGGTATTGTGGACCAGTTATTGGCGCCATTGCCAGGGAGAGAACGAACAACAAATTTTACAACCTCAGAGTAACAATTTCGCACACCATTGTGCGGAGTTGTGACAAAGAGTTGAGATTACAATTATGCGTACCAAGTTGTTAGCGCCATTGATGATCACAATTTCGTACACCAAGGTTCATTAAAGGATTTTCACAACTTGCTTTGCCTTTAACCAAGTTGACTAGAAACGATACGCCTTTTGTCTCGACTGTTGAGTGTAAGGAAAGTTTCCAAGTGTTGAAGCAGAGGTTGACCACTGCACCTGTGCTAGTGTTACCCGAGCCGAGTGAGCCGTTTGAGGTTTACTGTGACGCATCACTAAAGGGTCTGGGGTGCGTGCTGATGCAGCACCATGATGTCGTGGCATACGCCTCACGATAGTTAAGGCCGCATGAGATGAATTATCCGACTCAGGACCTAGAGCTTGCCGCCGTTGTGTTTGCTCTAAAGATTTGGAGACATTACCTTTATGGTGTCAAGTTTCAAGTTTTCTCCGATCACAAGAGCTTAAAGTACCTCTTTAAGCAAAAAGAATTGAATATGCATTAGAGGAGATGGATGGAGCTTCAAAAGGACTATGACTTCGAGTTGAATTACCACCCTGGAAAGGCAAATGTTGTCGCAGACGCTTTGAGCCGGAAGTCTCTATGTGCTGCTTGGATGATGCTACGGGAGGAAGAATTGCTAAAGGCATTCGAAGGTCTGAACTTGAGGGTAAGTGAGGAGTCTGGTACTCTATGTTTGAGTCAATTACAAATTTTAAGTGATTTCAAGTCTGAGATCGCAAAAGCTCAGCAAGACGATAAAGAATTACAGAAAGTATTGCCAGTTATTGAGCAAGGAAAGCAGTGGAGAGTGTCATGGGAAAAAGACGAATTATGGAGGTTTAAGGGTCGAATTATTGTGCCAGACGTCGGAGACTTACGACGGGATATCTTGAAAGAGGCGCACAAAAGCGGATTTTCAATCCATCTGGTGAGCACTAAAATGTATCAAGATCTGAAAACAATGTTCTGGTGGCCGAGAATGAAGAATGATGTGGCGTTGCATGTTTCCAAGTGATTAACTTGTCAGAAAGTGAAAATTGAACATTAGAGACCATCAGGAACCCTTCAGCCCTTAGAAATTCCGCAATGGAAGTGAGAGAGCATTGCAATGGATTTTGTGTCAGGCTTACCAAGGACTCGAGCCGGATTTGACACTGTTTGGGTGATTGTAGATCAATTGACAAAGTCGGCTCACTTTCTCCCCATTTAGATGAGTTGTACATTGGAGGAGTTAGCGTGGCTGTACATTAAAGAGATTGTGAGGTTGCATGACGTGCCTACCACCATTATATCTGACAAAGACCCTCGTTTTACCTTAAGGTTCTGGGGAGCCTTCCAGCGGGCATTTGGGACTCAATTGAGTCTAAGTACAGTATATCACCCTCAGACAGATGGCCAGTTAGAGCGAACGATCCAAACCTTAGAGGATATGCTAAGGACTTGTATTTTGGACCAGCCGGCAAGCTAGGATCGGTATATACCACTAGTGGAGTTTGCATACAATAATAGCTACCATGCAAGCCTCGAAATGGCTCCGTGTAAGGCTCTGTATGGGAGGAAGTTTCAATCTCTACTATGTTGGCATGAGGCTGGAGAATCAAGCCTATTAGGGCAAGAAATAATAGCCGAGACCACTGAACAGATAAAGAAGATCCGAAGCCGAATGCTTGTAGCTCAAAGCCATCAAAAGAGTTATCCTGATTGGAGGCGAAAGCCTTTAGAATTTGAGGAAGGAGAGCACGTGTTCTTGAAAGTCACTCTGACAACCGGTGTGGGCAGAGCCATTAAGACGAAGAAACTAAATCCACGTTACATCGAACCGTTTGAAATTTTGAAGAGAAATGGACCGGTGGCCTATAGAATCGCTTTACTACCGCATCTTTCAAACCTACATGATGTGTTTCATGTGTCACAGCTTCAGAAGTATACTCCTGATACAAGTCATATTTTGGAACCGGAATCGGTTCAAGTAAAAGAGGATCTGACGCTTCCAGTAACCCCGGTTAGGATTGATGACACCAGTATCAAGTGTTTGTGTGGGAAAGAAGTATCATTGGTAAAAGCAGCTTGGAGTCGGGCTGGTATTGAAGAGCATGCTTGGGAGCTTGAATCGGATATGCGGAAGAACTGCCCACTACTCTTTTCAGGTAACTAAATCTTAATTTTGAGGGCAAAATTCTTAATTAGGTGGGTAGGATGTAAACCCCGTTAAATTAGTGAATAATTAATCAATAAAATAATTCTTAATAAAAGCAATTAGAAATGTAAATTTTATAGCAAAATAAGATAGGGCTAATTAAAACAAGAATTTTGACACTAATTTTAAAGAATTTGGCCCAAGATTGGGCCAAACAGGCTGGTTACTCTTGTACGCATAGCCCACACTATTTCGTACAACAGCAGCAGTACCAGCAAGTGCACTGGGTCGTCCAAGTAATAACTGAGCGAGTCAGGGTCGATTGATAAACCCCAATTTTGTGGTTTATCTTGTGCTTAATTTGGGGGATTTTATCACCTTTTCCCATATTTATTCAATGAAATAGCATGGTTTTATAATTCTCCCTTAATTTGTGTTTAAGTGTAAAAACATGCTCTTTAGGCCCTAAAATTGGTGATTTTAATTCACTTTAATTCCATGCGATGCCTTGATGTGTTTGTTGAGTGATTTCAGGTTCATAAGGCAAGTATTGGATGGAAGAAGTGAAGAGAAAATCATGCAAAGTGGAGAATACATGAAGAAATGAGCATTTGGAGAATTGAGGGCCATGCGCACGCGTCATCCACGCGTACGCGTGCATTGAAGATTTGCAAGCCATGCGCACGCGTCACCCACGCGTACGCGTGAGTAGGAGTTTTGGCTAGCGACGCGCACGCGTCGTCCGCGCGCACGCGTGACGCTCGGCACGTGACCCACTTAAAGTGAAATCGCTGGGAGCGATTTCTGAGCTGCCCAGGCCCAAATCCAACTCGTTTCTGAGGATATTTCATACAGAATTCAAGCTTGAGCAAAGGGGGAGCACTTAGTTGTAGCTTAGCATCATGTAGTTAGTTTTCTAGAGAGAGAAGCTCCCTCTTCTTTCTAGAATTAGGGTTCTTAGGGTACTTTTCATCTTAGATCTAGGGTTCAAATCTTGTTTTCCTTTAGTTTTACTTGTAATTTCTTGTTCCTACATCTTAATTCTCTTAGTTTTCATTGTTAATTTTCCTTCTATGCCTCTCTTTAGTTTTATGAATGCTTATGTTGGATTTGGTTCTCTTCAATGCAATTCATGTTTGATGTTATTTTATTGTTGATTTGAGTTGTTATTATTGTTTCCTTGCAATTGGTAGTCGGTAGATTTTACTCTTCCTTGCAATTTCTTATGCTTTCCTTTTATGCCTTCCAAGTGTTTGACAAAATGCTTGGTTGGTTGTTAGAGTAGCTTTTTGAACATTCTTGGCTAGGAAAGAGGAATTAGGTGATCTTGAGTCATGAATACCCAACTTATGTTGGTGATCTAGAATTGTTGGTTAATATTGTTTTCATTGACGCTAATCTTTTGCTAATTCAATTAGTAAGTTGATTAGGACTTTTGGATTGAGATTAACTAGTCTTATTTGACTTTCTCTCATGTGAAGATAACATTATACCTTCTTCCATTGTTAGAGATGACGAAATAAGATAAATTCTTGTTAATTATTGTTATTAGTGACTAGGATAGAAAGCCTATATTCTCAATTCTTGCCATGAATGTCTCTCTTTATTACTTGTTTTCTTTAGTTACTTGATTTATGTTTCTTGCCATTTATTTTCTTGCCCCTTTTATCAAGCAAACCCCTTGTCCCTTCTAGCCAATAATTGACCACTTCATTGCAATTCTTTGTGAGACGACACGAGATTTAAATACTTCAGTTAATTTTCATTGGGGTTTGTACTTGTGACAACCAAATTTTTGATTGAGGAGGATTGTTTTTTGGTTTAGAACTATACTTGCAACGAGATTTCAATTAAGAAATTCTATACCGACACGACAAGTCTCTTTATCAAAAATGGCACCGTTGCTGGGGAATTACAATAGTGCTACTTTATTGGCTATTGTACATATGTGAATATGTTTACCTTTTGCTTATTTGTTAGTTTTTGTTAGTTTTAGAACTTGGCTTTCTTTGTCTCTTGTTAGATTTTGTTTTTATTTTCTCTTGTCACCATGAATTTTCATTATTTTGGCTATGAGTGTGATTACAACTATGTTGTAGGAGATGGAAATTACAATGACAATATGCATCAAGGATGGGACAACCAAAGGTGGGAGGAGCCTCAAGCATTTGATCAACTTTCATGGCAACAACCGCTACCAATGTATTATGAGCCAAGATGCACACCAATCTAATGTGTGTGGTGATCCTTATTGTGATTATTAACCAAAACCACCACAAACATATGACCCCTTCCCTCAACATAGTTCCCAACAACCTTACTCACAAGCTCCATACCACTAAACACCTCCATATGATCCTAACCCATATCCACCATGCCAACCACCATACGAACCATATCTAGAGCCACCACCATTACAACACCAATACTCCCAAGAACCACAGTTTTCTTATACACCACCTCAAGACTTTCACCAACATGAACCACTGATGAGCGGATAATTTATATACTTTTTGGCATTATTTTAGGTAGTTTTCGGTATGTTTTAATTACTTTTTAGTATATTTTTATTAGTTTTTATTCAAAATTCAAATTTCTAGACATTACTATGAGTTTGTGTGTTTTTCTGTGATTTCGGGTATTTTCTGGCTGAAATTGAGGGACCTGAAAAAAAAATCTGATTCAGAGGCTGAAAAAGGGATGCAGATGCTGTTGGATTCTGACCTCTCTACACTCGAAATGGATTTTCTGGAGCTACAGAAACCCATTTGGCGCGCTCTCAATTGCGTTGGAAAGTAGACATCCAGGGCTTTCTAGCAATATATAATAGTCCATACTTTGTCCGAGTTTTGACAATGCAAACTGGCGTTCAAACGCCAACTTCCTGCCCTATTCTGAAGTTAAACGCCAGAAACAGGTTACAAACCAGAGTTAAACGCCACAAACAGGCAACAACATGGCGTTTAAACTCCAAGAGAAGTCTCTACACGTGTAAAGCTCAATGCTCAGCCCAAACACACACCAAGTGGGCCCAGAAGTGGATTTCTGCATCATTTACCTATTTTATGTAACCTAGTTACTAGTTTAGTATAAAAACTACTTTTAGTGATTTATTTCACATCTTTTGATCATTTTTGAGACTATCTTTGTATCACTTTTGATCTCTTGATCACGTTTAGGGGGCTATCCATTCGGCCATGCCTGGACCTTGTTCTTATGTATTTTCAACGGTGGAGTTTCTACACCCCATAAATTAAGGTGTGGAGCTCTGCTGTTCCTCATGAATTAATGCGAAGTACTATTGTTTTTCTATTCAATTCAAGCTTATTCTTATTCTAAGATATTCACTCGCACTTCAACCTGATGAATGTGATGATCTGTGACACTCATCATCATTCTCACCTATGAACACGTGCCTGACAACCACTTCCGTTCTATCTGCAATAGCTTGAGCGTGTATCTCTTAGCCTCCATTCCGAAAGATCGGAGTCTTCATGGTATAAGCTAGAATCAATTGGCGGCCATTCTTGAGATTCGGAAAGTCTAAACCTTGTCCGTGGTATTCCGAGTAGGATCTGGGATGGGATGACTATGACGAGCTTCAAACTCGCAAGTGTTGGGCGTAGTGACAGACGCAAAAGGATCAATGGATCCTATTTCAACATGATCGAGAACCGACAGATGATTAGTCGTACGGTGGCAGCGCATTTGGACCATTTTCACTGAGAGGACGGACGGTAGCCATTGACAACGGTGATCCCCCAACATACAGCTTGTCATGGAAAGGAGTATGAATGATTGAATGAAGGCAGTATGGAAAGCAAAGATTTAGAAGGAGAAAAACATCTCCATACGCTTATCTGAAATTCTCACCAGTGAATTACATAAGTATTTATATCTTATTTTATATTTTAATTATCAAAATCCCATAACCATTTGAATCCGCCCGACTGAGATTTACAAGATGACTACAGCTTGCTTCAAGCCAACAATCTCCGTGGGATCTGATGCCAAGGCATCTTAGGCTAGTTTCACTAGCATTTTTCTGTTAGTTTTAGTTGTTTTATGCATTTTCTTGAGCTTAAAGTAACCAAAAATGGTTAAAAGAAGAACAAAGCAATGAACCATCCAAACAGTATGATTTTAATGCAAATTCCATGAGTTTTAGTTATATTACTTGAATGCTATGAATGGAAGATTTCTCATGAAATTTTTGCAAGACTTTGATGCAATTGTTTGGATGATTTTAGGGAAGAAGAGGCTAAGCAAGGAAGCAACAAAATCAATAAAGGAAGCTTGAATATCACATGTGGAGTTTAAGTTCCAGTTTAAGCCTAAACTGGAGCTTAAACGCCAGAATCATGAAGGCTAAGAAATGCTGGAATTGAAGTTTAACCTCCAGTTTAACCTTAAACTGGAGGTTAAACGCCAGAATGAAAGACTCACCAAAGAAGCATTTCCACGTTTAACCTCCAGTTTAACCTTAAACTGGAGGTTAAACGCCAGAATGAGAATGCCACTCAGGAAGGAGTTCCACGTTTAACCTCCAGTTTAACCTTAAACTGGAGGTTAAACACCAGAATGGGAAAAGCACCAGGGAGCCATTTCCACGTTTAAGCTCCAGTTTGACCTCAAACTGGAGCTTAAACGTGTTCGACCAAGTTTTCCCCTCCAGGGTGGCTCTCTCCATTTCCACGTTTAAGCTCCAGTTTGACCTCAAACTGGAGCTTAAACGTGTTCGACACCTCCAGGGCTACCCTTCTAAGCTTCCACGTTTAACCTCCAGTTTAACCTTAAACTGGAGGTTAAACGTGTTCGACCTCCAGGATGCCTCCTTCCATTTCCACGTTTAACCTCCAGTTTAACCTTAAACTGGAGGTTAAACGTGTTCGACCTCCAGGGCTGCCCTTCCTATATCCACGTTTAAGCTTCAGTTTAACCTTAAACTGAAGCTTAAACGTGTTCGACTACATGACTCTCCAGGGCTGCCTTCTTCCATTTCCACGTTTAAGCTTCAGTTTAACCTTAAACTGAAGCTTAAACGTGCTTCTACGAAAGGCCTCACTGGAAGTGTCTGGCGTTTAAGCTGCAGTTTAAGCTTAAACTGCAACTTAAACGCCACTCTTGGAAAAGGTTTCTGGGCCAAAAATATTGCGGTTTAAGTTAGTCTTTGAGCACAAACATTAACTTAAACTTACTCTGGTATGAAACCCAATTGAATATCATGGTTTATGGGATTGGGCCTGAAGGATTGATGAGTTTGAAATTTCAATTTATTGAGTCATGTGTCATTATTTGATTATCACTAAGTTGGCTCAATGAATGTTACAGAATTTGGATCAACAGCCTCATCAAGATTATGGATCATAAACCCAAGGCAAAAGGAAAGCAGGGAGAGGCCTCAAAGCCCAAGAAACACAACAGAAGCTCTATATAGAAAGTGTATAAATAGGATAGAATTAAAGTGAGAAAGGACTGGAACTTTTACTTTTTCATTTTTAGCTAGTTTTCATATCTTTGTAGTTGAATTCAGAGCTATGACTCACTAAACCCCTTTCATTGGGTTAGGGAGCTCTATTGTAATTCAATGAATCAATAATAGTTTATCTTCTTCTTCAATCTTTTCTCTTGAATTTTGTTAGAAAGCTTCTCGTTCTAATTCCATTAGGTAGTTGTCTTGGGAAAGAAACTACCCATAATTGGAATCCTTCGGAACCTTGGGAAAGGAATGGAGGATTCATGCTAGAGAAGCTTTCTCACAGTGAATTGGATTGGGGTTTGGATGGATATTGTGACATGTAATCCTACCAAATTGTGGTTCATGAAACTGTGTGGTATAATCAGTGATCGAGCATCATCTCTTCTTATGAACATTTAAACCAAGGGATTGGGAATTTGTTTGTTTTTAGAGAGAATTGGTGAGCCAAGGGATTGGGATCCAATCATATAAGATTGCCAAGCAAAATTCAATGAACGCATTGGTTGAGGAAGAGATAAACATGTTTTGATTCGGAGATCTCAATATCTCCTATAACCCAATGAATTCCCCATTTCTGATTTCCACTTTCTCTTTACATTCTGCAACTCAATTCATGCAATCACCCCCATTCCCTTTTAATTTCAGCAATTTACATTCTGCTCTTTAATTCATGCAATTTAAGATTCCGCCATTTCAATTTCTTGTCATTTACTTTTCCCGCCAATTTTACATTCCGCAATTCTCATCTAAATCTTGATTCCGCTCAACTAGAACACACTTCTAATCTGAATTGCTCACTCAACCAATCCTTGTGGGATTCGACCTCACTCTATTGTGAGTTTTTACTTGACGATAACCGGTGCACTTGCCGGAAGGAATTTTGCCGATCGTGCAATTTCCTAAATCGTAGCATAACAAGTTTATGCGCATCAGGATCGACCCTTACTCACGTAAGGTTTATTACTTGAACGACCCAGTGCACTTGCTGGTTAGTTGTGCGGAGTTGTGAAACAGAATTGAGATTATGAACGTGCGTACCAAGTTTTTGGCGCCATTGTTAGAGATCACAATTTCGTGCACCAAGTTTTTGGCGCCGTTGCCGGGGATTGTTCGAGTTTGGACAACTGACGGTTCATCTTGTTGCTCAGATTAGGTAATTTTATTTTATTTTTAAGCTTTTTAATTCTTATTTTGAAAAAAAAACCAAGAAAATCTTATAAAATCATGAAAACCAAAAATTTTATGTTTCTTGTTTGAGTCTAGTGTCAATTTTTAAGTTTCCTGTCAATTGCATCTTTTTAATTTTTCTTAAAATTTTCGAAAATTCATGCATGTGTTCTTCATGATCTTCAAGTTGTTCTTGATTATTTTCTATGTTTGATCTTTAATTTTTCTTGTTTTGTGTCTTTTCTTGTTTTTCATATGCATTTTCAATTTGTTAGTGTTTAATGTTTGAAAATTTCTAAGTTTGGTGTCTTGCATGTTTTTCTTTTCTTAAAAAATTTTTAAAAATAAGTCTTGATGTTCATCTTGATCTTCAAAGTGTTCTTGGTAACATCTTGACATTCAAAGTGTTCTTGCATGCATTAGTTGTTTTGATTCATAATTTCTACGTTTTGTGTCAATTTTGTGTTTTTCTCTCTCCTCATTAAAAATTTAAAAATCAAAAAAATATCTTTCCCTTATTCTTCTCATAAATTTCGAAAATTTGGATTGACTTAGTCAAAAATTTTTAAAAATCTAGTTATTTCTTATGAGTCAAGTCAAATTTTCAATTTAAAAATTCTATCTTTTCAAATCTTTTTCAAAAATCAAATCTTTTTCATTTATTTTTACATATTTTCGAAAATTTTTTTAATTGATTTTCAAAATATTTTTCTTATTCTTACTTCATATTTTCGAAAATCTCACTAACATTTAATGTTTTAATTAAAAATTTTTTCAAGTTGTTACTTGCCTGCCTATTAAGAAAGTTTCAATCTTTGAATTTTAAAATCATATCTTTTAGTTTCTTGTTAGTCAAGTAATCAACTTTAATTTCAAAAATCAAATCTTTTTAATTTCCTTTTCAAATCCTTTTCAAATTAAATTTCAATCATTTCAATCATATCTTTTTCAAAAATCAATTTTCAAAATCTTTTCTAACTTCCTATCTTTTCAAATTTGATTTTCAAATCTTTTTCAATTAACTACCTGACTTTTTGTTTGATTTTAAAAGTTTTCTATTTCAATCATGTCTTTTTCAAAACCACCTAACTAATTTTCCCTCTCTAATTTTCGAAAACTCCTACCCACTTTTTCAAAATTCTTTTTAATTAACTAATTGTTTTAAACTTTAATTTAATTCTATTTCTCTTTTTAATTTTCGAATTCTAACTAAAAATTAAAATAAAAACAAAAATATTTTCCTTTTATTTTAATTTAATTTCGAATTTTTCTCTTCTCCTTCCTCTACTCTTCTATTCTTCTACTGACATAAAGGAATCCCTATACTGTGACATAGAGAATTCCTATTCTTTTCTATTCTCTTCTTTTTCATATGAGCAGGAACAAGGATAAGAACATTCTTGTTAAAGCTGATCCGGAACCTGAAAGGACTCTAAAGAGGAAACTAAGAGAAGCTAAAGCACAAAACTCTGGAGAGGACCTAATAGAAATTTTTGAAAAAGAAGTAGAGATGGCAGCCGAAAATAATAATAATGGTGGAGATGCAAGGAAGATGCTTGGTGACTTTATTGCACCGTCTCTAACTTCTATGGAAGAAGCATCTCAATTCATGCCATTGGAGCAAACAACTTTGAGCTTAAGCCTCAATTAGTTTCTCTAATGCAACAGAATTGCAAGTTTCATGGACTTCCATTGGAAGATCCTCATTAGTTCTTAGCTGAATTCTTGCAAATGTGTGACACTGTCAAGACCAATGGAGTTGATCCCGAGGTCTACAGGCTTATGCTTTTTCCTTTTGCTGTAAGAGACAGAGCTAGAACATGGCTGGATTCACAACCTAAGGAAAGCCTGAACTCTTGGAAAAAGCTGGTCAGTGCTTTCCTGGCCAAATTCTTTCCACCTCAAAAGATGAACAAGCTTAGAGTGGAAATCCAAACCTTCAGACAGAAGGAAGGTGAGTCCCTCTATGAAGCTTGGGAAAGATATAAGCAATTGATCAAAAGATGTCCTACTGACATGCTTCCAGAATGGAGCATCATATGTATATTCTATGATGGTCTGTCTGAGTTGTCAAAAATGTCATTGGACCATTCTGCAGGAGGATCTCTTCATCTGAAAACCCCTGCAGAAGCTCAGGAACTCATTGAAATGGTTGCAAATAACCAGTTCATGTACACCTCTGAGAGGAATCCTGTGAATAATGGGACGCCTCAGAAGAAGGGAGTTCTTGAAATTGATACTCTGAATGCCATAATGGCTCAGAACAAAATATGAACTAGCAAGTCAATATGATTTCTCAGAGTCTGAATGGATTGCAAGCTGCATCCAACAGTACCAAAGAAGCATCTTCTGAAGAAGAAGCTTATGATCCTGAGAACCCTGCAATGGCAGAGGTGAATTACATGGGAGAACCATATGAAAACACCTATAATCCTTCATGGAGAAATCATCCAAATTTCTCATGGAAGGACCAACAGAAGCCTCAACAAGGCTTCAATAATAATGGTGGAAGAAATAGGTTTAACAATAGCAAGCCTTTTCCATCATCTTCTCAACAACAGACAAAGAATACTGAACAGAGCCATTCTGGCCTGGCAACCATAGTCTCTGATCTATCCAAGACCACACTAAGTTTCATGAATGAAACAAAGTCCTCCATTAGAAATTTGGAGGCACAGGTTGGTCAGCTGAGTAAGAAGATTACTGAAACTCCTCCCAGTACTCTCCCAAGCAATACAGAAGAAAATCCCAAGAGAGAGTGCAAGGCCATAACCATGACCAACATGGCCGAACCTGGAGAGAGTGAGGAGGACGTGAGTCCCAATGAGAAAAGCCTCATGGGACGTCCTCTGGACAGAAAAGAGTTTCCTTTTAAGGAACCAAAGGAATCTGAGGCTCATACAGAGACCATAGAGATTTCATTGAACCTCCTTCTGCCATTCATGAGCTCTGATGAGTATTCTTCCTCTGAAGAGGATGAAGATATTATTGAAGAGCAAGTTGCTCAATATCTAGGAGCAATTATGAAGCTGAATACCAAGTTATTTGGTAATGAGACTTGGGAGGATGAACCCCCCTTGTTCACCAATGAACTGAGTGCATTAATGGGGCAGACATTACCTCAGAAGAAACCGGATCCCGGAAAATTCTTCATACCTTGTACCATAGGCACCATGACCTTTGAAAAGGCTCTGTGTGACCTGGGGTCAGGGATAAACCTCATGCCGCTCTCTGTAATGGAGAAACTGGGAATCTTTGAGGTACAAGCTGCAAGAATCTCACTAGAGATGGCAGATAAATTAATGAAACAGGCTTATGGACTAGTAGAGGACGTGCTAGTAAAGGTTGAAGGCCTTCACATTCCTGCTGATTTCATAATCCTAGACACTGGGAAGGATGAGGATGAATCCATCATCCTTGGCAGACCCTTCCTGGCCACAGCAAAAGCTGTGATTGATGTTGACAGAGGAGAGTTGGTCCTTCAGTTGAATGAGAACTACCTTGTATTCAAGACTCAAGGTTCTCCTTCTGTAACCATGGAGAGGAAGCAAGAAAAGCTTCTCTCAATACAAAGTCAAACAAAGCCCCCACATTCAAACTCTAAGTTTGGTGTTGGGAGGCCATAACCAAACTCTAAGTTTGGTGTTGAGAGGCCCCAACCTTGCTCTGATTATCCATGAAGCTCCATGAGAGCTCACTGTCTAGCTATTGACATTAAAGAAACGCTTATTGGGAGGCAACCCAATGTTATTTAATTATATCTATTTATTTTCCATTGTTATTTTATGTTTTCTGTAGGTTGATGATCATGTGAAGTCACAAAAACAACTGAAAAATCAAAAATAGAATGAAAAATAGCATTAAAAACAGCTCACCCTGGAGGAAGAGCTTACTGGCGTTTAAACGCCAGTAAGAAGCATCAAACTGGCGTTTAACGCCAGAAAGAAGCATCAAGCTGGCGTTTAACGCCAGAAACAGGCTACAGTCTGGCGTTTAACGTAAGAAACAGGCTACAGCTTGGCGTTTAACGCCAGAAACCACGCCTAAATGGAGCAAGGATGATAAGTCCTTGACCCCTCAGAATTTGTGGACCTCACAGGATCCCCACCAACCTCAACTCACCCTCTCTCTCTTCTTCACACCTTTCCATAACACTCTTCCCCAAATACCCTTCACCTATCAAATCTTACCCTCTTCTCCATAATCTCTTCACCACTCACATCCATCCATCATAAAACCCCACCTACCTTACCATTCAAAATTCAAACCATATCCCTCCCAAACCCACCCCATCATACACACTCCACCCCCCTTGGCCGAAACCACACACCACTCCATCTCCTCCACTTCTTCTTCTTCTCCTCCTTTCTTTCTTCTTTTTCTTGAGGACGAGCAAACATTTTAAGTTTGGTGTGGAAAAAGCACTGCTTTTTTATTTTTCCATTACCATTAATGGCACCTAAGGCCGGAGAAACCTCTAGAAAGAGGAAAGGAAAGGCAATTGCTTCCGCCTCTGAGTCATGGGAGATGGAGAAATTCATCTCACAAGCCCATCACTAAAGAGAGGATGGAGCAAACAAGAGAGCCCACTCATGGACCTCAACAAGAGCATGAGGAAATTCCTCATCATGAAATCCCTGAGATGCCTCAAGGGATGTACTTTCCTCCACAAAACTATTGGGAGAAAATTAACACCTCCCTAGGAGAATTAAGTTCCAACATGGGACAACTAAGGATGGAGCACCAAGAGCATTCTATCCTCCTCCATGAAATTAGAGAAGACCAAAAAGCTATGAGGGAGGAGCAACAAAGGCAAGGAAGAGACATTGAGGAGCTAAAGCACTCCATAAGATCTTCAAGAGAAAGAACTAGCCGCCATCACTAAGGTGGACCCGTTCTTTAATTTCCTTGTTCTTTATTTTTCTGTTTGTCGAAAACTATGCTTTATGTCTTATTTATGTTTGTGTCATTACTACATGATCACTAGTGTCTAAGTGTCTATGTCTTAAAGCTATGAATATCCTATGAATCCATCACCTTTCTTAAATGAAAAATATTTTTAATCACAAAAGCACAAGAAGTACATGATTTCGAATTCATCCTTAAAATTAGTTTAATTATTTTGATGTGGTGACAATACTTTTTGTTTTCTGAATGAATGCTTGAATAGTGCATATGTCTTTTGAATTTGTTATTTATGAATGTTAAAATTGTTGGCTCTTAAAAGAATAAAGAAAAAGGATAAATGTTATTTGATAATCTAAAAAATCATAAAATTGATTTTTGAAGCAAGAAAAAGCAGTAAAAAACAAGGCTTGCGAAAAAAATGGCAAAAATAAAAGAAAAAAAGGAAAAAAAAAGCAAGCAGAAAAAGCCAAGAGCTCTTTAAACCAAAAGGCAAGAGCAAAAAGCCAGTAACCCTTTAAACTAAAAGGCAAGGGTAACAAGGATCCAAGGCTTTGAGCATTAATGGATAGGAGGGCCCAAAGGAATAAAATCCTGGCCTAAGCGGCTAAACCAAGCTGTCCCTAACCATGTGCTTGTGGCGTGAAGGTGTCAAGTGAAAAGCTTGAAACTGAGTGGTTAAAGTCGTGATCGAAAGCAAAAAGAGTGTGCTTAAGAACCCTGGACACCTCTAACTGGGGACTCTAGCAAAGCTGAGTCACAATCTAAAAAGGTTCACCCAGTTATGTGTCTGTGGCATTTATGTATCCGGTGGTAATACTGGAAAACAAAGTGCTTAGGGCCACGGCCAAGACTCATAAAGTAGTTGTGTTCAAGAATCAACATACTGACCTAGGAGAATCAATAACACTATCTAAATTCTGAGTTCCTATAGATGCCAATCATTCTGAACTTCAAGGATAAAGTGAGATGCCAAAACTGTTCAGAGGCAAAAAGCTACTAGTCCCGCTCATCTAATTGGAGCTAAGTTTCATTGATATTTTGGAATTTATAGTATATTCTCTTCTTTTATCCTATTTGATTTTTAGTTGCTTGGGGACAAGCAACAATTTAAGTTTGGTGTTATGATGAGCGGATAATTTATACGCTTTTTGGCATTATTTTTAGGTAGTTTTCAGTATGTTTTAATTATTTTTTAGTATATTTTTATTAGTTTTTATTCAAAATTCATATTTCTAGACTTTACTATGAGTTTGTGTGTTTTTCTATGATTTCAGGTATTTTCTGGCTACAATTGAGGGACCTGAGCAAAAATTTGATTCAGAGGCTAAAAAAGGACTGCAGATGCTGTTGGATTCTGACCTCTCTACACTCGAAATGGATTTTCTGGAGCTACAAAAACCCAATTGGCACACTCTCAATTGCGTTAGAAAGTAGACATCCAGGGCTTTCCAGCAATATATAATAGTTCATACTTTGCCTGAGATTTGACAATGCAAACTGGCGTCCAAACGCCAACTTCCTGCCCTATTCTGAAGTTAAACGCCAGAAACAGGTTAAAAACCAGAGTTAAACGCCACAAACAGGCAACAACATGGCGTTTAAACTCCAAATGAAGTCTCTACACGTGTAAAGCTCAATGCTCAGCCCAAACACACACCAAGTGGGCCCAGAAGTGGATTTCTGCATCATTTACCTATTTTCTGTAACCCTAGTTACCAGTTTAGTATAAAAACTACTTTTAGTGATTTATTTCACATCTTTTGATCATTTTTGAGACTATCTTTGTATCACTTTTGATCTCTTGATCACATTTAGGGGGCTGGCCATTCAGCCATGCCTGGACCTTGTTCTTATGTATTTTCAACGGTGGAGTTTCTACACCCCATAGATTAAGGTGTGGAGCTCTGCTGTTCCTCATGAATTAATGCGAAGTACTATTGTTTTTCTATTCAATTCAAGCTTATTCTTATTCCAAGATATTCACTTGCACTTCAACCTGATGAATGTGATGATCCGTGACACTCATCATCATTCTCACCTATGAACACGTGCCTGACAACCACTTCCGTTCTATCTGCAATAGCTTGAGCGTGTATTTCTTAGCCTCCATTCCAAAAGATCGGAGTCTTCATGGTATAAGCTAGAATCAATTGGCGGCCATTCTTGAGATCCAGAAAGTCTAAACCTTGTTTGTGGTATTTCGAGTAGGATCTGGGATGGGATGACTGTGACGAGCTTCAAACTCGCGAGTGTTGGGCGTAGTGACAGACGCAAAAGGATCAATGGATCTTATTCCAACATGATCGAGAACCAACAGATGATTAGCCGTGCGATGACAGCGCATTTGGACCATTTTCACTGAGAGGACGGACGGTAGCCATTGACAACGGTGATCCCCCAACATACAGCTTGCCATGGAAAGGAGTATGAATGATTGAATGAAGACAGTAGGAAAGCAAAGATTCACAAGGAGCAAAACATCTCCATACGCTTATCTGAAATTCTCACCAGTGAATTACATAAGTATTTCTATCTTATTTTATATTTTAATTATATTTTAATTATCAAAATCCTATAACCATTTGAATCCGCCTGACTGAGATTTACAAGATGACCATAGCATGCTTCAAGCCAACAATCTCCGTGGGATCGACCTTTACTCACGTAAGGTTTATTACTTGGACGACCCAGTGCACTTGCTGGTTAGTTGTGCGGAGTTGTAAAACAGAATTGAGATTATGAACGTGTGTACCAAGTTTTTGGCGCCATTGTTAGAGATCACAATTTCGTGCACCAACCACCTTTCAACTACAATGCCTTTCCCTCAAATGATGAACCCTCTCTTTCGTCGCCACCTTCATCAGACCAATCTCTCCAACCCCTATGGCAAGAACTACAAGAACTTTTTGCTAAGTGTCTTAAGCAAGAAGAAAAGTTCAAGGAGGTAGAAGCTAAGGTTGCTATCGTGACGGAAGCTGTTAGCAACATGGTCTCATCCCACCTAAGCCTATGCGATCAAGGCACTCCCATTGTTAAATGTGGAGAAGCAATCAAGGAGCTTAGTGAGGGAGTGAATTCGGAGCTTCAATGTGAAGAAGAGGAGTTGAAGCAAGAAGTGCAACAAGAGGAGGAGGTAGAGATAATTGAACCAAAGGAAGTGGTTGAAGATTTAGGAGTTGTTGAATGCAAAGAGGAATCACAAGTTGAAGAGGTTGATCAGGAGATGGATTCAATCATTGAGAATTTCTTATCTACAATCGAATCCTCTCCAATTGGGCTTGACATTGAGATCAAAGAAGAAGATGCACAACCTCTCAAGCCCTTGGTAAGTAATGAAGATGAGATGGAATTGGAAGAAAGCTACAAAGAAGAAGGTTTGGAAGAAGTTGGGCAATCAATAAGTCCTCCTATATATGATGATTCTGCATCAACATATGATCCTTTTGATCTTGATGAATCCTCCCCCACTATGCTTGGAATTGATTATGAGGTAGATTTTACTAAACTGCCTATCTATGATGAGAGTGATGGGGAAGAGCTTGAAGAAATTGGTAAAGAAGAGCTTGCACTTGAGGAAGCTTGGCAAGAGGTAGAGTTTGAAGAACCTTGCCAATTGGTGGAAGCCTCTAGAAGAGGATGGACGGGAGTGGAATGTGCCTTATCAAGACCGTTGGGAACTCCTCTGCCTAGGTTGCCGTCTAATCCTTCATTTGAGTGGGTAAAACTTCTAACTCTTATCTTTCTTATCCCACTTGAGTATGGTATTATTGAGACAGATGGCCAACTTAGGGTACTTTGTGGAATTAAGAGAAAGAGGAGGATGTTTAGTGGCTGGCGGTGTAAGTCTAGGCTCATTATGGTGGGAAGCTGAAAATTGAGGAGCATGAATTGGTGTAGTGCTCAATTAGATGGGTCTAGGAGGGTAGTTTGGTGCCTTCATGAGAATTCAGTTTTTCTACCACCCAGAGGGAATTACCATGATCAATTTGAACATGGGTGTGAAAACAAAGTGTGGGATCCCGGATTGCTAGAGGAGGATCAATTTTGGGAGCTCATGGTTTGTGGAGAACTCCATCAAAGCTTGGAGATATCAATCTTGAATGATGGAGCTTATTGAAAGTCCAAGCATTGGTGGATATTCAAGGATGGATTCAAGCACAAGCCACCTTGATGAGAGCTTCCCATAAGTCCAACTTAAGGACAATAAACAAAAGTGCTAGCTAGGAGACACCCCACCATGGTAACATATTTCCCTTTTTCCTTTTTGTAAATATTGGTAAGGTAGCTTTAATTTCATGTTTTGTTTGGTTTATTGAGTTTATTTGGGAGTCTAGTATGTTAAAGAAGGTTTTAAGGTATTTTGGTAGCTGTTTGGAGGTTTGGAATGCTTGGTTTGGTGCAAGAACTTGAAAAATTTTGAAAAACAGAGCACCATGCCACGCGTACGCGTCACCCACGCGTACGCGTGACCTCAAGTTTTTCCACCATCCACGCGCACGCGTCATCCACGCGTATGCGTGGATTCAAAATTCTCACCTCCATACAAAATCCAGAGAGTTGTGCATACTTCATGCCAACTTTGTGCGCGAGGCACAAACCAACCCACGCATACGCGTGAGGTGACGCGTACGCGTGGGATGCCCTGCATCACCGATGTTCTTTTCTTCTCTTCTTCCCATTTCTTTCCTTTTTCTCACTTCTCTTCTCTTTTTTCTACCCTTCAATCATCATCAAACACTACCAATCACCATCTATTACAATTTATTTTAGTTAGTTTAATTTTTATTTAATTTTTATTTTTTTATAAGTGTTGGATTATTAATATTATTCGCTGTTTACTGCTGCTGATTACTAATAGGATGTTATCTTAACATCATTGTTTATACTCATTATTGGATTCTGTGTTGAGGTTGCACTTTGTTACTTGGTTTTAAACTTTTCACACTTAACATTTTGTAATACCAAGTACATGTGACATTGCCTTCGAGCATCTTAACTCATTTGAATTGCATGCTTTGGCCACCATGCATTCATCATTCATTGTTAGGCAATTGTACAACATCAATGCATTTTTTTAGGTGATGCTTGTTATGGTTGATCTTTATTTCCATCACCATTT
The DNA here is from genome assembly GCF_003086295.3 of Arachis hypogaea. Taxonomy (NCBI): domain Eukaryota; kingdom Viridiplantae; phylum Streptophyta; class Magnoliopsida; order Fabales; family Fabaceae; genus Arachis; species Arachis hypogaea. The sequence continues at coordinate 45,793,362 of NC_092047.1, forward strand.
CATGCATTGAGATTTTGGAATTGTGAAATTGGATCGAAAGCTTACCAGTGACATATTTTTGAGCTTTCTAAGCTTTGTGAACCATGCTTGCTATGTGATTGATTTTCACTTCTATCTTCTTTTTCCTAAGTTCCATAGCACTCATGTGTTCCACCTCTATGTCACTTAGGAGTTGGAAATAAACTTCAATATTTGTCATTGTTTGATGTGCAAGTTTCACATTCCATCTTGTTCATTAAAGTTACCTTGCATATCAACCAATGTCCATCCATCATCCAATTTCACAATTGCTTGATTGTTGCTTAAATGCTCGTATGCTTCTTCACTACTTGTTTGTATCTTAACCTAAAAGTCTTTTAAAGTATTTCAAGCATACTAGAATGAGTGAAGTGTATGCTTTCTTTTGTGTAATTGTGACATAACTTTCTATGCTAGTGTGTGTGTTCTAAACCGCATGCAACTTAGAACTCACACACCGATTTTTCATCAATGTCACACTAATTCACTCACTCCATTCTAGTGATTCACCTTATTCCAACAATTTATGCTTTCTTACTTTTGTATTTTCTCATCTCACGGTGTTATTCTTTATTTTTCATGACTAATGCACCATAAGCAAAAACGGAAGCGGGAGAAACAATCGGTTGATCCACCAGCTGAAAGTGGCATTCTGAAAAGTCGCCGTACCCCTTTGCTCATCTTTGAATGCACCGAGGACGGTGCAAATTTTTAAGTGTGGGGAGGTCGTCCAACCAGTCGGCATTTTTGGGTGACAAATTTCTAATCCCAACACTTTTGCATTTCATTTTTTTAAGTCTTTTAGGATTTTTAGTTACATTTTCTTGTTTTGCATCTATATATAATAAGCTTAGTCAAAATAATAAAATTTTTCAAGAAATTTATCTATAGGGCACCCCAATTGATTGAAAAAAATAAAATAATTTTTTTAGAACTTGCTTGAATTACATATATTGTGGAACATGATTTTTGAGCTAAGAACACAAGCATGTGAGTTTTGAGCCTAATTGTGTGGTTACATCATATAACCACTTATTTTCATTCTTGTGTGCATTAATCTCTTTCTATGATTGTAATCTTTGATGTGTTTGATTCTTTATGTCTATTATTTTGTGTATGAATGCACTTATATGATTGAGGCCATTGTTTCAAATAGCTCACTTACCCAAATAGCCTACCTTTTATCTTCCATTGTTAGCCAATTTTGAGCCTATGCTAAACCCATTTGTTCTTAATTTTAGCAGATTACAAGCCCTAAGTGAAAAACAATAATGTCCCTGGTTTGGATCTTTGATTAGCTTAGGCTAGTGAGAGTATTTATCATTTGATTTTGGGAGAGTTGGAAACATTGGGTAGGGATAAAAGGGTATTTTTGTATTTTTATTGAAAATATTGGGAATTGGGTACATACTCATGTATCAATTACGTTTAAACCATATACATTCAAGCTTTTGTATATATTTTAGTTTGAAAAGAAAAAAAATGATGAAAAAAACAAAATGAATATATATATAAAGAAAAAAAAGTAATAGAAAAGGAAAAAAAAGGCAATAAAAAGGGGGGCAAAATGCCCCAAAGTGAAGTTCAACAAAAAAATTAATGCATATGGAATCTGATTAAAAGAGAATGCATGAGTATGTGAAAAAGTGAAGAATGGGTAGTTAGGTTAGCTTTGAAATTGTATAGGTTGCTATATAGGTTAGGTAGGAAGTTTAAGTTAATCAAATATTCAAATTCTAGTCCACTTAGTCATATGCATCCTACCTTGACCCTAGCCCCATTACAACCTATGGGAAAGTCCTCATGATATTTGTATGCATGCATGAAATAATTGTTGATTGTTAGATGGTGCATGAAATTGTAATCACACTTTTGCAATTCCGCACAACTAACCAGCAAGTTCACTGGGTCGTCCAAGTAATACCTTACGTGAGTAAGGGTCGATCCCACGGAGATTGTCGGCTTGAAGCAAGCTATGATCATCCTTGTAAATCTCAGTAAGGTGAATTCAAATGGTTTTGAGGTTTTGATAATTAAAATCTAATTAAAACAGAAAATAAGATAGAAATACTTATGTAATTCATTGGTGGAATTTCAGATAAGCGTGTGGAGATGCTTTGTTGCTTCTGAACCTCTGCTTTCCTACTGCCTTCTTCCAACCATGCGTTACCTCCTTCCATGGCAAGCTGTATGATCCTCTCAGATGAAAACAAATCTATCTGCACTATCACCGCAGGGCTAATCATCTGTTGGTTCCCGCTAGCATCAGAATAGGACCATTATCCTTTTGCGCACTGTCACTTGCGCCCCACATTCGCAGGTTTGAAGCTCGTCACAGTCATCCCTTTCCAGATCCTACTCGGAATACCACAGACAAGGTTTAGACTTTTCGGATCCTAGGAATGGCTGCCAATAATTCTAGCCTATACCACGAAGACTCTGATCTCACAGAATGGAAGGCTCTGTTGTCAGGAGAGGCAACCATACGTCGTGAACCAGGAGGCTAAGAGATATACACTCAAGCTATTGCAGATAGAACGGAAGTGTTTGTCAGGCACGCGTTCATAAGTGAGAATGATGATGAGTGTCACAGATCATCACATTCATCAGGTTGAAGTGCGAGTAAATATCTTAGAATAAGAAGTAAGCATGAATTGAATAGAAGAACAGTAGTAATTGTATTAATTCATGAAGAATAGCAGAGCTCTACACCTTAATCTATGGGGTGTAGAAACTCTACCGTAGAAAATACATAAGTGAAAAAGGTCTAGGCATGGCCGAATGGCCAGCCTCCATGCTAAAGGTTTAAGGACTAAATGTCCAGAGATATAAATACAATAGTAAAAGGTCCTATTTATAATGAACTAGTAGCCTAGGGTTTACAGAAATAAGTAAATGATGCAGAAATCCACTTCCGGGGCCCACTTGGTTTGTGCTTGGGTTGAGCATTGAAGCTTTCACGTGCATAGGCTTTTCTTGGAGTTAAACGCCAGTTCTAGTGCCAGTTTGGGCATTTAACTCCAGCTTTTATGCCAGTTCTGGCGTTTAACGCCAGAAAAGGGTAGAAAGTTGGCGTTTAAACGCCAGTTTGCATTATCAAAACTCTGGCCAAGTATGGACTATTATATATTGCTGGAAAGCCCAAGATGTCTACTTTCCAAAGCAAAATTAGAGCGTGCCAATTGGGCTTCTGTAGCTCCAAAAAATCCATTTTGAGTGCAAGGAGGTCAGAATCCAACAGCATCTGCAGTCCTTTTTCAGCCTCTGAATCAGATTTTTGCTCAGGTCCCTCAATTTCAGCCAGAAAATACCTGAAATCACAGAAAAACACACAAACTCATAGTAAAGTCCAGAAATGTAATTTTTGAATAAAAATTAATAAAAATATAATAAAAAGTAATTAAAACATACTAAAAACTATGTAAAAACAATGCTAAAAAGGGTATAAATTATCTGCTCATCACAACACCAAACTTAAATTGTTGCTTGTCCCCAAGCAACTGAAAAAAAAATAGGATAAAAAGAAGAGAATATACAATGAATTCCAAATTTATCAATGAAAATTAGCTTCAATTAGATGAGCGAGACTTGTAGCCTTTTTCCTTCTAAACAGTTTTGGCATCTCACTTTATCCTTTGAAGTTCAAAATGATTGGCTTCTATAGGAACTTAGAATTTAGATAGTGTTATTGATTCTCCTATTTCAGTATGTTGATTCTTGAACACAGCTACTTTATGAGTCTTGGCCGTGACCCTAAGTATTTTGTTTTCTAGTATTACCACCGGATACATAAATGCCACAGACACAAAACTGGATGAACCTTTTCAGATTGTGACTCAGCTTTGCTAAAGTCCCCAATTAGAGGTGTCCAGAGCTCTTAAGCACACTCTTTTTGCTTTGGACCACGACTTTAACCACTCAGTCTCAAGCTTTTCACTTGACACCTTCACGCCACAAGCACATGGTTAGGGACAGCTTGGTTTAGCCGCTTAGGCAAGGGTTTTATTCCTTTGGGCCCTCCTATCCATTAATGCTCAAAGCTTTGGATCCTTTTTACCCTTGCCTTTTGGTTTAAAGGGCTATTGGCTTTTTCTGCTTGCTTTTTCTTTTTTTCTTTCTCTCTTTTTTTTCTTATTTTTTTCGCCATTTTTCTTCTACAAGCTTTTCACTGCTTTTTCTTGCTTCAAGAATCAATTTTATGATTTTTCAGATTATCAAATAACATTTCTTCTTTTTTTTATTCTTTTGAGAGCCAACAATTTTAACATTCATAAACAACAAATTCAAAAATATGCACTGTTCAAGCATTCATTCAGAAAACAAATGGTATTGTCACCACATCAAAATAATTAAACTAATTTCAAGATAGAATTCGAAATCATGTACTTCTTGTTCTTTTGCAAATAAAAACATTTTTCATTTAAGAAAGGTGAAGGATTAATAGGACATTCATAGCTTTAAGACATAGACACTAGACACTAATGATCATGTAATAAAGACACAAACATAAATAAAACATAAAGCATAGTAAACGAAAAATGGAAAATAAAGAGCAAGAAAATTAAAGAACGGGTCCACCTTAGTGATGGCGGCTAGTTCTTCCTCTTGAAGATCTTATGGAGTGCTTGAACTCCTCAATGTCTCTTCCTTGCCTTTGTTGCTCTTCCCTTATGGCTATTTGATCCTCTCTAATTTCATGGAGAATAATGGAGTGCTCTTGGTGCTCCATTTTTAGTTGCTCCATATTGGAACTCAAATCTCCTAAGGAGGTGTTGATTTGCTCCCAATAGTTGTGTGGAGGAAAATGCATCCCTTAAGGCAACTTAGGGATTTCTTGATGAGGGACTTCCTCATGCTCTTGTTGAGGTCCATAAGTGGGATCTCTTATTTGCTCCATCCTTTTTTTTAGTGATGGGCTTGTCCTCTTCAATGAGGATGTCTTCTCCTATGACAACTCCAGCTAAATTGCATAGGTGACAGATGAGATGAGGGAAGGCTAACATTGCCAAAGTGGAGGTTTTGTCAGCCACTTTGTAGAGTTCTAGAGATATGACCTCATGAACTTCTACTTCCTCTTTCAATTGAACCGGCTTGCCTTTGGAGTCTCTTTTCCACTGAGCTCCTTCCACACATATGTCCATGAGGACTTGGTCCAACCTTTGATCAAAGTTGACCCTTCTAGTGTAGGGGCGTGCATCTCCTTGCATCATTGGCAAGTTGAATGCCAACCTTATATTTTCCGGACTGAAATCTAAGTATTTCCCCTGAACCATTGTAAGCCAATTCTTTGGGTTTGGGTTCACACTTTGGTCATGGTTTTTGGTGACCCATGCATTAGCATAAAACTCTTGAACCATTAAGATTTTGACTTGTTGAATGGGGTTGGTGAGAACTTCCCAACCTCTTTTTCGAATCTCATGTCGGATCTCCAGATACTCATTCCTTTTGAGCATGAAAGGGACCTCAGGGATCACCTTCTTCTTGGCCACAACTTCATAGAAGTGGTCTTGATGGACCTCTGAGATAAATCTCTCCATCTTCCATGACTCAGAGGTGAAAGCTTTTGCCTTCCCTTTCCTCTTTCTAGAGGCTTCTCCGGCTTTAGGTGCCATAAATGGTTATGAAAAGACAAAAAGTAATGCTTTTACCACACCAAACTTAGAAGGTTTGCTCGTCCTTAAGCAAAAGAAGAAAGAAGAGAGTAGAAAAAGAAGAAAATGGAGAAGATGGAGAGGTGTGAGTGGTTCGGCCAAGGGGGGAAATAAGTGTTTATAATGTGTAAAAATGAAGGAGGGATGAGGGGTTTATATAGGAGTGGAGAGATGGATAGGGTTCGTGTATTAGGGTTTGGGTTTGGGAGGGAAAGGATTTGAATTTGAATTATGAGATGGGTGTTATTGGGAAGAGTGGTGGCGGTGATTGGTAAGGGGTATTTGGGGAAGGGTGTTATGGGAAGGTGTGAAGAAGAGAGAGAGAGAGTTAAGGTAGGTGGGGATCCTGTGGGGTCCACAGATCCTAAGATGTCAAGGATTTCTCATTCCTGCACCAATTTGGTGTGTAAACGCCACTTTGAGTGCCAATCCTGGCGTTAAACACCAGGTTGCTACCCATTTCTAGCGTTTAACGCCAGTTTTTCTTCCCTTTCTGGCGTTAAACGCTAGTCTGGTGCCCTTTTCTGGTGTTAAATGCCCAGAATGGTGCCAGACTGGGCGTTTAATGCCCATTCTGCTACCCTTACTGGTGTTTAAATGCCAGTAAGCTCCTCCTCCAGGGTGTGCTATTTTTAATGCTGTTTTTGATTTTGCCTTGATTTTTGCAGTTATTTTTGTGACTTCACATGATCATCAACCTAAGAAAACATAAAAGAACAATGGAAAATAAAATAAATATAATTAATTAACATTGGATTGCCTCCCAACAAGCGCTTCTTTAATGTCAATAGCTTGATAGTGAAGCTCTTAGAGAGCTTCACAGAGACTCGGAGCTTGATGTTGGCCTCCCAACACCAAACTTAGAAGTTGAGTGTGGGGGCTCTGTTTGACTTTGTGTTGAGAGACGCTTTTCATGCTTCCTCTCCATGGTTACAGAGGAAGATCCTTGAGCCTTAAACACAAGGTAGTCCTCATTCAATTGAAGGACCAACTCTCCTCTGTCAACATCAATCACAGGTTTTGCTGTGGCTAGGAAGGGTCTGCCAAGGATGATGGATTCGTCCTTATTCTTTCCAGTGTCTAGGATTATGAAGTCAGCAGGGATGTAAAGGCCTTCAACCTTTACCAAGACATCCTCTACAAGTCCATAAGCCTGTTTCCTTGAATTGTCTGCCATCTCTAGTGAGATTCTTGCAGCTTGCACCTCAAGGATCCCTAGTTTCTCCATTACAGAGAGGGGCATGAGGTTTATACTTGACTCTAGGTCACACAGAGCCTTCTCAAAGGTCATGGTGCCTATGGTACAGGGTATTAAGAATTTTCCAGGATCCGGTTTCTTCTGAGGTAATGTCTGCCTAATCAAGTCATTCAGTTTGTTGGTGAGCAAGGGGGGTTCATCCTCCCAAGTCTCATTACTAAATAACTTGGCATTCAGCTTCATGATTGCTCCAAAGTACTTAGCAACTTGCTCTTTAGTAATATCTTCATCCTCTTCAGAGGAAGAGTACTCATCAGAGCTCATGAATGGTAGAAGGAAGTTCAATGGAATCTCTATGGTCTCTGTATGAGCCTCAAATTCCTTTGGTTCCTCAAAGGGGAACTCCTTTTTGTTCAGAGGACATCCCATGAGGTTTTTCTCACTGGGAATCACGTCCTCCTTACTCTCTCCAGGTTTGGCCATGTTAGTCATGGTTATGGCCTTGCACTCTCTCTTGGGATTTTCTTTTGTATTGCTTGGGAGAGTGCTAGGAGGAGTTTCAGTAATTCTCTTACTCAGCTGACCCACTTGTGCCTCCAAATTTCTAATGGAGGATCTTGTTTCATTCATGAAACTTAGTATGGTCTTAGATAGATCAGAGACTATGGTAGCTAGGCCAGAACGACTTTGCTCAGAGTTCTCTGTTTGATGCTGAAAAGAAGATGGAAAAGGTTTGCTATTGCTAAACCTATTTCTTCCACCATTATTGTTATTGAAGCCTTGTTGAGGTTTCTGTTGGTCCTTCCATGAGAGATTTAGATGATTTCTCCATGAAGGATTATAGGTGTTTCCATAGGGTTCTCCCATGTAATTCACCTCTTCCATTGTAGGGTTCTCAGGATCATAAGCTTCTTCTTTAGAAGATGCTTCTTTATTACTACTGGATGCAGCTTGCATTCCAGTTAGACTATGAGAAATCATATTGACTTGCTGAGTCAATATTTTATTCTGAGCTAATATGGCATTCAGAGTATCAATCTCAATAACTCCTTTCTTCTGAGTTGTCCCATTGTTCACAGGATTCCTTTGAGAAGTGTACATGAACTGGTTATTGGCAACCATTTTAATGAGTTCCTAGGCTTTTTCAGGCGTCTTCTTCAGATGAAGAGATCCACTAGCAGAGTTTTCCAATGACATCTTAGACAGTTCAGACAAACCATCATAGAATATGCATATGATGCTCCATTCTGAAAGCATGCCAGAAGGACACCTTCTGATCAATTGCTTGTATCTTTCCCAAGCTTCATAGAGGGATTCGCCTTCCTTCTATCTGAAGGTCTGGACTTTCACTCTAAGCTTACTCAATTTTTGAGGTGGAAAGAACTTTGCCAAGAAGGCATTGACCAACTTTTCCCAAGAGTTTAGGCTTTCTTTAAGTTGTGAGTCCAACCATGTCCTAGCTTTGTCTTTTACAGCAAAGGGGAAAAGCATAAGTCTGTAGACCTCAGGGTCAACCCCATAGGTCTTCACAGTGTCACAGATTTGCAAGAATTCAGCTAAAAACTGATGAAGATCTTCCAATGGAAGTCCATGATACTTGCAATTCTGCTGTATTAGAGAAACTAATTGAGGCTTTAGCTCAAAGTTATTTGCTGCAATTGAAGGAATTGAGATGCTCCTTCCACAGAAGTCAGAAGAGGGTGCAATAAAGTCACCAAGCATCTTCCTTGCATTGTTGGCATTGTTGTTATTTTTGGCTGCCATGTCTTCTTCTTTTTCAAAAATTTCTGTTAGGTCCTCTTCAGAGAGTTGTGCTTTAGCTTCTCTTAGCTTCCTCTTCAAGGTCCTTTCAGGTTCGGGATCAGCTTCAACAAGAATGCCTTTGTCCTTGTTTCTGCTCATAAGAAAGAGAAGAGAACAAGAAAGTATGGAATCCTCTATGTCACAGTATAGAGATTCCTTGAGGTGTCAGAGGAAAACAGGAATAGAGGGATGAGGTAGGTAGATAAGAATTCGAACATAAGAAGAAGGAGAGAGAGTCCGAATTACTAATTGAGGAGAAGTGTTAGTCCTTAAATAGAAGAAGGTGAGGAGGAGAGAAATTTTCGAAAACAAATTTTTAAATAAAACTAAAATTTTTTAAAATAATTAAAAAGAATTTTGAAAAAGTGGTTGATGGTTTTTCGAAAATTAAAAGTGAGAAAATGGTTAGGTGATTTTGAAGAAGATTTTGAAATCAGTAATCAAAAAGATATGATTGAAAATTATTTTGAAAAAGATGTGGTTGAGAGAATATGATTGAGAAGATATGATTGAAAAATAACTTTTAAAAAAAATTTAAATTAATGATATGATTGAGAAGATATGATTGGAAATTAATAACTTGGCTAACAAGAAATTTAAAAGATATGATTCTAAAATTCAAATATTGAACCTTTCTTAACAAGGAAGTAACAAACTTGAAATTTTTGAATCAAATCATTAATTGGTAGTCAGGATTTTTGAAAATAGTAAGAGAAAAATGGAAAAAGATTTGATTTTGAAAAAGATATGATTTGAAAAGGGTTTGATTTTGAAAAATTATGAAGATTTAAAAAAAATTGAATTAAAAACTAACTTACCTCCCTTGTGTTGTCCTGGCGTTAAACGCCCAGAATGGTATCCATTCTGGCGTTTAACGCCCATTTGGCTACCTCCATAGGCATTAAACACCCAGCCAGTTACCCTGGCTAGCATTTAAACGCCAGTATTCCTTCTTCACTGGGCGTTTTGAACGCCCAGCTTTTTCTCTGTGATTCCTCTGCTTTATGTTTTGAATATTCAATTCTCTGTATTATTGACTTGAAAAGACATAATTTTGAAATTTTTTTTTAGAAAAGAAAGACATGCAAAACACCAAATTTAGAAATTTTCATATTAGAGACACTAACAAATTGAGAATGCACATGAGAAACAACAAAAGACACAAAATAAGAGAATTTAAAGATCAGACCCAAGAAAATCATCAAGAACAACTTGAAGATCAATGAAGAACTCAATGCATGTAATTTTCGAAAATTAGGCAAATGCAATTGACACCAAACTTAAAAATTGACACTAGATTGAAACAAGAAACAAAAATTTTTGGTTTTTATGATTTTATAAATTTTTTTTTGTATTTTTCGAAAATTATTTTGAAAAAGAGAAAATAATTAAATTCAAAATTTTTAATCGGAATTCCAGGAATTATGCAATGTTAGTCTAAAGCTTAAGTCTAAAAAGATTAGACATGGCTAGCCAAGCTTTAGCAGGACATTACATACAACAGCCAAATTGATGGGAATCAATTAGCTCCTGTGATGATAAAAGCATCATCTGAAACTCTAGAATTCATTCTTAAAAATTCTAAAGACATAGAATTATTTTTTTTTTTTGAAAAATTTTTTTCAAAAATAAAAGAATAAAAACAAAAAGCTTAAAATTAAAATAAAATTACCTAATCTGAGCAACAAGATGAACCGTCAGTTGTCCAAACTCGAACAATCCCGGGCAACGGCGCCAAAAACATGGTGCACAAAATTGTAATCACACTTTTGCAATTCCACACAACTAACCAGCAAGTGCACTGAGTTGTCCAATTAATACCTTACGTGAGTAAGGGTCGATCCCACGGAGATTGTCGGCTTGAAGCAAGCTATGGTCATCCTTGTAAATCTCAGTCAGGCGAATTCAAATGGTTTTGAGGTTTTGATAATTAAAATCTAATTAAAACAGAAAATAAGATAGAAATACTTATGTAATTCATTGGTGGAATTTCAGATAAGCGTGTGGAGATGCTTTGTTGCGTCTAAACCTCTGCTTTCCTACTGCCTTCTTCCAACCATGCGTTACCTCCTTCCATGGCAAGCTGTATGATCCTCTCGGATGAAAACAAATCCATTTGCGCTGTCACCGCAGGGCTAATCATCTGTCGGTTCCCGCTAGCGTCGGAATAGGACCATTGTGCTTTTGCGCACTGTCACTTGCACCCCCACGTTCACAGGTTTGAAGCTCGTCACAGTTATCCCTTTCCAGATCCTACTCGAAATACCACAGACAAGGTTTAGACTTTCCGGATCCCAGGAATGGCTGCCAATAATTCTAGCCTATACCACGAAGACTCTGATCTCACAGAATGGAAGGCTCTGTTGTCAGGAGAGGCAACCATGCATCGTGAACCAGGAGGCTAAGAGATACACACTCAAGCTATTGCAGATAGAATGGAAGTGTTTGTCAGGCACGCGTTCATAAGTGAGAATGATGATGAGTGTCACGGATCATCACATTCATCAGGTTGAAGTGCGAGTGAATATCTTAGAATAAGAAGTAGGCGTGAATTGAATAGAAGAACAGTAGTAATTGTATTAATTCATGAAGAACAGCAGTGCTAGGTGGGAGACACCGCACCATGGTAAACTCTTTCCATTTTCTTGTATGTATACTTAATAAATGATTTGAGTTGCCATCATAAGTAGTTTTCTTCTTTAATATACTCTTATACATTTTGTTTTGATTGATAGGTTGTTATAGTGTGTTTTGATTAGTTTAGATTGTTGTTAAAGTAGGTTACTTGAAGTGCAAGTTGTGTTTGTTCTGACTTTGAAAATTTTTTCAAAAACTTAAAATATTTTTGTTAAATTTAAATTTTGGTTGCTTTAGAGTGTTTATAGGTTAGGAGAGTGTCAAATACTATTTCTATGCTTTCTGTAAAAAAAAAAAAAGAAAGAAAGAAAAGGAGGGGGGAGGACGCGAACGCATGCTGTACGCGCACGCATCCATAAGCGAATGCAACCCCATATATTTTCCAGAGAGTTGGGCCTCACTTGTGCGAACGTTAGGCTTTTAGCCCAACTCGTCTCACGTGGACGCGCACGGTACGCGTGCGCGTCCATGCAGTGTTGAGGGGAGACACACGAGCGCGCACATCGCGCTTGTGCGCCACTAGACTAGATGGCCATGCACGCGGACGCACGCATTACGCGTACGCATCCCTAAGCGGCTGGCACCAGCCCATACAACTTCCAGAGTGTTATGCTGGCGCTAGGCCTGCACTAAGCCTTCAGCCCAACTCGTAGCACACGGACGCGTACAGTACGCGTGCGCGTCCTTACTAATTCTCCCAGTCACCCATGAACACACTTTACGCTCCCGCGTCCATCCCTAAAAATTTTAATGCACGTGGACGTGCACTGTGCACGCCCGCGTCGGTTTTAAAATTGGGATAACCCTAGGACGCGACAAGCACTCGCGCAAACGCACCCACTCAACCCCTCTTCTTCTCCAACGCCTCTCCTATCCCTTCTTCTCCCCAGTCGCAACCTCCGACCACCGCGCCGGCGTCCCTCCACCGCCGTCACCGCTCTCTTCTCTCACCCTCACCCCCGTTCCCTATCTCTCTTTCTCACTCATCCCTCTTATCTCACTTGCCCCTCTCACCACCGCAACCCTGACCGAGTGCCGCTGTGGGGTCACCGCCACCACCATCTGAGGCGGCTACTCCATTTCTGACCTACCTCATCCCTACTGCCTACCCAGTTGGTGCACGAATTGTGAATCACACTTTTCACAACGCGTACCACTAACCAGCAAGTGCACTGGGTCGTCCAAGTAATACCTTACGTGAGTAAGGGTCGAATCCCACGGAGATTGTTGGTTTGAAGCAATCTATGGTTATCTTGTAAATCTTAGTCAGGAAGTCAATTATGTTTATCAGTTGAATTGTGAATAACCAAGAGAGCATAAATTAAAGGTTACTTGTTGTGCAGTAATGGAGAATATGTTGGAGTTTTGGAGATGCTTTGTCTTCTGAATCTCTGCTTTCCTCTGTCTTCTGATTCACGCACGCATGTCCTCCTATGGCAAGCTGTGTGTTGGTGGATCACCGTTGTCAATGGCTATCTTCCATCCTTCCAGTGAAAACTACGCTCACGCGCTCTGTCACAGCACGGCTAATCACCGGTTGGTTCTCGATCCGGTTGGAATAGGATTTACTATCCTTTTGCATCTGTCACTAACGCCCAGCCTTCAGGAGTTTGAAGCTCATCACAGTCATTCAATCCTTGAATCCTACTCGGAATACCACAGACAAGGTTTAGACTTTCCGGATTCTCACGAATGCCGCCATCGGTTCTAGCTTATACCACGGAGATTCTGATTAAGGAATCTAAGAGACACTCATTCAATTGGATATAGAACGAAGGTGGTTGTCAGGCACACGTTCGTGGTTTGAGGAAGGTGATGACTGTCACAGATCATCACCTCCATCACAGTTAAGCGCGAATGAACATCTTAGATAGGAACAAGCATGTTTGAATGGAAAACAGAAATACTTGCAGTAATTCATCGAGACACAGCAGAGCTCCTCACCCCCAACAATGGGGTTTAGAGACTCATGCCGTCAGAGAATACAAAGTTTAGATCTGAAAATGTCATGAGATACAAAATGAGTCTCTAAAAGTTGTTTAAATACTAAACTAGTAGCCTAGGGTTACAAAATATGAGTGGACTATGATGGATGATGCAGAGATCCACTTCTGGGGCCCACTTGGTGTGTGCTGGGGCTGAGATTTAAGTGAGTCACGTGCAGAGGCCATTTGTGGAGTTGAACGCCAGTTTTTATGCCAGTTTGGGCGTTCAACTCCAGTTTGTGATCCTTTTCTGGCGCTGGACGCCAGAATTGGGCAGAGAACTGGCGTTGAACGCCAGTTTACGTCGTCTATTCTTGTGCAAAGTATGGACTATTATATATTGCTGGAAAGCCCTGGATGTCTACTTTCCAACGCAATTGGAAGCATGCCATTTCGAGTTCTGTAGCTCCAGAAAATCTACTTTGAGTGCAGAGAGGTCAGAATCCAACAGCATCAGCAGTCCTTTTTCAGCCTGAATCAGATTTTTGCTCAGCTCCTTCAATTTCAGCCAGAAAAATACCTGAAATTACAGAAAAACACACAACTCATAGTAAAGTCCAGAAATATGAATTTTTCCTAAAAACTACTAGAAATAGACTAAAGACTAACTAAAACATACTCTAAACTATATGAAATTATCCCCAAAAAGCGTATAAAATATCCGCTCATCACAACACCAAACTTAAACTGTTGCTTGTCCTCAAGCAACTAGACAAATAAAATAGAAGACTAATAGGTTGAGAGGCAATAATATTTCAGAGTTTTTGAATGAAGCTCAGATTCTACTCAGATGAGCGGGACTAGTAGCTTTTTGCTTCTGAACAGTTTTGGCATCTCACTTTATCCATTGAAGCTCAGAGTGATTGGCATCTATAGGAACTTAGAATTCAGATAATGTTATTGATTCTCTTAGTTCAGTGTGATGATTCTTGAACACAGCTTCTTTATGAGTCTTGGCCGTGGCCCTAAGCACTTTGTTTTCCAGTATTACCACCGGATACATAAATGCCACAGACACATAATTGGGTGAACCTTTTCAGATTGTGACTCAGCTTTGCTAAAGTCCCCAATTAGAGGTGTCCAGAGTTCTTAAGCACACTCTTCTTTTTGCTTTGGACCTTGACTTTAACCGCTCAGTCTCAAGTTTTCACTTGACACCTTCACGCCACAAGCACATGGTTAGGGACAGCTTGGTTTAGCCGCTTAGACCAGGATTTTATTCCTTTAGGCCCTCCTATCCACTGATGCTCAAAGCCTTGGGATCCCTTTTAATTGCCCTTGCCTTTTGGTTTTAAGGGTTATTGGCTTTTTCTGCTTGCTTTTTTTTTTTTCTGCAAGCTTTGTTCTTTGCTGCTTTTTCTTGCTTCAAGAATCATTTTTATGATTTTTCAGATCATCAATAACATGTCTCATGTTCATCATTCTTTCAAGAGCCAACATATTTAACAGTCTTAAACGACAAATTCAAAAGACATATGCACTGTTCAAGCATTCATTCAGAAGACAGAAAGCATTGCCACCACATTTAACTAATTAGAATTTCTCTTATTAAAACTCGAAATTTTATTGCCTCTTATTCAAAAGATCTACTACTTTATTCATGTTTAATGATGATGAGAAAAATAAACTATAGCTTAACTGGAGATAAAATCAAATAAATACTAATTACTATTATATGACTTCTAAGGTAAACTTTTTATAAGGACACTGTCACAGAGTTAAGGCAGAAATTGGAAATTAACAACCTTTATTCTGGGGGTATGGGGGTTCCTCTGATCCTTGGGAGGCTTGGTATTATAGAAGACTTTTGGCACTTCAGTTCCCTTAAGTCACGTCCCTGCTCCTCTTGTTCTTTAAGCATATGGGTCAGCATTTGACTGTGTTCCTTCTGTTGTTTTATTATCTGCTCCATAGCTTCCTGCATCTTGGTGATGGATGTCTCCAAATATTCCCAGTATTCAGCTTGAGGTATCTCTGGAAGGAATTCCTGTGCTCTCTTCTTGATGGGATCCTCCTGTGCCTGTTGTCTCTCCATTGATGCTTTGGTGATTGACTTTTCAATTAGGATATATTCAGTTATTCCCATCTTGACTCCAGCGTCCTTGCAGAGCAGAGAAATCACGCTTGGATAAGCCAACCTGGCCTCTTTTGAATTTTTGTTAGCAATTTTATAGAGCTCAGTTGAAATCAGCTGATGAACCTCCACTTCCTTTCCCATCATGATGCAATGAATCATCACTACTCTTTTAACTGTGACTTCAGAACGGTTGCTAGTGGGCAACAGAGAACGCCCAATGAAGTCCAGCCATCCTCTGGCAGCTGGCTTGAGATCCTCTCTCTTGAGTTGATTTGGGACGCCCTTTGTGTTGGTGGTCCACCTGGCTCCAGGGATACATATGTCCTCTAGAATCTTATCCAGGCCAATGTCTGCTCTCATCATCCTCCTGTTGAAGGAGTCTGGATCATCCTTTAGCTGAGGTAGCTTTAATATCTCTCTGATCTTGTCAGGGGTGGTATGAACAATCTTTCCCCTGACCATGGTCCGAAATTCGTAGCAGGCTGTTCCAGATAGTCTTTGCTTGTCAGTCTGCCACATATTAGCATAGAACTCCTGGACCATGTTCCTTCCTACTTTCGTTTCAGGATTAGCTAGGACTTCCCAGTTCCTTATTCGAATTTGCTCCTGGATCTCCGGATATTCATCTTCTTTCAGATCGAATCTAACTTCCGGGATCACTGATCTCAGACCCATTACTTTAAGATAATGGTCTGAATGTTCCTTAGATAAGAACTTCCCTTGATTCCAAAGTGATTTTGGAACGCTCTCTTTCTTGCCTCTTGGAGTGGATTGTTTTCCTTTGAGAGCCATAATCTTAGTAGTGATCTCGGATAAACACACCAAACTTAGAGATTTGCTTGTCCTCAAGCAAAAGAAAAGAAAGGAGAGGGATAGAAGGAGATTGAGTAGCACTTGTTGATGAAGGAGGGGGGAGGCCGAACCCAATTTTAAAGGGGTGGGGGGGTGGGTTTTCGAAAAATTGGAAAAGATAAGATAGAAAGATTGAGTTGAAAAAGATAAGATAGAAGATATAGTTTGATTTTGAAAAGATAGGATAGATTTTTGAAAAAGATAAATTTGGATTTTGAAAAAGATAATATGAGGATTTGAAAAAGATATTGATAAGATTTTTAGAGTGAAAAAGATAGATTTGTTTTTGGAAAAGATTTGAAAAGAGTTGGATTGAATTTGCAAAGAGGGTGTGTGCTTATGAATTAAGATACATTTGATATTTTGAAAGTAGGATTTTTAGAAATCAGGGTTCTTGACATGTTTATGTAAATAAAATCATGTATTGAATCATAAAATTATAAATTAGAATGGAAATACGTGTGGGATAATTGGATTTGGCTCCTCCCTGGCTTCCTGGCGTTTGAACGCCCAAACACTGCTTGTTTTGGGCGTTCAGCGCCCAAATGCTGATCTCCTGGGCGTTCAGCGCCCACTTGCTGTCATTCCTGGCGTTCAACGCCCAGTGGGTGGCCATTTCTGGCGTTGAACGCCCAATTGCTGCCATTACTGGCGTTCAGCGCCCAGTGGATGCCCATTTTGGGCGCTGAACGCCCAAAATGCCCCTTTACTGGCGTTTTCTTGCCATTGAGCTCCCTTTCTCTGTTTTGTGTGCAAATTCCTTCTGTAACCCTGTAAACTTATACAAATGATTCTGTACCTTAGTGTCAGTGAACTTTATATAAACAAATAAAAATAAAAATAGGGCAGAAATGCTTAGAGGATTGATGCCCCATGGCTGGGTTGCCTCCCAGCAAGCGCTTCTTTATTGTCTTTAGCTGGACCTTGCTGAGCTTTTAATCTAGCTTCAGCCTTGAGCAGTCTTGCTCAATGTTGCCTTCAAGATAATGCTTGATTCTCTGTCCATTGACAACGAACTTCTTATCAGAATCAATATCTTGAAGCTCCACATAACCATATGGTGACACACTTGTAATCACGTATGGTCCCCTCCACCGGGATTTCAGTTTCCCGGGGAATAGCCTGAGTCTAGAGTTAAACAACAGGACCTTCTGTCCTGGTTCAAAGATTCTAGATGACAGCTTTCTGTCATGCCATTTTTTTTATTTTTCTTTATAAAGCTTGGCATTTTCGAAAGCTGTGAGTCTGAATTCCTCTAGCTCATTTAGCTGGAGCAATCGTTTTTCTCCTGCTAATTTGGCATCTAAGTTTAGGAATCTGGTTGCCCAGTAGGCCTTATGTTCTAGTTCCACGGGCAAGTGGCATGCCTTACCATACACGAGTTGGTATGGAGAGGTCCCTATAGGGGTCTTGAATGCTGTTCTGTAAGCCCACAGAGCATCATCCAAGCTCCTTGCCCAATCCTTTCTACGGGTATTTACTGTCCGTTCCAGGATTCTCTTTAATTCTCTGTTAGAGACTTCAGCTTGCCCGTTGGTTTGTGGATGATATGGAGTGGCCACTTTGTGGCGAATTCCATACCGCACCATGGCAGAGTAAAGCTGTTTATTGCAGAAGTGAGTGCCCCCATCACTGATTAACACTCTAGGGACACCAAACCTGCTAAAGATGTGTTTCTGGAGGAACTTCAGCACTGTTTTAGTATCATTAGTGGGAGTGGCAATAGCCTCAACCCATTTTGATACATAGTCAACTGCCACCAGAATATAAGTGTTTGAGTATGATGGTGGGAAAGGTCCCATGAAGTCAACTCCCCATACATCAAACAACTCTATTTCCAAGATTCCTTGTTGAGGCATGGCGTAACCATGAGGCAGATTACCAGCTCTTTGGTAACTGTCACAATTACGTACAAACTCTCGGGAATCTTTATAGAGTGTGGGCCAATAGAAGCCACATTGGAGGACCTTGGTGGCTGTTCGCTCACCTCCGAAATGGCCTCCATATTGAGATCCATGGCAATGCCATAGGATTCTCTGTGCTTCCTCTCTGGGCACACACCTACGGATAATTCCGTCTGCACATCTCTTAAAGAGATAGGGTTCATCCCACAAGTAGTACTTTGCATCAGTGACTAATTTCTTCTTTTGTATTCTATTGTACTCCTTGGGTATGAACCGTGCAGCTTTATAGTTTGCAATATCGGCAAACCATGGTGCTTCCTGAATGGCAAATAGATGCTCATCAGGGAACGTCTCAGAGATCTCAAGAAAGGGGAGGGACGTCCCTTCCACTGGCTCTATCCGGGACAGATGATCAGCCACTTGGTTCTCTGTCCCTTTTCTGTCTCTTATTTCTATATCAAACTCTTGCAGAAGCAATACCCATCTGATGAGCCTGGGTTTTGAATCCTGCTTTGTGAGTAGATATTTAAGAGCAGCATGGTCAGTATACACAATCACTTTTGATCCTACTAAGTATGATCTGAACTTGTCAATGGCGTAAACCACTGCAAGTAGTTCTTTTTCTGTGGTTGTGTAATTTTTCTGGGCATCATTTAGAACGCGACTGGCATAATAAATGACATGCAGAAGCTTGTCATGCCTCTGTCCCAATACTGCACCAATGGCATGATTACTGGCATCACACATTAACTCAAATGGCAATGTCCAGTCTGGTGCAGAAATGACTGGTGCTGTGACCAGCTTAGCTTTCAGCGTTTCAAACGCCTGCAGGCATGCTGTGTCAAACACAAATGGCGTGTCAGCAGCTAGCAGATTGCTTAGAGGTTTTGCGATTTTTGAAAAATCCTTTATAAACCTCCTATAGAATCCTGCATGCCCCAGAAAGCTTCTGATTGCCTTAACATTGGCAGGTGGTGGTAATTTTTCAATTACCTCTATTTTTGCTTGATCCACCTCTATTCCCTTGTTTGAGATTTTATGCCCAAGAACAATTCCTTCAGTCACCATGAAGTGACACTTTTCCCAGTTTAACACTAGGTTGGTTTCTTGGCATCTTTTCAGAACAAGTTTCAGGTGATCAAGACAGGAGCTGAATGAGTCTCCATATACTGAGAAGTCATCCATGAAGACTTCCAGAAATTTTTCCACCATGTCAGAGAAAATAGAGAGCATGCATCTCTGGAAGGTTGCCGGCGCATTACATAGCCCAAATGGCATCCTTCTATAAGCAAACACTCCAGATGGACATGTGAATGCTATTTTCTCTTGATCCTGGGGATCCACTGCAATCTGGTTATAGCCTGAATAGCCATCCAAAAAGCAGTAATAATCATGACCTGCTAGTCTCTCTAGCATCTGGTCTATGAATGGTAAAGGAAAATGATCCTTTCTGGTGGCTGTATTGAGCCTTCTGTAGTCAATACACATGCGCCATCCTGTAACTGTTCTTGTAGGAACCAGTTCATTTTTTTCATTATGAATCACTATCATGCCTCCCTTTTTTGGGACGACTTGAACAGGGCTCACCCAGGGGCTATCAGAAATGGGATAAATAATCCCAGCCTCTAGTAATTTGGTGACCTCTTTCTGCACCACTTCCTTCATGGCTGGATTTAGCCGCCTCTGTGGTTGAACCACTGGTTTGGCATTATCCTCCAATAGGATTTTGTGCATGCATCAAGCTGGGCTTATGCCCTTAAGGTCACCTATGGACCACCCAAGAGCTGTCTTGTATGTCCTTAGCACTTGAATAAGTGCTTCCTCTTCCTGTGAATGTAAAGCAGAGCTTATGATCACTGGAAAAGTGTCACCTTCTCCCAGAAATGCGTATTTCAAGGATGGTGGTAGTGGCTTGAGCTCGGGTTTAGGAGGTTTTTCCTCTTTCAGAAGAAAGTTCAGAGGCTCTTCCATGTCCTCTGAATCCTCCAAATCAGGCTGAACATCTTTAAAGATGTCTTCCAACTCTGATTCGAGACTCTCAGCCATGTTGATCTCTTCTACCAAAGAGTCAATGAGATCAACTTTCATGCAGTCTGTTGATGTGTCTGGATGCTGCATGGCTTTGACAGCGTTCAACTTAAACTCATCATCATTGACTCTCAGGGTTATTTCCCCCTGTTGAACATCAATGAGGGATCGTCCAGTTGCTAGAAAGGGTCTTCCTAGAATGAGAGTAGCACTCTTGTGCTCCTCCATTTCCAGCACAACAAAGTCAGTGGGAAAGGCGAATGGCCCAACTCTGACAATCATGTCCTCAATCACGCCTGATGGGTATTTAGTGGAACCATCAGCAAGTTGGAGACATATTCGGGTTGGTTTAACTTCTTCAGTTAAGCCAAGCTTCCTGATAGTGGATGCAGGTATCAGGTTAATGCTTGCCCCAAGATCGCATAAAGCTGTCTTGGTGCAATCACCTTCTAATATGCATGGTATCAGAAAACTCCCAGGGTCTTTAAGCTTTTCAGGAAAGCTTTTCAGAATGACTGCACTGCATTCTTCAGTGAGGAGAACTCTTTCTGTTTCTCTCCACTCCTTTTTATGACTCAAGATCTCTTTCATGAACTTGGCATAAGAAGGTATTTGCTCAAGTGCCTCTGCAAATGGAATCTTTATTTCAAGAGTCCTTAGATAATCTGCAAAGCGAGCAAATTGCTTATCCTGCTCCTCTTTCCGGAGTTTTTGAGGATAAGGTATCTTGGCTTTATATTCCTCAACCTTAGTGGTTAAAGAAGCCTTTTTAGAGGGGTTGTTATCAGCATTTGTGTGTGTCTGATCCCTCACTGGCAATTGAGTGCCAGAGTCAGAAGCTGGAGTGACGTTAGACGCCAGCTCACTGTCTGTTCCTGGCGCCTGAACGCCAGAAATGTGCCCATGTTGGGCGTTCAACGCTGGACTCTGCCCCATTTGGGCGTTCAACGCCAGATTCTTGCCCATTTCTGGCGTTGAACGCCAATCCTGCCTTGTTTCTGGCGCTGAACGCCAGTTTTGGGCATGGTCTGGGCGTTCAGCGCCAGCCTTCAACCCATTTTCTGGCGTTTTAGTGCCAGAATTATTTTTCCCTGGGCTCTTACTGTCCTCAGGTGAATCTTTGGTGGGTTGCTCATTTCTTGAATTTTTGATGCCTTGAGGTGGGGTATTTAATGTTTTCCCACTTCTTAATTGAACTGCTTGGCATTCTTTTGCTATTTGCCTTGATAGCTGCTGCTTTGTTTGCTTAAACTGTTCGTCCATATGTATATTAGCTATCCTTGTCTCCTGTAGCCTGTCCTTGAATTCAGCTAGCTGCTTTGTTAGAAAATCCAATTGCTGATTGAATTCAGCAGCTTGTTTTACAGTACTGAATTCAGCAGTTACTGTTTTAACCTCTTCATTCATGGAAGGGTTGCTGCTTAGATACAGATGCTGATTCCTGGCAACTGTATCAATGAGCTCTTGAGCCTCTTCAATTGTCTTTCTCATATGGATAGATCCACCAGCTGAGTAATCTAGAGACATCTGAGCTCCTTTTGCAAGCCCATAGTAGAAGATGTCTAACTGAACCCACTCTGAAAACATTTCAGAGGGGCATTTTCGTAGCATCTCTCTGTATCTCTCCCAGGCATCATAAAGAGATTCATTATCTCCTTGTTTAAAGCCTTGGATGTCCAGCCTTAGCTGTGTCATCCTTTTTGGAGGAAAATACTGATTCAGGAATTTTTCTGTCAGCTGTTTCCATGTTCTTATGCTGGCCTTAGGTTGGTTATTTAACCACCTCTTAGCTTGATCTTTTACAGCAAATGGAAACAGTAATAGTCTATAGACATCCTGATCTATTTCCTTATCATGTACTATGTCAGCAATTTGTAAAAACTGTGCCAGAAACTCTGTAGGTTCTTCCTGTGGAAGACCGGAATACTGGCAACTTTGCTGCACCATGATAATGAGCTGAGGATTCAACTCAAAGCTACTAACTCCAATGGAGGGTATGCATATGCTACTCCCATATGAAGCAGTAGAGGGGTTAGAATATGACCCCAGAGTCCTCCTGGACTGTTCATTTCCACTTATGTCCATGATGGATATATGGATATAACTTGGACTGATTTATCTTTTTATTTATTTTATTTTATAAGAAGTGAATACTTAAATAAAATAAAATAACTAAAAAGAATTTGAATTTTGGAAATAAAATATATATATATATATATATTTTTTTTTTCGTAAAAGAAAATAAAAATTAATTAGTAAAAAAAAAAAGAAATTTTTGAAAAAGAGGGAAGATATTTTCGAAAATTAGAGAGAGAGAGTTAGTTAGGTAGTTTTGAAAAAGTTAAGAAACAAACAAAAAGTTAGTTAGTTAGTTGAAACAAATTTTTGAAAAGATAAGAAGTTAGGAAGTTAGAAGAGATATTTTGAAAAGATATTTTTGAATTTAGTGAGGAGAGAGAAAAACAATAAGATAGTACAAGATTTAAAATTTTTAGATCTAATGCTCCTTGTTTTTGAAAATTTTGGAGGGAAAACACCAAGGAACACCAAACTTAAAAATTTTAAGATCAAGACACAAGGAAAACTCAAGAACACTTTGAAGACTCACAAGAACACAAGAACATGAAGAAAGAACACCAAACTTAAAATTTTTAGAAAACCAAACCAAAATTTTCGAAAACCAAAGGGAAATCAACAAGAAAACACCAAACTTAAAGTTTGGCACAAGATTTAATAGAAAAAATATTATTTATGAAAAAGAAGGTTTTGAAAAGAGTATAAAAGATTCTAACCCAATTACCAAGAACACAGATTAACGCTCTAGCCAAATGAGTTATGGAACTTTCGAAAATTTTAGGAAAGATTATTTTGAAAACACCAAACTTAAGATTTGGCACAGGATTTAATAGAAAAATTTTTTTTGAAAAAGGTTTTAAAGTTATGATAGCCAATTATCATGAATATAAACACCACGTTCTAAATAACTGAGCTATAAGTTTGAAGTGTTTTAACAAGGGATAAATAATAAAAGACTCTAAACCAAAAAGAAATATTTTTTTCCTAATCTAAGCAACAAAATAATCCGTTAGTTGTTCAAACACGAACAATCCCCGGCAACGGCGCCAAAAACTTGGTGCACGAATTGTGAATCACACTTTTCACAACGCATACCACTAACCAGCAAGTGCACTGGGTCGTCCAAGTAATACCTTACGTGAGTAAGGGTCGAATCCCACGGAGATTGTTGGTTTGAAGCAATCTATGGTTATCTTGTAAATCTTAGTCAGGAAGTCAATTATGTTTATCAGTTGAATTGTGAATAACCAAGAGCGCATAAATTAAAGGTTACTTGTTGTGCAGTAATGGAGAATATGTTGGAGTTTTGGAGATGCTTTGTCTTCTGAATCTCTGCTTTCCTCTGTCTTCTGATTCACGCACGCACGTCCTCCTATGGCAAGCTGTGTGTTGGTGGATCACCGTTGTCAATGGCTACCTTCCATCCTTCCAGTGAAAACTACGCTCACGCGCTCTGTCACAGCACGGCTAATCACCGGTTGGTTCTCGATCCGGTTGGAATAGGATTTACTATCCTTTTGCATCTGTCACTAACGCCCAGCCTTCAGGAGTTTGAAGCTCATCACAGTCATTCAATCCTTAAATCCTACTCGGAATACCACAGACAAGGTTTAGACTTTCCGGATTCTCACGAATGCCGCCATCGGTTCTAGCTTATACCACGGAGATTCTGATTAAGGAATCTAAGAGACACTCATTCAATCGGATATAGAACGGAGGTGGTTGTTAGGCACACGTTCGTGGTTTGAGGAAGGTGATGACTGTCACAGATCATCACCTCCATCACAGTTAAGCGCGAATGAACATCTTAGATAGGAACAAGCATGTTTGAATGGAAAACAGAAATACTTGCATTAATTCATCGAGACACAGCAGAGCTCCTCACCCCCAACAATGAGGTTTAGAGACTCATGCCGTCAGAGAATACAAAGTTTAGATCTGAAAATGTCATGAGATACAAAATGAGTCTCTAAAAGTTGTTTAAATACTAAACTAGTAGCCTAGGGTTACAAAATATGAGTGGACTATGATGGATGATGCAGAGATCCACTTATGGGGCCCACTTGGTGTGTGCTGGGGCTGAGATTTAAGTGAGTCACGTGCAGAGGCCATTTGTGGAGTTGAACGCCAGTTTTTATGCCAGTTTGGGCGTTCAACTCCAGTTTGTGATCCTTTTCTGGCGCTGGACGCCAGAATTGGGCAGAGAACTGGCGTTGAACGCCAGTTTACGTCGTCTATACTTGTGCAAAGTATAGACTATTATATATTGCTGGAAAGCCCTGGATGTCTACTTTCAAACGCAATTGGAAGCATGCCATTTCGAGTTCTGTAGCTCCAGAAAATCTACTTTGAGTGCAGGGAGGTCAGAATCCAACAGCATCAGCAGTCCTTTTTCAGCCTGAATCAGATTTTTGCTCAGCTCCTTCAATTTCAGCCAGAAAAATACCTGAAATTACAGAAAAACACACAACTCATAGTAAAGTCCAGAAATATGAATTTTTCCTAAAAACTACTAGAAATAGACTAAAGACTAACTAAAACATACTCTAAACTATATGAAATTATCCCCAAAAAGCGTATAAAATATCCGCTCATCACCAGTCCCAATTCCCATCTCTGCCCTGTATTCCAGGATGTTGGCTAAAGGGAAAGGCAAGGCCACCTCTAAAAAGAGGAAAAGGGCCCCAGATTCCACTTTCTCTTCCTATGTGGATTATTCTAAAAGTCCTATTGATGATGAGGAGAGGGCAAATCAATCCTTACCTGCCCAGGATTCAGTCGTTCCCTAATCTCTACTGTGAACTTCGGTTCCCAAGCTACAACACAAAGAACTTGAACATTGAAAAGAAGTTGGCCCTTCCATCCGATTTGAGGCAAACGATTAATAACCGCATTGAAAGGATGGGTTTAGACTTTGTGGATCGAGAGCTCAGCCGGGTGAACCGGTCATGGGTGCAGGAATTCTATTGCAACTTCTTCTGCCACACCCTTGACTCGGTTCTGGTTAGAGGTATTCAGGTGCCCATCACTGAGCAGGCTATTGAGGACGCCCTTACCTGTAGGCCGAAGGCAGGTGATACTGATGCCTTCGAGCAAGCCGAGGTGGAGCTCCACTACATGAACATCAATTTTGATGCTTTGAGGACAGTGGTAGATATCCCGGAGGCTCCCTGGGTCATGGATGCAGAAAACCAAGCACCCAAGGGGATGCGCTTTATCTATCTGAGCAAGGAGGCCAAGATATGGCAGCAGATTTTCGCCCACTACCTCATGCCGACTACCCACTTCTCAGAGATCCATGTGGCTATGTTGATCCTGATCAGCTGTATGCTGGAGGGAAAGGAGGTCTATTTCCCCCGGCTGATCAAGCGGTTCATGTGGCGGGCCCACATCAGAGGTATCTTTCCATTTCCTGTCCTTATCACACAGATGCTTCAGCGGGCCGGTGTCCAGTGGCTACCGGAGGACGTGTCACCACCCCCACCGCTCCCTGAGAAGGAGCCGGTGACCATTCCATGGGGGTCCTGGGTGAACGAGAAGCCTCATTCCCGGGGCTGATCTCGGGCTAGAGCAGCAGAAGAAGGAGCTGGACCCTCTTCGTCATCAGCCCCAGTACCTCAACAGCAGCAGCACTTTCTTTACCACCACCACCACCAGCACCTCAGCCGACTTACTTACTGGTTTAGCGTCTTTTCCGGTTCATGGAGCGCAGCAAGCGCCAGATCATGCATCGCCTGGACCGAATTGACCAGATGTTTGTGGCCCAGGGCCTTGAGCTGTCCCCTCTTCCAGAGTCCTCTAGTTCAGATGAGGAGACCCACGAGGAGGAGCATGCGGATTTACATGATGAGCATACTCATGAGGAGGCGCAGGTTCACGTGGAGGCACCATCATAGACCCAGGCTACTCAGGAGACACCTCAGCCACAGCCCCAGCCAGAGCCAGAACCGACTGGTGTACCTCTCCCTGAGCCTGAGGATTAGCATCGGGGACGATGCTTGATCTTAAGTGTGGGGAGGTTGCCGTTGGCACCGTCGGTAGATCGGTGAACATTTCGGCTATTTTCCTAGTTATCTTATTCTGCACATTATTGTATATATTGGTTGTTTTAGATATTTTGGACACTTCTACGTTGCATACTCTTTCATTTTCGATGTAGATATTGTGGATGTTGGATTTCACACTTTAGTTGGGTTTTTCTTTATATAGTTATCCTCTTAGCTTGTGGTTGTGATTAGAAATTATTTTGAAGTCGTTAAGACCTAGTTAACCCCTCTTCATATGAAACTTGTTTTGATTAAAAAAGAAAAGGGTAAACTAAGGAATTTTGGAAACTCTCAATCACAACATTGCATTAATAAGCTTAATCAAAATGATGAAATTTTTAAAAGAATCCATCTATAGAGCACACCCCAATTGATTGAAAATTTTTGTAACTTGCTTGAATTCATACTTTGTGAAGCATGTATTGAGCCAAGAACACAAGCATGTGAGATTTGAGCTTATTGATGTGGTTACATTTTATAACCACCTATTTTCCATTCTTGTGTGTGATTGTTCCCTTCCTATGATTGTGATCCTTGATTTATTTAATTCTATATGTCCATTTATTCCTTGTATTCATGCATTTATATGATTGAGGCCATCGTTTCAATTAGCTCACTTACCCAAATAGCCTACCTTCTACCCTCTATTGTTAACCAATTTTGAGTCTATGCTTAACCCAATTGTTCCTATTCTAGCACATTACAAGCCTAAAGCGGAAAACAATAAAGTCCCTTGTTTGGATCTTTGATTAGCTTAGGCTAGTGAGAGTGTCTTATATTCAAGTTTGGGGAGATTAGGAACATTAGTTGGGATGAAAGAATATTTTGTATTTGTATTTGGGAAGTTGAATGCATACTCATGTATTGATTAAATGTATAGACCTTATGCATTGATGTTCTTGTATGTAGCTTGAAAGAAAGAAAAAAATGAGAAAAATAAAAGAAAAAGAAAAAGAAAACAAGTAAATGTGAAAAAGAAAAGAAAAGAAAAAAGAAAGAAACAAAGAAAAAGAAAGAAATAAAAAGGGGACAAAATGCCCCAAAGCAAAGCTCAATAAGGATCAATGCATAAGTGTTGGGAAAATCAAAAGAAATGCATGAGTATGTGAAAAGTGAAGGATGGGTAGTTAGGTTAGTACTTGATTGTATAGGTTATTATATGGGTTTGGTGGGAAAGTCTAGACTAATCAAAGATTCAAATCTCTAGTCCACTTAACCATATATGATCCCACCTTGATCCTAACTCCATTACAACCCATGAGAAAGACCTCATGATGAATAAATGCATACATTGAATGATTGTTGATTGTTAGATGAAGAACAAATTTTGGAAAACATGATTAGGAGAGAGTTGAGTGAATAAACCCCTAAACACTTGAGTGAATAGAGTGGATACACATCCGGTGAGGGTTCAATAGCTCAATTACATGTATTCACCCCTATTATCTATATTCTTGCAAGTTTGAAATTCTTTTGATAATTCAATGCAATTGTGGTTTGGACTTGATCCCTATTACTCTAGCTCTATGCTCATATATATATTCTCTTGGAAGTTGAATTATTTTGACTAAGCATTTGCATTCACCATAGGTAGTTGCATTTAGATAGGATTCATGTAGTTTAGTTGCATTAAACAAAGATCATACCCCTTGTTTCCTTTTTAATTTAGCATGAGGACATGCTAAGGTTTAAGTGTGGGGAGGTTGATAAACCCCGCTTTCAGGGTCTATCTTGTGTTGAATTTAGAGTATTTTGCTAACCTTTTCTCACAATTAACCAATGATTTAGCATGATTTTTGTGATCTCTCTCTTATTTGTGCCTAAGTGTAAAAAGCATGCCTTTTGGTCTTTGATTAGATAACTTTAACTTCTCCTTGATTCCATAAGATGTTTTGATGTGTTTGTTAGTAATCTCAGGTTGAAAAAAGGCTAGGAATGAATCAAGGGAGCAAGGAAGGAAGCATGCAAGTGGAGAAGATCATGAAAAGCCAAAGAGTTAGACTTGGCCATGGACGCACACGCACACCAGGCGCTTACGCGCACATTACGAACTTACCCATGGACGCGTACGCGTGCTGTGCACGTATGCGTCGGTGCTGATATATGATTTTTTTTTTATGAAAATGTGGCCAGCGAATTCTCAAGGCCTATGGGGCCCAATCCACGTCAACTTTGGCGCCAAAACACTCAAAAAGACCAAGGATTGAAGGGGGATGAAGGATAATCATCAATCATAACACACATTAGGATTAGTTTAGAGTTAGTTTTAGAGAGAGAAGCTCTCACTTCTCTCTAGGATTAGAATTAGGATTAGGTTTATTTCTTAGATCTAGATTTTAATTCATGCTCTCTTCTACCTCTTCCTCTTAATTTCTTGTTGTTACATTCATTATTCTTCCATTGTTGTTATTACTTTCTTTTACCTTATTTGTAGATCCACTCTTGTTCACTTTATTTTCTTTTAATGAAAATTTGAGGTAATTCATGTAGATCTTGTTCTCTTTGATTATTGTTGTTGAATTCTTACATTCAATTGTTGTTAGATTTTATTCTTGTTATCAATTTACTTTGCTTTTCTTTTGTACCTTCCAAGTGTTTGATGAAATGCTTGGTTGGACTTTAGTATAGAATTTCCTCCTCTTGGCTTTGGTAGAGTAATTAGTGACGCTTGAGTTATCTAATTCCTTTGTAGATTGATGATTAGAAGTTGCTAATTGATTTGGATACCACTAAAGCTAGTCTTTCCCTTGGGAGTTGGCTAGGACTTGTGGAATCAAGTTGATTCATTCACTTGACTTTCCTCCATGATTAGACGTTAACTAAGTGGTAGCAATAGACAATTGTGGTCACAATTGAGGAGGATATATAACTAGGATGAGACTTCTAATTCTCATAACATTGCCAAGAGCTTTCATAGTTACTAGTTTACTTTCATTGCTATTTATGTTTCTTGTCTAAAACCTCAAAACCCCAAAATACAACTCATAAGCAATAACAAGACACTTTGTTGCAATTCCTAGGGAGAAC
Organism: Arachis hypogaea; assembly: GCF_003086295.3. NCBI lineage: Eukaryota > Viridiplantae > Streptophyta > Magnoliopsida > Fabales > Fabaceae > Arachis > Arachis hypogaea. The sequence goes on from NC_092047.1 coordinate 45,822,664, forward strand.
GATCCGAGGTTCAATACTTCGGTTTATAGATTTAGGGATTTGTACTAGTGACAAACAAATTTTTATATGAAAGGATTATTGTTGGTTTAGAAACTATATTACAACAAGACTTATTGTGAATTCTAAACCACACAAAAGTCCTCTCATCACGTGGCCCTTAATTCTCCAAATTCTCATTTCTTCATGAATTCTCCACTTTGCATGCTTTTCTCTTCACTTCTTCCATCCAATACTTGCCTTATGAACCTGAAATCACTCGACAACACATCAAGGCATCGAATGGAATTAAAGTAAATTAAAATCACCAATTCAAGGGCCTAAAAAGCATGTTTTTACACTTAAGCACAAATTAAGGGAGAATTACAAAACCATGCTATTTCATTGAATAAATGTGAGAAAAGGTGATAAAATCCCCTAAATTAAGCACAAGATAAACCACAAAATTGGGGTTTATCAAACCTCTCCACACTTAAAACAAGCATATCCTCATGCTAAACTCAAGAAAGAAACAAAGGGTATCAACATTTATTCAATGCAAACTATCTATATGCAACCTATCTAAATACAATCTATCTAAATGAATGCAATTACTTGGTCAAAATAAATCAATTCCCAAGAATACATATACAAGTACAAGGGCTAAAGCAATAGCAATCAAAACAAACCCACAATTGAATTGAGTTATTAAAAAGATTTTACAAACTTGCAAGAAAAGATGATCATAGGTGAAAACAGGTAATTGAGCAATCGAACCCTCATCGGATGTGTATCCACTCTAGTCACTCAAGTGTATAGGGTTGACTCACTCAATTCTCCCTTAACCATACTTTCCAAGATTTGTTTTTCATCTAACAATCAACAATTATTTCATGCATGCATACAAATATCATGAGGACTTTCCCATAGGTTGTAATGGGGCTAGGGTCAAGGTAGGATTGTATATGGTCAAGTGAGCTTGAAATTTGAATCTTTAATTAACTTAGACTTCCCACCTAACCTATATAACCACCTATACAATTTAAATGCTAACCTAACTACCCATTCTTCAATTTTTCACACACTCATGCATTCTCTTTTTAATCACCACATATATGCATTGATTTTTATTGAACTTCACTTTAGGGTATTTTGTCCCCTTTTTATTGGTTCCTTTTTCTTTCTTTTTCTTTTCTATTTTTTTCTTTTTATATATATTTTTCTTTATTTTGTTTTTCTCATTTTTTTCAAACTAAAATATATACAAAAGCATCAATACATATGGTTTAATCATCATTGATACATGAGTATGTATCCAATTCCCAAAATTTTTCAAAAAAAAATACAAAAACACACTTTTATCTCTACCCAATGTTCCCAACTCTCCCAAAATCAAATGATAAACACTCTCATTAGCCTAAGCTAATCAAATATCCAAATAAGGGACATTTATTATTTTTCACTAAAGGCTTGTAATATTCTAAAATTAAGAACAAATGGGTTTAGCATAGGCTCAAGGTTGCTTAACGATGGAAGATAAAAGGTAGCATATTTGGGTAAGTGAGCTAATTAAAACAATGGCCTCAATCATATAAGTGCATTCATACACAAAATAATGGATATAAAGAATCAAATAAATCAAAGATTACAATCATAGAAAAAGAATAATGTACACAAGAATGAAAATAAGTGGTTATATGATGTAACCACACAATTAGGCTCAAAACTCAAAAACGCCGACTGGTCGGATGACCACCCCACACTTAAAAGTTTGCACCGTCCTTGGTGCATTCAAAGATGAGTAAGGGGGTACGGCGACTCTCCGGATTGCCAGCTTCAGCTAGTGGATCAACCGGTTACTGCATGTTCTTCCTCCCGCTTCCATTCTTGCTTATGATGGCTCACCCATAAAAAATAGAAAATAGCACAGTAAGATGAGAAAAAGCAAAAGCAATGAAGCGTAAATTATTGGAATGAGGTAAAAACCACTAGAATTGAGTGAATGAATTAGTGTGACATCAATGAAAAATAGGCGTGTGAGTTCTAAGTTGAATGCGGTTTAGAATACACACCCCAGTATAGAGAGTTATGTCACAATTACACAAAGAAAGTATGCACGTCACTCATTCTAGTGTGCTTGAGATGCTTCGAAGAGAACTTGTAGGTTAAGGCAACCAAACAAGTAGTGAAGAAGCATAAAAGCATTCAAGCAAATAATCAAGCAATTGTGAATTGGATAATGAATGGACATTGATTGATGTGTAAGTAAACTTAGTGAACAAAATGGTATATAAAACTTACACAACAATCAATGACACATATTGAAGTTTATTTGAAATACCTAAGTGACATAAAGGTGGAACACATGGATGCTATGGAATTTAGGAAAAATAAGATCGAAGTGAAAATCAATCACATAGCAAGCATGGTCCACAAAGCTTTAAAAGCTCAAAAATATGTCACTAGGTAAGCTTTCGATCCAATTCCACAATTCCAAAATCTCAATGCATGAAATAGGTGGTGTAAATAAAGGTTAATCATAAACAACCATCACTTAAAAAAATACATTAATAATGTACAATTGCCTAACAATGGATGATGAATGCATGGTGGCCAAAATATGCAATTCAAAAGAGTTAAGATGCTTGAAGGCAACGTACAAGTACTAGGTGTTCAAAAGGGTTAAGCATGAAGAATTCAAAACCAAGTAACAAATTGTAACCTCAACAAAGAACCCAACAATGACAGTTAACAACAATGATATTAAAACAACATCTTATCAGTAATTAGCAGCAATAAACAACAAATAATATTAATAATCCAACACTTGTAATGAAAAATAGAAATATAAACAAAAATTAAACTAACTAATTATCTAACTAACTAATTAACTTGGATGATGGTTGAAGGAAGGAAAGGAAAGAGGATAAGGGAGAAGAAGGAAAGAAATGGAAAGAAGAGAAGAAAAGAAATGGGTGAAGCAGGGCAGTCCACGCATACGCGTGGGTCACGCGTACGTGTGATGGGTTATTCAGAGGGGCGACGCGTACGCGTGGGGTGACGCGTACGCGTGGGTGGATTTTGTGCTAAAAGCACAATTCCAACCCAAAACTCGCACAACTCTCTGGAATTTGTATGGAAGGTGAAAATTTTGGATCCACGCGCACGCGTGGGCGAGGCGTACGCGTGGATGGTTGAAAAGCTTGGGGTCACGTGTACCCGTGGGTGACACGTATGCGTGGCGTGGTGCTCTATTTTTCAAAATTTTTCAAGTTCTTGCACAAAACCAAGCATTCCAAACCTCCAAACAGCTACCAAAATACCATAAAACCTTATTTAACATACTAGACTCCCAAATAAACTCAACAAACTAAACTAAACATGAAATTAAACCTATTTTACCAATATGTACAAAAAGGAAAAAGGGAAAGATGTTACCATGGTGGGGTGTCTCTCACCTACCACTTTTGTTTATTATCCTGAAGTTGGACTTATGGAGAGCTCTCCATCAAGGTGGCTTGTGCTTGAATCCATCCTTGAACATCCACCAATGCTTGGACTTCCAATAAGCTCCATCATTCAAAATTAATATCTCCAAGCATTGATGGAGTTCTTTACAAACCATAAGCTCCCAAAGTTGATCATTTCCTTGTAATCCGGGATCCCATACTTTGTTTTCACACCCATCTTCAAGTTGATCATGGTAATCTCCTCTGGGTGGTAAGCAAGCCGAATTTTGTGATTTATCTTGTGCTTAATTTGGAGGATTTTATCACCTTTTCCCACATTTATTCAATGAAATAGCATGGTTTTGTAATTCTCCCTTAATTTGTGCTTAAGTGTAAAAACACGCTTTTTAAGCCCTAAAATTGGTGATTTTAATTCACTTTAATTCCATGCGATGCCTTGATGTATTTGTTGAGTGATTTCAGGTTCATAAGGCAAGTATTGGATGAAAGAAGTGAAGAGAAAAGCATGAAAGTGGAGAATTCATGAAGAAATGAGCATTTGAAAAATTGAGGGCCACGCGCACGCGTCATCCACATGTACGCGTGCATTGAAGATTTTCAAGCCATGCGCACGCATCACCCACGCGTACGCATGAGTAGGAGTTTTGGCCAATGACACGCACGCATCGTCCACGCGCACGCATGACGCTCGGCACGTGACCCACTTAAAGTGAAATTGGTGGGGGCAATTTCTGAGCTGCTCAGGCCCAAATCTAACTCGTTTCTGAGGGTATTTCATGCAGAATTCAAGCTTGAGCAAAGGGGGAGCACTTAGTTGTAGCTTAGCATCATGTAGTTAGTTTTCTAGAGAGAGAAACTCCCTCTTCTCTCTAGAATTAGGGTTCTTAAGGTACTTTGCATCTTAGATCTAGGGTTCAAATCTTGTTTTACTTTAGTTTTCCTTGTAATTTCTTGTTCCTACATCTTAATTCTCTTAGTTTGCATTGTTAATTTTCCTTCTATGCCTCTCTTTAGTTTTATGAATGCTTATGTTGGATTTGGTTCTCTTCAATGCAATTCATGTTTGATGTTCTTTTATTGTTGATTTGAGTTGTTATTATTGTTTCTTTGCAATTGGTAGTTGGTAGATTTTACTCTTCCTTGCAATTTCTTATGCTTTCCTTTTATGCCTTCCAAGTGTTTGACAAAATGTTTGATTGGTTGTTAGAGTAGCTTTTTGAACATTCTTGGCTAGGAAAGAGGAATTAGGTGATCTTGAGTCATGAATACCCAACTTATGTTGGTGATCTAGAATTGTTGGTTAATATTATTTCCATTGACGCTAATCTTTTTCTAATTCAATTAGTAAGTTAATTAGGACTTTTGGATTGAGATTAACTAGTCTTATTTGACTTTCTCTCATGTGAAGATAACACTATACCTTCTTCCATTGTTAGAGATGATGAAATAGGATAAATTCTTGTTAATTATTGTTATTAGTGACTAGGATAGAAAGCCTATATTCTCAATTCTTGCCATGAATGTCTCTCTTTATTACTTGTTTTCTTTAGTTACTTAATTTACATTTCTTGCCATTTATTTTCTTGCCCCTTTTATCAATCAAACCCCTTGTCCCTTCATAGCCAATAATTGACCACTTCATTGCAATTCCTTGTGAGATGACCTGAGGTTTAAATACTTCAGTTAATTTTCATTAGGGTTTGTACTTGTGACAACCAAATTTTTTATTGAGGAGGATTGTTTGTTTGTTTAGAACTATACTTGCAACGAGATTTCAATTAAGAAATTCTATACCGACACGACAAATCTCTTTATCATCGATCCCACGAGGATTGTGGCTTGAAGCAAGCTATGGTTGTCTTGCAGGTCTTAGTCAGGCGGAATCAGAAGGTCTTTGGATTAGAGGAAACTATTCATAATTTCTATCTATAAAACAAGTATTTTCAGGGATAGGAATAGAGTTGAGAGTCGGAGTTGCTTTGTCTTTCTGAAGTAACTCTGGTACTACTGTCTTCTTTGCTTGTGAATGATCTTCTTCTTTGGCAGGCTGTAAGTAATCAAAGCCATTGCCCGTCGTTATTGATCTCCTTTGCTATAGGTTGAACACGGCCATGGCCATTGGCCGTGGTTACTCAATCTGACAAAGGGTGAAGCGCATAGCAGTCCATTCTCTTGGTGATCCTACTCAAAATGCTACAGACAAGGTCGAATCTTCTGGATCAGAGAACGCTGCTTTTTTAGATTCTAGCCTATACCACGGAGACCCTAATCTCCCCAGAGATCAGCTGAACTGGTGTCTCGAGAAGTCCCCATTGAAATCATGGATTAACTGTCTGAGAGATGTATAAACATAGCTGTTGGCTCGTGCTTTTCTTCTAGGTACTGACACGAACCCAAGTAGATGTGGGTGTTTGTCAGGCACGTTCGTCTTAATGTGATGAACAGAGCTAATTTTTCAGATCATCCTACTCATCACGATAAAGATTGGAATATATATCTTAGAGTTAGATCAAACACGGATCAAAGAAGAAACAATAGTACTTTAATTAATTCATAGGACTCAGCAAGGCTCCTCCCCTCAACCTAGAAGGTTTAGAAACTCATACTGAAAATAAAAACAATGGAAAAATGTGTATGGTGCTCTCCTGAATTGAAGAGTGATGATGAAAAGTGATTAAAAGGTGTGAATTACAAGAACATATTCCCTTAAATACTAAACAGATGACTAGTAAGGGTAAAACAGTCTTTCTAGTACTAAAATCCACTTCGGGGGCTCACTTGGTGAGTGTTTGGGCTGAGCTTTGATGAGATCCACGTGCTATGAGTCTCCTTGGACATGGAATGCCAACTAGGGGGTCCTCTCTGGGCCTTTGGATGCTGGGCTCTGCTCTTTGGGCGCTAGACGCCTGGAATGGGGCATGAGGCTGGCGTTGGACGCCAGGCCTTCTAATCTGAAGCAAGGTATAAACTATTATATATTGCTGGAAAGCTCCGGAAGTCAGATTTTTATAGCCGTTGAGAGCGCTCTATTTATAATTCTGTAGCTCTAGAAAAGCTCTTCTAAATACAGGTAGGTCAGATCTGGACAGCATCTGCAGTGCTTCCTCTGTCTCTAAATCAGGCTTCTGCTCCAGCTCCTCAATTTCAGCCAGAAAATACTTGAAGTTGTCCAAAAACACAAAAACTCATAGTAGAATCCAAAAATATGAATTTAACATTAAAACCTATAAAAACTTAATAAAAACAAATAAAAACTACTAAAAATTATATGAAAATAATGTCAAAAAGCGTATAAAATATCCGCTCATCACAACACCAAACTTAAACCATTGCTTTTCCCCAAGCAACTAAAAACACAATAGGATAAAAGGAAGATTAAGATACATTAAATTTCTAAGTTTCAAATGAAGCTTAGTTACAATCAGATGAGCGGGACTTAGTAGCTTTTTGCTTCTGAATAGTTTTGGCATCTCACTATCCATTGAAACTCAGAGATGTTGGCATCTTTAGGAACTTAGAATCCAGATGATATTATTGACTCTCTTAGTTAAGCTTATTTTGATTCTTGAACCCAGCTTTTTAGAGTCTTGGCCATGACTCTAAGTACTCTGTTTTTCAGTATTACCACCGGATACATTCGTGCCACAAACACTTTACCTAGGTTAACCTTTTCAGATTGTGACTCAGCTTTGTTAGAGTCCCCAGATAGAGGTGTCCAGAGTTCTTAAGCACACTCTTTTGCTTTGGACCACGACGTTAACCGCTCAGTCTCAAGCTTTTCACTTGACACCTTCATGCTACAAGCACATGGTTAGGGACAGCTTAGATTGAGCCGCTTAGGCCAGGATTTTATTCATTTGGGCTCTCCTAACCACTGATGCTCAAAGTCTTGGGCCCTTTTACCCTTGTCTTTTGGTTTTAAAGTGTTAATGACTTTTTCAATCTGCCCTCCTTTTCCTGTATTTTTGGGCAGTAATGAATTTTTCTGTTTATTTTTTTTTTTTTGCCATTTTTTTTCTTTCTTGCATGCATATAATTTTTTTTCTTTTGCTTTTTGCTACTTTTACCTGCTTCAAGAATCAATTTTCAAATTTTTCAGATTATCAATAATATTTTTTCTTTTTTCTTATTCTTTCAAGAGCTAACATTCATAAATTTCAACTTCAAATAAGCACTATTTAATCATAAATTCAGAAAACAAAAGCAAATGACACCACATCAAACTAATTAAACTAATCTTATTTTAAACTTGAAATTCATGCATCTCTCAGTTCTTTTCAGATAAAATTTTTTTATTTAAGCAAGGTGAGAGATATATGGAATATTTTACATCTTTAAGACATCAATGCAAATGATCATGCAACTAGAACAAGAGAGTAGATAAATAAACAGACAGAAAATAGAAAAATAACAGGAAAGGAGTAAAAGAGAATGAATCCACCTGAATGATGGTAGCCAGTGCTCCTCCTTGAGGATCCCATGTAGTGCTTGATCTCTTCTATGTCACTCCTTTGTCTTTGTTGAGGCGGCTGCACGGGCTCATGTGTATGCTCTCTAGTTTACTCCATCCTCTTTTTCTATACTTAAGAGTGGTAGAAATCACAAAACAAAGCTTTTGCAACACCAAACTTAAGAGTTTTGCTCGTCCTCGAGCAAATATGATCAATAGGGAAGAAGGTGGGGTAGGTGGAGCTTCTGTGGGACCCCTTGGTCCTGAGAGGCTAGGAAAGTCCATATTCCTTACTTTTCTGCACTGGTGTTTGAACGCCCAGGGGCTGCTCCCTGGCTAGCGTGCAATGCCAGCAATGCTTCCTTCTTGGGACATTGAATGCCGAGTGAGGACTTCCTCACTAGCTTTCAACTTTGACACTCTTTTCGGAGTGTTCTGTTTTCACTGCTATGAGTTCTGTCTCTGGACTGGTGTACATGATCATGACTCTGACACTAAAAAGAAAAACAAAATGAAGGAAAATAACTATGGTTGAGTAAAGTTGGGTTGCCTCCCAACAAGCACTCTTTTAAAGTCACTAGCTTGACCTTCAGCTCCTTAAGAAGGTGAGTAAGGGCTCAGATTTTTGCCCCTTACAGTGAATTTTCTTCCTGTTTTCTCATGAATGAACTCTACATGCTCTAGAGATAGGACATGGTTCACTGTATGTGGTAGGACTGGATTCTTAGTGAAGACAACTCTCATGCCAGGTGAGAGGCCTTCAGTTGGGACTTTTTTGTCCTTCCAGCCTTTAGGTACTTTCTTCTTAGTACCTTTGTGCTTAGAGCTTATTGAGGGCTGCCCAACACCAAACTTAGAATTGATGTCTGGGGGCTCTGCAGGGCTCTGCACAGAAGGAGAGGGTTGGCATACTAGGTATTGTACTGTTATCTCTCTTTTAAAGGAAGAATTAGGATGAGGCATCTTGAATAAGATGTGATCCTCCCCTAACTTTAGAGTTAGTTCTCCCTTAGCCACATCTATGATAGCATTAGCTGTGGCTAGGAAAGGTCTTCCGAGGATGGCACAGTCATCCTCATCCTCTCCTATGTCCAGGACAATGAAGTTTGCAGGGATGTGGTGGTTTTTAACTTTAACCAAGACATCCTCCACTAAGCCATATGGCTTCTTCATGGTCTTTTCTGCCATCTCTAAAGAGATGTGTGCAGCTTGTACCTCAAGGATTTCTAACTTCTCCATTACAGAGAGTGGCATGAGATTGATGCTTGACCCTAGGTCACATAAAGCCTTTTCAAAGGTCATAGCGCCTATGGTGCAAGGAATCAGAAAGCATCCAAGGTATGGAAGCTTCTGAGGTAGCTCTTGCTGAACCAAAGCATGAAGTTCTTTAGTAAGCAGTGGAGGTTCTTCCTCCAGAGGCTTTGTACCAAATAACTTGGTATCATCTTCATTAGAGCTCCTAGGAAACGAGCAACTTGCTCTTCCCTAGTGTCTTCATCCTCACTTGAGGATGAGTAGTCAGCAGAAATTATGCACTGCAGAAGTGCATTCAAAGGAACCTCAATGATTTTTATGGTTTCCTTTGGTTCTGGGCTAGAGGGTTCTTGAGTGGGCTTTAAGCACTTAGAGGGTGTGCTTTGACTGGCGTTTAACTGCAGCTCTGTTAACTTATTGGACGTTGAACGCCCTTGCTGTCCACCCTGATTGGAGTTAAACGCCAGTCCTTTTAGAATTTTGAGTGTTGAACGCCCAGCAGAGAGGTCCTTGCTGGCGTTCAATGCCAGCTTCCCTGGGCTAGTGGGCGTTGAATGCCCAGTGAAGGCTTCTTCACTGGCGTTCAATGACTTCCCATTCTCTTCCAATTTGGCCTCAACCTCCATGGTTATGGCCTTGCACTCTTTTCTAGGATTAACCTCAGTATTACTGGGAAGAGTATTTGGAGGGATCTCAGGGATCCTCTTGCTCAATTGACCAACTTGTACCTCAAAGTTTCTAATAGAGGGCCTTGTCTTATTAATGAAACTATGAGTGGTCTTAGTGAGGCTGCAGACTAGAGTGGCTAAGTCAGAAAGGCTCTGCTTAGAAGTCTCCATATTCCCTTGAGAAGATGGGAATGGTGGTCTGTTATTAAATCTATTCTTGTTCATACCACCTTAGTTGTTATTGAAACCTTGCTGAGGTTTCTGTTGATCCTTCCATGAGAAGTTAGGATGATTCCTCCATGAAGGATTGTAAGTGTTTCCATAGGCTTCTCCCATATAATTCACCTCCTCTATGGTGGGTTGATCAGGGTCATAGGCTTCTTCTTCAAAAGAAGCTTCTTGATTACTACCAGGTGCAGTTTGTATCCCAGTGAGATGTTGAGAGATCATGTTAACCTGTTGGGTCAGGATCTTATTCTGAGCCAAGATGGCATTCAGAGTCTCAACTTCATGAACTCTTTTCTTTTGAGAGGTTCTATGGTTTACAAGATTCCTCTCATAAGTGTACATAAATTGGTTGTTTGCAACCATCTCAATGAGTTCTCTAGCTTCTACAGGTGTTTTCTTCAAGTGGAGAGATCCACCTGCAGAGCTATCCAAGAAAATCTTGGATATCTCAGACAAGCTATCATAGAACATGCCTATGAGGGACCATTCTGAGAGCATGTCAGGAGGACATCTCCTAATCAGCTGTTTGTATCTTTCCCAAGCTTCATAGAGGGATTCACCTTCTCTTTGTCTGAAGGTTTGAACTTCCACTCTAATCTTGCTCATCCTTTGAGGAGGAAATAACTTAGCAAGAAAAGTATTAACTAGCTTTTCCGAAGAGTCAAGACTCTCTCTAGGCTGGGCATCCAACCAGAACTTAGCTCTGTCTCTTAAAGCAAAGGGGAAAAGCGTTAGCTTATAGACTTCAGGATCAACTCCATTAGTCTTTACAGTATCACAGATCTGTAAGAATTCTGCTAAGAACTGATGTGGATCTTCCAGTGAAAGTTCATGAAATTTGCAGTTCTGCTGTAGAAGAGAGACTAACTGAGGCTTAAGCTCAAAATTGTTAGCTCTAATGGCAGGTACAACAATGCTTCTGCCATAAAAGTCAGAGGTAGGCATGGTGAAGTCACCAAGGACCTTTCTAGGCTCCTCTTGTGGTTCGGCCATATCCCCTGTTTCTTGTTCAAAACTTTCTGAAAGGTTTCTTCCGGAGTGTTGTGATTTAGCTTGTTGTAAACGCCTCCTTAGAGTCTTCTCAGGTTCAGGATCAGGAGTCAAGAGGGGTTCTTTATCCTTGTTCCTGTTCATAAACAAGAAGAAAAAGAAAAGAAGAAGAGACCATGCCAATAGGCAAGAAGCCCCTGCTTAAAGTCAGATGTAAAGAAGGAGAGGAAGATAAATAGAAAAAAATAAATAAAAAAATAAAATAAGTAGATGGAAAATACCTTGGAGATGGTAGATAAGAGTAAATAAACGAAAGGAAATCACAAGAAAGCTTTCTGTGCCAATTGGCAAAAAGCTCCAAGTGAGATGTGAAGAAGAAAGGAAAGAAGATAAAGAATTGTAGGCAAAGAGTCGATGGAGGTAGAGTTGAATGAATAGAGAAGAGAAGAGAAGAGAAGAGGTATAAATAGAAAAAGTAAATAAGAATTAAAATATTTTTATTTATTTTTATTTAATTAATTAATAATTTTTTGAAAATTAATTTAAAAAGATTTGAATTTTAATTGTTGAATTTTTGAAAATAGAGGAGGGAAGAGAAGAAGAAATTTTCGAAAATTAAGAGAGAGAGGAGTTAGTTAGGTGGTTTTGAAAAAGATGAGAGAGAAGAAGAGAGATATTTTCGAAAATTAAGAGAGAGGAAAAAGTTAGTTAGATGGTTTTAAAAAAGATGAGAGAGAAGATAAGATATTAATTAAGAAAAGATAAAAATAAAATAAAGTAGAAGATAAGATAAGAAAAGATTTGAATTTTAAAAATAAGATAAGATAAGATAAGATTTAAAATTAAAATTTGAAATTAGAAAAAGATAAAATTTTGAAATTTGAATTTGAAAATATATGATTTAAAAACTTGAATTTTGAAAAAGATAAGATAAGATTTTTAAAAAAGATATGATAAGTTTTGAAAAAGATAAGATTTTTGAAAAAGATAAGATTTTTAATTTTAAAAATTTTGATTTTTGAAAACTTGACAGCTAAGATATGATAAGATAAAAATTTTAAAATTGAAATCTGAATTTTATTTTGAATTTTCAAAAATTATGTTAGAAATTAGTTAGAAAATATATTTTTTTGATATTTTGAATTTTATGACGAAAGAGAAAAACACAAAAAAGACACAAGACTTAAAATTTTTAGATCTAGCACCCTTGTTTTTCGAAAATTTTTGGAGGGAAACACCAAGGCACACCAAACTTAAAAATTTTAAGATCAAAACACATACAAGACTCAAGAACACCTTGAAGACTCACAAGAACACAAAGAACAAAAATTCAAAGACTCAGAGAACTCAAGAACATAAAAAAACACCAAACTTAAAATTTTTGAAAAACCAGACATATATTTTCGAAAATTGTAAGAAAATAAACAAGAAAATACCAAAATTAAAGACTTGACACAAGAGTAAACAAGGAAAAATATTTCTGAAAATTTTTAGAAAGAAAGACTCATAAAAATCGAAAAACAGCAAGAACAAAAACAAAAGACTCAAAACAAGAACAAAGATTAAACAAAGAAAATAAAAATAATTTTCAAAAATATTTTTGAAATTTTCAAAAATTTTGAAAAAGAAGAAAATAAAAATAAAAGACTCAAAGACTCAAACCAAGAACACAAACAGAGAAAAGACAAATATTTTAAAAAAAAGTGTAGGAGGAAGTTTTAAAATTTTTTGAATTAAAAAACAGGAAACAAGAATATTGAAGACTCAATACCAAGAACAAAAATTGAACAAAGAAAAGAAAAGTATTTTTGAAAAAGATTTTTAAAATTTTCGAAAATTAAGAAAAAGAAAACAAACACAAAAGACTCAAACAAGAATAAAAATTACCTGATCTAGGGAGCAAGACAATCCAGCAATTTGTTCAAACTCAACAATCTCTGGCAACGGCGCTTGGTTGTACTTGTACGCATACTATTTCATACAAAAGCAGCAGTACCAGCAAGTGCACTGGGTCGTCCAAGTAATACATGAGCGAGTCAGGGTCGATCCCACGAAAATTGTGGCTTGAAGCAAGCTATGATTGTCTTGCAAGTCCTAGTCAGGTGGAATCAGAAGGTCTTTGGATTAGAGGAAACTATTCATAATTTGTATCTGTAAAACAAGTGTTTTCAGGGATAGGAATAGAGTTGAGAGACGGAGTTGCTTTGTCTTTCTGAAGTAACTCTAGTACTACTGTCTTCTTTGCTTGTGAAATGTATGGACTATTATATATTGCTGGAAAGCTCTAGAAGTCAGCTTTCCATAGCCATTGAGAGTGCTCTATTTGGACTTCTATAGCTCCAGAAAGGCTCTTCCGAATGCAGGCAGGTCTGATTTGGACAGCATATGCAGTGCTTCCTCTGTCTCTGAATCAGACTTCTGCTCCAACTCCTCAATTTCAGCCAGAAAATACCTAAAATTGTCCAAAAACACAAAAACTCATAGTAGAATCCAAAAAAGTGAATTTAACACTAAAACCTAAAAAAACTTAATAAAAACTAAATAAAAACTACTAAAAACTATATGAAAATGATGTCAAAAAGCGTATAAAATATCCGCTAATCACAGGCCAAACCGATCGAACCGGACCCAAAATGGGCCTAAGGCCCAATCCAAGTCTTATAACACTGATTTCTCTTCTCTTCCCATAAGCCAAACACGTTGGAGAAACACAATTGGGGTGGTGGAGCAAGAACAAACCCTTGTCTTCCATTAAATCCACCATAACTTCTCACTCCGAGCTCCGATCGCCGCACCGTTTGCGGCCAAGTGTCTGCAGTGACGAGGTCTACAAATCCCGGTAACCAATTTCGGTAAGAAAAGTCATCTCTCATCTTAGCATCTCAATTCCCATGAATTTCAAAAATTATGTATGCGGGTGTTGAGATTGTGGTCCTTTTATGCTATAGGATCCAATTAGCTTGAGAAAAATATTTAATCTTGCCTTATTGGTGCTTGGGTAAGGTGAGAATCCTATAACTCTAGCTAATCCTTTGATTTTATGTGTTGGGTATTAAATTTTGGATATATATATATATATATATATATATATATATATATATATATATATATATATATATATATATATATATATATATATTGGAGCTTGATTTGTGGACATTTGAGACTTGGTGGAGGTTGGGTGTCATTGTTTTGAAGACCTTGGAACCTTGGGGCTGTGTTTGGTGCCTTTGGTGGTGTCTCGGGTTATACGAGAAATCGGCCAAGGTATGGTTTAGGTTTCTCATATTTAATATATAATGTCTTGTGAAAACTTATGCTAGATTATCATAGGATAGGAATGAATGCATGTGTATATTAAACTGCTTAGTGCCTTGAGAATAATTGTGAACTAAGTTGGGGGTTGGTTGTTGTATGATGCTTTAATGAGGATTGGTAAGGTGTTAACATTGAATATGTGTATATGATGAATGATTAATGACCTTGTTAGTTAGTTGAGAAAATTTATGTGTGAAATGGTGTAACATTGAGGAATTTTCGGATTAGGGTGATGGTGGTACTGTAAATGGTAAGTTATGGTGCTATTTGTATGGGTGGAATGTGGTATTAGATTTGATTCTTGGTAAAAATAGAGGTTAAGAACTTTGGTGAAAAACTGATTTTTGGTCGAATTTCAGTGAACCATAACTCGACTTTCGGACTCTCAAATTGTTTTAAACTTATTTTATATGAAAATTGGGTCCGTGAAGTTTACACCATTCGAAGAACGGATGAAAAATGTTTTGAAACAAAAATGTTATGCGCGTCGGAAGTTAGATGGGCAAAATTAAAATTATGCAGCACTTAACCAAATTTTCTTCTCTGCAGGATTTGCGTACGCGAAGACTGCACGCGACGCGGCCAACTATGCGAGTTTGGAATTTTAAAAGGTTGCATACGCGACCACCTATACGCGACGCGACCAATCCCTTCGGATTGGACATCTCGCGTATGCGAGCAAGGGGCGTGCGTACGCGAGCAGTAGATTTGAGGGGGTTGCATACGTGACCACTTGAATGAGACGTGACCATTCCTTCTGGGTTTGGTTCCATGCGCATGCGAGCAAGGAAAAATCAATCCTTGCGTACGCGAGCAAGTTGCTTGCGTACGTGACGCCCCTGTTTTCAGCAAATGAGTTTTTGTGTTTTAAGGCTTGCTTTTAAAGTTCTAAACTTCTATTTTTACTCTTTTAGCCCTAGATAATAGTAGTAAACCTAGTAATAATATGAAGCTAGGAAAAGGTGGTAACTTGGGGGTGAAGTAAAGTTGAAAAATGATGGATTACATATGAAAGATGCGGAGAATAGAAGTATATGTGATGCCATGGATGTAAATAATGATTATATGTTGATTATAAATGGTTGTGAATTTTATTGGCTTATGCACTCATTTATCTGAGATACGAGTTTTTCTGGGTAAAGTACCGTGGCTTGCCACCATGTGTTCCAGGTTGAGACTCGATACTCTGTTGACCCTACGACGTAAGGGTGACCAGGACTTATAAATTCCCGGGAAGGTTGACCCCCATTGAACAATTTTATATATATGAGAAAAAGCTATGCATAGACTCTTGGGGATACGCATCGGGGGACAGTCCAGGGTTTAGCAGCCAGACTTATCGGGTTGGCTTGATAACTGATGAGCGGATAATTTATACGCTTTTTGGCGTTGTTTTTAGTATGTTTTTAGTGGAATCTAGTTACTTTTAGGGATGTTTTCATTAGTTTTTATGTTAAATTCACATTTCTGGACTTTACTATGAGTTTGTGTGTTTTTCTGTGATTTCAGGTACTTTCTGGCTGAAATTGAGGGACTTGAGCAAAAATCAGATTCAGAGGTTGAAGGACTGCTGATGCTGTTGGATTCTGACCTCCCTACACTCAAAATAGATTTTCTGGAGCTACAGAAATCAAAATGGTGCGCTTTTAATTGCGTTGGAAAGTAGACATCCAGGGCTTTCCAGAAATATATAATAGTTTATACTTTGCCCAAGTTTAGACGACGCAAACTGGCGTTCAACGCCAGTTCTCTGCCCAATTCTGGCGTCCAGCGCCAGAAACAAGTTGCAAAGTGGAGTTCAACGCCCAAACTGGCACAAAAGCTGGCGTTCAACTCCAAGAAGGACCTCTACACGTGCAACACTCAAGCTCAGCCCAAGCACACACCAAGTGGGCCCCAGAAGTGGATTTATGCATCAATTACTTACTTTTGTAAACCCTAGTAGCTAGTTTATTATAAATAGGACTTTTTACTATTGTATTAGAGATCTTTGGAATCATCTTTGGATTATCTTTTGATCTTTGGATCATCTTTGGACGCCTGGTTCTTAGATCAGAGGGGCTGGCCATTCGGCCATGCCTGGACCTTTCACTTATATATTTTCAAACGGTAGAGTTTCTGCACTCCATAGATTAAGGTGTGGAGCTCTGCTGTTCCTCAAAGATTAATGCAAAGTACTATTGTTTTTCTATTCAATTCATCTTATTTCGCTTCTAAGACATTCATTCGCACTTCAACCTGAATGTGATGAACGTGACAATCATCATCATTCCCTATGAACGCGTACCTGACAACCACTTCCGTTCTACCTTAGATTGAATGAGTATCTCTTAGATCTCTTAACCAGAATCTTCGTGGTGTAAGCTAGATTGATGGCGGCATTCATGAGAATCCGGAAAGTCTAAACCTTGTCTGTGATTCTGGGATTGAATGACTGTGACGAGCTTCAAACTCGTGATTGCTGGGCGTAGTGACAGATGCAAAAGGAGGGTGAATCATATTCCAGCATGATCGGGAACCTCAGATGATTAGCCGTGCTGTGACAGAGCATTTGGACCATCTTCACAAGAGGAGGGGATGTAGCCATTGACAACGGTGATGCCCTTGCATAAAGCCAGCCATGGAAAGGAGTAAGACTGATTGGATGAAGACAGCAGGAAAGCAGAGATTCAGAGGAACGAAAGCATCTCTACACGCTTATCTGAAATTCTCACCAATGAATTACATAAGTGTTTCTATCCTTATTTTATTATATTATTTTCGAAAACTCTATAACTATTTTATATCTGCCTGACTGAGATTTACAAGGTGACCATAGCTTGCTTCATACGAACAATCTCCGTGGGATTCGACCCTTACTCACGTAAGGTATTACTTGGACAACCCAGTGCACTTGCTGGTTAATTATGCAAAGTTGTGAAGATATGTTTAGACCATGGTTCTGTGCATCCATTTTTGGTGCCACTGCCAGGGAATCAATTTCGAACAACAATTCACAACCTGAGTAACAATTTCGCATACCAAGTTTTTGGCGCCGTTGCCGGGGATTGTTCGAGTTTGGACAACTGACCGTTCATCTTGTTGCTCAGATTAGGTAATTTTCTTTTTGTTTTATTTTCAAAAATTTTTCAAAAATCTTTCAAAAAATTTCTCCTTTGTTTTTGAAAAAAAAATATTTTCAAAAATATATTTTTCTTCAGAATTTTTAAGAATGAATTCTAGTGTTTCATGAAGCATGCTAAAGCCTGGCTGGCTGTAAAGCCATGTCTAAATTCTTTTGGACTGAGGTTTTGGCTTAAAATTAATTGAATTACACTCATATTTTTACTAAAGCTTGGCTGGCTATTAAGCCATGCCTGACCCTTTGATTGGAGCTTTAGACTAAAAAGCATAAGATTCCTGGAATTCATATTAAAAATTTTGGAATCCTTATTTTTGTTTTTCAAATAATTTTCGAAAAAAATACAAAAAAAATTAGAAAATCATAAAAATCAAAAATATTTTTTGTGTTTCTTGTTTGAGTCTTGAGTCATGTTATAAGTTTGGTGTCAATTGCATGTTCATCTTGCATTTTTCAAAAAAAATTCATGCATTCATAGTGTTCTTCATGATCTTCAACTTGTTCTTGGTAAGTCTTCTTGTTTGATCTTTGCATTGGCATGTTTTGTGTCTTTTCTTGTTTTTCATATGCATTCCTGAATTCTTTATGTCTAAGCATTAAAGAATTCTAAGTTTGATGTCTTGCATGTTTTCTTTGCATTAAAAATTTTTCAAAAATGTGTTCTTGATGTTCATCATGATCTTCATAGTGTTCTTGGTGTTCATCTTGACATTCATAGCATTCTTGCATGCATTCATTGTTTTGATCCATAACTTTCATGCATTGCATCATTTTTCTTGTTTTTCTCTCTCATCATAAAAATTCAAAAATAAAAAAAAATATCTTTCCCTTTTTCTTCTTAAAATTTTGAAAATTAGATTTGACTTTTTCAAAAAAATTTTAAAATCTAGTTGTTTTTATGAGTCAAATCAAATTTTCAATCTTATCTTTTTCAAAATCTTTTTCAAAATCAAATCTTTTTCATTTTTCTTAGTTATTTTCAAAAATTTTAAAAATATTTTTCAAAAATCTTTTTCTTAATTTTACATCAAATTTTCGAAAATAACAATATCAATTAATGTTTTGATTCAAAAATTTCAAGTTTGTTACTTACTTGTTAAGAAAGATTCAAACTTTGAGTTCTAGAATCATATCTTGTGATTTCTTGTGAATCAAGTCATTAATTGAGATTTTAAAAATCAATTCTTTTTCAAAAACTAATTTCAATCATATCTTTTCAAAAATATATTCATATCTTATCTTTTTCAAAAATTTGATTTCAAAATATCTTTTCTAACTTCCTATCTTCTTATCTTTTCAAAATTGATTTTCAATTTGTTTCAACTAACTAACTAACTTTTTGTTTGTTTCTTATCTTTTTCAAAACCACCTAACTAACTCTCTCTCTCTCGAATTTTCGAAAATATCTTCCCCCTTTTTCAAAATTTCTTTTTAATTAACTAATTATTTTAATTTTTTATTTTAATTTTCGAAAATTACTAACCTTTTTCAAAAACCATTTTCCAAAATCACTAACTCTTTTTCAAAAATAATTTTCGAAAATCCTTCTCCCTCATCTCCTTCTAATTATTTCTTCTTCTACTAACAATAAGGAACCTCTTTACTGTGACATAGAGGATTCCTCTTCTTTTCTTGTTCTCTTCTCTTTCTTATGAGCAGGAACAAAGAAAAAGGCATTCTTGTTGAAGCTGATCCAGAACCTGAAAGGACTCTGAAGAGGAAACTAAGAGAAGCTAAATTACAACAATCCAGAGACAACCTTATTGAAAATTTTGAACAAGTAAAGGAGATGGCAGCCGAACCCAACAACAATAATGCAAGGAGAATGCTTGGTGACTTTACTGCACCAAATTCCGATTTACATGGAAGAAGCATCTCCATCCCTACCATTGGAGCAAACAATTTTGAGCTGAAACCTCAGCTAGTTTCTCTGATGCAGCAGAACTGCAAGTTTCATGGACTTCCATCTGAAGATCCTTTTCAGTTCTTAACTGAATTCTTGCAGATCTGTGATACTGTTAAGACTAATGGAGTAGATCCTGAAGTCTACAGGCTAATGCTTTTCCCTTTTACTGTAAGAGACAGAGCTAGAGTTTGGTTGGACTCTCAACCCAAAGATAGCCTAAACTCTTGGGATAAGCTGGTCACGGCTTTCTTAGCCAAGTTCTTTCCTCCTCAAAAGCTGAGCAAGCTTAGAGCGGACGTTCAAACCTTCAGACAGAAAGAAGGTGAATCCCTCTATGAAGCTTGGGAAAGATACAAGCAGCTGACCAAAAAGTGTCCTTCTGACATGCTTTCAGAATGGACCATCCTGGATATATTCTATGATGGTTTATCTGAGCTATCAAAGATGTCATTGGATACTTCTGCAGGTGGATCCATTCACCTAAAGAAAATGCCTGCAGAAGCTCAAGAACTCATTGACATGGTTGCTAATAACCAGTTCATGTACATTTCTGAGAGGAATCCTGTGAGTAACGGGACGCCTATGAAGAAGGGAGTTCTTAAAATTGATACTCTGAATGCCATACTGGCTCAGAATAAAATATTGACTCAGCAAGTCAATATGATTTCTCAGAGTCTGACTGGAATGCAAGCTGCATCCAACAGTACTCAAGAGGCTTCTTACGAAGAAGAAGCTTATGATCCTGAGAACCCTGCAATAGCAGAGGTAAATTACATGGGTGAACCATATGGAAACACCTATAATCCATCATGGAGAAATCATCCAAATCTCTCATGGAAGGATCAAAGGCCTCAACAAGGCTTTAATAATGGTGGAAGAAACAGGTTTAGCAATAGCAAGCCTTTTCCATCATCCACTCAGCAACAGACAGAGAACTCTGAACAAAGTACCTCTAATTTAGCAAACTTAGTCTCTGATTTATCCAAGGCCACTGCAAGTTTCATGAATGAAACAAGGTCTTCCATTAGAAATTTAGAAGCACAAGTGGGCCAGCTGAGTAAAAGGATCACTGAAATCCCTCCTAGTACTCTCCCAAGCAATACAGAAGAGAATCCAAAAGGAGAGCGCAAGGCCATTGACATAAGCACCATGGCCGAACCTGTAAGGGAAGGAGAGGACGTGAATCCCAAGGAGGAAGACCTCCTGGGACGTCCAGTGATCAATAAGGAGCTTCCCTCTAAGGAACCAAAGGACTCTGAGGCTCATCTAGAGACCATAGAGATTCCATTGAACCTCCTTATGCCATTCATGAGCTCTGATGAGTATTCCTCTTCTGAAGAGAATGAGGATGTTACTGAAGAGCAAGCTGCCAAGTTCCTTGGTGCAATCATGAAGCTAAATGCCAAATTATTTGGTATTGAGACTTGGGAAGATGAACTTCCCTTGTTCACCAATGAACTAAGTGATCTGGATCAACTGACATTGCCTCAGAAGAGACAAGATCCTGGAAAGTTCATAATACCTTGTACCATAGGCACCATGATCTTTAAGGCTCTGTGTGACCTTGGTTCAGGGATAAACCTCATGCCCCTTTCTGTAATAGAGAAATTGGGAATCTATGGGGTGCAAGCTGCTAAAATCTCATTAGAGATGGCAGACAATTCAGGAAAACAGGCTTATGGACAAGTAGAGGACGTGTTAGTGAAGGTTGAAGGCCTTTACATCCCTACTGACTTCATAGTCTTGGATACTGGAAAGGAAGAGGATGAATCCATCATCCTAGGAACACCTTTCCTAGCCACAGCAAGAGCTGTGATTGATGTGGGCAGAGGAGAACTGATCCTTCAAATGAATGAGGACAACCTTGTGTTTACAACTCAAGGATCTCTCTCTGCATCCATGGAGAGGAAGCATAAAAAGCTTCTCTCAAAGCAGAGTCAACCAAAGCCCCACAGTCAAACTCTAAGTTTGGTGTTGGGAGGTCACAACCAAACTCTAAGTTTGGTGTCAAACCCCTATATCCAAACTCTAAGTTTGGTGTTGGGAGGTCTCAACAAAGCTCTGCACATCTGTGAGGCTCCATGAGAGCCCACTGTCAAGCTATTGACATTAAAGAAGCGCTTGTTGGGAGGCAACCCAATGTTTATTTATCTAATTTTCAGTGTTTTTCATGTTTTATTAAGTTCATGATCATGTGGAGTCACAAAATAAATATAAAAATTGAAATCGGAATCAAAAACAGCAGAAGAAAAATCACACCCTGGAGGAAGACCTTACTGGCGTTTAAACGCCAGTAAGAAGCATGTTTTGGGCGTTCAACACCAAAACAGAGCATGGTTCTGGCGCTGAACGCCAGAAATGGGCAGCATCTGGGCGTTTGAACGCCAGAAATGCACCCTGGAGAAGAGCTGGCGCTGAACGCCCAGAACAAGCATGGTTCTGGCGTTCAACGCCAGAAATGGGCAACAAATGGGCGTTCAACGCCCAAAACAAGCACCAATCTGGCGCTGAACGCCCAGAGTTGTGTGCAAAGGCATTTTACATGCCTAATTTGGTGCAAGGTTGTAAATCCTTAAGCACCTCAGGATCTGTGGACCCTACAGGATCCCCACCTACCTCCACTTACTTCTTCTCACCCCTCTTTCACACAATCCCATAAACACTCTTCCCCAAAACCCTTCACCAATCACTTCAATCTCTCTTCCCCATCACCTCTTCACCACTCACATCCATCCACTCTTCCCCATAAACCTACCTCATAAACTCCATCTACTTTCAAAATTCAAAATCAATTTCCCACCCAAACCCACCCTAAATGGCCGAACTTACCCCCCTCCCTTCCCTATATAAAGCCTTCCATTCTTCTTCATTTTCACACAACACAACCCTCACTTTCCCTTCTTGGCCGAAACACACCTCCCCCCTCTTCTCCATATTTTCTTCTTCTTCTTCATCTAATTCTTTCTTTTCTTGCTCGAGGGCGAGCAATATTCTAAGTTTGGTGTGGTAAAAGCATAAGCTTTTTGTTTTTCCATTACCATTGATGGCACCTAAGACCGGAGAATCCTCTAGAAGAGGAAAAGGGAAGACAAAAGCTTCCACCTCTGAGTCATGGGAGATGGAAAGGTTCATCTCCAAAGCCCATCAAGACCACTTCTATGATGTTGTGGCCAAGAAGAAGGTGATCCTCGAGGTCCCTTTCAAGCTCAAGAGAAATGAGTATCCGGAGATCCGACATGAAATCCAAAGAAGAGGTTGGGAAGTTCTAACAAACCCCATCCAACAAGTCGGTATCTTAATGGTTCAAGAGTTCTATGCCAATGTATGGATCACTAAGAACCATGATCAAAGTAAGAACCCGAATCCAAAGAATTATATTACAATGGTTCGGGGGAAATACCTAGATTTTAGTCCAGAAAATGTGAGGTTGGCGTTTAACTTGCCCATGATGCAAGGAGATGAACGCCCCTACACTAGAAGGGTCAACTTTAATCAAAGGTTGAACCAAGTCCTTATGGACATATGTGTGGAAGGAGCTCAATGGAAGATTGACTCCAAAGGCAAGCCGGTTCAACTAAGAAGACTGGACCTCAAGCCTGTGGCTAGAGGATGGTTGGAGTTCATCCAACGCTCCATCATCCCCACTAGAAACCGATCTGAAGTTACTGTGGATCGGGCCATCATGATTCATAGCATCATGATTGGAGAGGAAGTAGAAGTTCATGAAGTCATCTCCCTTGAACTCTACAAAATAGCCGAAAAGCCCTCCCCTAGGGCAAGGCTAGCTTTTCCTCATCTTATTTTCCATCTATGTTACTCAGCTGAAGCTTTCATAGAAGGAGACATTCACATTGAGGAAGAGAAGCCCATCACTAAGAAAAAGATGGAGCAAGCAAGAGAGCCCATCCATGGAGCTCAAGAGGTGCAGGAAGCTCATCACCATGAGATCTCGGAGATGCCTCAAATGCATTTTCCTCCACAAAACTATTGGGAGCAAATCAACACCTCCCTAGGAGAATTAAGTTCCAACATGGGACAACTAAGGGTGGAACATCAAGAGCACTCCATCATCCTTCATGAAATAAGAGAAGATCAAAAAGCAATGAGGGAGGAGCAACAAAGACAAGGAAGAGACATAGAAGAGCTCAAGAACATCATTGGTTCCTCAAGAAGGAAACGCCACCATTACTAAGGTGGATTCATTCCTTGTTCTTATTTCTTCTATTTTTCGTTTTCTATGTTATGTGTTTATCTATGTTTGTGTCTTCATTACATGATCATTAGTAGTTAGTAACTATGTCTTAAAGCTATGAATGTCCTATGAATCCATCACCTCTCTTAAATGAAAAATGTTTTAATTCAAAAGAACAAGAAGTACATGAGTTTTGAATTTATCCTTGAACTTAGCTTAATTATATTGATGTGGTGACAATGCTTCTTGTTTTTTGAATGTATGCTTGAACAGTGCATATGTCTTTTGAAGTTGTTGTTTAAGAATGTTAAATATGTTGGCTCTTGAAAGAATGATGATTAGGAGACATGTTATTTGATAATCTGAAAAATCATAAAAATGATTCTTGATGCAAGAAAAAGCAGCAAAGAACAAAGCTTGCAAAAAAAAAAAGAAAAAAATAGGCGAAAAAAAAAAAAGAGAGCAAAAGCAAGCAGAAAAAGCCAAAAGCTCTTAAAACCAAGAGGCAAGAGCAAAAAGCCAATAACCCTTAAACCAAAAGGCAAGGGCAAATAAAAAGGATCCCAAGGCTTTGAGCATCAGTGGATAGGAGGGCCTAAAGGAATAAAATCCTGGCCTAAGCGGCTAAATTAAGCTGTCCCTAACCATGTGCTTGTGGCGTGAAGATGTCAAGTGAAAACTTGAGACTGAGCGGTTAAAGTCAAGGTCCAAAGCAAAAAAAGAGTGTGCTTAAGAACCCTGGACACCTCTAATTGGGGACTTTAGCAAAGCTGAGTCACAATCTGAAAAGGTTCACCCAGTTATGTGTCTGTGGCATTTATGTATCCGGTGGTAATACTGGAAAACAAAGTACTTAGGGCCACGGCCAAGACTCATAAAGAAGATGTGTTCAAGAATCATTATACTGAACTAGGAGAGTCAATAACACTATCTGAACTCTGAATTCCTATAGAAGCCAATCATTCTGAATTTCAATGGATAAAGTGAGATGCCATAACTATTCAAGAGGCAAAAAGCTATAAGTCCCGCTCATTTGATTGGAGCTATGTTTCATTGATATTTTGGAATTTATAGTATAATCTCTTCTTTTTATCTTGAGCCTCTTCAATTGTCTTTCTCATGTGGATAGATCCACGAGCTGAGTAATCTAGAGACATCTGAGCTCCTTCCGCAAGCCCATAATAGAAGATGTCTAACTGAACCCACTCTGAAAATATTTCAGAGGGGCATTTTCGTAGCATCTCTCTGTATCTCTCCCATGCATCATAAAGAGATTCATTATCTCCTTGTTTAAAGCCTTGGATGTCCAGCCTTAGCTGTGTCATCCGTTTTGGGGGAAAGTATTGATTCAGGAATTTTTCTGTCAGCTGTTTCCATGTCCTTATGCTGGTCTTAGGTTGGTTATTTAACCACCTCTTAGCTTGATCTTTTACAACAAATGGAAACAGTAATTCTGGAATTAAAATGCCAGCAATCTGGTGGAAGGATGGCGCTGAACGCCCAGACCATGCCTAAGACTGGCGTTCAAAGCCAGTAACAAGCAAGGACTGGCGTTCAACGCCAGAAACAAGCAAGGATATGGCGCTGAACGCCCAAAATGGGCAAGATCTGGCACTGAACGCCCAAAATGGGCACAGTTCTGGCGTTCAGACGCCAGGAACAGACAAGGAGTTGGCGTCTCACGTCACTCCAGCTTCTAACTCTGGCAATCAATTGCCAGTGAGGGATCAGACACACACAAGTGCTGATGACAACCCCTCTATAAAGGCTTCTTCAACCACTTCTGTAGGAAATAAACCTACAGCAACTAAGGTTGAGGAATATAAAGCCAAGATACCTTATCCTCAAAAACTCCGGAAAGAGGAGCAGGATAAGCAATTTGCTCGCTTTGTAGATTATCTCAGGACACTTGAAATAAAGATTCCATTTGTAGAGGCACTTGAGCAAATACCTTCTTATGCCAAGTTCATGAAAGAGATCTTGAGTCATAAAAAGGATTAGAGAGAAACAGAAAGAGTTCTCCTCACTGAAGAATGCAGTGCAGTCATTCTAAAAAGCTTTCCTGAAAAGCTTAAAGACCCTGGGAGTTTTCTGATACCATGCATATTAGAAGGTAATTGCACCAAGACAGCTTTGTGCGATCTTGGGGCAAGCATCAACCTAATACCTGCATCCACTATCAGAAAGCTTGGCTTATCTGAAGTAGTTAAACCAACCCGGATATGTCTCCAACTTGCTGATGGCTCCATTAAATACCCATCAGGTGTGATTGAAGACATGATTGTCAGAGTTGGGCCATTCGCCTTTCCCACTGACTTTGTAGTGCTGGAAATGGAGGAGCACAAGAGTGCTACTCTCATTCTAGGAAGACCCTTCGTAGCAACTGGACAAACCCTCATTGATGTCCAACAAGGGGAAATAACCCTGAGAGTCAATGATGATGAGTTTAAGTTGAATGCTATCAAAGCCATGCAGCATCCAGACACATCAAAAGACTGCATGAAAGTTGATCTTATTGACTCTTTGGTAGAAGAGATCAACATGGCTAAGAGTCTCGAATCAGAGTTGGAAGACATCTTTAAAGATGTTCAGCCTGATTTGGAGAATTCAGAGGAGATGAAAGAGCCTCTGAAATTTCCTCTGGAAGAGGAAAAACCTCCTAAACCCGAGCTTAAACCATTACCACCATCCCTGAAATATGTATTTCTGGGAGAAGGTGACACTTTTCCAGTGATCATAAGCTCTGCTTTAAATCCACAGGAAGAGGAAGCACTCATTCAAGTGCTAAGGACACACAAGACAGCTCTTGGGTGGTCCATAGGTGACCTTAAGGGCATAAGCCCAGCTAGATGCATGCACAAAATCTTATTGGAGGATAATGCTAAACCAGTGGTTCAACCACAGAGGCGGCTAAATCCAGCCATGAAGGAAGTGGTGCAGAAAGAGGTCACCAAATTACTAGAGGCGGGGATTATTTATCCTATTTCTGATAGCCCCTGGGTGAGTCCTGTCCATGTCGTCCCAAAAAAGGGAGGCATGACAGTGATCCATAATGAAGAAAATGAACTGGTTCCTACAAGAACAGTTACAGGATGGCGCATGTGTATTGACTACAGAAGACTCAATACAGCCACCAGAAAGGATCATTTTCCTTTACCATTCATAGACCAGATGCTAGAAATACTGGCAGGTCATGATTATTACTGCTTTTTGGATGGCTACTCAGGCTATAACCAGATTGCAGTAGATCCCCAGGATCAAGAGAAAACAGCATTCACATGTCCATCTGGAGTGTTTGCTTATAGAAGGATGCCATTTGGGCTGTGCAATGCGCCTGCAACCTTCCAGAGATGCATGCTCTCTATTTTCTCTAATATGGTGGAAAAATTTCTGGAAGTCTTCACGGATGACTTCTCAGTATATGGAGACTCATTCAGCTCCTGTCTTGATCACCTGAAACTTGTCCTGAAGAGATGCCAAGAGACCAACCTAGTATTAAACTGGGAAAAAATTCACTTCATGGTGACTGAAGGGATTGTCCTTGGACATAAAATCTCAAACAAGGGAATAGAGGTGGATCAAGCAAAAATAGAGGTAATTGAAAAATTACCACCACCTGCCAATGTTAAGGCAATCAGAAGCTTTCTGGGGCATGCAGGATTCTATAGGAGGTTTATAAAGGATTTTTCGAAAATCGCAAAACCTCTAAGTAATCTGCTAGTTGCTGACACGCCATTTGTGTTTGACACAGAGTGTCTGCAGGCGTTTGAAACGCTGAAAGCTAAGTTGGTCACAACACCAGTTATTTCCGCACCAGACTAGACATTACCATTTGAGCTAATGTGTGATGCCAGTGATCACGCCATTGGTGCAGTATTGGGACAGAGGCATGACAAGCTTCTGCACGTCATTTATTATGCTAGTCGCGTTTTAAATGATGCCCAGAAAAATTACACAACCACAGAAAAAGAATTACTTGCAGTGGTTTATGCCATTGACAAGTTCAGATCATACTTAGTAGGATCAAAAGTTATTGTGTATACTGACCATGCTGCTCTTAAATATCTACTCACAAAGCAGGATTCAAAACCCAGGCTCATCAGATGGGTGTTGCTTCTGCAAGAGTTTGATATAGAAATAAGAGACAGAAAAGGGACAGAGAACCAAGTGGCTGATCATCTGTCCCGGATAGAGCCAGTAGAAGGGACGTCCCTCCCCTCTCTTGAGATCTCTGAGACGTTTCCGGATGAGCATTTGTTTGCCATTCAAGAAACACCATGGTTTGCCGATATTGCAAACTATAAAGCTGCAAGGTTCATACCCAAAGACTACAACAGGCAACAAAAGAAAAAATTAATCACTGATGCAAAGTACTACTTGTGGGATAAACCCTATCTCTTTAAGAGATGTGCAGATGGAATAATCCATAGGTGTGTTCCTAGAGAAGAAGCACAGAGGATCCTATGGCATTGCCATGGATCTCAATATGGAGGCCATTTCGGAGGTGAGCGAACAGCCACCAAGGTCCTCCAATGTGGCTTCTATTGGCCCACACTCTATAAAGATTCCCGAGAGTTTGTACGTAACTGTGATAGTTGCCAAAGAGCTGGTAATCTGCCTCATGGTTACGCCATGCCTCAACAAGGAATCTTGGAGATTGAGTTGTTTGACATATGGGGAATTGACTTCATGGGACCTTTCCCACCATCATTCTCAAACACTTATATTTTGGTGGCAGTTGACTATGTATCAAAATGGGTTGAGGCCATTGCCACACCCACCAATGATACTAAAACAGTGCTGAAGTTCCTCCAGAAATATATCTTCAGCAGGTTTGGGGTCCCTAGAGTACTAATCAGTGATGGGGGCACTCACTTCTGCAACAAACAGATTTACTCTGCCATGGTCCGGTATGGGATTCGCCACAAGGTAGCGACTCCATATCATCCACAGACTAATGGACAAGCTGAAGTCTCTAACAGAGAGCTAAAAAGAATCGTAGAATGGACTGTAAATACCCGTAGAAAGGATTGGCCAAGAAGCTTGGATGATGCTCTGTGGGCATACAGAACAGCATTCAAGACTCCTATAGGGACCTCTTCATACCAACTGGTCTATGGTAAGGCATGTCACCTGCCCATGGAACTGGAACATAAAGCCTACTGGGCAACCAGATTCCTGAACTTTGATGCCAGATTAGCTGGAGAAAAAAGGTTGCTCCAGCTAAATGAGCTAGAGGAATTCAGATTCACTGCTTTCGAAAATGCCAAGCTTTATAAAGAAAAATAAAAAAGTGGCATGACAGAAAGCTGTCATCTAGAATCTTTGAACCAGGACAAAAGGTTCTGTTGTTCAACTCTAGGCTCAGGCTATTCCCTGGGAAACTAAAGTCCCGGTGGAGGGGACCATATGTGATTACAAGTGTATCACCATATGGTTATGTGGAGCTTCAAGATATTGATTCTGATAAGAAATTCATTGTCAATGGACAGAGAATCAAGCACTATCTTGAAGGCAATGTTGAGCAAGAGTGCTCAAGGCTGAAGCTAGACTAAAAGCTCAGCAAGGTCCAGCTAAAGACAATAAAGAAGCGCTTGCTGGGAGGCAACCCAGCCATGGGGCATCAATCCTCTAAGCATTTTGCCCTATTTTTATTTTTATTTTTATTTGTTTATATAAAGTTCACTGATCCTAAGGTAAAGAGTCAATTGTATAAGTTCACAGGGTTACAGAAGGATTCTGCACACAAAACAGAGAAAAAGAGCTCACTGGCAAGAAAACGCCAGTAAAAGTCTGTTTTGGGCGTTCAACGCCCAACAAAAGCATCCACTGGGCGTTGAACGCCAGTGAGGATAGCCATCTGGGCGTTAAACGCCAGAAAGAAGCTCTTTCTAGGCGTTTAACGCCAGATTTACAGCATTCTGGGCGTTCAGAAAAACGCCCAGTAACAAAGGACTTCTTGGCGTTCAACGCCAGAAAGAAGCAGCAGCTGGGCGTTGAACACCCAGGAGAGGCAGCATTTGGGCGCTGAACGCCCAAAACAAGCAGCATTTGGGCGTTCAAACGCCAGGATAGTGGGGAGGAGGTAAATTCATTTTTTTCTTCATATTTTAATCTTAATTTTCATGCTTCAATTCATGATTTCTTGCATAAACATGTTAAGAACCCTGATTTTTAAAATCCCTAATTTCTAAAAACCCTACCTTAAAAATATCAAATGTATATTAATCCATAAGCACAAACCCTCTTTTTCAATTCAATTCAACTCTTTTTCAAATTTTCAAAACAAATCTATCTTTTCAACTAATATCTTTTTCAAATCTCCACATTATCTTTTTCAAAATCTAGATTTATCTTTTTCAAAAATTTTTCATATCTTTTCAATTTTAAACTATATCCTCTCTTATCATATCTTCTATCTTATCTTTTCCAAATCAATCTTTTTTATCATATCTTTTCTAAATTTTCGAACCCACCCCCCTCCCTTTAAATATGGGTTCGGCCTCCACCCCCCTCCATCAACAATTGCACCTAGCTCCCCTTCTATCCCTCTCCTCTCTTTTCTTTTGCTTGAGGACAAGCAAACCTCTAAGTTTGGTGTGTTTATCCGTGATCACTAAGATCATGGCTCCTAAGGGAAAATAACCCACTTCAAGAGGCAAGAAAGAGAGTGTTCCAAAACCACTTTGGAATCAAGGGAAGTTCTTATCTAAAGAACATTCAGACCATTATTACAAAATAATGGGTCTAAGATTAGTGATCCCGAAAGTTAGATTCGATCTGAAAGAAGATGAATATCCGGAGATCCAGGAGCAAATTCGAATCAGGAACTGGGAGGTCCTAGCTAATCTTGAGACGAAAGTGGGAAGAAATATGGTCCAGGAGTTCTATGCTAATATGTGGCAGACAGACAAGCAAAAACTATCTGGAACTGCTTTTTATGAATATCGGACCATGGTCAGAGGAAAGATTGTTCATACCATCCCTGACAAGATCAGAGAGATCTTAAAGCTACCTCAGCTGAAAGATGATCCAGACTCTTTCAACAGGAGAATGATGAGAACAGACAAGGGCCTGGATAAGATTCTAGAGGATATATGTATCCCTGGAGCAAGATGGACCACTAGCACGAAGGGTGTCCCAAATCAACTAAAAAGGGAAGATCTCAAACCAGTCGCCAGAGGATGGCAGGACTTCATTGGGCATTCTCTGCTGCCCACTAGCAACCGTTCTAAAGTCACTGTTAAAAGAGCAGTGATGATCCATTGCATCATGATGGGAAAAGAAGTGGAAGTTCATCAACTAATTTCAACTGAATTCTACAAAATTGCTAATAAAAATTCTAAAGAGGCCAGGTTGGCTTACCCAAGCTTGATTTCTCTGCTCTGCAAGGACGCTGGAGTAAGGATGGGAATAACTGAGTATATCTCAATTGAGAAACCAATCACCAAAGCATCAATGGAAAAACAACAAGTACAGGATGACCCCATCAAGAAGAAAACACAGGAATTTCTCCCAGAAATCCCTCAATCTAAATATTGGGAGTATCTTGAAACATCAGTTACCAAGATGCAAGAAGCTATGGAACAAATAATAAAGGAACAGAAGGAACAAAGTCAAATTCTTTGCTATTTGATTAAAGAACAGGAAGAGCAAGGGCATGACTTGAGGGAATTGAAGCGCCAGAAGTTATCTCTTGAAGGACCAAGCACCCCACAGATCCGAGGAACATCCACTTCCCAGAACAAAGGTTGTTAAATTCCAATTTCTGCTTTAACTCTGTGATAGTTGTCGTTATAGGAGTTTACCTTAGGAGTCATATAGTAGTAATTAATTTCTATTTTGATTTTACCTCCAATTAAGTTATAGTCTATTTTTCTCATCATCAGCAAACATGAATAAAATAGTAGATCTTTTGAATAAGAGGCAATAAAATTCGAGTTTTTAATAAGAAAAATTCTAATTAGTAACATGTGGTGGCAATGCTTTCTGTCGTCTGAATGAATGCTTGAACAGTGCATATGTCTTTTGAATTTATTGTTTAAGACTGTTAAATATGTTGGATCTTGAAAGAATGATGAACATGAGACATGTTATTGATAATCTGAAAAATCATAAAAAATGATTCTTGAAGCAAGAAAAAGCAGCAAAGAACAAAGCTTGCAGAAAAAAAAAGAGAGAGAAAGAAAAAGCAAGCAGAAAAAGCCAAAGCTCTTAAAACCAAAAGGTAAGGGTAATAGAAAGGATCCCAAGGCTTTGAGCATCAGTGGATAGGAGGGCCTAAAGGAATAAAATCCTGGCCTAAGCGGCTAAACCAAGCTGTCCCTAGCCATGTGCTTGTGGCGTGAAGGTGTCAAGTGAAAACTTGAGACTGAGCGGTTAAAGTCAAGGTCCAAAGCAAAAAGAAGAGTGTGCTTAAGAACCCTGGACACCTCTAATTGGGGACTTTAGCAAAGTTGAGTCACAATCTAAAAGGGTTCACCCAATTATGTGTCTGTGGCATATATGTATCCGGTGGTAATACTGGAAAACAAAGTGCTTAGGGCCACGGCCAAGACTCATAAAGTAGCTGTGTTCAAGAATCATCATACTAAAATAGGAGAATCAATAACACTATCTGAATTCTAAGTTCCTATAGATGCCAATCACTCTGAGCTTCAATGGATAAAGTGAGATGCCAAAACTGTTCGGAAGCAAAAAGCTACTAGTCCCGCTCATCTAATTAGAATCTGAGCTTCACTCAAAAAACTCTGAGATATTATTGCTTCTTGACTTATTAGTCTTCTATTTTATTTGTCTAGTTGCTTGAGGACAAGCAACAGTTCAAGTTTGGTGTTGTGATGAGCGGATATTTTATACGCTTTTTGGGGTTAATTTCTTATAGATTTTAGTATGTTTTAGTTGGTTTTTAGTTTATTTTCATTAGTTTCTAGGCAAAATCCACATTTATGGACTTTACTATGAGTTTGTGTGTTTTTCTGTAATTTCAGGTATTTTCTGGCTGAAATTGAGGGAGCTAAGCAAAAATCTGATTCAAGCTGAAAAAGAACTGCTTATGCTGTTGGATTCTGACCTCCCTGCACTCAAAATGGATTTTCTGGAGCTACAAGACTTTAAATGGCGTTCTTCCAATTGCGTTGGAAAGTAGACATCCCGGGCTTTCCAGCAATATATAATATTTCATAATTTGCTCAAGGATAGACGACGTAAACTGGCGTTCAACGCCAGTTTTCTGCCCAATTCTGGCGTCCAGCGCCAGAAACAAGTTGCAAGTTGGAGTTCAACGCCAGAAAAGGATCCAAAGCTGGCGTTGAACGCCCAAAACAGCCCCAGGCACGTGAGAAGCTTTAGTCTCAGCCCCAGCACACACCAAGTGGGCCCCAGAAGTGGATTTCTGCACTATCTGTTATAGTTTACTCATTTTCTGTAAACCTAGGCTACTATTTTAGTATTTAAACAACTTTTAGAGATTCATTTTGCATCTCATGACATTTTAGATCTGAATTTTGTACTCTTTGACGGCATGAGTCTCTAAACTCCATTGTTGGGGGTGAGGAGCTCTGCTGTGTCTCGATGAATTAATGCAAGTATTTCTGTTTTCCATTCAAACATGCGTGTTCCTATCTAAGATATCCATTCGCGCCTAACTATGGAGAAGGTGATGATCAGTGACATTCATCACCTTCCTCAATCCATAAACGTGTGTCTGACAATCACCTCCGTTCTACATCAGATTGAATGAATATCTCTTAGGTTCCCTAATCAGAATCTCCGTGGTATAAGCTAGATTGATGGCGGCATTCATGAGAATCCGGAAAGTCTAAACCTTGTCTGTGGTATTCCGAGTAGGATTCTGGGATTGGATGGCTGTGACGAAATTCAAACTCGTGAGTGCTGGGCGTAGTGACAGACGCAAAAGGATAGTAAATCCTATTCCGGTACGACTGAGAACCTGCAGATGATTAGCCGTGCGGTGACAGCGCACCTGGACCTTTTTCACTGGTGGATCTATCCACATGAGAAAGAGAACTGAAGATGATCAAGATAAAAAGAAGAGAATATACTATAAATTCCAAACTATCAATGAAACATAGCTCCAATCAAATTAGCGGGACTTATAGCTTTTTGCCTCTTGAATAGTTCTGGCATCTCACTTTATCCATTGAAATTCAGAATGATTGGCTTCTATAGGAATTCAGAGTTCAGATAGTGTTATTGACTCTCCTAGTTCAGTATGATGATTCTTGAACACAGCTTCTTTATGAGTCTTGGCCGTGGCCCTAAGCACTTTGTTTTCCAGTATTACCACCGGATACATAAATGCCACAGACACATAACTGGGTGAACCTTTTCAGATTGTGACTCAACTCTGCTAAAGTCCCCAATTAGAGGTGTCCAGGGTTCTTAAGCACACTCTTTTTTTTGCTTTGGACCTTGACTTTAACCGCTCAGTCTCAAGTTTTCACTTGACACCTTCACGCCACAAGCACATGGCTAGGGACAGCTTGGTTTAGCCGCTTAGGCCAGGATTTTATTCCTTTAGGCCCTCCTATCCACTGATGCTCAAAGCCTTGGGATCCTTTTTATTTGCCCTTGCCTTTTGGTTTAAGGGTTATTGGCTTTTTGCTCTTGCCTCTTGGTTTTAAGAGCTTTTGGCTTTTTCTGCTTGCTTTTGCTCTCTTTTTTTTTTTCACCTATTTTTTTCTTTTTTTTTTTTTGCAAGCTTTGTTCTTTGCTGCTTTTTCTTGCTTCAAGAATCATTTTTATGATTTTTCAGATTATCAAATAACATGTTTCCTAATCATCATTCTTTCAAGAGCCAACATATTTAACATTCTTAAACAACAACTTCAAAAGACATATGCACTGTTCAAGCATACATTCAGAAAATAAGAAGTATTGTCACCACATCAATATAATTAAGCTAAGTTCAAGGATAAATTCAAAACTCATGTACTTCTTGTTCTTTTGAATTAAAACATTTTTCATTTAAGAGAGGTGATGGATTCATAGGACATTCATAGCTTTAAGACATAGTTACTAACTACTAATGATCATGTAATGAAGACACAAACATAGATAAACACATAACATAGAAAAAGAAAAATAGAAGAAATAAGAACAAGGA
Organism: Arachis hypogaea; assembly: GCF_003086295.3. NCBI lineage: Eukaryota > Viridiplantae > Streptophyta > Magnoliopsida > Fabales > Fabaceae > Arachis > Arachis hypogaea. The sequence goes on from NC_092047.1 coordinate 45,857,365, forward strand.
ATGAATCCACCTTAGTAATGGTGGCATTTCCTTCTTGAGGAACCAATGATGTCCTTGAGCTCTTCTATGTCTCTTCCTTGTCTTTGTTGCTCCTCCCTCATTGCTTTTTGATCTTCTCTTATTTCATGAAGGATGATGGAGTGCTCTTGATGTTCCACCCTTAGTTGTCCAATGTTGGAACTTAATTCTCCTAGGGAGGTGTTGATTTACTCCTAATAGTTTTGTGGAGGAAAATGCATTTGAGGCATCTCCGGGATCTCATGGTGATGAGCTTCCTGCGCCTCTTGAGCTCCATGGATGGGCTCTCTTGCTTGCTCCATCTTTCTCTTAGTGATGGGCTTCTCTTCCTCAATGTGAATGTCTCCTTCTATGAAAGCTCCAGCTGAGTAACATAGATGGCAAATAAGATGAGGAAAAGCTAGCCTTGCCCCAGGGGAGGGCTTTTCGGCTATTTTGTAGAGTTCAAGGGAGATGACTTCATGAACTTCTACTTCCTCTCCAATCATGATGCTATGAATCATGATGGCCCGATCCACAGTAACTTCAGATCGGTTGCTAGTGGGGATGATGGAGCGTTGGATGAACTCCAACCATTCTCTAGCCACAGGCTTGAGGTCCAGTCTTCTTAGTTGAACCGGCTTGCCTTTGGAGTCAATCTTCCATTGAGCTCCTTCCACACATATGTCCATAAGGACTTGGTTCAACCTTTGATTAAAGTTGACCCTTCTAGTGTAGGGGCGTTCATCTCCTTGCATCATGGGCAAGTTAAACGCCAACCTCACATTTTCCAGACTAAAATCTAGGTATTTCCCCCGAACCATTGTAATATAATTCTTTGGATTCGGGTTCTTACTTTGATCATGGTTCTTAGTGATCCATGCATTGGCATAGAACTCTTGAACCATTAAGATACCGACTTGTTGGATGGGGTTTGTTAGAACTTCCCAACCTCTTCTTTGGATTTCATGTCGGATCTCCGGATACTCATTTCTCTTGAGCTTGAAAGGGACCTCGGGGATCACCTTCTTCTTGGCCACAACATCATAGAAGTGGTCTTGATGGGCTTTGGAGATGAACCTTTCCATCTCCCATGACTCGGAGGTGGAAGCTTTTGTCTTCCCTTTTCCTCTTCTAGCTTTTCCTCATCTTATTTGCCATCTATGTTACTCAGCTGGAGCTTTCATAGAAGGAGACATTCACATTGAGGAAGAGAAGCCCATCACTGAAAAAAAGATGGAGCAAGCAAGAGAGCCCATCCATGGAGCTCAAGAGGCGCAGGAAGCTCATCACCATGAGATCCCGGAGATGCCTCAAATGCATTTTCCTTCACAAAACTATTGGGAGCAAATCAACACCTCCCTAGGAGAATTTAGTTCCAACATGGGACAACTAAGGGTGGAACATCAAGAGCACTCCATCATCCTTCATGAAATAAGAGAAGATCAAAAAGGAATGAGGGAGGAGCAACAAAGACAAGGAAGAGACATAGAAGAGCTCAAGAACATCATTGGTTCCTCAAGAAGAAAACGCCACCATTACTAAGGTGGATTCATTCCTTGTTCTTATTTCTTCTATTTTTCGTTTTCTATGTTATGTGTTTATCTATGTTTGTGTCTTCATTACATGATCATTAGTAGTTAGTAACTATGTCTTAAAGCTATGAATGTCCTATGAATCCATCACCTTTCTTAAATGAAAAATGTTTTAATTCAAAAGAACAAGAAGTACATGAGTTTTGAATTTATCCTTGAACTTAGCTTAATTATATTGATGTGGTGACAATGCTTCTTGTTTTCTGAATGTATGCTTGAACAGTGCATATGTCTTTTGAAGTTGTTGTTTAAGAATGTTAAATATGTTGGCTCTTGAAAGAATGATGATTAGGAGACATGTTATTTGATAATCTAAAAAATCATAAAAATGATTCTTGAAGCAAGAAAAAGCAACAAAGAACAAAGCTTGCAAAAAAAAAAGAAAAAAATAGGCGAAAAAAAAAAAGAGAGCAAAAGCAAGCAGAAAAAGCCAAAAGCTCTTAAAACCAAGAGGCAAGAGCAAAAAGCCAATAACCCTTAAACCAAAAGGCAAGGGAAAATAAAAAGGATCCCAAGGCTTTGAGCATCAGTGGATAGGAGGGCCTAAAGGAATAAAATCCTGGCCTAAGCGGCTAAACCAAGCTGTCCCTAACCATGTGCTTGTGGCGTGAAGGTGTCAAGTGAAAACTTGAGACTGAGCGGTTAAAGTCAAGGTCCAAAGCAAAAAAAGAGTGTGCTTAAGAACCCTGGACACCTCTAATTGGGGACTTTAGCAAAGCTGAGTCACAATCTGAAAAGGTTCACCCAGTTATGTGTCTGTGGCATTTATGTATTGATAAACCCTGTTTTGACGGTTTATCCTGTATTGATTTTAAGAGATTTTATCACCTTTTACCCACATTTATTCAATGAAATAGCATGGTTTTGTGATTGTCTCCTTATTTGTGCTTAGATGTGAAAACATGCTTTTAGACCCTTAATTTGATGGTTTTAATCTCCCTTTGATTCCACTAGATGCCTTGATATGTTTGTTAGTGATTTCAGATTGAAAAGGGCTAGGAATGGATCAAAGGAGTGAAGAGGAAAGCATGCAAAGTGGAGAAATCATGAAAAGTCAAAGAAGTTAAACTCGCCCATGGACGCGCGCGCGCACCTGCGAATCACCCCATGGACGCGTACGCGTGCTGTGCGCGTACGCGTCGGTGCTGGTTTATGATTTTTTAATGAAAACGTGACCAACGAATTCTCAAGGGTTGTGGGGCCCAATCCCAACCAACTTTGGCGCCAAAGATGCTATTTAAAGCCAAGGATTGAAGAGCAAGGGGGATTCCAATCATACACACTCATTAGGATTAGTTTAGAGTTAGTTTCTAGAGAGAGAAGCTCTCTCTTCTCTCTAGAATTAGGATTAGGATTAGGTTTAGTTCTTAGATCTAGGTTTTAATCTTTGCTTTTCTCCACTTCTATCTCTCAATTCTTTGTTGCTACATTCATCTTCTTCTATTCTTTTGTTATAATTTCCTTTATGTTGTTTTTATATTTTGTTGTAGATCTAGTATTGTTCCTTCTACATTCTTCCAATTCAATAAGAGGTAACTCATAATAATTGTTCTTCTTTGTAGTTGTAGATTCCTTTAATTCTTGCAATTAATAATGTTTACTTCTATTGCACTCTATGTGTTTGTTGAAATGCCTCTTCTAGATATAGTGTAGATTTTGTTCCTCTTGGCCTAGGTAGAGTAATTAGTGACACTTGAGTTATCTAATCCCTTTGTTGATTGATAATTGGAGAGATTGCTAATTGGTTTGGAGTGCACTAAAGCTAGTCTTTCCTTGGGAGTTGGCTAGGACTTGTGGCTCAAGTCAATTCATCCACTTGACTTTCCTTTAATTAGTAAGGGTTAACTAAGTGGTAGCAACGAACAATTCTCATCGCAATTGAGAAGGATAACTAGGATAGGACTTCTAATTTTCATACCTTGCCAAGAGCCTTTTATAGTTGTTAGTTTATTTTCATTGCCATTTACTTTTCATGCTTCTTATCCAAAACCCCAAAATAACTCATAACCAATAACAAGATACTTTATTGTAATTCCTAGGGAGAACGACCCGAGGTTTGAATACTTCGGTTATTAATTTTAGGGGTTTGTTTTAGTGACAAACAACTTTTTGTATGAAAGGATTAGTGATTGGTTTAGAAACTATACTTGCAACGAGAATTCATTTGTGAAATTCTATACCATCAAAAATCCGTTCATCAAAATGGCGCCGTTGTCGGGGAATTGCAATGGTGTTATGTTATTGGTTATTGTATATATGTGAATAGTGTGAATATGTTTGCTTTTGTTAGCTCTTGCTAGTTTTAGGATTTAATTTTCTTGCTTCTTATTTGATTTTGTTTTCATTTTCTTCTTGCTATCATGAATTCTCACCTTGGCTATGAGTTTGGTTATCAACATGTTGTAGGAAATGAGGACTATAATGAAGATGTGTATCAAGAATGGGATGACCAAAGGTGGGAGGAGCCATATGCTTATGATCAATCCTCATGGCAACAACCCCCACCAATGCACTATGAAGAAGAGCCATTCTATGATGCATATCAATCCAATGGTTATGGTGAATCACCTTGTGACTTTCAAGAACCACCACCATATGCCTATGAAGCATGTCCTCAACATAACTCTCAACCATACTCACAAGCCCCTTCTTACCAACCATCTTCATATGACCCTAATCCATATCCATCCTACCAACAACCATATGAGCAATATGAACCACATATAGAGCCACCACCATTCCAACATCAATATTTTCAAGAGCCACCTCCTCCACATTATTACCAAGATGAACCACCTCCAATATATGAAAAATTTCAACCACAACATAAATACCACTTTCCACCACAACCTTCCATGGAAGAATACTCATATCCATTGATCCAAGAGCCACATGATCCTAATCATATTATCCAAGAGGAACAAGAGTCAAGGGATCGTCTCAAGGAAGCATTGGATCAATTTCAAGCAACCATGGAGTGTGTTGTGCAACAAGTGGAAAGAGTGGAAAACATAGAACCACCACAACTCTACCAAGAAGAACCACCTTCCTACTATGAACCCTTCCCCCAAAATGATGAATCCTTCCGTCCACCCCAACCTCCAATGGATAACATCCTTGGTGTTCTTGTTCAAGGGCAAGAAGAGATGAAAAGGGATGTGCAAAATTTCATGGCCACCTTGGATGCGGTAACAAATCAATTAGCTTCCCAATGCTTGAACACTCAAGGAACTCCCATGGCTACATGTGGAGAATCAAATGAAGGACATAGCATGAAGGAGAGATCGGAAACTCCGGTGGGAAATGGCAGAAATTGCTTTGTATTGGAACAATTGGAGGAAGCTTTAATTATTGAAGACAAGGAAGAAGTGGTAGAAGACTTAGGAGATGCGGAGCCTCCATGGGAACAAAACCCCTCCAAGATGATTGAAATTGATGCTAGGGAGGAAAGTGCACACCTTCCAAGGCATATCCCATATGAAGACTTGGATGGGATAGAGAAAGAATTGAGTCCCCTTGGTGATGAAGATCAAGCATCAAGTCTTAGTGGTGAAGAATCCTTTAAGCATGAAGAACCTTCTCCGGTTGGATTTGAAAGCGTTGAGGAGGTAAATTTTTCTCACCCTCCCTATTATGATTTGAGTAAAGGAAAAGGTTTAGATAAAATTGTTGAACAAAGGATTGAAGAACGAGGGTTGGTTATGCTTTGTCAAGATCGTTGGAAGCATCTTTGCCTAGGTTGTCATCTACCCCTTCACTTGAGTGGGTAAAATTCATTTCTATTAGCTTTATTGTCCCACTTGAGTATGGCTTGCTTGAAATGGATGGTCAACTTAGGATGCTTTGTGGGATGAAGCATAAGCGAAAGATGTTTCGTGGTTGGCATTGCAAATCAAAAAACTTGGTGCACGGATTGTGAATCACACTTTCCACAACTCGAACAACTAACCAGCAAGTGCACTGGGTCGTCCAAGTAATACCTTACGTGAGTAAGGGTCGAAGCCCACGGAGATTGTTGGTTTGAAGCAATCTATGGTTATCTTGCAATTCTTAGTCAGGAAGTCAATTGTATTTATCAGTTGAATTGTGAATAAACAAGAGAGCATGGGTTAAAGGTTACTTGTTATGCAGTAATGGAGAATATGTTGGAGTTTTGGAGATGCTTTGTCTTCTGAATCTCTACTTTCCTTCGTCCTCTGATTCACGCACGCACGTCCTTCTACGGCAAGCTGTGTGTTGAGGCATCACCGTTGTCAATGGTTACATCCCCTCCTCTTGTGAAAATGATCCAAATACTCTGTCACAGCACGGCTAATCATCTGAGGTTTCCGATCGTGCTAGAATAGGATTCACCCTCCTTTTGCATCTGTCACTACCCCCAGCACTCGCGAGTTTGAAGCTCGTCACAGTCATTCAATCCCTGAATCCTACTCGGAATACCACAGACAAGGTTTAGACTTTTCGGATTCTCATGAATGCCGCCATCAATCTAGCTTATACCACGGAGATTCTGATTAAGGAATCTAAGAGATATTCATTCAATCTGATGTAGAACGAAGGTGATTGTCAAACACACGTTCATGGATTGAGGAAGGTGATGAGTGTCACTGATCATCACCTTCTCCATAGTTAGGCGCGAATGGATATCTTAGATAGGAACACGCATGGTTGAATGGAAAACAGAAATACTTGCATTAATTCATCGAGACACAGCAGAGCTCCTCACCCCCAACAATGGAGTTTAGAGACTCATGCCGTCAAAGAGTACAAAGTTTAGATCTAAAATGTCATGAGATGCAAAATAAGTTTCTAAAAGTTGTTTAAATACTAAACTAGTAGCCTAGGTTTACAAAAAGTGAGTAGACTATGACAGATGGTGCAGAGATCCACTTCTGGGGCCCACTTGGTGTGTGCTGGGGCTGAGACTTAAACCATTCACGTGCATAAGGCTGTTTTGGGCGTTCAACGTCAGGTTTGGATCCATTTTTGGCGTTGAACTCCAACTTTTAATCCTTTTCTGGCGCTGGACGCCAGAATTGGGCAGAGAACTGGCGTTGAACGCCAGTTTACGTCGTCTATCCTTGAGCAAAGTATGGACTATTATATATTTCTGAAAAGCCCTGGATGGCTACTTTCCAACGCAATTGGAAGCGCGCCATTTCGAGTTCTGTAGCTCCAGAAAATCCACTTTGAGTGCAGGGAGGTCAGAATCCAACAGCATCAGCAGTCCTTTTTCAGCCTGAATCAGATTTTTGCTCAGCTCCCTCAATTTCAGCCAGAAAAATACCTAAAATTACAGAAAAACACACAACTCATAGTAAAGTCCAGAAATATGAATTTTTCCTAAAATCTAATGGAAATAAACTAAAAACTAACTAGAATATACTAAAAACTATATGAAATTAACCCCAAAAAGCGTATAAAATATCCGCTCATCACAACACCAAACTTAAACTGTTGCTTGTCCTCAAGCAACTAGACAAATAAAATAGAAGACTAATAGGTTGAGAAGTAATAATATCTCAGAGTTTTGAGTGAAGCTCAGATTCTAATTAGATGAGCGGGACTAGTAGCTTTTTGCTTCCGAACAGTTTTGGCATCTCACTTTATCCATTGAAGCTCAGAGTGATTGGCATCTATAGGAACTTAGAATTCAGATAGTGTTATTAATTCTCCTATTTCAGTATGATGATTCTTGAACACAGATATTTCATGAGTCTTGGCCGTGGCCCTAAGCACTTTGTTTTCCAGTATTACCACCGGATACATAAATGCCACAGACACATAATTGGGTGAACCCTTTGGATTGTGACTCAGCTTTGCTAAAGTCCCCAACTAGAGGTGTCCAGAGTTCTTAAGCACACTGTTCTTTCTGCTTTGGACCTTGACTTTAACCGCTCAGTCTCAAGTTTTCACTTGACACCTTCACGCCACATGCACATGGTTAGGGACAGCTCGGTTTAGCTGCTTAGGTCAGGATTTTATTCCCTTAGGCCCTCCTATCCACTGATGCTCAAAGCCTTGGGATCCTTTTTACTACCCTTGCCTTTTGGTTTTAAGGGCTATTGGCTTTTTCTGCTTTTCTTCTTTTTTTTTTTTTGCTGCTTTTTCTTGCTTCAAGAATCATTTTTATGATTTTTCAGATTATCAATAACATGTCTCATGTTCACCATTCTTTCAAGAGCCAACATATTTAACAGTCTGAAACAACAAATTCAAAAGACATATGCATTGTTCAAGCATTCATTCAGAAGACAGAAAGTATTGCCACCACATGTACCTAATTAGAATTTCTCTTATTAAAACTCGAAATTTTATTGCCTCTTATTCAAAAGATCTACTATTTTATTCATATTTGCTGATGATGAGAAAAATAGACTATGGCTTAATTGGAGATAAAATCAAAATAGATACTAATTACTACTATATGACTTCTAAGGTGAACTTCTCTAATGACACTATCACAGAGTTAAAGCAGAAATTGGAATTTAACAACCTTTGTTCCGGGAAATGGGTGTTCCTCTGATCCGTGGGGTGCTTGATTCTTCAAGAGATAACTTCTGGCGCTTCAATTCCCTTAAGTCACGCCCTTGCTCCTCTTGTTCTTTAAACATATAGGTCAGCATTTGACTGTGTTCCTTCTGTTCTTTTATTATTTGCTCCATAGCTTCCCGTATCTTGGTGATAGACGTCTCAAGATACTCCCAGTATTCAGATTGAGGGATTTCTGGGAGAAATTCCTGTGTTTTCTTCTTGGTGGGATCATCCTGTGCTTGTTGTTTTTCCATTGAGGCTTTGGTGATTGGTTTCTCAACTGAGATATACTCAGTTATCCCCATCCTTACCCCGGCGTCCTTGTAGAGCAGAGAAATCACGCTTGGATAAGCCAACCTAGCCTCTTTAGAATTTTTGTTAGCAATTTTGTAGAATTCAGCTGAGATCAGCTGATGAACTTCCACTTCTTTTCCCATCATGATGCAATGGATCATCACTGCTCTTTTAACTGTGACTTCAGAACGGTTGCTAGTAGGCAACAGAGAATGCCCAATGAAGTCCAGCCATCCTCTGGTGACTGGTTTAAGATCCTCTCTCTTGAGTTGATTTGGGACACCCTTTGTGTTGGTGGTCCACCTGGCTCCAAGGATACATATGTCCTCTAGAATCTTATCCAGGCCCTTGTCTGTTCTCATCATTCTCCTGTTGAAGGAGTCTGGATCATCTTTCAGCTGAGGTAGCTTTAAGATCTCTCTGACCTTGTCAGGGATGGTATGAACAATCTTTCCTCTGACCATGATCCGATATTCATAGAAAGCAGTTCCAGATAGTTTTTGCTTGTCAGTCTGCCACATATTAGCATAGAACTTCTGGACCATATTCCTTCCCACTTTCGTTTCAGGATTAGCTAGGACTTCCCAGTTCCTGATTCGAATTTGCTCCTGGATCTCTGGATATTCATCTTCTTTCAGATCGAATCTAACTTCCGAGATCACTGATCTCAGACCCATTATTTTGTTATAATGGTCTGAATGTTCTTTAGATAAGAACTTCCCTTGATTCCAAAGTGGTTTTGGAACGCTCTCTTTCTTGCCTCTTGGAGTGGGTTGTTTTCCTTTAGGAGCCATGATCTTAGTGATCGCGGATAAACACACCAAACTTAGAGGTTTGCTTGTCCTCAAGCAAAAGAAAAGAAAGGAGAGGGATAGAAGGAGAGCTAGGTGCAATTGTTGATGGAGGAGGATGGAGGCCGAACCCATATATAAAGGGAGGGGTGTGGGTTCGAAAATTTTGAAAAGATATGATAAAAAGATTGATTTCGAAAAGATAAGATAGAAGATATGATAAGAGAGGATATAGTTTAAAATTGAAAAGATGTGAAAATTTTTTGAAAAAGATAAATCTAGATTTTGAAAAAGATAATGTGGAGATTTGAAAAAGATATTAGTTGAAAAAAATTAGATTTGTTTTGAAAATAGGATTTGAAAAGAGTTGGATTGAATTTGCAAAGAGGCTTGGTGCTTATGGATTAAGATACATTTGATATTTTTAAAGAGGGATTTTCGAAATTAAGGTTCTTAACATGTTTATGCAAGAAATCATGAATTAAAACATGAAATTTTAAAATTAGAATGAAAAAATATGAAGAAGAATGATTTTTACCTCCTCCCCATTATCCTGGCGTTTGAACGCCCAAACACTGCCTGTTTTGGGCGTTCAACGCCCAAATGCTGCTCTCCTGGGCATTCAACACCCAGTTGTTGCCCTTTTCTGGCGTTGAACGCCAGATTGCTATCCTTACTGGCGTTCAGCGCCCACTGGCTGCCCCTTTTGGGTGCTGAACGCCCAAAATGGGCTCTTACTGGCATTTTCTTGCCAGTGAGCTCTTTTTCTCTGTTTTGTATGCAGATTCCTTCTGTAACCCTGTGAACTTATGCAATTGATTCTTTACCTTGTTATCAATGAACTCTATATAAACAAATAAAAATAGAAATAGAAATGGGGCAAAATGCTTAGAGGATTGATGCTCCATGGCTGGGTTGTCTCCCAGCAAGCGCTTCTTTATTGTCTTTAGCTGGACCTTGCTGAGCTTTTAGTCTAGCTTCAGCCTTGAGCACTCTTGCTCAATGTTGCCTTCAAGATAATGCTTGATTCTCTGTCCATTGACAATGAACCTCTTATCAGAATCAATATCTTGAAGCTCCACATAACCATATGGTGATACACTTGTAATCACGTATGGTCCCCTCCACCGAGATTTCAATTTCCCGGGGAATAGCCTGAGTCTAGAGTTGAACAGCAGAACCTTCTGTCCAGGCACAAAGATTCTAGATGACAGCTTTCTGTCATGCCACTTTTTTTATTTCTCTTTGTAAAGCTTGGCATTTTCGAAAGCTGTGAATCTGAATTCCTCTAGCTCATTTAGCTGGAGCAATCTTTTTTCTCCTGCTAATTTGGCATCAAAGTTTAGGAATCTGGTTGCCCAGTAGGCTTTATGTTCCAGTTCCACGGGCAGGTGACATGCCTTACCATACACAAGTTGGTATGGAGAGGTCCCTATAGGGGTCTTGAATGCTGTTCTGTAAGCCCACATAGCATCATCCAAGCTCCGTGCCCAATCCTTTTTACGGGTACTTACTGTCTGTTCTAGGATTCTCTTTAATTCTCTGTTAGAGACTTCAGCTTGCCCATTAGTTTGTGGATGATATGGAGTAGCCACCTTATGGCGAATTCCATACCGAACCATGGCAGAGTAAAGATGTTTATTACAGAAGTGAGTGCCCCCATCACTGATGAGTACTCTAGGGACACCAAACCTGCTAAAGATATGTTTCTGGAGGAACTTCAGCACTGTTTTAGTATCATTGGTGGGTGTGGCAATGGCCTCAACCCATTTTGATACATAGTCAACTGCCACCAGAATATAAGTGTTTGAGTATGATGGTGGGAAAGGTCCCATGAAGTCAATTCCCATACGTCAAACAACTCAATTTCCAAGATTCCTTGTTGAGGCATGGTGTAACCATGAGGCAGATTACCAGCTCTTTGCAACTGTCACAGTTACGTACAAACTCTCGAGAATCTTTATAGAGTGTGGGGCAATAGAAGCCACATTGGAGGACCTTGGTGGCTGTTTGCTCACCTCCGAAATGGCCTTCATATTGAGATCCATGGCAATGCCACAGGATCCTCTGTGCTTCTTCTCTAGGCACACACCTACGGATTATTCCGTCTGCACATCTCTTAAAGAGATAAGGTTCATCCCACAAGTAGTACTTTGCATCAGTAATTAATTTCTTCTTTTGTATCCTGTTGTACTCCTTGGGTATGAACCTTGCAACTTTATAGTTTGCAATATCGGCAAACCATGGTGTTTCCTGAATGGCAAATAAATGCTCATCCGGAAAGGTCTCAGAGATCTCAAGAGAGGGAAGGGGCGTCCCTCCTACTGGCTCTATCCGGGATAGATGATCAGCCACTTGGTTCTCTGTCCCTTTTCTGTCTCTTATTTTTATATCAAACTCTTGCAGAAGCAACACCCATCTGATAAGCCTGGGTTTTGAATCCTGCTTTGTGAGTAGATATTTAAGAGCAGCATGATCAGTATACACTATCACTTTTCATCCTACTAAGTATGATCTGAACTTGTCAATGGCGTAAACCACTGCAAGTAATTCTTTTTCTGTGGTTGTGTAATTTTTCTGGGCATCATTTAGAACACGACTAGCGTAATAAATGACGTGCAGAAGCTTGTCATGCCTCTGTCCCAACACTGCACCAATGGCGTGATCACTGGCATCACACATTAGCTCAAATGGTAATGTCCAGTCTGGTGCAGAAATAACTGGTGCTGTGACCAGCTTAGCTTTCAGCATATCAAACGCCTCCACGCACTCTGTGTCAAACACAAATGGCGTGTCAGCAGCTAGCAGATTGCTTAGAGGTTTTGCGATTTTTGAAAAATCCTTTATAAACCTCCTATAGAATCTTGCATGCCCCAGAAAGCTTCTGATTGCCTTAACATTGGCAGGTGGTGGTAATTTTTCAATTACCTCTATTTTTGCTTGATCCACCTCTATTCCCTTGTTTGAGATTTTATGCCCAAGAACAATCCCTTTAGTCACCATGAAGTGACATTTTTCCCAGTTTAAAACTAGGTTGGTCTCTTGGCATCGTTTCAGGTGATCAAGACAGGAGCTGAATGAGTCTCCATATACTGAGAAGTCATCCATGAAGACTTCCAGAAATTTTCCACCATATTAGAGAAAATAGAGAGCATGCATCTCTGGAAGGTTGCAGGCGCATTACACAGCCCGAATGGCATCCTTCTATAAGCAAACACTCCAGATGGACATGTGAATGCTGTTTTCTCTTGATCCTGAGGATCTACTGCAATCTGGTTATAGCCTGAGTAGCCGTCCAAAAAGCAGTAATAGTCATGACCTGCTAGTCTTTCTAGCATCTGGTCTATGAATGGTAAAGGAAAATGATCCTTTCTAGTGGCTGTATTGAGCCTTCTGTAGTCAATATACATGCGCCACCCTGTAACTGTTCTTGTAGGAACCAGTTCATTTTTTTCATTATGAATCACTGTCATGCCTCCCTTTTTTGGGACGACTTGGACAGGGCTCACCCAGGGGCTATCAGAAATAGGATAAATAATCCCAGCCTCTAGTAGTTTGGTGACCTCTTTCTGCACCACTTCTTTCATGACTGGATTTAGCCGCCTCTGTGGTTGAACCACTGGTTTAGCGTTATCCTCCAATAAGATTTTGTGCATACATCTAGCTGGGCTTATGCCCTTAAGGTCACCTATGGACCACCCAAGAGCTATCTTGTGTGTCCTTAGCACTTGAATAAGTGCTTCCTCTTCCTGTGAATTTAAGGCAGAGCTTATGATTACTGGAAAAGTATCACCTTCTCCCAGAAATGCATATTTCAAGGATGGTGGTAATGGCTTGAGCTCGGGTTTAGGAGGTTTTTCTTCTTCCAGAAGAATTTTCAGAGGCTCTTTCATGTCCTCTGACTCTTCTAAATCAGGCTGAGCATCTTTAAAGATGTTTTCCAACTCTGATTCGAGACTCTCAGCCATGATCTCTTCTACCAAAGAGTCAATAAGATCAACTTTCATGCAGTCTTTTGATGTGTCAGGATGCTGCATGGCTTTGACAGCATTCAACTTAAACTCATCATCATTGACTCTCAGGGTTATTTCCCCTGTTGGACGTCAACGAGGGATCGTCCAGTTGCTAGGAAGGGTCTTCCTAGAATGAGAGTAGCACTCTTGTGCTCCTCCATTTCCAGCACAACAAAGTCAGTGGGAAAGGCGAATGGCCCAACTCTGACAATCATGTCTTCAATCACGCCTGATGGGTATTTAGTGGAGCCATCAGCAAGTTGGAGACATATCCGAGTTGGTTTAACTTCTTCAGTTAAGCCAAGCTTTCTGATAGTGGATGCAGGTATTAGGTTGATGCTTGCCCCAAGATCGCATAAAGCTGTCTTGGTGCATTGACCTTCTAATATGCATGGTATCAAAAAACTCCCAGGGTCTTTGAGCTTCTCAGGAAAGCTTTTCAGAATAACTGCACTGCATTCTTCAGTGAGGAGAACTCTTTCTATTTCTCTCCAATCCTTTTTATGACTCAAGATCTCTTTCATGAACTTGGCATAAGAAGGTATTTGCTCAAGTGCTTCTGCAAATGGAATCTTTATTTCAAGAGTCCTGAGATAATCTACAAAGCGAGCAAATTACTTATCCTGCTCCTCTTTCCGGAGTTTTTGAGGATAAGGTATCTTGGCTTTATATTCTTCAACCTTAGTTGCTGCAGGTTTATTGCCTACAAAAGTGGTTGAAGAAGCTTTTTTAGAGGGGTTGCTTTCAGCATTTGTGTGTGTCTGATCCCTCACTGGCATTTGAGTGCCAGAGTTAGAGACTGGAGTGACGTTAGATGCCAACTCCTTGTCTGTTCCTGGCGTCTGAACGCCAGAACTGTGCCCATTTTGGGCGTTCAGCGCCAGATCTTGCCCATTTTGGGCGTTCAACGCCAGATCCTTGCCTATTTATGGCGTTGAACGCCAGTCCTGCCTTGTTTCTGGCGTTGAACGCCAGTCCTGAGCATGGTCTGGGCGTTCAGCACCAGCCTTCCACCAAATTTCTGGCGTTTTAGTTCCAGAATTACTTTTCCCTGGGCTCTTACTGTCCTCAAGTGAATTTTGGGTGGTTTGCTCATTTCTTAGCTTTTTGCTGCCTTAAGGTGGGTATTTAATGTTTTCCCACTTCTTAGTTGAACTGCTTGGCATTCTTCTGTTATTTTCCTTGATAGCTGCTGCTTTGTTTGCTTAAACTATTCGTCCATATGTATATTAGCCATCCTTGTCTCTTGTAGTCTATCTTTGAATTCGGCTAACTGCTTTGTTAGAAAGTCCAATTGCTGATTGAATTCGGCAGCTTGTTTTACAGGACTGAGTTCAGCAGTTGCTGTTTTAACCTCTTCTTTCATGGAAGGGTCACTGTTTAGGTACAGATGCTGATTCCTGGCAATTGTATCAATGAGCTCTTAAGCCTCTTCAATTGTCTTTCTCATGTGGATAGATCCACCAGCTGAGTAATCTAGAGACATCTGAGCTCCTTCAGCAAGCCCATAATAGAAGATGTCTAACTGAACCCACTCTGAAAACATTTCAGAATGGCATTTTCGTAGAATCTCTCTGTATCTCTCCCAGGCATCATAAAGAGATTCAATATCTCCTTGTTTAAAGCCTTGGATGTCCAGCCTTAGCTGTGTCATCCGTTTTGGGGAAAAGTATTGATTCAGGAATTTTTCTGTCAGTTGTTTCCATGTCCTTATGCTGGCCTTAGGTTGGTTATTCAACCACCTCTTAGCTTGATCTTTTACAGCAAATGGAAACAGTAATAGTCTATAGACATCCTGATCTATTTCTTTATCATGTACTGTGTCAGCAATCTGTAGAAACTGTGCCAGAAACTCTGTAGGTTCTTCCTGTGGAAGACCAGAATACTGGCAACTTTGCTGCACCATGATAATGAGTTGAGGATTCAACTCAAAGCTACTGACTCCAATGGAGGGTATGCAGATGCTACTCCCATATGAAGCAGTAGAGGGGTTAGAATATGACCCCAGAGTCCTTCTGAACTGTTCATTTCCGCTTAGGTCCATGATGGAGAAAGGGAGATGATGTAAAATAGAGAAAATATTTTTATTTATTTATTTATTTATTTATTTTTTTTTTATTTTGAAAATAAGATAAAGATAAATAGAAATGGTGAAGATTTTCGAAAAATTGAGGAGAGAGGAAGTGGTTAGGAAAGATTATTTTGAAAAAGATATGATTTGGAAAAGATTTTAAATTTTGAAAAAAAATCTGAATTTTAGAAATAAATTTCGAAAATTTGATTTAGAAATAGAGAGAAAAGATATTTTTGAATTTAGTGAGGAAAGAGAAAAATAATAAAATAGCACAAGATTTAAAATTTTTAGATCTAATGCTCCTAGTTTTCAAAAATTTTGGAGGGAAAATACCAAGGAACACCAAACTTAAAAATTTTAAGATCAAGACACAAGGAAAACTCAAGAACACTTTGAAGACTCACAAGAACACAAGAACATGAAGGAAGAACACCAAACTTAAATTTTTAGAAAACCAAACTAAAATTTTCGAAAAACACAGAAAAATCAACAAGAAAACACCAAACTTAAAGTTTGGCACAGGATTTAATAGAAAAATTATTTTTGAAAAAGATTTTAAAAAAGAAAATAAGGATTCTAAAATTTTAACACGACAATAATAAGAGACTCTAAACTAAAAAGGGAAATTTTTCCTAATCTAAGCAACAAAATAAACCGTTAGTTGTCCAAACACGAACAATCCCCGGCAACGGCGCCAAAAACTTGGTGCACGGATTGTGAATCACACTTTCCACAACTCGTACCACTAACCAGCAAGTGCACTGGGTCGTCCAAGTAATACCTTATGTGAGTAAGGGTCGAATCCCACGGAGATTGTTTGTTTAAAGCAATCTATAGTTATCTTGCAATTCTTAGTCAGGAAGTCAATTGTATTTATCAGTTGAATTGTGAATAAACAAGAGAGCATGGGTTAAAGGTTACTTGTTATGCAGTAATGGAGAATATGTTGGAGTTTTGGAGATGCTTTGTCTTCTGAATCTCTACTTTCCTTCGTCCTCTGATTCACGCACGCACGTCCTTCTATGGCAAGCTGTGTGTTGGGGCATCACCGTTGTCAATGGTTACATCCCCTCCTCTTGTGAAAATGATCCAAATGCTCTGTCACAGTACGGCTAATCATCTGAGGTTCCCGATCGTGCTGGAATAGGATTCACCCTCCTTTTGCGTCTGTCACTACGCCCAGCACTCGCGAGTTTGAAGCTCGTCACAGTCATTCAATCCCTGAATCCTACTCGGAATACCACAGACAAGGTTTAGACTTTCCGGATTCTCATGAATGCCGCCATCAATCTAGCTTATACCACGGAGATTCTAATTAAGGAATCTAAGAGATATTCATTCAATCTGATGTAGAACGGAGGTGATTGTCAGACACGCGTTCATGGATTGAGGAAGGTGATGAGTGTCACTGATCATCACCTTCACCATAGTTAGGCGCGAATGGATATCTTATATAGGAACACGCATGGTTGAATGGAAAACAGAAATACTTGCATTAATTCATCGAGACACAGCAGAGCTACTCACCCCCAACAATGGAGTTTAGAGACTCATGTCGTCAAAGAGTACAAAGTTTAGATCTAAAATGTCATGAGATGCAAAATAAGTTTCTAAAAGTTGTTTAAATACTAAACTAGTAGCCTAGGTTTACAAAAAGTGAGTAGACTATGACAGATGGTGCAGAGATCCACTTCTGGGGCCCACTTGGTGTGTGCTGGGGCTGAGACTTAAACAATTCACGTGCATAAGGCTGTTTTGGGCGTTCAACGCCAGGTTTGGATCCATTTCTGGCGTTGAACTCCAACTTTTAATCCTTTTCTGGCGCTGGACGCCAGAATTGGGCAGAGAACTGGCGTTGAACGCCAGTTTACGTCATCTATCCTTGAGCAAAGTATGGATTATTATATATTGCTGGAAAGCCCTGGATGTCTAATTTCCAACGCAATTGGAAGCGTGCCATTTCGAGTTCTGTAGCTCCAGAAAATCCACTTTGAGTGCAGGGAGGTCAGAATCCAACAGCATCAGCAGTCCTTTTTCAGCCTGAATCAGATTTTTGCTCAGCTCCCTCAATTTCAGCCAGAAAAATACCTGAAATTACAGAAAAACACACAACTCATAGTAAAGTCCAGAAATATGAATTTTTCCTAAAATCTAATGGAAATAAACTAAAAACTAACTAGAATATACTAAAAACTATATGAAATTAACCCCAAAAAGCGTATAAAATATCTGCTCATCACAACACCAAACTTAAACTGTTGCTTGTCCTCAAGAAACTAGACAAATAAAATAGAAGACTAATAGGTTGAGAAGCAATAATATCTCAGAGTTTTGAGTGAAGCTCAGATTCAAATTAGATGAGCGGGACTAGTTGTGCGAAGTTGTGAACCATGGTATTGGCATCATGTTTTTGGTGCCACTACCAGGGAAAGAAAGAGCGATGAATTTTACATAATTAAAGTGTAATCACAATTTCTGTGCACCAAGTTTTTTGGCGTCGTTGCCGGAGATTGTTCGTGTTTGGACAACTAACGGTCTATTTTGTTGCTTAGATTAGGAAAAATTTCCCTTTTTAGTTTAGAGTTTCTTATTATTGTCGTGTTAAAATTTTAGAATCCTTATTTTCTCTTTATTTAAATCTTTTTCAAAAATAATTTTTCTATTAAATCCCTTGCCAAACTTTAAGTTTGGTGTTTTCTTGTTGATTTTTCTGTGTTTTTCGAAAATTTTAGTTTGGTTTTCTAAAAATTTTAAGTTTGGTGTTCTTCCTTCATGTTCTTGTGTTCTTGTGAGTCTTCAAAGTGTTCTTGAGTTTTCCTTGTGTCTTGATCTTAAAATTTTTAAGTTTGGTGTTCCTTGGTGTTTTCCATCCAAAATTTTCGAAAACTAGGAGCATTAGATCTAAAAATTTTAAATCTTGTGCTATTTTATTGTTTTTCTCTTTCCTCACTAAATTCAAAAATATCTTTCCTCTCTATTTCTAAAACAAATTTTCGAAATTTATTTCAAAAATTCAGATTTTTTTTTCAAAATTTAAAATCTATTCCAAATCATACCTTTTTCAAAACTTCCTAATCACTTTCTCTCTCCTCATTTTTTCGAAAATCTTTCACTCATTTTTATTTATTTTATTTTGATTTATTTTGTTTTCGAAATAAATAAATAATTAAATAAATAAAAATATTTTTTCTATCTTACATCATCACCCTTTCTCCATCATGGACCTAACCGGAAATGAACAGTCCAGGAGGACTCTCCTGTCATATTCTAACCCCTCTACTGCTTCATATGGGAGTAGCATCTGCATACCCTCCATTGGAGTCAGTAGCTTTGAGTTGAATCCTCAGCTCATTATCATGGTGCAGCAAAGTTGCCAGTATTCCGGTCTTCCACAGGAAGAACCTACAGAGTTTCTGGCACAGTTTCTACAGATTGCTGACACAGTACATGATAAAGAAATAGATCAGGATGTCTACAGACTATTACTGTTTCCATTTATTGTAAAAGATCAAGCTAAGAGGTGGTTGAATAACCAACCTAAGGCCAGCATAAGGACATGGAAACAGCTAACAGAAAAATTCCTGAATCAATACTTTCCCCCAAAACGGATGACACAGCTAAGGCTGGACATCCAAGGCTTCAAACAAGGAGACAATGAATCTCTTTATGATGCCTGGGAGAGATACAGAGAGATGCTACGAAAATGCCCCTCTGAAATGTTTTCAGAGTGGGTTCAGTTAGACATCTTCTATTATGGGCTTGCAGAAGGAGCTCAAATGTCTTTGGATTACTCAGCTGGTGGATCTATCCACATGAGAAAAACAATTGAAGAAGCTCAAGAGCTCATTGATACAGTTTCCAAGAATCAGCATCTGTACCTAAGCAGTGACCCTTCCATGAAAGAAGAGGTTAAAACAGCAACTGCTGAACTCAGTCCCGTAAAACAAGCTGCTGAATTCAATCAGCAATTGGACTTTCTAACAAAGCAGTTAGCCGAATTCAAAGATAGACTACAAGAGACAAGGATGGCTAATATACATATGGACGAACAGTTTAAGCAAACAAAGCAGCAGCTATCAAGGCAAATAACAGAAGAATGCCAAGCAGTTCAACTAAGAAGTGGGAAAACATTAAATACCCCACCTCAAGGTAGCAAAAAGCTAAGAAATAAGCAAACCACCCAAAATTCACCTGAGGACAGTAAGAGCCCAGGGAAAAGTAATTCTGGAACTAAAACGCCAGAAATTTGGTGGAAGGCTGGTGCTGAACGACCAGACCATGCTCAGGACTGGCGTTCAACGCCAGAAACAAGGCAGGACTGGCGTTCAACGCCAGAAATAGGCAAGGATCTGGCGTTGAACGCCCAAAATGGGCAAGATCTGGCGCTGAACGCCCAAAATGGGCACAGTTCTGGCGTTCAGACGCCAGGAACAGACAAGGAGTTGGCGTCTAACGTCACTCCAGTCTCTAACTCTAGCACTCAATTGCCAGTGAGGGATCAGACACACACAAATGCTGAAAGCAACCCCTCTAAAAAGGCTTTTTCAACCACTTCTGTAGGCAATAAACCTACAGCAACTAAGGTTGAAGAATATAAAGCCAAGATACCTTATCCTCAAAAACTCGGAAAGAGGAGCAGGATAAGCAATTTGCTCGCTTTGCAGATTATCTCAGGACTCTTGAAATAAAGATTCCATTTGCAGAAGCACTTGAGCAAATACCTTCTTATGCCAAGTTCATGAAAGAGATCTTGAGTCATAAAAAGGATTGGAGAGAAACAGAAAGAGTTCTCCTCACTGAAGAATGCAGTGCAGTTATTCTGAAAAGCTTTCCTGAGAAGCTCAAAGACCCTGGGAGTTTTCTGATACCATGCATATTAGAAGTCAATGCACCAAGACAGCTTTATGTATCTTGGGGCAAGCATCAACCTAATACCTGCATCCACTATCAGAAAGCTTGGCTTAACTGAAGAAGTTAAACCAACCCGGATATGTCTCCAACTTGCTGATGGCTCCACAAATACCCATCAGGCGTGATTGAAGACATGATTGTCAGAGTTGGGCCATTCGCCTTTCCCACTGACTTTGTTGTGCTGGAAATGGAGGAGCACAAGAGTGCTACTCTCATTCTAGGAAGACCCTTCCTAGAACTGGACGATCCCTCATTGACGTCCAACAGGGGGAAATAACCCTGAGAGTCAATGATGATGAGTTTAAGTTGAACGTTGTCAAAGCCATGCAGCATCCTGACACATCAAAAGACTGCATGAAAGTTGATCTTATTGACTCTTTGGTAGAAGAGATCAACATGGCTGAGAGTCTCGAATCAGAGTTGGAAAACATCTTTAAAGATGCTCAGCCTGATTTAGAGGTCAGAGGACATGAAAGAGCCTCTGAAAATTCTTCTGGAAGAAGAAAAACCTCCTAAACCGAGCTCAAGCCATTACCACATCCTTGAAATATGCATTTCTGGGAGAAGGTGACACTTTTCCAGTGATCATAAGCTCTGCCTTAAATTCACAGGAAGAGAAGCACTTATTCAAGTGCTAAGGACACACAAGACAGCTCTTGGGTGGTCCATAGGTGACCTTAAGGGCATAAGCCCAGCTAGATGCATGCACAAAATCTTATTGGAGGATAACGCTAAACCAGTGGTTCAACCACAGAGGCGGCTAAATCCAGCCATGAAAGAAGTGGTGCAGAAAGAGGTCACCAAACTACTAGAGGCTGGGATTATTTATCCTATTTCTGATAGCCCCTGGTGAGCCCTGTCCAAGTCGTCCCAAAAAAGGGAGGCATGACAGTGATTCATAATGAAAAAAATGAACTGGTTCCTACAAGAACAGTTACAGGGTGGCGCATGTGTATTGACTACAGAAGGCTAATACAGCCACCAGAAAGGATCATTTTCCTTTACCATTCATAGACCAGATGCTAGAAAGACTAGCAGGTCATGACTATTACTGCTTTTTGGATGGCTACTCAGGCTATAACCAGATTGCAGTAGATCCTCAGGATCAAGAGAAAACAGCATTCACATGTCCATCTGGAGTGTTTGCTTATAGAAGGATGCCATTTGGGCTGTGTAATGCGCCTGCAACCTTCCAGAGATGCATGCTCTCTATTTTCTCTGATATGGTGGAAAATTTTCTGAAAGTCTTCATGGATGACTTCTCAGTATATGGAGACTCATTCAGCTCCTGTCTTGATCACCTGAAACTTGTTCTGAAAAGATGCCAAGAGACCAACCTAGTTTTAAACTGGGAAAAATGTCACTTCATGGTGACTGAAGGGATTGTTCTTGGGCATAAAATCTCAAACAAGGGAATAGAGGTGGATCAAGCAAAAATAGAGGTAATTGAAAAATTACCACCACCTGCCAATGTTAAGGCAATCAGAAGCTTTTTGGGGCACGCAGGATTCTATAGGAGTTTATAAAGGATTTTTCAAAAATCGCAAAACCTCTAAGCAATCTGCTAGCTGCTGACACGCCATTTGTGTTTGACACAGAGTGCCTGCAGGCGTTTGAAACGCTGAAAGCTAAGCTGGTCACAGCACCAGTTATTTCTGCACCAGACTGGACATTACCATTTGAACTAATGTGTGATGCCAGTGATCACGCCATTGGTGCAGTGTTGGGACAGAGGCATGACAAGCTTCTGCACGTCATTTATTATGCTAGTCGCGTTCTAAATGATGCCCAGAAAAATTACACAACCACAGAAAAAGAATTACTTGCAGTGGTTTACGCCATTGACAAGTTCAGATCATACTTAGTAGGATCAAAAGTGATTGTGTATACTGATCATGCGCTCTTAAATATCTACTCACAAAGCAGATTCAAAACCCAGGCTCATCAGATGGGTGTTGCTTCTGCAAGAGTTTGATATAGAAATAAGAGACAGAAAAGGGACAGAGAACCAAGTGGCTGATCATCTATCCCGATAGAGCCAGTAGAAGGGACGCCCCTCCCTCTCTTGAGATCTCTGAGACCTTTCGGATGAGCATTTATTTGCCATTCAGGAAACACCATGGTTTGCCGATATTGCAAACTATAAAGCTGCAAGGTTCATACCCAAGGAGTACAACAGGATACAAAAGAAGAAATTAATTACTGATGCAAAGTACTACTTGTGGGATGAACCTTATCTCTTTAAGAGATGTGCAGACGGAATAATCCGTAGGTGTGTGCCTAGAGAAGAAGCACAGAGGATCCTGTGGCATTGCCATGGATCTCAATATGGAGGCCATTTCGGAGGTGAGCGAACAGCCACCAAGGTCCTCCAATGTGGCTTCTATTGGCCCACACTCTATAAAGATTTCGAGAGTTTGTACGTAACTGTGACAGTTGCCAAAGAGCTGGTAATCTGCCTCATGGTTACGCCATGCCTCAACAAGGAATCTTGGAAATTGAGTTGTTTGACGTATGGGGAATTGACTTCATGGGACCTTTCCCACCATCATACTCAAACACTTATATTCTGGTGGCAGTTGACTATGTATCAAAATGGGTTTAGGCCATTGCCACACCCACCAATGATACTAAAACAGTGCTGAAGTTCCTCCAGAAACATATCTTTAGCAGGTTTGGTGTCCCTAGAGTACTCATCAGTGATGGGGGCACTCACTTCTGCAATAAACAACTTTACTCTGCCATGGTTCGGTATGGAATTCGCCATAAGGTGGCTACTCCATATCATCCACAAACTAATGGGCAAGCTGAAGTCTCTAACAGAGAATTAAAGAGAATCCTAGAACGGACAGTAAGTACCCGTAGAAAGGATTGGGCACGGAGCTTGGATGATGCTCTGTGGGCTTACAGAACAGCATTCAAGACCCCTATAGGGACCTCTCCATACCAACTTGTGTATGGTAAGGCATGTCACCTGCCCGTGGAACTGGAACATAAAGCCTACTGGGCAACCGGATTCCTAAATTTTGATGCCAAATTAGCAGGAGAAAAAAGATTGCTCCAGCTAAATGAGCTAGAGGAATTCAGATTCACAGCTTTCGAAAATGCCAAGCTTTATAAAGAGAAATAAAAAAAGTGGCATGACAGAAAGCTGTCATCTAGAATCTTTGAGCCAGGACAGAAGGTTCTGCTGTTCAACTCTAGACTCAGGCTATTCCCCGGGAATTGAAATCCCGGTGGAGGGGACCATACGTGATTACAAGTGTATCACCATATGGTTATGTGGAGCTTCAAGATATTGATTCTGATAAGAGGTTCATTGTCAATGGACAGAGAATCAAGCATTATCTTGAAGGCAACATTGAGCAAGAGTGCTCAAGGCTGAAGCTAAACTAAAAGCTCAGTAAGGTCCAGCTAAAGACAATAAAGAAGCGCTTGCTAGGAGGCAACCCAGCCATGGGGCATCAATCCTCTAAACATGTTAAGAACCTTAATTTCGAAAATCCCTCTTTAAAAATATCAAATGTATCCTAATCCATAAGCACCAAGCCTCTTTGCAAATTCAATCCAACTCTTTTCAAATCCTATTTTCAAAACAAACCTAATTTTTTTCAACTAATATCTTTTTCAAATCTCCACATTATCTTTTTC
Source organism: Arachis hypogaea (assembly GCF_003086295.3). Classification (NCBI taxonomy): domain Eukaryota; kingdom Viridiplantae; phylum Streptophyta; class Magnoliopsida; order Fabales; family Fabaceae; genus Arachis; species Arachis hypogaea. Next base: position 45,881,225 of record NC_092047.1, read on the forward strand.
AAAATCTAGATTTATCTTTTTCAAAAAATTTTCACATCTTTTCAATTTTATACTATATCCTCTCTTATCATATTTTCTATCTTATCTTTTCCAAATCAATCTTTTTATCATATCTTTTCAAAATTTTCGAACCCACCCCCCTCCCTTTATATATGGGTTCGGCCTCCATCCTCCTCCATCAAAAATTGCACCTAGCTCTCTTTCTATCCCTCTCCTTTCTTTTCTTTTGCTTGAGGACAAGCAAACCTCTAAGTTTGGTGTGTTTATCCGCGATCACTAAGATCATGGCTCCTAAAGGAAAACAACCCACTCCAAGAGGCAAGAAAGAGAGCGTTCCAAAACCACTTTGGAATCAAGGGAAGTTCTTATCTAAAGAACATTCAGACCATTATAACAAAATAATGGGTCTGAGATCAGTGATCCCAGAAGTTAGATTCGATCTGAAAGAAGATGAATATCCGGAGATCCAGGAGCAAATTCGAATCAGGAACTGGGAAGTCCTAGCTAATCCTGAAACGAAAGTGGGAAGGAATATGGTCCAGGAGTTCTATGCTAATATGTGGCAGACTGACAAGCAAAAACTATCTGGAACTGCTTTCTATGAATATCGGACCATGGTCAGAGGAAAGATTGTTCATACCATCCCTGACAAGATCAGAGAGATCTTAAAGCTACCTCAGCTGAAAGATGATCCAGACTCCTTCAACAGGAGAATGATGAGACAGACAAGGGCCTGGATAAGATTCTAGAGGACATATGTATCCCTGGAGCCAGGTGGACCACCAACACAAAGGGTGTCCCAAATCAACTCAAGAGAGAGGATCTCAAACCAGTCGCCAGAGGATGGCTGGACTTCATTGGGCATTCTCTGTTGCCTACTAGCAACCGTTCTGAAGTCACAGTTAAAAGAGCAGTGATGATCCATTGCATCATGATGGGAAAAGAAGTGGAAGTTCATCAGCTGATCTCAGCTGAATTCTACAAAATTGCTAACAAAAATTCTAAAGAGGCCAGGTTGGCTTATCCAAGCGTGATTTCTCTGCTCTGCAAGGACGCCGGGGTAAGGATGGGAATAACTGAGTATATCTCAGTTGAGAAACCAATCACCAAAGCATCAATGGAAAAACAACAAGCACAGGATGATCCCACCAAGAAGAAAACACAGGAATTTCTCCCAGAAATCCCTCAATCTGAATACTGGGAGTATCTTGAGACATCTATCACCAAGATACGGGAAGCTATGGAGCAAATAATAAAAGAACAGAAGGAACACAGTCAAATACTGACCTATATGTTTAAAGAACAAGAGGAGCAAGGGCGTGACTTAAGGGAATTGAAGCGCCAGAAGTTATCTCTTGAAGAATCAAGCACCCCACGGATCAGAGGAACACCCATTTCCCAGAACAAAGGTTGTTAAATTCCAATTTCTGCTTTAACTCTGTGATAGTGTCATTAGAGAAGTTCACCTTAGAGTCATATAGTAGTAATTAGTATCTATTTTGATTTTATCTCCAATTAAGCCATAGTCTATTTTTCTCATCATCAGCAAACATGAATAAAATAGTAGATCTTTTGAATAAGAGGCAATAAAATTTCGAGATTTAACAAGAGAAATTCTAATTAGCTACATGTGGTGGCAATACTTTTTGTCTTCTGAATGAATGCTTGAACAGTGCATATGTCTTTTGAATTTGTTGTTTAAGACTGTTAAATATGTTGGCTCTTGAAAGAATGATGAACATGAGACATGTTATTGATAATCTAAAAAATTATAAAAATGATTCTTGAAGCAAGAAAAAGCAGCAAAAAAAAAAAGCCAATAGCCCTTAAAACCAAAAGGCAAGGGTAATAAAAAGGATCCCAAGGCTTTGAGCATCAGTGTATAGGAGGGCCTAAGGGAATAAAATCCTGGCCTAAGCGGCTAAACCAAGCTGTCCCTAACCATGTGCTTGTGGCGTGAAGGTGTCAAGTGAAAACTTGAGACTGAGTGGTTAAAGTCAAGGTCCAAAGTAGAAAGAAAAGTGTGCTTAAGAACTCTGGACACCTCTAATTGGGGACTTTAGCAAAGCTGAGTCACAATCTAAAAGGTTCACCCAATTATGTGTCTGTGGCATTTATGTATCCGGTGGTAATACTGGAAAACAAAGTGCTTAGGGCCACGGCCAAGACTCATGAAATAGCTGTGTTCAAGAATCATCATACTGAAATAGGAGAATCAATAGCACTATCTAAATTCTAAGTTCCTATAGATGCCAATTACTCTGAGCTTCAATGGATAAAGTGAGATGCCAAAACTGTTCGGAAGCAAAAAGCTACTAGTCCCGCTCATCTAATTAGAATCTGAGCTTCACTCAAAAACTCTGAGATATTATTGCTTCTCAACCTATTAGTCTTCTATTTTATTTGTCTAGTTGCTTGAGGACAAGCAACAGTTTAAGTTTGGTGTTGTGATGAGCGGAAATTTTATACGCTTTTTGGGGTTAATTTCATATAGTTTTTAGTATGTTTTAGTGAGTTTTTAGTTTGTTTCCATTATTTTTTAGGAAAAATTCATATTTATGGACTTTAATTTGAGTTGTGTGTTTTTCTGTAATTTCAGGTATTTTTCTGGCTAAAATTGAGGGAGCTGAGCAAAAATCTAATTCAGGCTGAAAAAGGACTGCTGATGCTGTTGGATTCTGACCTCCCTGCACTCAAAGTGGATTTTCTGGACCTACAGAACTCGAAATGGCGCGCTTCCAATTGTGTTGAAAAGTAGACATCCAGAGCTTTCCAGCAATATATAATAGTCCATACTTTGCTCAAGGATAGACGACGTAAACTGGCGTTCAATGCCAGTTCTCTGCCCAATTCTGGCGTCCAGCGCCAGAAAAGGATTAAAAGTTGGAGTTCAACGCCAGAAATGGATCCAAACCTGGCGTTGAACGCCCAAAACAGCCTTATGCACGTGAATTGTTTAAGTCTCAGCCCCAGCACACACCAAGTGGGCCCCAGAAGTGGATCTCTGCACCATCTGTCATAGTCTACTCACTTTTTGTAAACCTAGGCTACTAGTTTAGTATTTAAACAACTTTTAGAAACTTATTTTGTATCTGATGACTTTTTAGATAAAAACTTTGTACTCTTTGACGGCATGAGTCTCTAAACTCCATTGTTGGGGGTGAGGAGCTCTGCTGTGTCTCAATGAATTAAACCAAGTATTTCTGTTTTCTATTCAAACATGCGTGATTCTATCTAAGATATCCATTCGCGCCTAACTATGGAGAAGGTGACGATCAATGACACTCATCACCTTTGTCAATCCATGAACGTGTGTCTGACAATCACCTCCGTTCTACATCAGATTGAATGAATATCTCTTAGATTCCTTAATCAGAATCTCCATGGTATAAGCTAGATTGATGGCGGCATTCATGAGAATCCGGAAAGTCTAAACCTTGTCTGTGGTATTCCGAGTAGGATTCAGGGATTGAATGACTGTGATGAGCTTCAAACTCGCGAGTGCCAGGCGTAGTGACAGACGCAAAAGGAGGGTGAATCCTATTCCAGCATGATCGGGAACCTCAGATGATTAGCCGTGCTGTGACAGAGCATTTGGATCATTTTCACAAGAGGAGGGGATGTAACCATTGACAACGGTGATGCCCCAACACACAGCTTGCCATAGAAGGACGTGCATGCATGAATCAGAGGACAAAGGAAAGCAGAGATTCAGAAGACAAAGCATCTCCAAAACTCCAACATATTCTCCATTACCGCATAACAAGTAACTTTTAACCCATGCTCTCTTGTTCATTCGCAATTCAACTGATAAATATAACTGACTTCCTGACTAAGAATTGCAAGATAACCATAGATTGCTTCAAACCAACAATCTCCGTGGGATTCGACCCTTACTCACGTAAGGTATTACTTGGACGACCCAGTGCACTTGCTGGTTAGTGGTACGAGCTGTGAAAAGTGTGATTCACAATTCGTGCACCAAGTTTTAGAACTTGGTGCGCAGAAATTGTGATTACACTTTAATTATGTAAAATTCATCGCTCTTTCTTTCCCTGGTGATGACAAGTCATCTTACCCTAGTTTCACTAGCCTTTTTCTTTTGTTTTCAATTGAATTATGCACTTTCTTGAGCCATAAGCAAGCCAATTGGGTAGATTTTCATGCTTCCTTTGATTTAATCAACCATGTATGAATTCATGCTATTTCATGAGGTTTTATGCTATAATTGTCACATATTATGAAAGAATGAATATCTCATGATTTTGAGCATAGCTTTGATGTGTTTGGTTAATTAATGATAGGTGAAGAAAGCTTGGAGAAAGGTTGAAGCAAGAAGGAATGGTTAGGAGGAAGAGAGGACAAAAAGTTTGAGCAAAAGTTTGCCTCAAACTTTAGCTCAAACTTTTGGAATAAGTGGAAATGAACCAGGGAGCAAAAAGCTGGATCAAAAGTTTGCCTCAAACTTTTGGGCAAACTTTTGGGCAAAAAGCTGGAGCAAAAGTTAGCCTCAAACTTTTGTGCAAACTTTTGGGCAAAAAGCTGGAGCAAAAGTTAGCCTCAAACTTTTTGGCAAACTTTTGGCATCACAAATCAACACCCTGGAGAGCAAAAGTTTGCGCCAACGTTTGCCTCTAACTTTTTGGCAAACGTTGGCGCCATGAGTGTGCAAGGGGAGGCCAACGTTGGAGCAAAAGTTTGACCCCAAACTTTTGCCCCAACGTTGATATCAGCAAAAGAGGGTGGCTGATGTGAAAAGTTTGAGTAAAAGTTTGCCTCAAACTTTTACTCAAACTTTTACTCAAGCTTTCATGATTCCAAACCCGGTTCAATTCGGTTCTTCTCCAAACTCCAAGAGCAATCAACCAAGGCCTCTATCAACCCAATTCCATCAAGATCAAAGGCCCAATTGAAGGCTTGAAGACCATTTGAAGAAAGTGTATAAATAGCATAGGATTTAAGTTTTTAGGAGAGCTTTCCCTTTTAGTTTTCATAGAGAGTTTTCAGAGAGCTTTTGGGTGTGGAGTGAATTTTAATTTCTAAGTCTCGGGGAAGGAGAATTGAATTCCCTTCCTCTTAGTTTTCTTGCTTTCAATTTCAATTACACTTATCTTGGATCTTGGGTTGGAGAATTGAAGGAATTCTGTTTCATTCTCACCTTGGGATCTTGTTTAATTCTCTGCTTAATTGAATTTCAGTTTCGGTTAATTGCTTCTTCATCTACTTTCTTTGCAATTTACATTTCCTTTGCAATTGTTCTTGTTGGATCTAGGAAGGCATTGAGATCTAGACTTGGTTATCTAGTCTCTTGGGTCCTGAGATCTGAATTCCAATTTTACATCCTCTGTTTAATGCTTTTTCAATCTCATTTACATTTCTGTTTTTAGATCCGATTCAATCCAAGTTATCTTCTATTTCTCTGCTTGTTGAATTTCACTTTCCCTTGTTTAATTTCTGCAAATCCAATTTCCAATTCCCTTTACAATTCAAGCCATTTACATTTCTTGCAATTTAAGATTCTACAATTTACATTTCTTGCGTTCTAAGTTTCTGCCATTTAATTTCTTGTTCTTTAAGATTCAGCACTTTAAATTTCAGCTCTCTTTACTTTCATGCAATTTACCCACTCCCTTTACTTTCTCTGCAATTTAAATTCTGCAAATCACAAATCTCTCAACCAAATCTTGATTCGCTTGACTAAATCAACCACTAAGCTAAAATTTCTCAATCCTTCAATCCCTGTGGGATCGACCTCACTCCCGTGAGTTATTATTACTTGATACGACCCGGTGCACTTGCCGGTTAGTTTTGGGTGTTTTGGAGAAATTCGTTTTTCCACAAAAATAACCCATCAAGTTTTTGGCGCCGTTGCCGGGATTGATTAGATTGACAATGATTAAGTGAAGTGGAGATTTAGATCTAGCATTTTTATTTTCTGTTTCTCCAATTTTGGATTAACCCACTAACTGTTTGAATTTTTGCTTAAGCTAACTAAACCTTCATTCTAGCAGTAGATTGAAGTGTCACTGGTTTGTGTGTTTCTTATGTTCTGCTTGTATGTCAGGTACAAGAAGAACCACACCCACCTTTCATGAACAAGATGAAAGAACTCTCAGGAGGTTAAGAAGAGCTGAGAGAGGGAAAAATATTGTTGGAGAAGAGGAATCAGAAGAAGAATTCCAAGATATGGAGGAACATTCAACCAATCCACCTGGTGGAGCAGACAACAACAATAACAACCCACCCCAGAGGAGAGTTTTGGCCTCCTATACCTTTGCAAATGCTAGACATTGTGGAAGCAGCATTCTCACCCCTAATGTCAATGCAAATAACTTTGAATTGAAGTCACAACTCATTACATTGGTCCAAAACAACTGCTCGTTTGGGGGAGGACCATTGGAGGATCCAAATCAACATCTATCTACCTTCTTAAGGATTTGTGACACTGTCAAGTCCAATGGCGTGAATCCTGAGACCTACAAGCTTCTGCTGTTCCCGTTCTCATTAAGGGACAAGGCCGCACAATGGCTTGAAACTTTTCCTCAAGGAAGCATCACTAGCTGGGATGATTTGGTGACTAAATTTCTAGCCAAATTCTATCCACCCCAAACAGTCATCAGGCTGAAAACTGAGGTGCAAACATTCACACAATTGGATGCTGAAAATCTGTATGAAGCATGGGAGAGATACAAGGCTCTGCTGAGGAAATGTCCACCAGAAATATTTACTGAGTGGGACAAGCTACAGAACTTCTATGAAGGACTCACTCAAAAGGCTCAAGAATCACTTGACCACTCAGCTGGAGGATCATTGCAACTGATGAAAACAGCAGAAGAAGCTCAAAATCTTATTGACATGGTGGCCAACAATCAATATTTCTTTACTCACCAAAGAAATCGCCAACCATCACAAAGGAGAGGAGTAATGGAGCTAGAAGGAGTGGACTCAATCTTGGCTCAAAACAAGATGATGCAGCAGCAAATTCAACAACAATTTGAGCAAATGGCCAAGAGGATTGATAGCCTCCAAGTTGCAGCAGTTAACACAAGCCAACCATCATCTACATGGGGGCAAAATGAAGAAACTCAAGAAGAACAACAACAAGAGCAAGTACAGTATATGCACAACCAAGGACCAAATGAAGTGTATGGTGATACATATAATCCATCCTGGAAGAACCACCCAAACCTCAGATGGGGAGATAATCACACCCAAAACCAACAACCATGGCAGAGGAACTCAAACCAAAACAACCCAAGAAGCAACCAAAGCCATAACCAGCAGCAAACTAACCAGAATCCCTACAGAAAACCTCAAAACAACTACCCCAACCCCAACCAGTACCAATCCAATAATCAACCCACCAACCAAAATGCCTACCATCCACCACCCACATCTCATAACCCACCTCAAGTATCACCTGAATCTCAAAGACTCACTAACTTGGAGACCTTGATGGATAAAATGTTGAAACACCAGGAAATGACAACCAAGAACCATGAAGCCTCCATAAAGAGCCTAGAGAGGCAGATGGGGCAAATCTCCAAGAAGATCTCTATTGAGAGACCTTCAAGCTCTCTGCCGAGTGACACAATTCCAAATCCTAAGGAAGAATGCAAGGCAATACAATTAAGGAGTGGGAGAACATTGATGAGCAATAATGACACTACAAAGAAGCAAGCAGAGAGCAGCAAAAGGCCAATAGAAGATGAGGAGCAAACAAAGGCAGATGAAGCCAAGGATCAAGTTGTGATGCCAAACAAGAGCATTGAGAAACTCAAAGAGAAGGACAACCAACCACACGGTTCACAAGAAGTAACTCAGGGACAGCAACAAATAGGAAAGAGCATCACACCTCCACTGCCATATCCCCATAGGTTCAACAAAGAAACTAAGGACCAACATTTTCATAAGTTCCTTGAGACTTTCAAAAAGCTGGAAATCAATATTCCCTTGGCTGAAGCACTTGAGCAAATGCCTCTATATGCCAAGTTTTTGAAGGAGCTTATCAATAAGAAAAGAAGTTGGCTTGAGAAGGAAACCGTGTTACTCACCGAGGAATGCAGTGCTTTGACACAAAAAGGACTTCCTCCTAAGCTTGAGGACCCAGGGAGCTTTTTGCTACCTTGCACCATTGGGGAATTAACCATCACTAAAGCAATGTGCGATCTAGGAGCAAGTATCAACTTAATACCATCCTCCTTGGTAAAAAAGTTGCATATAGAGGAAGTTAAACCAGTACAGATATCTCTAGAGCTGGTAGATAAGTCAACAGTATACCCCAGGGGTATGATTGAAAACCTTCTGGTCAAGGTGGATAATTTCATATACCCTGCAGATTTTGTGGTTCTGGATTCAGATGGGGATGATGGTGATTCTATTATACTAGGAAGGCCATTCTTGGCCACTGCTAGAGCTATCATAGACATAGAGCAAGGAGAACTAACTCTCAGGATGCATGATGAGAGTGTCACTCTGAAAGTATTACCAGAAGCCCAGTATAGTAATAGGAGGAGGGACTCTATGGAAATTGACAAGGTGATTCACAACAATATCCCAAGGCAGAAGATTGTGCAGAAGGATGAAAAAGTCCAAGAGGATATTGGAGTATTAGCCACTGAAGAGAGAAATCCCCAAGGTAAGTCTACAGCCATAAAAGAAAGATCAACAAAAAAAGGGATGAAACGCAGAAACAAAAAAAAAAGGGTTGGAAGAACAGGAAGATTTCAACAGAGGGGCTTTCCAAAGGTGACAAAGTGCAATTGATATATCAACAACTGGGAGCAAGCCGACAGACTGATGACTATTACAATGTCAGCAACATACTCTCGTTGGAACATGCTGAAATTGAACACCAGAGAACAAAGAGGAGGATCACAGTCAGGGGAGACAAGTTGAGGCACTACAATCCCCAACCACCATAAAAGAAAGCTCCAATGTCAAGCTAGTGACAATAAAAGAGCGCTCCATGGGAGGCAACCCATGATTTAAGATTTATGTCATTTTAAATTCAATAAGCTATGATCATCTGAGCATGAAATTTTTTTTTTCATGGACGTACTTAATGAATGCATGCAAATTTTTTTTTACATATGCTAAGACTTCTAAAGTTTGGTGTACCTTCAAGCACACCAAACCAGTGTTACAAACATTTTCATACTATATGCCTAGCATATGACCAAACACTAAGTTTGGTGTTTCTCTTCTCATGAAAATAAAAAAAATCATGCATCAATGATCATACATTATCTCTTACTGAGACTTTTCAATTAAAAAGAAATCATATTCTGTGATGAAGGCATCAATTGTGATTTACTACTAGCATCTCACATTTACCCCTTAAGCAAGATACAAGTTTGGTGTTCACCAAACTTTGATGCACGGATTTAGGGACACAATTGGTCCTTCATAAAAAAAAAGAGAGAAAAAGGAAAATTATGATGAAAACATTTCTTATAAACATTTGACCAAGAATGACATTGGGATTTCAATTTCACTAGTTGGAGGAAGAAATACATATTTTCAACTATATGACCAAACATTAAGTATGGTGTCCTCCAAGAAAAGCCACGATTCAAATGGATATAAGGAATGATGATTCATATAGTGTTAATGAAAAAAAAAGCACCATTGCCACGGTTTGATAAAGCTAATGTGTGTTGTCTTGTTGTGATGACTAGGTGGTCAAAGAACACTTTATGAAAGAGACAAGACAAAGGAAAGCATAGCATGAGGACAAAATCTCATCACATGCCTCAAAAAGAGAATCTGCCACTCCTTGAAATGATCACGGCAAAGACAATTGAAGAAGCAAGCTTTGTCTTCATTCATCCTTACATGCACACCTTTGATTCACATAGTATCTAATTGCATCCTAGCCCTTCATTGTTCACTTAAATAACATACCACCTCCAAGCCATGCATGTGACCGAACCCTTGCACTCCAACCATTTAAACTTCCCTTCATCATTTCTCATCATAACAAGCTCGGCCTCAAATTTCATCTTTCTCCAAACACATATCAAAATCTCTAACATTCTTCACACTCCCTTTAACCTCAAGAGTTTCAAACAACCAAGTGATCATGGCCTCTTCCTCAAGAACCAAACGAAGAAAAGGGAAAGATCCCATGGTGGAGGAGAGCACCCCTGAATATGACCGATGGAGATTCAAATCTCGGTACCATCAGATGCAAATTGAATGGATGAATGAGAAGAAGATATATCCAGAAATTCCACTCTTGCTGCCGGATGATGGATGCCAAGAAATGAAGGACAAAATTCGAAAGAGGAGGTGGGAGGAACTCATATCACCAATCACCCGAATCAATGCTAATATCATAAGAGAGTTCTATGCCAATGTCTCAAGGCTTGACATGAGTGAGGCCCCAACATACAAGAGCTATGTGCGGGGAGTGGAAGTAGACTTTAGCTCAAGTGCAATCAAGAAAGTCTTGGGACTAAAATCAGTCCGCTTTAGTGAACCGGGATACCACCAAAGGGTAAATGGTGATCCGGATTATGATGGGATTGCTAGAGATATTTGTATGGAAAACTCAGAGTGGGAAGGAGATGACAAGAACAAATACAAGTATTTGAAGAGAGTTAACCTTACCCCGGAAGCAAAGGGATGGTATGAGTTGTTGAAAAGATCAATTCTGGGCACAGTAAACACCTCAGAAGTTAACAAGAATAGAGCTGTTATGTTGCATTGCATTATTGTGGGAGAAGAGGTAAAAGTTCATGAAATCCTGGCAAAAGACATTCAAAAGCTTGCTGAGAAGAACTCGGCCGGGTCATGGTTATATTATCCAAGTACCATTTGGAGGTTGTGTGCAAAGGCTAAAGTGCCAATGGAAGAGGAGAATCTAATGTGGTTAAGCCTAGGCATGCCTATAACCATTGAAAGAATGATGATGGCTCCTGAAGCACATCAAGGCCGAAGACTACATGGAAGAAGGCAAAGAGAAGAACCAATGGAGGGAGAAGAATTACAAGAGGAAGAAGAGCCACAAGAGGAGGAGGAACAACAGCACATTCCTCTACATAACAATCTGGACATGACTCAAATGCAGGAAGCAATTAGAAGATTATCACAACAGTACATGAGAATTCAAGAAAGGCAAGAGGAATACCATTCACTATACATGAAAAACCAACAAGAACAAGAAGAACGGGAGCTAAGAATGATGAACAAACAAAGTGAATTTGAGTCAAAATTCCTTGTGATGCAAGAAGAGCATGCTTTTCAATCTCATGAATCATTTGGAAAGTTAGAACAAATGCAAGCTGAAAATTTGAGGGCTCTCAAAGAGTTCACAACACTCCAAGATGCAAGATATGAAGTCCAAGCCGACTACAACATAAATAGTCAAATCAAGCTGAACTATATTGGAGAGCATCTGCACAACATAGATCCAGCTTTTCCAACTTTTGATGAATTCTTCAAAAGGAGAAGTGAGATAGAAGTAAGCAATGCAATGAAGCTTGAAGATAGAGTAGAGGAAGCAATGAATAGAGCTGGTTTCTGGCGGGATCAACAGACAACAGACATGGACACAGGGAACACCAGCAACCAGGTGTATGAAAGAAGAAAGAAGAAGCATGACAAATAAAAGGTGGACTTGCTCCTTGTTCATCACTACAAAGAAAAAAAAAACATGCATTATGTCTGTTTTAAGTGGTCCTTGCATCTTTAAGTAGTTATTATAATTAATAGTCTTTGCATCATGTTTGTTTCTCTTAAAATAAGTAAGCTAGTCTATGTGTATGCTTGTATGTTTACTTTCACTGAACAAAAAGCATGCTTTGTCCCCTGCATTTTCAATTCAATAAAAGAAATGTTTGAATGTGAAGTGAGATAGTTCTCTGTTAGATAGAAGTACAATAAAAGTAAGTGGTGGTATGTGTGTGTGATTGTATAATAGCTCACTTTTAGTGAATAAGAGAACTAGGATGTCTCCCTCTAAGTATAAAGTGGCCTACTGTCTATGAATCTCAATCAAATAAAAATCCTTGGTTAGAAAGAAAAACAAAAAGAAAGAAAAAAAGGGGAGAAAAAGAAATAGCCAAAGAGTGGCAGAACAAAAGAAAAACAAAAAGAAACAAAGCTGGACACCAATAGCTTGAACCTTAGAATATATGCCTGTGGGGTCTTTGTATTAGGATCTGCTTGGATTATTAAGCTCTTTGGAGTGCATCAACACTTGATGACTTGGGTTAACTAACCCGGGATCATCAGCTGAAAGTCCACTATCAAGAGCAACCTAACTACAAGGCATTTAGTAGCCCAAAGAGGTGCTGGGCATCAATGTTCTAAGAAGGAATGTGAGCCAAGTGTCTATAGTGAATAATGTGTCAAGTATAAAGAAAAGAAAATGAACTTGCTACACATGACACTCAAATAACGCTTATGAACAAAATAATAGCCAAGGATAAAGGAATAATGAGAGGTCATAGCAGTATGTTACTTGAAGCTTGAAGGAGACTTTCTAGGCTTAAGAGTCAATAAGAGGTGAGTGTTTACATATCCACATAAAACCCCATGAACTACCAATAACACTCTACTGGCATGAACATCCTCTTCCATTTCATTCTTTCTTCTCAATAAATCATTTCTTGCTTGGGGACAAGCAAGCTTTAAGTTTGGTGTTGTGATGACAAGTCATCTTAGCCTAGTTTCACTAGCCTTTTTCTTTTGTTTTCAATTGAATTATGCACTTTCTTGAGCCATAAGCAAGCCAATTGGGTAGATTTTCATGCTTCCTTTGATTTAATCAACCATGTATGAATTTATGCTATTTCATGAGGTTTTATGCTATAATTGTCACATATTATGAAAGAATGAATATCTCATGATTTTGAGCATAGCTTTGATGTGTTTGGTTAATTAATGATAGGTGAAGAAAGCTTGGAGAAAGGTTGAAGCAAGAAGGAATGGTTAGGAGGAAGAGAGGACAAAAAGTTTGAGCAAAAGTTTGCCTCAAACTTTAGCTCAAACTTTTGGAATAAGTGAAAATGAACCAGGGAGCAAAAAGCTGGACCAAAAGTTAGCCTCAAACTTTTGTGCAAACTTTTGGGCAAAAAGCTGGAGCAAAAGTTAGCCTCAAACTTTTTGGAAAACTTTTGGCATCACAAATCAACACCCTGGAGAGCAAAAGTTTGCGCCAACGTTTGCCTCAAACTTTTTGGCAAACGTTGGCGCATGAACAACACACCCTGGAGAGCAAAAGTTTGCGCCAACGTTTGCCTCTAACTTTTTGGCAAACGTTGGCGCCATGAGTGTGCAAGGGGAGGCCAACGTTGGAGCAAAAGTTTGACCCCAAACTTTTGCCCCAACGTTGATATCAGCAAAAGAGGGTGGCTGATGTGAAAAGTTTGAGTAAAAGTTTGCCTCAAACTTTTACTCAAACTTTTACTCAAGCTTTCATGATTCCAAACCCGGTTCAATTCGGTTCTTCTCCAAACTCCAAGAGCAATCAACCAAGGCCTCTATCAACCCAATTCCATCAAGAGCAAAGGCCCAATTGAAGGCTTGAAGACCATTTGAAGAAAGTGTATAAATAGCATAGGATTTAAGTTTTTAGGAGAGCTTTCCCTTTTAGTTTTCATAGAGAGTTTTCGGAGAGCTTTTGGGTGTGGAGTGAATTTTAATTTCTAAGTCTCGGGGAAGGAGAATTGAATTCCCTTCCTCTTAGTTTTCTTGCTTTCAATTTCAATTACACTTATCTTGGATCTTGGGTTGGAGAATTGAAGGAATTCTGTTTCATTCTCACCTTGGGATCTTGTTTAATTCTCTGCTTAATTGAATTTCAGTTTCGGTTAATTGCTTCTTCATCTACTTTCTTTGCAATTTACATTTCCTTTGCAATTGTTCTTGTTGGATCTAGGAAGGCATTGAGATCTAGACTTGGTTATCTAGTCTCTTGGGTCCTGAGATCTGAATTCCAATTTTACATCCTCTGTTTAATGCTTTTTCAATCTCATTTACATTTCTGTTTTTAGATCCGATTCAATCCAAGTTATCTTCTATTTCTCTGCTTGTTGAATTTTACTTTCCCTTGTTTAATTTCTGCAAATCCAATTTCCAATTCCCTTTACAATTCAAGCCATTTACATTTCTTGCAATTTAAGATTCTACAATTTACATTTCTTGCGTTCTAAGTTTCTACCATTTAATTTCTTGTTCTTTAAGATTCAGCACTTTAAATTTCAGCTCTCTTTACTTTCATGCAATTTACCCACTCCCTTTACTTTCTCTGCAATTTAAATTCTGCAAATCACAAATCTCTCAACCAAATCTTGATTCGCTTGACTAAATCAACCACTAAGCTAAAATTGCTCAATCCTTCAATCCCTGTGGGATCGACCTCACTCCGTGAGTTATTATTACTTGATGCGACCCAGTGCACTTGCCGGTTAGTTTTGGGTGTTTTGGAGAAATTCGTTTTTCCACAAAAATAACCCATCACCTGGTAGTGGCGCCAAAAACATGATGCCAATACCATGGTTCACAACTTCGTACAACTAACCAGCAAGTGCACTGGGTCGTCCAAGTAATACCTTACGTGAGTAAGGGTCGAATCCCACGGAGATTGTTGGTATGAAGCAAACTATGGTCACCTTGTAAATCTCAGTCAGGCGAATATAAAATAGTAATGGGGTTTCGAAAATAATTAATAAAATATGGATAGAAATACATATGTAAAGCTTTGGTGAGAATTTCAGATAAGCGAATAGAGATGCTTTCGTTCCTCTGAACCTCTGCTTTCCTGCTATCTTCATCCAATCAGTCTTACTCCTTTCCATGGCTGGCTTTATGTGATACATCACCACTGTCAATGGCTACTTTCGGTCTTCTCTCGGGAAAATGATCCAAATGCCCTGTCACGGCACGGCTAATCGTCTGGAGGCATCACCCTTGTCAATGGTTTCATCCTATCCTCTCAGTGAAAATGGTCAACGCACCCTGTCACGGCACGGCTATTCATCTGTCGGTTCTCGATCATGCTGGAATAGGATTTACTATCCTTTTGCGTCTGTCACTACGCCCAGCAATCGCGAGTTTGAAGCTCGTCACAGTCATTCAATCATTGAATCCTACTCGGAATACCACAGACAAGGTTTAGACTTTCCGGATTCTCTTGAATGCTGCCATCATTCTAGCTTATGCCACGAAGATCCCAATATCTCGGACTCGGTCCGCTGTATTGGTAATCTAAGAGATACTCGTTCAATCGAAGGTAGAACGGGAGGGGTTGTCAGGCACGCGTTCATAAGGAATGATGATGATTGTCACGTTCATCACATTCAGGTTGAAGTGTGAATGAATATCTTAGAAGTGGAATAAGATGAATGGAATAGAAAATAGTAGTACTTTGCATTAATCTTTGAGGAACAGCAGAGCTCCACACCTTAATCTATGGAGTGTAGAAACTCTACCGTTGAAAATACATAAGTGAAGAAGGTTCAGGCATGGCCGAGAGGCCAGCCCTCAAACGTGATCTAAGATAGCATACAACTGATCAAAAGATCTCAAATACAATAGTAAAATGTCCTATTTATAATAAACTAGCTACTAGGGTTTACAGAAGTAAGTAATTGATGTATAAATCCACTTCCGGGGCCCACTTGGTGTGCGCTTGGGCTGAGCTTGAAGTCTACACGTGGAGAGGTCATTCTTGGAGTTGAACGCCAGCTTTTGTGCCAGTTTGGGCGTTGAACTCCACTTTGCAGCTTGTTTCTGGCGCTGGACGCCAGAATTGGGCAGAGAGCTGGCGTTGAACGCCAGTTTGCGTCCTCTAAAATTGGGCAAAGTATGGACTATTATACATTTCTGGAAAGCCCTGGATATCTACTTTCCAACGCAATTGGAAGCGCACCATTTCGAGTTCTATAGCTCCAGAAAATCCACTTTGAGTGCAGGGAGGTCAGAATCCAACAGCATCAGCAGTCCTTCTTCAACCTCTGAATCTGATTTTTGCTCAAGTCCCTCAATTTCAGCCAGAAAATACCTGAAATCACAGAAAAATACACAAACTTATAGTAAAGTCTAGAAATGTGAATTTAACATAAAAACTAATGAAAATATCCCTAAAAGTAACTAGATCCTACTAAAAACATACTAAAAGCAATACCAAAAAGCGTATAAATTATCCGCTCATCACAACACCAAACTTAAATTGTTTCTTGTCTCCAAGCAACTGAAAATCAATTAGGATAAAAAGAAGAGAATATACTATAAATTTCAAACTATCAATGAAACATAGCTCCAATCAAATGAGCGGGACTTATAGCTTTTTGCCTCTTGAATAGTTTTGGCATCTCACTTTATCCATTGAGGTTCAGAATGATTGGCATCTATAGGAACTCAGAGTTCAGATAGTGTTATTGATTCTCCTAGTTCAGTATGATGATTCTTGAACACAGCTATTTTATGAGTCTTGGCCGTGGCCCTAAGCACTTTGTTTTCCAGTATTACCACCGGATACATAAATGCCACAGACACATAATTGGGTGAACCTTTTTCAGATTGTGACTCAGCTTTGCTAAAGTCCCCAATTAGAGGAGTCCAGGGTTCTTAAGCACACTCTTTTTTTGCTTTGAACCTTGAATTTAATCGCTCAGTCTCAAGTTTTCACTTGACACCTACACGCCACAAGCACATGGTTAGGGACAGCTTGGTTTAGCCGCTTAGACCAGGATTTTATTCCTTTAGGCCCTCCTATCCACTGATGCTCAAAGCCTTGGGATCCTTTTTTATTTTCCCGTGCCTTTTGGTTTTAAAGGTTATTGGCTTTTTGCTCTTGCCTCTTGGTTTTAAGAGCTTTTGGCTTTTTCTGCTTGCTTTTTTTTTCTTTTTCTTTCTTTTTTTTTCGCCTATTTTTTTTTCTCTGCAAGCTTTGTTCTTTGCTGCTTTTTCTTGCTTCAAGAATCATTTTTATGATTTTTTAGATTATCAAATAACATGTCTCCTTGTCATCATTCTTTCAAGAGCCAACATATTTAACATTCTTAAACAACAACTTCAAAAGACATATGCACTGTTCAAGCATTCATTCAGAAAATAAGAAGCATTGTCACCACATCAATATAATTAAGCTAAGTTCAAGGATAAATTCAAAACTTATGTACTTCTTGTTCTTTTGAATTAAAACATTTTTCATTTAAGAGAGGTGATGGATTCATAGGACATTCATAACTTTAAGACATATTTACTAACTACTAATGATCATGTAATGAAGACACAAACATAGATAAGCACATAACATAGAAAATGAAAAACAGAAGAAATAAAAACAAGGAATGAATCCACCTTAGTGATGGTGGTGTTTCCTTCTTGAGGAACCAATGATGTCCTTGAGCTCTTCTATGTCTCTTCCTTGTCTTTGTTGCTCCTCCCTCATTGCTTTTTGATCTTCTCTTATTTCATGGAGCATGATGGAGTGCTCTTGATGTTCCACCCTTAATTGTCCCATGTTAGCACTTAATTCTCCTAAGGAGGTGTTGATTTTCTCCCAATAGTTTTGTGGAGGAAAATGCATTTGAGGCATCTCCGGGATCTCATGGTGATGAGCTTCCTGCGCCTCTTGAGCTCCATGAATGGGCTCTCTTGCTCGTTCCATTTTTTTCTTAGTAATGGGCTTCTCTTCCTTAATAGGAATGTCTCCTTCTATGAAAGCTCCAGCTGAGTAACATAGATGGCAGATAAGATGAGGAAAAGCTAGCCTTGCCATGGAGGATGAATTTTTGGCTATTTTGTAGAGTTCATTAAAGATGACTTCATGAACTTCTATTTCCTCTCCAATCATGATGCTATGAATCATGATGGCCCGATCCACAGTAACTTCAGATCGGTTGCTAGTGAGAATGATTGAGCATTGAATGAACTCCAACCATCCTCTAGCCACAGGCTTGAGGTCCAATCTTCTTAGTTGAACCGGCTTGCCTTTGGAGTCAATCTTCCATTGAGCTCCTTCCACACATATGTCCATAAGGACTTGGTCCAACCTTTGATTAAAGTTGACCCTTCTAGTGTAGGGGCGTTCATCTCCTTGCATCATGGGCAAGTTGAACGCCAACCTCACATTCTCTGGACTAAAATCTAAGTATTTCCCCCGAACCATTGTAACGTAGTTCTTTGGATCCGGGTTCTTACTTTGATCATGGTTCTTGGTGATCCATGCATTGGCATAGAACTCTTGAACCATTAGGATGCCGACTTGTTGGATGGGATTTGTTAGAACTTCCCAACCTCTTCTTTGAATTTCATGTCGGATCTCCGGATACTCATTTCTTTTGAGTTTGAAAGGGACCTCGGGGATCACCTTCTTCTTGGCCACAACATCATAGAAGTGGTCTTGATGGGCTTTGGAGATGAACCTTTCCATCTCCCATGACTCGGAGGTGGAAGCTTTTGTCTTCCCTTTCCCCTTTCTAGAGGATTCTCCGGTCTTAGGTGCCATCAATGGTAATGGAAAAACAAAAAGCTTATGCTTTTACCAAACCAAATTTAGAATTTTGCTCGCCCTCGAGCAATAAAAGAAAGAATAGAGGAAGAAGAAGAAGAAAATATAGAGAAGAGGGGTGAAGTGTGTTTCGGCCAAGTAGAGAGGAGAGGGTTGTGTTGTGTGAAAATGAGGAAGAATGGAGGGCTATATATAGGGGAGGGAGGGGAGTTAAGGTTCGACTATTTAGGGTGGGTTTGGGTGGGAAATTGGTTTTGAATTTTGAAGGTAGGTGGAGTTTATGAGGTAGGTTTATGGGGAAGAGTGGATGGATGTGAGTGGTGAAGAGGTGATGGGGAAGAGAGATTGAGGTGATTGGTGAAGGGTTTTTTTTTTGGGGAAGGGTGTTTATGGGATTGTGTGAAAGAGAGGTGAGAAGAAGTGAGTGGAGGTAGGTGGGGATCCTGTGGGGTCCACAGATCCTGAGATGATCCTGTGGGGTCCACAGATCCTGAGGTGTTCAAGGATTTACAGCTTTGCACCAAATTAGGCATGCAAAATGCCCTTGCACGCAACTCTGGGCGTTCAGCGCCAGGTTGGTGCCCATTTTAGGTGTTCAACGCCCATTTACTGGCCATTTTTGGCGTTGAACGCCAGAACCATGCTTGTTCTGGGCGTTCAGCGCCCAGATACTGCCCATTTTGGGCGTTCAGCGCCAGAACCATGCTCTGTTCTGGCGTTGAATGCCAGACAAATGCTTCCTCCAGGGTGTGATTTTTCTTCTGCTGTTTTTGATTCCGTTTTTAATTTTTTTGTTTATTTTGTGACTCCACATGATCATGAACCTATAAAGACATATAACTAAGAAAAATATAGTTAGATAAATAAAAATTGGGTTGCCTCCTAACAAGCTCTTCTTTAATGTCAATAGCTTGATAGTAGGCTCTCATGGAGCCTCACAGATGTTCAGAGCATTGTTGAGACTCTCCAACACCAAACTTAGAGTTTGGATATGGGAGTTCAACACCAAACTTAGAGTTTGGTTGTGGCCTCCCAACACCAAACTTAGAGTTTGACTGTGGGGGCTTTGGTTGACTCTGCTTTGAGAGAAGCTTTTTCTGCTTTCTCTCCATGGATGCAGAGAGAGATCCTTGAGTTGTAAACACAAGGTTGTCCTCATTCAATTGAAGGATTAATTCTCCTCTGTCCACCTCAATCACAGCTCTTGCTGTGGCTAGGAAAGGTCTTCCTAGGATGATGGATTCATCCTCTTCCTTTCCAGTATCCAGGACTATGAAATCAGCAGGGATGTAAAGGCCTTCAACCTTTACTAACACGTCCTCTACTTATCCATAAGCCTGTTTTCTTGAATTATCTGCCATCTCTAATGAGATTTTAGCAGCTTGCACCCCATAGATTCCCAGTTTCCCTATTACAGAGAGGGGCATGAGGTTTATCCCTGAACCAAGGTCACATAGAGCCTTAAAGATCATGGTGCCTATGGTACAAGGTATTATGAACTTTCCAGGATCCTGTCTTTTCTGAGGCAATGTCAGTTGATCCAGATCACTTAGTTCATTGGTGAACAAGGGAGGTTCATCTTCCCAAGTCTCAATACCAAATAATTTGGCATTCAGCTTCATGATTGCACCAAGAAACTTGGCAGTTTGCTCTTCAGTAACATCCTCATTCTCTTCAGAAGAGGAATACTCATCAGAGCTCATGAAGGGCATAAGGAGGTTCAATGGAATCTCTATGGTCTCTAGATGAGCCTCAGAGTCCTTTGGTTCCTCAGAGGGAAGCTCCTTATTGATCACTGGACGTCCCAGGAGGTCTTCCTCCTTGGGATTCACGTCCTCTCCTTCCCTTACAGGTTCGGCCATGGTGCTTATGTCAATGGCCTTGCACTCTCCTTTTGGATTCTCTTCTGTATTGCTTGGGAGAGTACTATGAGGGATTTCAGTGATCCTTTTACTCAGCTGGCCCACTTGTGCTTCCAAATTTCTAATAGAAGACCTTGTTTCATTCATGAAACTTGTAGTGGCCTTGGATAGATCAGAGACTAAGTTTGCTAAATTAAAAGTATTTTATTCAAAGTTCTCTGTCTGTTGCTGAGTGGATGATGGAAAGGGTTTATTATTGTTAAACCTGTTTCTTCCACCATTATTAAAGCCTTGTTGAGGCTTTTGATCCTTCCATGAGAAATTTGGATGATTTCTCCATGATGAGTTATACGTATTTCCATAAGGTTCACCTAAGTAATTCACCTCTGCTATTGCAGGGTTCTCAGGATCATAAGCTTCTTCTTCAGGAGAAGCCTCTTGAGTACTGTTGGATGCAGCATGCATTCCATTCAGACTCTGAGAAATCATATTGACTTGCTGAGTCAATATTTTGTTCTGAGCCAATATGGCATTCAGAGTATCAACTTCAAGAACTCCCTTCTTCATAGGCGTCCCATTACTCACAGGATTCCTCTCAGAAGTGTACATGAACTGGTTATTAGCAACCATGTCAATGAGTTCTTGAGCTTCTGCAGGCGTTTTCTTTAGGTGAATGGATCCACCTGCAGAAGTATCCAATGACATCTTTGATAGCTCAGATAAACCATCATAGAAGATATCCAGGATGGTCCATTCTAAAAGCATGTCAGAAGGACACTTTTTGGTCAGCTGCTTGTATCTTTCCCAAGCTTCATAGAGGGATTCACCTTCTTTCTGTCTGAAGGTTTGAACATCCACTCTAAGCTTGCTCAGCTTTTGAGAAGGAAAGAATTTGGCTAAGAAAGCCATGACCAGCTTAACCCAAGAGTTCAGGCTGTCTCTGGGTTGAGAGTCCAACCAGATTCTAGCTCTGTCTCTTACAGCAAATGGGAAAAGCATGAGCCTGTAGACTTCAGGATCTACTCCATTAGTCTTAACAGTATCACAGATCTGCAAGAATTCAGTTAAGAACTGAAAAGGATCTTTAGATGGAAGTCCATGAAACTTGCAATTCTGCTGCATCAGAGAAACTAATTGAGGTTTCAGCTCAGAGTTGTTTGCTCCAATGGCAGGAATGGAGATGCTTCTTCCATGTAAATTGGAATTAGGTGCAGTAAAGTCACCAAGCATTCTCCTTGCATTATTATTATTTTCGGCTGCCATCTCTTCTTCCTGTTCGAAAATTTCTGAAAGGTTATCTCTGGATTGTTGTATTTTAGCTTCTCTTAGTTTCCTTTTCAGAGTCCGTTCAGGTTCTGGATCTGCTTCCACAAGAATGTTCTTGTCCTTGCTCCTGCTCATATGACAAAGAAGAGGGCACAGAAAAATAATAATAATAGGGATCCTTTTTACCACAGTATAGAGGTTCCCTTATGTGAGTAGAAGAAAAGAAGAAGAAATTCGAACACATATAGAATAGGGGGTTCGAATTTAGTGAGTGATGTGAGGAAGAGATGTTAGTAGATAAATAAATAAATAGAATAAGATGAGAGAGAGAGAGAGAGGATTTTCGAAAATAATTTTTTTGAAAAAGAGTTAGTTGATTTTTGAAAATAGTTTTTGAAAAAGGTTAGTGGTTTTACGAAAATTAAAATGAAAAAATTAAAATTTTAGTTAATTAAAAAGAAATTTTTGAAAAAGGGGGAAGATATTTTCGAAAATTAGAGAGAGAGAGTTAGTTAGGTGGTTTTGAAAAAGATAAGAAACAAACAAAAAGTTAGTTAGTTAGTTGAAACAAAAAATTTTTTTTTTAAAAAAGATAAGAAGTTAGGAAGTTAGAAGAGATATTTTGAAATCAATTTTTTTTTTTTTTGAAAAAGGTAAGATAAGAAGACATTTTTGAAAAAATATGATTGAAATTAGTTTTTGAAAAAAGATTTGATTTTTGAAATCTCAATTAATGACTTGATTCACAAGAAATCACAAGATATGATTCTAGAACTTAAAGTTTGAATCTTTCTTAACAAGCAAGTAACAAACTTGAAATTTTTGAATCAAAACATTAATTGGTGATGTTATTTTCGAAAATTTGATATAAAAATAAGAAAAATATTTTTGAAAAATGTTTTTAGAATTTTCGAAAATAACTAATAAAGTTGAAAAAGATTTGATTTTTGAAAAAGATTTTGAAAAAGATAAGATTTTTAAATTGAAAATTTGATTTGACTCATAAAACAACTAGATTTTAAAAATTTTTGAAAAAGTCAAATCTAATTTTCGAATTTATGAGAGAGAAAAAGGGACAGATATTTTTTTTATTTTTGAATTTTTAATGAAGAGAGAGAAAAACAAGAAAAATGATGCAATGCATGAAAGTTATGGATCAAAACAATGAATGCATGCAAGGATGCTATGAATGTCAAAATGAACACCAAGAACACTACGAAGATCATGATGAACATCAAGAACACATTTTTGAAAAATTTTTAATGCAAAGAAAACATGCAAGACACCAAACTTAGAATTCTTTAATGCTTAGACACTAAGAATCCAAGAATGCATATGAAAAACAAGAAAAGACACAAAACATGCAAATGCAAAGATCAAACAAGAAGATTTACCAAGAACAACTTGAAGATCATGAAGAACACTATGAATGCATGATTTTTTCGAAAAATGCAAGATGCACATGCAATTGACACCAAACTTATAACATGACTCAAGACTCAAACAAGAACACAAAATATTTTTGATTTTAATGATTTTCTAATTTTTTTTGTATTTTTTTTCGAAAATTATTTGAAAAACAAAAATAAAGTGTGATTCACAATTCGTGCACCAAGTTTTTGAACTTGGTGCGCAGAAATTGTGATTACACTTTAATTATGTAAAATTCATCGCTCTTTCTTTCCCTGGTAGTGGCGCCAAAAACATGATGCCAATACCATGGTTCACAACTTCGTACAACTAACCAGCAAGTGCACTGGGTCGTCCAAGTAATACCTTACGTGAGTAAGGGTCGAATCCCACGGAGATTGTTGGTATGAAGCAAACTATGGTCACCTTGTAAATCTGAGTCAGGCGAATATAAAATAGTAATGGGGTTTCGAAAATAATTAATAAAATAGGGATAGAAATACATATGTAAAGCTTTGGTGAGAATTTCAGATAAGCGAATAGAGATGCTTTCGTTCCTCTGAACCTCTGCTTTCCTGCTATCTTCATCCAATCAGTCTTACTCCTTTCCATGGCTGGCTTTATGTGATACATCACCACTGTCAATGGCTACTTTCGGTCTTCTCTCGGGAAAATGATCCAAATGCCCTGTCACGGCACGGCTAATCGTCTGGAGGCATCACCCTTGTCAATGGTTTCATCCTATCCTCTCAGTGAAAATGGTCAACGCACCCTGTCACGGCACGGCTATTCATCTGTCGGTTCTCGATCATGCTGGAATAGGATTTACTATCCTTTTGCGTCTGTCACTACGCCCAGCAATCGCGAGTTTGAAGCTCGTCACAGTCATTCAATCATTGAATCCTACTCGGAATACCACAGACAAGGTTTAGACTTTCCGGATTCTCTTGAATGCCGCCATCATTCTAGCTTATGCCACGAAGATCCCAATATCTCGGACTCGGTCCGCTGTATTGGTAATCTAAGAGATACTCGTTCAATCGAAGGTAGAACGGGAGTGGTTGTCAGGCACGCGTTCATAGGGAATGATGATGATTGTCACGTTCATCACATTCAGGTTGAAGTGCGAATGAATATCTTAGAAGTGGAATAAGATGAATGGAATAGAAAACAGTAGTACTTTGCATTAATCTTTGAGGAACAGCAGAGCTCTACACCTTAATCTATGGAGTGTAGAAACTCTACCGTTGAAAATACATAAGTGAAGAAGGTTCAGGCATGGCCGAGAGGCCAGCCCTCAAACGTGATCTAAGATAGCATACAACTGATCAAAAGATCTCAAATACAATAGTAAAATGTACTATTTATAATAAACTAGCTACTAGGGTTTACAGAAGTAAGTAATTGATGTATAAATCAACTTCTGGGGCCCACTTGGTGTGTGCTTGGGCTGAGCTTGAAGTCTACACGTGGAGAGGTCATTCTTGGAGTTGAACGCCAGCTTTTGTGCCAGTTTGGGCGTTGAACTCCACTTTGCAGCTTGTTTCTGGCGCTGGACGCCAGAATTGGGCAGAGAGCTGGCGTTGAACGCCAGTTTGTGTCATCTAAACTTGGGCAAAGTATGGACTATTATACATTGCTGGAAATCCCTGAATGTCTACTTTCCAACGCAATTGGAAGCGCGCCATTTCAATTTATGTAGCTCCAGAAAATCCACTTTGAGTGCAGGGAGGTCAGAATCCAACAACATCAGCAGTCCTTCTTCAACCTCTGAATCTGATTTTTGCTCAAGTCCCTCAATTTCAGCCAGAAAATACCTGAAATCACAGAAAAACACACAAACTCATAGTAAAGTCCAGAAATGTGAATTTAACATAAAAACTAATGAAAATATCCCTAAAAGTAACTAGATCCTACTAAAAACATACTAAAAGCAATGCCAAAAAGCGTATAAATTATCCGCTCATCACAAATCAAGGCTCATTTTGATTGATACTTCAAGAGTTGAATACAAAGGTGGGAATAGTGCTCAAATAGATGGGTCTAGGAGGATTGTTGGGCATTTCATAGAGAATTCATCTTGTTCACCACCCGGACGGATTAATAATGATGATCAACTTCAAGACGGGTGTGAAAATAAAGTGTGGGATTCCGGATTACAAGAAGAGGATCAACTTTGGGAGCCCCAAGCTTGTGAAGAACTCCATCAAGACTTGGCTCAATCCATGAAGAATCTTGGGGCACAATGGAGAACCAAGCATTGGTGGGAGTTCCAAGATGAATACAAGCACAAGCCACCTTGATGAGGAGCTCCCCATAAGTCCAACTTAAGGACAATAAACAAAAGTGCTAGGTGGGAGACAACCCACCATGGTAAAATCCTTTCATTTTCTCTTTTGTATATATTGGTAGAATTAGTTTAATTTCATGTTTTGTTTAGTTAGTTGAGTATGTTTGGTAGTTTAAGTATGTTAAATAAGGTTTTATGGTGTTTTGGTAGCTGTTTGGAGGTTTGGAATGCTTGGATTGGTGCAAAAACATAGAAAAAATTTTTGAAAAACAGAGCACCATCCATGTGTACGCGTACATGGCACGTACGCGCACTTCCAGCATTTTCGACCATCCATGCGCGCGCGTGCGCCATGCGTGCGTACGCGCGGATTGAGAAGTTCCAACCTCCATACATTTTCCAGAGAGTTGTGCCTGCGCCGCGCCAACGTTGTGCCTCTGGCACAAACCCCACTTGCGCACACGCGCACATGACGCGTACGCGCCACTGTCGAAATAAGCCAACGACGCGCGCGGGCCATGTGTGCGTACGCGCGGATTTCTTTCTCCCATCCACTTTTCTTTTCTTCTCCTCTTTCCAATTCTTTCCTTCTCCTTTCTTCTTCCCTTCTCCTACCCCTCATCCAACACTTCCAAACACCATAGATAACCATTTATTTTAGTTAGTTAATTAGTTAGTTGGTTAGTTAATTAGTTAGTTTTAGTTTAGCTTTCATTTTATTTTCTCTCTTTTCATTATACGTGTTGGATTATTGACTTTGTTTATTATACGTTGCTGCCCTTGTTGCCTAAATGCTAATTTAGCATTAATGTTTTTAGATAATCTTTGTTGGATTCTATGATTGAGGTTATATTTTGCTACTTGGTTTTGAGTTTTTCATGCTTACCTTTTGAAAACTACCAAGTGATGAGAATTGCCTTCGAACTTGTAATTCCTTTGAATTGCATGATTTGGCCACCATGTGATTTGAACCGTATTCTTTGATTAGGCAATCTCTTGATGGATGATGTTGAGCATTTACCTTAATGCATTGTATTTCATGATTATATCCATCCATATGTTTGACTTGAATGCTTTCATGCTTCTCTAATGCTTGTCTTACCTTACAAGCTTACTTAAAGCATCTCAAGCATACTAGGATAAGTGACGTGCATGCTTCTTTTGTGACATAGCTCTTTATGCTAATGTGTATTCTAAACCGCGCAATTTAGAATTCACACACCTAATATTTCTTAATGTCACACTAATTCACTCACTCAATTCTAGTGATTTACCTCATTCCAACAATGTATGCTTCCTTGTTTTTATATCTTCTCATCTTATGGTGTTGTATTTTTGTTTTTCATGATAAATGCACCACAAGCAAACATGGAAGCAAGACTAAGAACACGCAGCAATCCAGAGACTCGCCGTACCCCCTTGCTCATCTTTGAGTGCACCGAGGACGGTGCAAACTTTTAAGTATGGGGAGGTCGTCCGACCGGTCGGCGATTTTGGGTGACAAATTTCTAATCCCAACACTTTTGCATTTCATTTTAGGTTCTTAGGATTTTTACTTTCATTTTCTTATTTTTGCATATGTATACACAATAAGCTTAGTCAAAATAATGAAATTTTTCAAATAATGAAATTTTTCAAGATTTCTATCTATAGGGCATCTCAATTGATTTGAGTGAAAACTTTTCATAGAACTTGCTTGAATTATATATATTGTGGATCATGTTTTTGAGCTAAGAACATAAGCAAATGAGACTTGAGCCTAATAGCGTGGTTACATCTTATAACCATTTATTTTTCCTTCTTGTGTGCATTATTCTCTTTCTATGATTGTAATCTTTGATTTGTTTGATCCTTTATGTCCATTATTTTGTGTATTCATGCATTTATATGATTGAGGCCATCATTTCATTAGCTCACTTACCCAAATGGCCTTACCTTTTATCTTCCTTTGTTAGCTAAATTTGAGCCTACGCTTAACCCACTTATTCTTTAATTTAGCACATTACTAGCCTTAAAGCGAAAAATAATAATTGTCCTTATTTGGATCTTTGATTAGCTTAGGCTAGTGTGTGTGAGTATCATTCAAGTGTGGGAACCTTTGGACATTGGGTGAATAAAAGGGTAGTTTTGTAATGTTATTGGAAATATTGGGAATTGGGTACATACTCATGTATTGATCAAATGTAAAACCTTATGCATTGAGGTTCTTGTATATAAAAAGAAAAAAAATAAGAAAAACAAAAGAAAAAGAAAAGAAAAATAATATGGAAAAGAAAAAAAATAGAAAAAGAAAAAAAAGAAGAAAAAAAATATAATAAAAAGGGGATAAAATGCCCCAAAGCAAGGTCCAATAAAATCAATGCATAAGTGTTGCGAAATGAAAAAGAAAATGCATGAGTATGTGAAAAAGTGAAGAATGGGTAGTTAGGTTAGAACTTAATTGTATAGGATGTCATAGGTTAGGTGGGAAGTCTAAGCTTATCAAAGATTCAAACTTCAAGCTCACTTGACCATATATGCATCCTACCTTGACCCTAACCCCATTACAACCTAAAGAAAAGACCTCATGATACTTGTATGCATGCATGAAATGTATGTCGATTGTTAGAAGAAAAACAAATCTTGGACAGCATGATTAGGGGAGAATTGAGAGAATCGACCCTAAACACTTGAGCGAATAGAGTGCAAACACTACCGGTGAGGGTTTGATGCTCAATTACATGTTTTCACCTATGATCATCTCTTTTCATGCAAGTTTGTAAAAATATTTAATAACTCAATTCAATTGTGGATTAGGCTTGCTAGTCCTTAGCCCTTGTGCATATATACTTGGGAATTGATTTATTTTGACCAAGCAATTGCATTTATTTAGATAGTTGCATATAGGTAGATTGCATTTAATTAGTTTCCATTGAATAAATGCCATGCCCTTTGCTTCATTCTTGGTTTAAGCATGAGGACATGCTTGGTTTAAGTGTGGGGAGGTTGATAAACCCCGTTTTGACGGTTTATCCTGTATTGATTTTAAGAGATTTTATCACTTTTTACCCACATTTATTCAATGAAATAGCATGGTTTTGTGATTGTCTCCTTATTTGTGCTTAGATATGAAAATATGCTTTTAGACCCTTAATTTGATGGTTTTAATCTCCCTTTGATTCCACTAGATGCCTTGATATGTTTGTTAGTGATTTCAGATTGAAAAGGGCTAGGAATGGATCAAAGGAGTGAAGAGGAAAGCATGCAAAGTGGAGAAATCATGAAAAGTCAAAGAAGTTGAACTCGCCCATGGACGCGCACGCGCACCTGCAAATCACCCCATGGACGCGTACGCATGTTGTGCGTGTACGCGTCGGTGCTGGTTTATGATTTTTTAATGAAAACGTGACCAACGAATTCTCAAGGGTTGTGGGGCCCAATCCCAACCAACTTTGGCGCCAAAGATGCTATTTAAAGCCAAGGATTGAAGAGCAAGGGGGATTCCAATCATACACACTCATTAGGATTAGTTTAGAGTTAGTTTCTAGAGAGAGAAGCTCTCTCTTCTCTCTAGAATTAGGATTAGGATTAGGTTTAGTTCTTAGATCTAGGTTTTAATCTTTGCTTTTCTCCACTTCTATCTCTCAATTCTTTGTTGCTACATTCATCTTCTTCTATTCTTTTGTTATAATTTTCTTTATGTTGTTCTTATATTTTGTTGTAGATCTAGTATTGTTCCTTCTACATTCTTCCAATTCAATAAGAGGTAACTCATAATAATTGTTCTTCTTTACTTTTCTATTGTTGATCTCTTGCCTTTGTAGTTGTAGATTCCTTTAATTCTTGCAATTAATAATGTTTACTTCTATTGCACTCTATGTGTTTGTTGAAATGCCTCTTCTAGATATAGTGTAGATTTTGTTCCGCTTGGCCTAGGTAGAGTAATTAGTGACACTTGAGTTATCTAATCCCTTTGTTGATTGATAATTGGAGAGATTGCTAATTGGTTTGGAGTGCACTAAAGCTAGTCTTTCCTTGGGAGTTGGCTAGGACTTGTGGCTCAAGTCAATTCATCCACTTGACTTTCCTTTAATTAGTAAGGGTTAACTAAGTGGTAGCAACGAACAATTCTCATCGCAATTGAGAAGGATAACTAGGATAGGACTTCTAATTTTCATACCTTGCCAAGAGCCTTTTATAGTTGTTAGTTTATTTTTATTGCCATTTACTTTTCATGCTTCTTATCCAAAACCCCAAAATAACTCATAACCAATAACAAGACACTTTATTGTAATTCCTAGGGAGAACGACCCGAGGTTTGAATACTTCGGTTATTAATTTTAGGGGTTTGTTTTAGTGACAAACAACTTTTTGTATGAAAGGATTAGTGATTGGTTTAGAAACTATACTTGCAACGAGAATTCATTTGTGAAATTCTATACCATCAAAAATCCGTTCATCATGTATCCGGTGGTAATACTGGAAAACAAAGTGATTAGGGCCACGGCCAAGACTCATAAAGAAGCTGTGTTCAAGAAGCATCATACTGAACTAGGAGAGTCAATAACACTATCTGAACTCTAAATTCCTATAGAAGCCAATCATTCTGAATTTCAATGGATAAAGTGAGATGCCAGAACTATTCAAGAGGCAAAAAGCTATAAGTCCCGCTCATTTGATTGGAGCTATGTTTCATTGATAGTTTGGAATTTATAGTATATTCTCTTCTTTTTATCCTATTTGATTTTTAGTTGCTTGGGGACAAGCAACAATTTAAGTTTGGTGTTGTGATGAGCGGATAATTTATACGCTTTTTGGCATTGTTTTTAGTATGTTTTTAGTAGAATCTAGTTACTTTTAGGGATGTTTTCATTAGTTTTTATGTTAAATTCACATTTCTGGACTTTACTATGAGTTTGTGTGTTTTTCTGTGATTTCAGGTATTTTCTGGCTGAAATTGAGGGACTTGAGCAAAAATCAGATTCAGAGGTTGAAGAAGGACTGCTGATGCTGTTGGATTCTGACCTCCCTGCACTCAAAATGGATTTTCTGGAGCTACAGAACTCAAAATAGCGCGCTTTCAATTGCGTTGGAAAGTAAACATCCAGGGCTTTCCAGAAATATATAATAGTCCATACTTTGCTCAAGTTTAGATGACGCAAACTGGCGTTCAATGCCAGTTCTCTGCCCAATTCTGGCGTCCAGCGCCAGAAACAAGTTGCAAAGTGGAGATCAACGCCCAAACTGGCACAAAAGCTGGCGTTCAACTCCAAGAATGACCTCTCCACGTGTAGACTTCAAGCTCAGCCCAAGAACACACCAAGTGGGCCCCGGAAGTGGATTTATGCATCAATTACTTACTTCTGTAAACCCTAGTAGCTAGTTTATTATAAATAGGACCTTTTACTATTGTATTAGACACCTTTGGAAACATCTTTGGATTATCTTTTGATCTTTGGATCATCTTTGGACGCCTGGTTCTTAGATCAGAGGGGCTGGCCATTCGGCCATGCCTGGACCTTTCACTTATGTATTTTCAAACTGTAGAGTTTCTGCACTCCATAGATTGAGGTGTGGAGCTCTGCTGTTCCTCAAAGATTAATGCAAAGTACTCATGTTGTGAATTGTTGTTCGAAATTGATTCCCTGGCAATGGCACCAAAAACGGATGCACAGAACCATGGTCTAAACATATCTTCACAACTTCGCATAACTAACCAGCAAGTGCACTGGGTCGTCCAAGTAATACCTTACATGAATAAGGGAATCCCACGGAGATTGTTGGTATGAAGCAAGCTATGGTCACCTTGTAAATCTCAGTCAGGCAGATATAAAATAGTTATGGAGTTTTCGAAAATAATATAATAAAATAAGGATAGAAACACTTATGTAATTCATTGGTGAGAATTTCAGATAAGCGTGTAGAGATGCTTTCGTTCCTCTGAATCTGTGCTTTCCTGCTGTCTTCATCCAATCAGTCTTACTCCTTTCCATGGCTGGCTTTATGGAAGGGCATCACCGTTGTCAATGGCTACATCCCCTCCTCTTGTGAAAATGGTCCAAATGCTCTGTCACAGCACGGCTAATCATCTGAGGTTCCCGATCATGCTGGAATAGGATTCACCCTCCTTTTGCGTCTGTCACTACGCCCAGCAATCGCGAGTTTGAAGCTCGTCAGAGTCATTCAATCCCAGAATCCTACTCGGAATACCACAGACAAGGTTTAGACTTTCCGGATTCTCATGAATGCCGCCATCAATCTAGCTTACACCACGAAGATTCTGGTTAAGAGATCTAAGAGATACTCATTCAATCTAAGGTAGAACGGAAGTGGTTGTCAGGCACACGTTCATAGGGAATGATGATGATTGTCACATTCATCACATTCAGTTTGAATTGCGAATGAATGTCTTAGAAGCGAAATAAGATGAATTGAATAGAAAAACAGTAGTACTTTGCATTAATCTTTGAGGAACAGCAGAGCTCCACACCTTAATCTATGGAGTGCAGAAACTCTACCGTTTGAAAATACATAAGTGAAAGGTCCACGCATGGCCGAATGGCCAGCCCCTCTGATCTAAGAACCAGGCGTCCAAAGATAATCCAAAGATCAAAAGATAATCCAAAGATGATTCCAAAGATCTCTAATACAATAGTAAAAAGTCCTATTTATAATAAACTAGCTACTAGGGTTTACAAAAGTAAGTAATTGATGAATAAATCCACTTCCAGGGCCCACTTGGTGTGTGCTTGGGCTGAGCTTGAGTGTTGCACGTGTAGAGGTCCTTCTTGGAGTTGAACGCCAGCTTTTGTGCCAGTTTGGGCATTGAACTCCACTTTGCAACTTGTTTCTGGCGCTGGACGCCAGAATTGGGCAGAGAACTGGCGTTGAACGCCAGTTTGCATCGTCTAAACTTGGGCAAAGTATCAACTATTATATATTTCTGAAAAGCCCTAGATGTCTACTTTCCAACGCAATTAGAAGCGCCCCATTTTGATTTTTGTAGCTCCAGAAAATCCATTTTGAGTGTAGGGAGGTCAGAATCCAACAGCATCAGCAGTCCTTCTTCAACCTCTGAATCTGATTTTTGCTCAAGTCCCTCAATTTCAGCCAGAAAATACCTGAAATCACAGAAAAACACACAAACTCATAGTAAAGTTCAGAAATGTGAATTTAACATAAAAACTAATGAAAACATCCCTAAAATAACTAGATTCTACTAAAAACATACTAAAAACAATGCCAAAAAGCGTATAAATTATCCGCTCATCAATAACCAACAGATGAGACTCATCAGCCATAGGACATGCATACATCATGTGCATATTGTTTTCTTTGCTTGTTTGTGCATTAATTAGGATTGCCTAAGTGAATTTATTATGTTAATTGTTATACTTGCTATCTGTATTACTTGTAATCTACTTGTGTTTGTCATTGTCTACTTGTTTGTCTGTGCAAATTCATCGGAGACGGAGGGACGGAGAAAAGGTGGAAAGATTTAGTGTTCAAGTTAAGTTTTAGTTAGGTTTAGGAATTCTTAGAAAACCACCCGTTTATGGTTTCTATGTTAGTTCTTAAGCTTTATATCTGAGTGTTGGCATTCTATGATTGCCTCTGGCATTCCCAAGACCTTATGTCTTATGTACATGGCACCTTTACCATGCTGAGAATTCCCGGTTCTCATTCTATACGATATTGTTGTTTTTCATATGCAAGTCGAGAGGCTCCTCGCTAGGCGTCTGGAGTTCTGCAGCGAAGTAGACTTTGGGACTTTGTTTTGATGTATAGTTTATCTATATATATGTACTTAACTCTCCAAACAACTTGTTTTATTTTGTTCCTCTTAGAGGATTATGGAGAACTACGGTTTTATGCTTGTATTTTGGACATCGGGTTATGTATATATGCATGTAAATATTCTCCAGCCAGCCTTAGCTTCGCAGGCTGAGTTAGGAGCTTGTTATACTGTACTTTTGGCCATCTATTCCTACTTTCTGTTTACTTATGCTTAATAACCATAGCTTTCTTCGTACGCAAGTAATCCTTATTCTTGAGCGTTGCGCTTTTTATTTTGCAATTTTTGTTTTACCTGTTTTTCAAGGCTCCTCGTATATTATATTCTTTCTACTATTATATGTATATATTTTATTTTAGATGTCATAATACCACACCACCTCTGTTTTACGACTTAAGCATAAAGCTCTGTGTGGTAGGATGTTACAACTAGCAGCCTATTATACTTATTTTTTCTATAGGTAGAATCAAAGGCTAGAACATCACCAAAATATTGGTAGCCAAATCGACCTAAGTCATCTGCCCAAAATAAATGCTCCAATTTATCGTCATTTGTTAAACTATGTCTCACAATCATCATAGGTTCATCCTCTGGTTTTCCACATAAATAATTAAGAGTTTCATTTACATCTCCTTCAATGATCTTTGAACGTAGATTTCTTTCAATTTAGTTATCCAAATTTTTTTTGTAAAACCGACAAATTCATAACCACCAGCTTGTCCAGCAATAAGACCCATGATCTTCGAAGGTGGGAGGCCATGTCTATGCATGCTATCCACTTGCACTTTGCCTGCGTCTGTCAGTGTACGATGATTTGGAATTTGGTAAACTAATTTAAGCGGTATCAAAGAATGGTTATGATCCTTCACAATCTTTCTCACTTTCCACATTGAACCACTCTTGTCAAGATATGACAATATTGCATTACAATTTGTTCTGGTCTCAGGCTTCTGCATTCTTATTTTACTAGTAGTTGCGTAGCATTTATTCTCTCACACCTGCTCTGTTGCACAAGAATTTACGTCGAACATAACTGCTAGTTCTATCAAGAGTCGAATCCCCCTTTCGAACTCCAAACCCCACACACTTGGCATACCTTACATAACATTGGTACGCTTATTCATAACTTATAAATTGTCGATTCAAAAAATCATTTGCACTCAAAACAGCTGCCTCTTTACCATCAGTAATTTTACCATTGCCCTTTCATTTTTCTCTTCCTCTATATAACATTTATCGTATTCAGAATGTGTCATATTCTCAATATTTTTTTTTACCCTACATCAGTATTAAAATAAAATAACTTATAAAATTGACGAATTATAACAATGTAATCTCATAGTTTATTTTCTATTGTTCACCTATCTTATTAGTGACATAATTTTTTTAACAAATAGACTAGAAAAATAAATGAGAAAATATATAAAATTTAGTTCTAAACATCTTTTTAGTCATATACCTTAATAATATTATATAGGCCAAAGTTTTTTCATGATCAATGTTAAAGTTTAAATTACTTTTAATAAGTTGTTAATAATTTAAAATACGTTTCTATAAATTTAATACTTTGCTTCACATGCATCTTTTCAAGAAAAAATATACACAAGTTAAACCTATACTAAGATAAAAATTTAAATAGCAAAATACTCTTTTATTCTTTACAAATATTACTATGGCAAGATTAAAAAATACTCAGACTTAGTACTATACTATAGTTATATTTAGAGTATTTTCAGTTATACATATTTTTTTGTGACTACATATTTTTTTTATTCTAGTATTCTTGGTTGGTACTAAAATTTTTAATCATACCAACTTCAAATTTATATATATATTTTTCATTCAAATTCAAGTGACTATTTGTTCTTTAAATAATTAACTTTTCAAAATTAATTTACCTATTCCTTGAACATCTTAAAGCATAACCAAATTAAATAAAGAGAACTAGATAGGTTATATTCAATTAGTTAGGTATTCAATTGAAAAAAAAAATTTATTATTCTTTAATCAAATATAAATATTAAATTAGAATACATAATTTATTACTCCCTAGTTCAATATCCTCTTTGGAATTAATATATTTCTTAAAATATATATAATACATGATTAGATCACATTTTTGTTAGTATAGGATGCATTCAACAAAACTAATTAAGTTTAAATAAGAATACAAAGAGTACATCACATCTTTAAATATTGAGTTTAAATGTATATATAGTTCAATTGATGTGGTTCTATTCAAAAAATTATCTCTATTTTTATGATAGAATTAATTCTCATACAGTTGCCTATTATGTCTAATTGGGTATTTGTGTGAACAACACAAACAATGTTAATTTTTAGATATTGTTGATATCAAATCAGTGCTTACCACAATTATATTTCACAAATTATTTATATATAAAAAAAAACATAACTCATGAAACAATACTTTTAGGATAAAGGTACAAATTTTACCTATAACGACTTGAATCTAACAAGTAACAGTAACCCAATCAATCTCTGTGTTGACTCTAGATAAAGATGTGAATAGTACAACTTTTAAAATTATTGTCTAACATCCAACCAATTTCATCTTGAATATCAAATGGTGTGATGACATAAACAGTTATGTATTTATTAAATGATTTTCATCATTCATAGAGAAGTAAATAAAAACATAAATTAAGAAATACATTTGAAATAAGAAATTTGATTAAAAAATACAAATAAGACGAACATACCAATTTCAAGAGCGTAAAAAAAGAAAAGAGTAAAAATAATTGTTTGGTTCAATTTAAATTGGTTTTATTAATGAAACCATTCGTATAAAATAAACCGATTTTTTCAAACCAAATAATAACATGTATCGACCATCCAAAAATAGCTTTATGTGAAGTTGAATGCAGGTGAATTTCTACTAAGATATAATAGATAATAAATTAATTAAAGTGAACTAACAAATACTGTACAAAAAAAATAAAGGTGAATTCTATGGTATCTATAACTTGATGCTTAATTTATGCCTAATTTACTTTCTATGACAACTTTTGAATATTTAATAATTATTTATTTTTATACTTTTAAAATTAAATATTAATTTTTAACCCTTTTTAGTAAGTTAGACAAACACTTTTAGACACTGTAGCAATTACCAAAAATAAAATAATACAACTCGATGAGTTGGCTGAGATATATTTAAATAATAATCATTTCGGAACGAGGACCTTATTTCTCAGCTCGATGAGTTGGCTGAGATTCGGGTAACACCACACCACAAGATTATGGACTCTGCTGCTTGAGTGCCAACATTCATGAAGATCTTGGATTGCATGCAGCATCATAACTCCAATGGGAAGAAAAAAGGAGTTAACAATAACTTGCTTGAACTTAATCTAAATCCAACCCATAACAGATCACACAAGACCTAGAAAATAAAAACTGGATGGTATCCAATGTTTAATCTCACCTTTCATTGTTCTCTCTCTCCTCTTTAATTTTGGTCTCACTTGTAAAATTAAAAGTGAGACATCACACTTTATTCTCTCAAGTGTTAAAAAAATTGGAGAGGATCTATTTCCCTATATTCTTATCGATCTAGTAATTAATATAATAAGAAGAAAGTACAAAAAAGTTATATGTTTTGCTTGCACAACAGGATTGCATTGCTTTGTGGTTTTGCTCTGCTGTTATATATGAACACATTGGAGAAGGAGAGAAGTAATGAATTAAAGAATAATGTTGAAATGAAATATCGTTGTTCTATAGATCCTAAGGAAATATACAAGTTTGGTTAATTGGGAGGATATTAGATTGAATTAATCATAGAAACTATGTCTTTGAGGTATTACATCTTCGAATTCAAGTCTTGGGTGAGCATACGAGTAACCCTTCCTGAACCTGTTGTTTCTGTTTCTAACTTCCACATCCACAGAGAAGACAGCACAAACGGGCCTGTGGTCAGAGAACCTTGACTCTCCTCGTATATATGATAGTTGTTCAATGCCTTTGCCACGCCATAGTATTCTATCACACCTGAAAATTATTCAACATAATTGGTTATTGGAATGGATTTCTTCATTCATCTCTCTCTCTATATATATAGTAGTACCATGCTGGGGTTCTGCGTTTCTTCTTGGATTTGGCAGTCTCCCCGGCATAGGAGTCTGAATTTTGAGAATACTTGTAAGTTGGGGCAAATAAGATCCTTCCTTCTTGGAATCCATTGAACACCCTTCCTGCCTCTCTTTCAATGTTCAACTGTGAAAAACATGTATACAAGTCAATACAATCAAAAGTAATAATAATGTTATGTGAGAACTAGAAAGCATAAAACACTCACTTGATCTTTTTCTAACAAAGTGTCCCAGTCATTATCCTCCAAGAGGACCCTTGTTTCTTCATAACTCAAAGCCACCCGATAGTTCAAATCACCTAGCCATATTATTCGTCTGCAAAAGATGCAGACATTAAACAAGGGAATTTACAATTAAGAAACTTGGTATAATAAAAAAAATACGACTTACTCGTGGTCAACAATCTTTTCAGGGGCTTTGGCACAAGGGTTCTTGCAAATCCTAGGGAACTGTATCCCTTTGAGGATCTCAGCTACATCAGCATTCCTCTTTATCTCATCACCTTCTTTCTCCCCAGAAGCCAAGTGACTACAGATGAAACAAAAGCTTGTTTGATGTATTGTCATGCTCATTGATATACACCCCTGCAAACCAATTATCATTTCACATGCACTACTATTATTTATTTATTAGTCTTGGAAACCGCAATATGATTATGATTATGAATACACACAGATATGTACCTTGTTACCTAGGCAACCCATGATTCCCGTTCCAACAGTATCTACTCTAAGATGGCCAATGTGAGGTACCAACTCCTTCCTAGTCCATACAGTGAGAAAAATGCCAACCATTTGCTTACTTGATATAAGGGAGTACTTGTTTTGGGAAGTCATTGGTATCTCTGCAATGGAGAGCAACTCTTCCATGCTAATCTCACCACGAATCTCATTATCTATCTTACTAACAGGGTCACTAAACTTTCTCACCCTCCTTCTGTCTCTGCTGGTTGGAGATTCCACTGGACAATTGCATGCCTTAAGGAGGCTGCTGCCCTCTGCTCTCAAGCTTTTGCTCACAATTTTCAGAGACGACTTCTGAAAGAAGTTTAGACTTGTAGGCCCTTTCAACTCCCTCGAGTTCTTCAAGTTCAAATCATACGGATCGTTGTACTCGTTTCTTGGCCTGTTTAGTGCCTGACTTATCAATGTTAACCACTTTGTTGCAGGCTCGTTGTCTTCTATTACCAATACATTCCCAGCGCTTAGGGGAACTATTTCTTGAAACCTTAATCAAACACAGACACAAATATATATATATATGTCAGCCAACTCAACTCAAAGTTTACTTATTAGCTTCTTGCCTTGCCACCATGCATCATGTAATTGTAAACTCACCCCAATACATATACATCTGCAGAGCCCTCCACTAGCAAGAAATCTTGAAGGTTCAGATCATAGTTTGGCGATTTTCCTCCTACATTCCAAGTGGCAACAAATATCCTACATGCATTCCCAGATATTATTAATTTATTATAAACCGATGTCTTACTAACACGAGTTTTTAATCTCACTACAACAATCGAAGAAAAATACCAAACCTGAAACCCTGTCTTTCAGTTTCTGGACCCACAGGTCGTTCAAAAGTTGACAAATTTAGGCCTTCGATTCCTGGGCTAGTCTCCCTTTCTGTTAGCACATATAAGTAACTAAGGTCATGCTTTATCCTATTATCTTGACTAGTACGTAATTGCAATGGGTATACAAAGACACTCCTTCTAACCATGACGCCTAACACAGTTGGTAGCTATATATGTGGCTTTATTAGGTATTGCTGTCGAAAATAAATACCTAAACAACAAATAAAAGATTTCCTTTTCCCCTTGATCAAAAACATCCTTCCGGATAGGCAAGATTTTTTGTTGTTAGGTAAGCTACCAACAAATGTACGAGTTGGATGATCCAGAACGTAGCATTGACCCAAATGTTTCTCAATGTAAATTCAAGCCGCGAAATTGGATATGAAAAATAATTTCAGAGAATGTAAAAAAAAATTAATTCCATGCAACAATAATATGTATGTATACCTGAGAAGCTTTTTCTCATGAAGGGAGACACTTCCATTAAAGCTTTTCTTCTGGATTCAATCTTCTTCTCCAAATCTTTGGACATGAAAAAGAACATTCATCAAAAGAAAATTAAAGCAACAATGACAAAGAAGAGGGGTGGAAGTGAAAGAGAAATTACCAAGAGTAACTCCTTGATCTCCTTCCTCGTGTGGCTTGGTGAAAGCATCATCGTCTGAGCCTCTCCCAGTTCTCTTTGAACCGAAAATCTTGGGAAGGAGAGACTTGAACCAAACAAAAAAATAAAAGAATAAAAATAAATATAAAGATAAGCAATTATAATTGAAGGAAGGCATAATGCAGGAATATATATAGAACCTTCTTTTTCTTGTCATTCTTGTTGCTAGTAATGTCAGGAGAAGAGGATGCAGAGATTTGCCTGATGGGGCTGATGGAAGGATCGTTGACTTTGGTCATTTCAGAATTATTATCATTTGATATGGTACAAGTAGAATTCGAATAAGCAGCGTAAAAATACGACATTCAATGGCTACTTCGTCTTTTTGAACATGCTGCATGCATTGTATTATATATGATCTTGAGTCCTCCAACCTGCTGCAATCAACGTAACATGCACCAGACTGATTGTGATGTAACTAACTCATCATCAACGAGCCTCCTGCAACAACTTTCACTCTCGTATTTTTGCATGATGCGATAATGCCTGTGTGTTTAGGATGTTGCTGTTTTCCGTTTTCAAATGGCTCAGATTTTGGTGGCACAACTTTCGGACGACCTAAGGATGAGGCCTCATACCCATAACAAGTTATGCCCTTCCCTGATGAGGCCATAAACAACTCACAAATATGCCAAATATTGCATATGCTTCGATTTTCCACACCCAATTATTACCCCCTTTCCAAAAAAAATAAAATAAAACGAGAACAACATATTATTTACTTGTTTCTATTATAGAATGGGGGGTATATACTGAATTCTTGTTTTAATAATAATAATGACTCAATTAATTACAAATCATTACATAATTATTAGTATATCTCTATTGCTCTTTTTTTTATTTTATTTGTCTCTCTACTTATGGAATTGGAATTAGAACATTTTGATAAAAAATGAATTCACTCGTTAATTTTTTCTCAAATAAAAAAAAATGTGAAAAAAATATTGTTCATACTGACCCAAATGCAGCTAGATCCATTAAGGATAAAGGCTCTTCAAAAGTAGCATTTTCTACTCATCCGGTTTCTTAATAAGTCGGACACGGCAAGGAGAATCAGTTTCAAATATCCAATTAAATAACTATTTCCTTAAATTTCTCGTATTATTTCTATTTCTCCTAAAAGATAGATCTCAACAAATTTTTAAGAGTACAGGAAATTAATATCTACCAATAAAGGTGGAACTATTCAAAAGGTAGTTATCTATTCTGCTATAAATACACTAGTACTCTCAGGTATATTCACGTCACAATCTACTAAAAATCTGTTCAAAACTCTTCCTAACTTAAGTATTAGAGTCTTTTACAGGTAACACCCCACCTCCTCATAAGGTAGTCGGACAAATCCAAAGTATTATTTCAGGTAATTCTCGAAATAGATATTATATGATAAAAAATTCACACGACATAAAACAAAAACCTAGAAGATACATTTTCTATTATAGTGTAATTAGATTTAGATTCATGCCATGCATGCAAGAAAAATTATTATTATAGATTTTTTGTACACAATCTTTTAAATAATTAAAAATAACCTAGAAGATACATTTTCTATTATAGTGTAATTAGATTTAGATCTATGCCATGCATGCACGAAAAATTATTATTATAGATTTTTTGTACACAATCTTTTAAATAATTAAAAATAATAGATGAATTTTTATGTTAAAATTTGTTATAAAATAATCTATGTAATTCTTAAAGCAAAAAGTTATATCATAATAAATTTAATTATTCTGTTAGTTCATATATTTTTGCGAAATTTTTAATTAAATTTCTATATTTTTTTTCTTTTTAATTGAGTTTTGTACTAATTTTTTTTAATTGGGTCCTTACACAGAACCTATTTGAAAATTTTGTGAAACTATAGAGACCAATGAATTTTTTATTTTAATAAATAAATTAATTATAATAATTACTAAAATAAATAATTTAAAAAATATTTACCAAAATAAATACTTCTCTCTTATTTCGTTTACACTGTAAACGAGATAAGA
The DNA here is from genome assembly GCF_003086295.3 of Arachis hypogaea. Taxonomy (NCBI): domain Eukaryota; kingdom Viridiplantae; phylum Streptophyta; class Magnoliopsida; order Fabales; family Fabaceae; genus Arachis; species Arachis hypogaea. Next base: position 45,922,645 of record NC_092047.1, read on the forward strand.
TAGGTGGACGCGACACGTGTATATCTCATTTATAATTATCTCGTTTACACGGTATCGTTTACACTTTAAACGAGATAAACGAGACACGTGTATTTGTAAAAAAAAAACTATTTTCTCTGAAAATAATAAAAAATATTAATAATATCAATAATCCAAACTTTTAGCATACAATTAGTACATAAAAAGATTGGTAGAAGAGATTAAAATTGATATGTTTAATCAATTAGTACTCAAAAAGAGGACATAAAAAATTTTAGATTAAATTATGATTCATTTTGAAAAATAAAAAATCCGTACGTGTTCAAATTCCATGAAAGAATGGAAGAGTGATGGACGAAATAGAAAAAGAATGGAAGAATGCGAGATAACGAAAAAGAATGGGAGAATGCGACATAACCGTTTGTTAGGAGAGGTTGATGGGAATAGTGGAAGAAAACCATTTTTTATTTTTTAAATTTAAATCAATCTAATTGGATCATATTTTAGACGGTCAAATACCTTTAAATATGATCAAACATAAAAAATTTTAGATTAAAATATGATACAATTGGATTGATTTAAATTTGAAAAATAAAAATTCGTACGTGTTCAAGTTGTAAGATGAAACGATTATTTCCCACGTTATCTCCTACTATCTCCATCAACCTCTTCTTGGCAAACAGACAGTTATCTCCCACTCTCCCATTCTTTATCTGTTTTATTTATCGTCCATCACTCTCTTATTACGTATTTTCTATGTACTCTTTTTTAGTACTAATTAATCAAATATATTCATTTTAATCTCTTTTACCAACCTTTTTATGTACTAATTGAATGCTAAAAGTTTGGATAATTGATATTATTGATATTATTAATATTTTTTATTATTTTTAAAAAAATATTTTTTTTACAAATACACGTATTTCGTTTACTGTGTAAATGAGATATACACGTGTCGCGTCCACCTGTCTTTAGGGGTGTTCGCGGTGCGGTTTGGATCGATTTTGAGTCAAAAACTCATCCGATCCGAACACTAATTGTACTTGCGGTGCGGTTTGGATTAGATGACTTTTAGAAAAAAAATTCGATCCGATCCGATCCAATTTCAAGCGGTTTGGATTGGATTGAATTTGCGGTTTTGTAAATTAAAAAAATCAAATACATATAACAAGTCGCAACATTAAATTTTAAATAATCAACGATAACATAGCAAATCTCAACAATATTTTAAGAAGCCAACAATAACATAACAATAGAAATAAAATTATAAGTTAGTTAAAATAAATAAATAAATAAATAAATAAATAACATTTTAGATACAAAATATTTATTAAATAATAATAATAATACATGAATAATATAAAATTGGATAACAAATTGAACATGTTATAAGTATAATTGTAAATATAATAATAAAATAATAATATTATAGCACATTGTGCGGTTTGGATTAGATTGGATCGGTTATGGAAAGTAGATTCGAAATCCGATCCAATCCAGTTTGCAAAAAATAGAATCTAATTAAATCCGAATTAATGCGATTTTAATCGGATTTTAGCTTGAATTGGATTGGATGAACGATTTAATTTGGATCGGTTTGGATTTGAACATCTTATCTCGTTTGCAGTGTAAACGAGATAAGAAAAAAATATTTATTTTGATAAATATTTTTTAAATTATTTATTTTAGTAATTATTATAATTAATTTATTTATTAAAATAAAAATTCAAAGGACCAATAAATTAATTAAACCTAAATGTATATATCAGTTAGATATGGTTAGAACCGAAATATTTTGTGACGATGTTTTTCACGGCGTCGGTAATTTTCTTTGTTTAAAATTTTGATGGCGAGAGTCATATTAAAATTTTAACCATGATTAGTTAATCTCTCTCTGGATTAATTTCTAGACAAATTTAATCACTTGTCTAGATTAATCATCGTATAATTAATTTATCAAGTGATCAATTAATTAAAGAAAAGCCCCAATATGTTATCAAAACAAGTTAACACATTATCACACTTTTTAATCACTCTTTTCCTGTTTGAACCAAAATGCCCCTCCTTATTTAACCATGATCAAGACCTTGACAACACTCTTCTCTCCTCCCTTGTTCCACCGAAACAGCCCCCTACTTTGAAACCAAACCATACTAATCATCAAGTAAATGGATCATGTGATGATAAGCTAACTATGATTAAGCCTTTCTCTTTCCTTCTCATGTGGTGATCGAACCATGCTTTATTCCAATACATTAAACCTTGGTTAAGCATGGAAGATGAGTGACTAACCATGATTAACACTATTATTCTCTTCTTCCAGCCACTGTATAACCGAACCATTCATCACCAACCATAGTCATACCTCTTGATTAGTTGCGTTGTGAGCAACTTGCATTAAATGTCAAGCCTAGGTATTAATCACTCCTCACCTCAAGTGCAACGTAGCACTCTAACTTTACTTATCCATTCTTCCCTTCATATACTCTTCACCTTTCTTCATTAGTTCAGCTAGGAAGAACAAAAAGAAGAGAGCAAGAAAGGGAGGGAAGAGCCGAGAGTTAGTGAGGGTGAGTGAGAGAGCCAACCAAACCTACTTCACCACCATCACCATGCACAATTCTCTTCTCCACCTCCAACAACATCAACTCCATTTCAGCATCCTTCATGGAAGCTTGAGGAGATAAGTTCCCTTCCACCGTCTTCTCTTTTCATGCCTTCGAATCTCATAACTTCCCTCTCATTGCTTCGGTCATAAGCCTTCTTCTTGATGTCTTACTTGATTCTTCCTAGCTCAACTAACCGAAACTTACAACTTGAGAGGATGAGCACCTCCTTCTTGTGATGGACTAGGAATTCGTCCTTATGTCCTTGTTGGTGAGAAACTGATTTTGATGATGGACTAGGAGTTCTAGCAGAAAAGGGAGTGAAGAGAAAGTGTTAGAAAGAGTGAACTTCAAAGAGATAAAGGTTAGACTAGATAGAGGCCATGTTTGTGACTCTGATGGATGGTGAATTTTGATGATGAGATATGTGCTTGTTTGATAATGATGAAGTTGCTAAATTTCTATTTTATTATGCAGATTTTATATATGAATATGTATGTGTATGTGGCAGGTGAATTATGAGAAAAGTGAGCTAAGCTCTTGGGACTATGACAACAAGTATAACAAGTTTTAATGACTTTGAAGGAAGTTAGTATTGGTTTTTTTCTCTTCTTTGTGAGGCCCAAGCTCAAGAGTGTCTCTTTACACCTATTGTGCCACAACTCTAATCAGATTTTGGGGTCTTTTGAGAGTGAGAAAGTGTAGCTATCAAGTGAGAGAGAAAAGGAAAAATAGAATTCTTGTTTTTATGTAGAGAAGTAAATTTCAAATAGTAGTTTCTCATTCATTTACCGTTGGATCGGCTTGAAACTTGAACTGCGTGTTCCACTCGTCTTGTTCTTCATTCTGATCGGTGAAGATGTTAATTAGAAGTCTGCAGTGGGAGAAATTGGCTTCGCAAGAGAGAAAATAGGTTTTCCGATTTTACATAGAGCAGCATTCTTTGAACAGCAGTTTCTCATTATTTCACCGTTGGATCGACATGAAATTTAAACTGTAGATTCATTACATTTTTTTCTTCATTCTGAACAGTGAAGATTTTGATTGGAGGTCTGCAGAGGGATAAAGTGGCTTCGCCAGCAGCTCTATTTTTTTTTATATTTTTCTTCTTCTTGCTTCACATTTATGAGCTTTGGTGCTTTGATGTTTTGACTGGTTATATGCACGTTTTTTTTTTTTGCTTTATTTGAGACTCTCTTGTACCTCATTTGATTATAGTGAAGCTATTTCATTGGTCTGGACGACCCGTGGTTTTTACCTCTCACATTGAGGGGATTTTCCGCGTTAAAATCTCGGTGTGTTCTTGTTATTGCTTTATTTGCTATATTTGCTTGTTCATAGTTGCTGCCATATTATGTTGTGAGTGCTTCCATATTATTCTTGTGTTGGATATTTGTGTTATTTTCGCTGCTAGGCTCTTTCATACTAGCATCATAGCTTGTTGGTATTTTTCTGGGATTGTGATTCTGTGAACAATGGAAGCTAATACTAACACTAGTAGGATGATTACTCTTAATGGTCCTAATTATGATTTGTGGAAGTCAAAGATGGAAGATTTGCTTTATATTAAAAATTTTTATCAACCAATTTTTGGTACAGAGAAGCCTAATGATAAATCTGATGATGATTGGACTTTATTGCATAGACAAGTTTGTGGATATATTAGGCAGTGGGTTGATGATAATGTGTTGAACCATATTATTGGAGAGGCACGTGTTCAGATCCTTTGGATTAAGCTTGAACAGTTATATGTTCGGAAAACTGGGAATAACAAGATGTTTTTTATCAAGCATTTATTGGCTTTGAAATATATAGATGGGACATCAATGACAGATCACTTGAATAACTTCCAACGAATAATGAATCAGTTATCTTCCATGGGTATCAAGTTTGATAAAGAGGTTCAAGAATTGTTACTTCTTGACTCCTTACCAGACTCGTGAAAAATTCTCAGAATGTCATTGTCCAATTCTGTTCTTGATGGTGTAATCTCTATGGATCTTGCCAAGAGCAGTGTTTTGAATGAAGAAATGAGAAGAAAGTCACAAGGTACATCGACTACGCATTCAGATGTTCTTGTTTCTGAGTCTAGGGGGAGAAACAAAAGTCGAGGTCATAAAAGTAGAGATCAAAGCAGAAGCAATTCTCGAGGAAAGTATAAAAATATTGAATGTCATCATTGTGGTCAAAAGGGACATGTGAAGAAATTTTGTTGGCAGCTAAAGAAGGAGAAAGTCAAGGCAAGTAAAGGCAAGAGCACAAATAAAGATGATGGTAGTAATGAAGACAAGGTTAATGTAACTCATGATGATTTTTTTTTTGTTGAGGAGTTTGAATCTATTAACCTTGTTGATAGTAGCACTAGTTGGGTGATTGATAGCGGTGCTTCTATTCATGTTACATCTAGGAGGAATTTATTTACATCTTATTCTCCTGGTGATTTTGGTGTTGTGAAAATGACCAATCAAGGTGTTGCAAAATGTGCCGGTGTTAGACAAGTTTGCTTAGAAACCTTCAATGGTACCAAGTTGACTTTGAAGCATGTGAAGCATGTTCCAAATATTCGGTTGAACTTACTTTCTGTTGGTAAGTTGTGTGATGAAGACTTGGATAGTTCATTCTCTCGTGATAGTTGGAAGATCACCAAGGGTTCCATGGTTGTTGCTAGAGGTACATGACACTCTACTCTTTATTTAACACAAGCAAAGATTGTGAAAGATGTTGTTAATGCTGCTGAGTTTGTTGATGAAACTGATTTATGGCATAAGAGATTATGTCATATGAGTGAGAAAGGTATGAATATATTATCCAAGAGGAATCTTTTATCTGGTTGTAAGGTTGCTTTACAAAAGTGCAACCATTGCTTTGCTGGGAAACAAAACAGTATTTTTTTTTAAGAGCCATCCACCTTCAAGGAAGCCGGAGATACTTGACTTGGTGCATTTTGATGTATGTGGGCCGATGAAGACAAGAACACTTGGAGGGTCTATCTATTTTGTAACCTTTATTGATGATCATTCTAGGAAACTATGGGTTTACACTTTGAAGACCAAAGATCAAGTTTTGAATGTGTTCAAGCAATTTCAAGCTTCTGTTTAAAAAAAAAAACTGGGAAGAAGTTGAAATGCATTCGTACTAACAATGGTGGTGAGTACCCAAGTCCATTTGATACTTATTGTAAAGAGCATGGTATAAGACATCAGAAGACTCCTCCAAAACTCTTCAGTTGAATGGCTTGGCTGAAAGGATGAACATAACATTAGTTGAAAGAGTTAGGTGCTTATTGTCGCAATTTGGATTGGCAAAATCCTTTTGGGTTGAAAATTTGAGCACTGTTGTTCATGTCTTAAACCGGACACCATGTGTTCCCTTGCAATTTGAAGTGCCAGAGAAGGTATGGTCAGGTAAAGATGTTTCTTATGATTATTTAAGAGTCTTTGGATGTAAAGCTTTTATTCATATTCCCAAAGATGAGAGACCTAAGCTTGATGTACAGACTAGGTAGTGTATTTTTATTGGCTATGGCATGGATGAGTTTGGTTACAGGTTTTATGATCCTGTTAGCAAGAAGGTGATTCGGAGTAGAGATGTTGTCTTTGTTGAAGACCAAATATCGAAGGATGTTGATAATGCGGAGAAGCTAATGGTTCATCCTAATGATGATTTTTCTGATTTGGATATTACTCCCTCTATGCCTATGGTGGAAGATGGTAGAGTTGAAGCTCAAAATAATGAGCATGATACAAGTGCAGGTGAAGATGGACAGTTGATCTGATACTTGATGAAGTTGGTTATGATTATCAAGATAAAGAACCAGCTTTGGAAATTCCTGTAAATGCACTCAGAAGGTCTACAAGAGAGAGGAAGCCTTCATCAAGGTATTCTCCACATAAGTTTGTTTTGTTGACTGATGGGGGAGAACCTGAATGCTTTGGAGAGGCTGTTGAAGATGAAAGCAAAGCTTAATGGCTTGAAGCTATGCAAGAAGAAATGAAGTCCTTACTTGAGAATGATACCTATGAGTTGGTGAAGCTACCGAAGGGTATACGAGTTTTGAAGAACAAATGGGTATTCAGAATCAAGAATGAAGAACACAATTCTAAGCCTCGGTATAAAGCTAGATTGGTTGTTAGAGGCTTTAGCCAAAGAAAAGGTGTTGATTATGAGGAGATTTTTTCTCTTGTTGTGAGGATGTCATCCATTCGTGCTATGCTTGGATTAGCAGCATCTCTTAATCTGGAGATTGAGCAAATGGATGTGAAACAGCTTTTTTTCATGGTGATTTAGACAAGGAGATCTACATGGAGCAACCGGAGGGCTTTGTTGTTAAAGGAAAGGAAGATTTTGTGTGCAAGCTTAAGAAGAGTCTTTATGGGTTGAAGCAAGCTCCAAGATACAAGAAGTTTAAATCTGTTATGGGGGAGCATAGTTACTGTAAGACAACTTCAAATAATTGTGTATTTGTGCAAAAATTTTCTGATGGTGATTTTATCATTCTTTTGCTTTATGTTGATGATATTTTGATTGTGGGCAAGAATGCTTTGAGGATTAATGAGTTGAAGAAACAGTTAAGCAAGTTTTTTGCTATGAAGGACTTGGGTCCTACCAAACAGATTTTGGACATGACTATTACTCGTTATAGAGATTTCAAGAAGCTTTATTTGCCACAGGAGAAGTACATAAATAAGGTGCTTCAAAGGTTTGGCATGAATGATGCCAAATGTGTTGCTAGTTCTTTTGCTCCTCATTTTAAGTTGAGTACCAAGCAGTGTCCAACCACTGATGAGGAGAAACAAGCAATGGATGAAATTTCTTATGCCTCAATTGTTGGAAGCTTGATGTATGCTATGGTGTGTACTAGACCAGACATTGCTCATGCGGTTGGTACTGTGAGTCGTTTTCTCTCTAATCCAGGTAAAGAACATTAGAATGCTGTTAAATGGATTATAAGATATCTCAAAGGCACAACTAACTTGAGTTTGAGTTTTGGTGGTGAGAAACCTTTGCTAGTTGGCTTTATTGATGCAGACATGGCAGGAGATATTAATTCTCGAAAGTCTACTTCAGGTTATTTGGTCAAGTTTGCAGGGGGAGCTATTTCATGGTAGTCAAAGCTACAAAAGTGTGTTGCACTTTCTACCATATAAGCAGAGTTTATTGCAGCAACTGAAGCGTCTAAAGAGTTGTTGTGGATGAAGAAGTTTCTTGTAGCACTTGGTTTCAAGTAAGACCATTATGTGTTGTTGTGTGATAGTCAAAGTGCTATACATCTTGCCAAAAATTCTACTTTTCATGCAAGATCTAAACATATTAATGTTAGGTATCACTGGATACGGGATGTGTTAGATTAAAAGTTGTTGGACCTTGAGAAAGTTCACACTGATGACAATGGTGCTGATATGATGACAAAAGCATTGTCAAAAGAAAAGCTTGAAACATGTTGTTGATCGCCGGAATGGCGAGGGCCTCCACCTAGTCGAGAAGGGGGAGACTTATTGGGTTTTTTCTCTCCTTAGTGAGGTCCAAGCCCAACATTTTGAGGGCGTCTCTTTGCACCCATTATGCCACAACCCTAATCAGATTTTGGGGTCTTTTGAGCATTGTTATTAAAACCGGACCGGACCAACCGGTTCGACCAAAAAATCGGTAAATCGAACCCTAGACCAGTATGGTCCGATAATCAGACCGCATAAGGCAACGAACCGGTTAAACCCGAAGTGAACCGATCAAAACCAATCAAACTCGGTAAGACCGGTTCGACCAAACCGCTTGAGTTTCAAAATTTTCCCAAAATATGGAAAATGGGGTTCGAACCCCCTCATCAAGGAGAAAAATGATACTCACAAGGCTGTTAAGCTTGTTATTAATATATATATATATCTTTCAGCAAATAATTTTCTTCTATTTAATTTATTTTAATTTTAGTTATAAACTCATTCATTTTTAAATTAATTATATTTTTATTTAACAATAATTATAAACTCACATATTTTTTTATAATAGATATAAACTAATTAATAAATTATTGAAATTAAAAAATAATAGTTATTTTAATATAAAAATAAAATAAAAATATTTATGATAGAGTAAAATTAACAAAATACTTATTGTTCCTGTTTCATATTATTTTAGAATAGCTAGATATTTTTAAAATGATAGTGAAAATATGTATTTTAAATTTTAATTTTAAATTTTTGATTTATTTTGTTTTTATTTACATAGGACCGGGTCAATCGGTTTAACCAGTGACCTACCAGTTGAACCAATGATCCAGTGACCTGACCGGTTTGATCACTGGTTCGGTTTTGACAACTATGCTTTTGAGAGTGAGAGAGTGTAGCTACCAAGTAAGAGAGAAAGAGGGAAAATAAGATTCCCGTTTTTATGCAAAGAAGTAAATTTCAAATGGCAGTTTCTCATTCATTCACCGTTGGATCGGCTTGAAATTTGAACTGTGTGTTCCATTCATCTTGTTCTTCATTCTGGTTGGTGGAGATGTTGATTGGAAGTCTGCAATGGGAGAAATTGGCTTCGCAAGAGAGAAAATAGGTTTTCCGATTTTACACAGAGCAGCATTCTTTGAACAGCAGTTTCTCATTATTTCACCATTGGATCGACATGAAATTTGAACTGTAGATTTTTCACATTTCGTTCTTCATTCTGAATGGTGAAGATTTTGATTGAAAATCTGCAGAGGGAGAAATTGGCTTCGACAGCAGCTCTATTTTTTGGGTATTTTTCATCTTCTTGCTTCACATTTATGAGCTTTGGTGCTTTGATGTTTTGGCTGGTTATATGCACGTTTTTGTGCTTTGTTTGAGACTCTCTTGTACCTCATTTGATTATAGTGGAGCTATTTCATTAGTCTGGACGACCCGTGGTTTTTACCTCTCACATTGAGGGGGTTTTCCACGTTAAAATCTCGGTGTGTTCTTTTTATTGCTTTACTTACTATATTTGCTTGTTCATAGTTGCTACTATATTATGTTATGAGTGCTTCCATATTGTTTTTGTGTTAGATATTTGTGTTGTTTCCACTGTTAGGCTCTTTCAGTTAGAACCATGAATTAAAGGGAGTTAAAAGCTTAGGAAACTAAACCTGATATGTGAAGTCCAAATCTTTTGCTGCAGAATTTGGCAGCAACTTGCTCGAAATTCTTGGAATAATCTAGACACTCGTTCTGAGAAAAGTTAATTTTCTATAATACTTTGGAGAGTATATATCATCCCCAAATAATTCAGAATTTTTGGATGTATAGATTGGAAGATATAAATTTTTGAAGTTAAGCGGTTTCTATGGCAAAATCTGTTTTCGAGTTATTAGAGGAGCAACTCCCAACCTACATATCTTTTAATTCTGACAATTTTTTGCGTTGCAACCAAAGGCAAATCAAATATTTGCATGACTGAAATAATTAATCCAAATTTCAGATTAATATAAATTTTAAAGAATAAATTATGCAATTTGAAAGGTGACAAGCTCACTGAACTATCAGAACAGCATTACCTAAAACAGAGCCGCCGACTTTAAAGTTGCATAACTTATTCATATGAAATGATATTGTCCTGAAACCAAATTTAAATAAAACTTAGACCAATCTAATATGACCATACCAAATTTAAGAAGTATTTTATTAAAAGTGGAGTTTTCATGTTTTTTAAAATAACTACTACTTGCTGTTTTCTAGATTTTATTGAAAAGGTAGCAGAAGTTTGAAAAATAATATAAAACTCAATTTTAATCCAAATGTAGTAGAACCAAAATTGAAACGAAAATTAAGAGTTTCTAAAATAATCTTATTAAGGAAAAACACTCGTGCGCGAATATTTCACAACGTATATCCATGTTGCTAGGGAGTAAGGTGCTAAGTAAAAAAACTCACAAGAAAGCCACGGTTTTATCGAGTGAACACCCAATCCGGTCTCTGTCCTTTTTCTCGATGGACATCACGGACCTTGTCCAAAAAAAAGGGACATATCGATCCCTGTCCCATACTTTTGTGAGACTTTCCGGTCCTTCCGTCATCTCTCCTGACCAAAACAGACGAAACATGCCTACGTGTCAGTTAACGTTGCTGAGTTGGAGGTTAATAGTCTGTTAAGTTCCACGTGGCTATTAAGAAATGGATAGGGGTCGATTTGTCCCCCTTTGGTGACCTAAAACTATGTCGTTTTAGTGGTCTGAGACGTTGCTATTAGGGAATGGTAAGGGGTCGTTCTGTCCCATTCTAGAAACCAAAAACGACTTTGTTTTTAGTCTTCACTGAAACACAATGGTTTGAAAGTGATTCGACGTTGCTAATCTCTCACTCTTCTCCCAACCCAAATACGAACCCTAGGAGACCATGATTGGTAATGGAGAGCATTGTTCATCATCAAACCCACGAAGCAGAGATGATTCAGGCTGGGGCCTAAATTCTGGTGGGAGTGCTGGAGCTCCGAGGAAGAAGAAATGGGTTGCCCCAATTTGTTATTGTGGTTCTCATGCAATATTGTTCATGTTAGGGACGGTGAAAAATCCAGACAGATTATTCTTTCGCTGCCCAAAATTCAAGGTAGTTTTTGAGAGTTTAGCTAATTTTTTGTTTTCAATTTCTATTCCACAGATGATAACAAATGTTAAACTTTTTTGTAGACTGGAAAATGGCATTGCAACTTCTTTGCATGGTTAGATGATTATGTATCTTCATGTGGTGAGGATGCTAACAAGGCTGTCTCATTTGGGGCATCAAAGCAGAAGCAGAATCGATTGGAAGGCCATGGTTATGTGGTGGATAACAAAGTTAATGAGTTGGAGGAAAGATTAATTGGTTTGGAGGATCAGTTAGATTACTGCAAACTGAAAATGGGTGAAAGTAGATGTATTAGGTATGGGTTTAATTTGTTAGCATTTTTGGGTGGGGTTGTAATTGCAAGCTTGTTTAGAACAAGTGTATAGGAATTTGATAGCTGAATTTTGTTATTTCACTGAGTTGAGTTGTGAACAACACTTTTGATGATGAATGAAGCAGGAATTATTGTGTTGAATTTGTAAAATTTGAACCATGGCCTGTGATGAATATGTTAAATCTCATCCCTATATTGATAGATAATGACATATATGTCATGACATAAATTTAACAAAGGGGGACAAATCGACCCCTGTCCATTTCCTAATAGCGACGTCTCAGACCACTAAAACGACGTAATTTTAGATCACCAAAGGGGACAAATCGATCCATGTCCATTTCCTAATAGCCACGTGGAACTTAACAGACTATTAACCTCCAACTCAGCAACGTTAACTGACACGTAGGCAAGTTTCGTCTGTTTTGGTCAGGGGAGATGACGGAAGGACCGGGAAGTCTCATAAAAGTATGGGACAGGGACCGATATGTCCCTTTTTTTTGGACAAGGTCCGTGATGTCCATCGAGAAAAAGGACAGGAACCGGATTGGGTGTTCACTCCGGTTTTATCTGCCTAAATGGATTATTAGGAATCAGAAAAATCATTTTTAATTTTTTGTGACCTTAGTCTACCACGGTCACGTGGATATAAATTTTGCATAATTCAGAGATTAGTTGATATTTTTAGTATAGAAAAACAATTGAAACATCATGGTCGATTTAGAGTAAAAATTCAGAAAAAAGTATAAAAAAATCTAAATATTTGAAAAAATATTAAAAGTAATGATCCCTTACAAAAAAAAAAAGATATAGATTAAAAGATTTAACAGACATAAGAGCTAGTCCTAAGATGGTTTATACCCCCAATCAAACATACATATTGACTGGGTAGAAAAACTCCGTTGAGAAAAGATACAGACCGGACAAAGACTTTAGCTAGAAAAAACATACTAGTTAGGTAGAGTTGTTAGGTAGAAACACCCACTTTAAAGGAGAGTGGTATCTCATTAATATGAATTTGTTCATATGGTACCCTATTTCTCACTAAATGCACATTCGCTATAGAAATATTCTTATTATAATTTTAGCCTGGCTGACACGGATAAATTTGCGTGCTTTTGGTATCTAACTGATATGGGGACACCCATGTGATACCTATGCTAACTGATTTAGTAGAAAAACCATATTTAGAATTTGTCCTAAATAATATTGGGTGTTGCATTAGTTTATGACATGCGCTAAGGACAAACATGCACTATCCTATTTGTGCATTTGCATTTGCTTATGCTTGTTTATTATTTATCTTCTTTGTGTGTATGCTATCTATTTTCTGTGATTTATATGTTTATCTGTTTTCTTTTCAAACTGTGTCCATTGGAGAGTGAGAGCTTAAGATAAAATAAGATTGGTATAGAACCCAAAAAAAGATGCCAAGAAAGAGTGATACCCGTATCGCAATTATGGAAAGGAGAGAAGAGAGTTAGCATATATAACAAGACCTACGGTAATTAAGAATACACCTAAGCTACCATGCTAGAATCAAGAACTCTAGGATTCACGAATGTTCAGTGTTCGCGGTGACACGTTGGAACCATATCGGTTCTCACCCCCTTTCCTTCTACATTTTCCCCTACAGATGGAGCATTTGGATATGGTCAGCCCACGAGATGCTATTCGTCGAGCTGCCAGAAGAGCACGTGTTCGCTGACTGCGCCCTCGACGACGTGATGTTTGTTGACCGTCCGCTTTTATTCTTTAGATTTTGTTTTCCCTCATTCTTGTAGTACTCTTTGACGGATTAGCACTTGATATTTTCTTTTGCTAGCCTAGATGGTGCTTAGGGGTTTGCTACAGGGGCAGGTGTCCGAAAAGTCGCTAGTTTAGACAATCTGTATGTATAATTATGTATATATATCTATATCTATATCGAGTCTATATGTACTAACTCTTGGAGGTATATTTAGGATTATCAAGGTTGCGAGAACCGGACCAGTCATTAAACCAGTTGAATAATTGGTTTAATGGTTCAATGTTCAACCGAAGTCGAACCATAATTAAACTGGTTTAATTAAATATACCGTAAAATTATAAAAAAATTAATATATAATTTTAAATATTTAAATTCAATAATTTCTAAACTAATAAAATTCAAAATTTAAGAATTTTACACAATAAATTATCCATAATTTATCATTAAAATAAAAATTCATAAACAATTTCAAATATAAAATTTTACAACTAAAAAAAATCAAAACGCACAACAAATTGTTTTTTCAGATTTCAACAAATTCAAATTATCTACTTTCTTTAGTTATTATTATTTAATAACACTTAGAGTAATGCAAGAATACAATGTACGCATTTTATCTAGAACACCATTCCATCCTAATACTTCAACAATGCATGTTATTGTTACTAATGCACCTTTAATTGTAGAATTACATACATCACTCATTACAATAATTACAGCAATTTAGAATCCAAATTATATCAATTCTGTCCAGAATCCAAAATTATATCAAAATTCTATATAGTATTCAAAATCCAGAATCCAAACTTGAACTTATATCCAAATTATATTCAGTAAAATTCAGAATTACAGAATGATTAATCAAATAAAAAAATCAACTCAATTCAAATCAGTAGACTAAACTCATAAAAACAGATTACTGAAAAGCAGAAGAACTGCATCAATTCATATAATTAACCAAATACAAAACATTAACTGAATTCAAATCAGAGGACTAAATTCCTCACTCCAACAACCAGCAATTCATATAGTTAATTAACAAAATAAAAAAATTAATTGAAAAACCATTAAAACTCACCACAGCAGAGAGCAGAGAAGGCGTCTAGGTCACGGTGGCAGAAGTGCAAAACAGACGAGCAGACAACATTGACAGAGAAACTTCTAACGAACAAACGAGCAGACGATGCCGACCACGGAAGCTTCGGAGTTCAGACGACCAGACGACGGAGGAACGAAACAGGCGACGAGAAAGGAACGAAACTCAACTGCCGGCAGCGATGGCACCTACCCTCTGGCGGAGGAGAAGAGTTCGGCGACGGCTTTTGGCTACTGCTACTGCTGGCTGAAAGAGAGGGGTAATGGGTTTTCAGCCACCAGAGCAAGCGGCAGGTGAAAAGAGATTTAGGGTTAGGTTGGCGTCACACAGAGAGTCAAAGAGAAAGGGGTGGGGTGGGGACGACGACGGAGAGGGAGATTGCGGTGCTGAGTAGGAAACGGCTGGGAGAGGAAGAAAATGATATCAAAAGGAAGAGGGTTAGTGGGCTACGCGTTATGGCTGATTTAGAACTGGGTCAGTACAAGTGCGTTTTGTTCTTTTTTTTTTTTCTTTTCGGCATCAAAACAACGCCGTTTTTTAGCAAGAAAACAAACCGGACCTTTAAAAAACCCGGCCGGTTTGGCCGATTCACCGATTAACCACCAATTTGGCCAGTTTTTTAACTAATTTTTGCAAGATGGTTTTGTACATCAACCGGACCGACCAGCTGACCAATTCTCGGTTAACCCTGTTAAACCAGCCACACCAGCCAGTCCAATCCGATTTTCAGAACCTTGATGATTACTGTGTTATTTGTATTCTTTGGCTATGTTATTAATTATTTTTATTATTATCGCCTTAGTTTATACTGTCAGTTTTATATATCTGCTGAGGTCTGTAAGTGATTCTAACTTAACGGCGATAATATGTATAAACCTGACTAACTTATGCAATTTTGCTAATACAAGCTTATATGTAAATAATAGTAGAGAGTCTAGGGTGTTTAAGGGTTACTAGGAAGTAACATCTAATGAACGACAGTGATATAAACTTACCAGAAATTGGATCGTTACAAAAAACACTTCAACAGTTTCTTCAATTAACCATCCATTCAAATTTGAGATCAACCCTTCTCTGAACTTTTTAATCTTACCAACAAGGCAATCAACATACATCTAATCCAATTATACTCAAGTGGATTATCAACATCAATTATAAACGGCAAGATTTTCTCCCGAATAGTTGTATTTATTGGCAATAAAAATGTTAATGCTACAAAAAGAAAGCTTGCCTAAACCTTGGACAAACTCTTGGATTTTATACTATGATATCACTCAATTGATTTGGAATTTTTATTCCCTTTGAGTTCTGAAACCATGGGTTCATGCTCTTCAGTAACATGTGAAGGCAATCCTAACACAGCTCCAACAAACTCCAAAGTAATATCTACTCTTCCTATTGAGGTTATGAGCTAAAATTTTAAAGGATTATATGCTTATGCAAGTGCCAAAATCAGATTATGGTTTAAATTCCCCTTGGGAATATCCAAGAGGGATCCAAACCCCATTGCTCGCAACTCTTTGCGTTGCACATTACTTACAAATTTTGCAGAAAGTCTACGAGTTTGGTGCGCATTTGGTGTCAACATAGCACTACATGGATGAAAACAAATTTTGTCAATACAGTAAACAACATAATCAAAATAAAGATGAAAAATAATAAAACAGAAACAAAAAAACAGAAAAACTAAAGGCAAAATAGCTTTCTCCTCTCCATCCCCTTCGAAATTTTATCGGGTATTTTTTTTTCCATCTTTCCTTACTAATCTCTTTGATCCATTTTTAATAGCTCCCTTGGTATTATTTTTGGTGCAATCTTCTTCCGCGTTTTTCTTCAAATAAAAATTTAATAATGCTATAATCAAGTCAAGAACATAAATCCAGAAAAGCTTGTTCATGTACACAAAGTCTAGCAATGGCCTACACAGGAAGAGCATGCATGAAATTCCAAAAAACAAAAAAACAAAAACAAAAAGAAAAAGAAAGTTAACAAAGTGTGATTAAACCAGAGATATTCATCTTCCCTTAATTAAATATAGAGATCCTATACCCAATTAATCAAACACAAGACCTAAATCAAAACTCAAACCCATCTTATAATCAAACACCATTATAATGATAATCAAACACAAACTTCCAAGTACCGAGAATAAACATGAAGCTTTCTTGTAATATGGCATTCAACAAACCAACTAAACAAGTAGTCAATTATTGTATATATTTATGATAGCAACAACATGAAAATCAATAAAATGTGCTATCTTTGTCAAATTTATCAAAAAATGGTTACTAGATAATCCAAACGAGAAGGTTGCTTTGAAGAGTAGCATCTCCTTTGAAGTAAAAATCGGTCAAATTGTTCCATTAAAATAATTTTTTATATCCAAATGAAAAAGTGATGACTCATGAAAATTGTAGACCCACGAAACATGGATTAACCAAAATCCTTCCGTTTCCAAGCACCAATAGCCAGAATGGTCCAACAAAATCGTTAGTCAGAGATGATGATAAGGAAAAACACCAAAAACAAACAGAAACACCAAAAATGAAAAACAAAATTCTCCAGTGAACAACAAATTAGGAGCAAGGAATTACCTCTCCAGTGATGAGAAATTGGTTACCGACCATGACGAGTGACATGACACTTGATGCGTCCAGAAAAATCGCGAATCCGAGGTATGTATAATCAAACACAATTATAATCAAACACAAGACCTAAAGCAGACTCGAAATCGAGTATTTGGGAGAATAACAAATGAAACAAGGAACAGAACCTCATCGAGTTGCACTTTGCCAAAATGCAAAAGCAGGGAAGACAACGAAGTTTTGTTTGATTATAGTTTAGTGGCAAATACGTAGCGCGAAGACGAAGATGGTAGCAGGTGTGACAGAGAGAATGGCAACTGAGTGGGGGAGGAGGTGGTTATGGGAGGGGAGGAGTGCATGTGTATAAGAGTGAAATTCTTTTTTTTTTCAGTTTTTAAATTTTTGCATTTGTATGCCATAAAAGCATTTAATTTCAAATAATTTCAGCTATTTCTTGAGAAACAAGTGAAGGATATTGTTTGAGCATGGTTGTAAAAAAGCATTTACCCAAAATGCTATAATTTTATTAAGTTGACCCTACACAGTTAGTTGACCATTTAGTCTTAGTGTGTGTTTGAATTGGTATTTGTTAAACTGGAGTTTGAATGAAAGTGATATTATAGAATTGATTTTGGGTAGGAGTGAGTTTGTGTCAACATAATTTATGTTTGGCAATTCTATACCAAAATTGATTTTAATAAAATAAATATTGTTTGGATTCATCCCTACGTCTCCTTCTGCCTCCTCTTCTGCATCTTCTCCTAGGAGTATGATTTGATAGTGCTTCATGGAGCACCTATGATCAGGTCCCCACTTCTCTCCACATCTGAAGCACAACCCTTTCCTCTGTCACTCTGCCCACTCTTCGTTTGAGAGTCGCTGTGTGCCGCTGCTACGAGTTGTCTGCAAATGAGAAGCGCTGCTGCCTCCGTTTGAACTGGTGGTAAGGCCTGTACGAGTAGGGGTGCCTCTGTTTGTGTTGGATCCAATCTCGCCCCTCGATTCGCTGCCGTCGTGGGTGTTGTACTTCGCTGAACTAGAATTTTTGAAAAATCCAAATCTAGCTCCCACCGAACCAGATCCGCTCCCTTCCGGCAACCACTCCACCCTCTTGCCGTTAGGGTCAACTCCGGTCTCCTTCCATGCTTGATTTCTCCATTCAATAGCCATGGCTCTATCCATTAGAGCTGGTAAATTATCGAACTGAGCCACCTCCAATTCTGCCTGAATTTCCTTTTTGAGTCCATTGACAAAGATGCACATGAGAGCCTCTATTCCCAGGTTTCTCTGCGTTCGTGCTGCAGCCTCAAACTCTCGCCTATACTGAGCGACGTCCTCCACCTGTTTCACCTCTAGTAACGGAGCCATGGGGTTGAGAGCAGCTCCAGGTTGAAAACGTTTCAATAAGTCCTCCTTGAATCGTCTCCATGTCTGAAATGGTGTGTATTCTTCCCACCATTCGAACCAGGTGAGGGCCTCCCCTTCCAAAGCCATTGTTGCAAAATCCAGCCTCTGCGCCGGAACTACTCCGATTACCCTGAAGTAGCGTTCCATTCTCACCAACCAGCCATTCGGATCCTCCCCCGAGAATACCGGTAAGTCAAGCTTTCGAATTGGTTCGAATCTCCTCTGCCTTTCATCTCCTGCACCGTTCCCTTCTACCCTCTCGTCATCTTGCTCGTTCCTTCCACCGTCATTTCCTCCTCCGGTGTCGTTAGCACTAGCACCTCCACCTTGGTGCTGTTGAGGTAGCAACTCCCTCATTTGTCTCAACATATTTGCTGAGAAGGCCTCTGATAGAGATGCGCCTACTACTAACAGGTTTGGACTGTGTTACAAAAGGAGAGGTAAGTAGAGGTCAAGTAGAGGTGTTTTAGGAGTTGTTAGGATATCCAGCTGGCTGATAGGTTGTTATAAATAGCTAGGTTATAGTTAGTTGAGAGAGGATAGTTTTTCTGTTGTGAATTCTGTTAGAAGTTGGAGAGAATCTCTCTCTCTCTGAGCTGGTAGTTCCAGCTGTGTAGAACCTTCTAGGGTGAGCTAATTGGCTCTCCCGGTATATCAATAAAGCTTGATCATTCTGCTATTGCTAGTCCTATCAACTGGTATCAAGAGCTTGAGGATCCCAACGCTGAATGGTGCAATCGAGATTGAGGAAAATGGAGTCACGATTTGACACAATTGAATCGCGCATGGAGATGTTCCGATCGGTGCAGGAGACGCTACAGCGCTTCGATTCCCGAATAGATGCGTTCGAAAATCGCGCGCCTAAACGGAATGAGCGTGGTTCACCGGGATCGCACCTGGCAGCAGGCTCATCGGCCGGAAGCCGCGGCACGCCGGAGCAATGGCGAAAGCTGGAACTCCCAATCTTCCGCGGAGACGACGCGGTGGTTTGGGTTGAACGCATGGAGCAATTCTTCTTGCTGCGCACAGTGCCAGAGGAGGAATGGCTCACGGTCGCTACCTTTGCAATGGAAGGAAGGAAGGGCATTCACGTGGTTCAGGTGGTGGGCGGCGACGGCGCCGGTGCTGCAGTGGCGGTTTTTTAGTGCGGCGCTGCTACGCCATTTTCAACCGGAACGGCTACAGAGCCCTTATCAAGCGCTGCTGAAGCTGAAACAGACGAACTCAGTGCGGGGCTACGTTGACCAGTTCGTGCTTCACGCGCGGCCCCTTCGCGGAATTGCGCCAGAATTGCTGATGGATCTCTTCTTGAATGGGCTGAAACCAGAGGTGGGGGAAGAATGTAAACTGTTCCCATACCAGTCAGTGGACGAGTTAATGGAACTGGCACAGAAGGTCGAAAACCGCAACGTTGCCTTGCGGGGGGTATCGGGACGCGGTAAATCACTGGCTCCCAACTTCGCCGTTGCCAATTCAACCGCCACCAAAGCGGTGCACCCTGCTACAGCGTCCAACTCTGCAGCGAGCAACAGTGTGGAGTCGACGACGGATCCCTTGCAACGGCGCGGATTGAGACATCTCAGCAACGAGGAGTATAGAGCTAAGCAGGCCAAGGGGGAATGCTTCCTCTATGACGAACCATACACTGCAAATCACAATTGCAAGAATAGAGAATTCAAGCTTTTAATCATGGAGCCAGACTTTGAAGCGGATTGGTTACAGCATGAGGCAGTTCCGGAAACAGGGGAACAGGGACAATTGGAGCTCAAATTCATGAGCTTGAGTGGACATCACAAGTCAATCAAAGCCTGGGCAGAGGTAAATGGCCGCCGTGTACGCGTTCTCATAGTTTGTGGAGCTTCGGACAACTTCGCGACACCAGAGATTATCGCCGAGTTGGGCCTGAGAATTGACAACACCCCTAAGTTCCAGGTCAGGGTAGCGGACAGTACCAATAAAGGGGGACAGGGAAGGTGTTTGGGTGTCACGCTCCAATTCAAGGAAGTGGCAATCAAGGAAGACTTCTTCATCTTCCCAACTGACGAAGCAGAATTTGTCCTGGGACTGGCGTGGCTAGATAAGTTGGGAGACGTTCTCGCAAACTTCAGAAAATCACGCCTTCGATTTCGGAATGGGGACAGCATGGTTACATTGCAGGGGGACCCGGAGTTGTGCTATGGAGGTATGCACCTTCAATCTACAGTTTTGTCCATTCAAGAAAGGGGAGAAGGATTTATGGTCCAGCTGTGGCCCATGACTTTGCAAGCGGCTACAGTATCGCAGGTGCCGCAGGTAATCGAATCGGTGTTAGCTTCTCATGCTAAGGTGTTTCAGACACTACCAGGGCTGCCACCACATCGTTGCCATGATCATGCCATTCCATTGATAGAAGGAGCTTCGGTTCCGAATATAAGACCTTATCGTTACCCGCACCATCAGAAAGCAGTAATTGAACTAATGGTACGAGAAATGCTAGCCTCAGGGATAATTCGGCCAAGCTCCAGCCCCTACGCGAGTCCGATATTGCTGGTGAAGAAAAAGGACGGCAGCTGGAGATTTTGTGTCGATTATAGGGCGTTAAATGGTATTACGGTGCCGGATAAATTTCCTATTCCCGTCATTGATGAGCTACTCGATGAATTGGCGGGAGCTGCAGTCTTCTCTAAGCTGGATTTAAAATCGGGGTACCACCAAATTCGGATGAGGGATCAAGACATCCACAAGACCGCCTTCCGCACTCATGAAGGCCATTATGAGTTTCTAGTCATGCCCTTCGGCTTGACCAACGCCCCTAGCTCCTTCCAAGCCTTGATGAATGACATTCTTAAGCCTCTATTGCGGAAATTTGTCTTAGTTTTTTTTGATGATATCCTCATCTACAGTCAGGATATGGATAGCCATGCCCTTCATCTCCAACAAGTTTTCCAGATTTTAGTGGAGAACCAGCTGGTGTTGAATGAGAAGAAATGCACGTTCGCAGTGAACTCGGTGGAGTACTTGGGCCACATTATCTCGGCACAAGGGGTCTCAGCGGATCCTAACAAAACCACAGCGATGCTAGAGTGGCCGGTGCCTACGGACCAGCGAGCTTTACGGGGATTCTTGGGCCTTACCGGCTATTATAGGCGGTTTGTGCAGGGATATGGGGTAATCGCCAAGCCGTTAACGGAGTTGACAAAGCGAAATGCGTTTGAATGGAATGACAATGCACAAGAGGCTTTCGAGAGATTGAAGAGGCTGATGGCAGACCTACCGACTCTAGCAGTTCCGGATTTCAATCAAGACTTTGTTTTGGAAACGGATGCATCGAGTGAGGGGTTGGGTGCGGTGCTGTCCCAGCAAGGCAGGCCAATAGCATTCCTAAGCCAAGCACTATCTCCAAGGGCCCGACAAAAATCTGCATATGAGAGGGAGTTGATGGCCATTGTCTTCGCTGTCCAAAAGTGGCGGCATTACTTGTTGGGTCGCCATTTTATTGTTCTCACAGATCAGAGAAGTCTGAAGTTCCTCACGGACCAGCGACTCATGGACCCAACTTACTTGAAGTGGACCACTAAATTGTTAGGCTTGGATTTTGAGATCCGATACCGGCCAGGCCTTGAGAATAAGGCAGCAGATGCATTGTCACGGCAAATGATGGCAAGGGTGATTTCAGTAGTACATATGAACCTCTGGGAAACAGTGGAAGAGGAGGTGGCTCACGACCAAGAGCTACAAAAGATTGTGATCGCCCTGCAGCAGGGGCTGGATGACTATCCAGGGTATTCCCTCCACAAGGGTCGGCTGTTTTATCAAGGGAGAGCAGTGTTGCCTGCAAATTCTTCTCAGATCCCACTTTTGCTGGCCGAGTCCCATGACAGCGGGGCGGGTGGACATTCAGGTTTCTTTCGAACCTATAAGCGGCTGGCAGCAGCGGTTCATTGGCGCGGCATGAGGCAATGGATCAAGGATTATGTTGCGAGCTGCCACACTTGCCAGCAAAACAAGCATGCAGTGATGAAACCGGCGGGGCTGTTGTAGCCACTACCAGTTCCGGAGCGAGTTTGGGAGCACGTTACGATGGATTTTGTGGCGGCATTGCCAAAATCCAAAGGCATGGACACTATCCTAGTTGTGGTCGATCGATTGACTAAATATGCTCACTTTATCCCCTTAGCTCATCCATTTTCAGCCAAGGAGGTGGCACTAGCCTTTATTAAAGAGGTGGTTAAACTACACAGGTTCCCCAAGTCAATCATATCGGATAGGGATAGGGTGTTCATGAGTAAGTTTTGGTCCGAACTGTTCCAAGCAGCAGGGACAAAATTGAAGTACAGCACGGCATTTCATCCGCAAACCGATGGCCAAACCGAGGTGGTGAATCGCTGTTTGGAGACTTATTTGCGGTGCTTTGTGGGGGGCTACCCGAAGAAATGGTTGGAGTGGCTCCCATGGGCGGAGTTTTGGTTTAATACGTCCTACAATGCCTCAGCCCAAACAACTCCATTTCAAGCACTTTATGGGGTGCCGGCACCTATTCTTTTCCGGGGAGAGACGTTTCCCTCCCATGTTGAGGAGGTGGCAGCATTGACCGCAGCCAGGGATGCGGTGTTGGCAGAGTTGAAGATGCACTTGGTACAGGCTCAGCAGCGGATGAAACAAGCAGCGGATAGGCATCGAAGGGATGTCGAGTTCAAACCGGGTGAGTGGGTTTATTTGAAAATGCAACCTTATCGGATGCGGACACTAGCGCGGAGGGTCAATGAGAAGCTAAGCCCTCGGTACTATGGAGCGTTTGAAGTGGTTGAGAGGATAGGAGTAGTGGCATACAGGTTAGCCATGCCTCAAGAGTGCAAACTTCACCCAGTCTTCCATGTTAGCAAGTTGAAAAAGGCTGTCCCGCCGCAGCAGCAGGTACAGACGCTTCCACTAGGGCTGGCTGAGGATGGTGAGCTGGTGATGCAGCCATCCCAGATTGTGGCATCGCGAACTGCAGAGGATGGGGCCTTGGAGTATTTGGTGCGCTGAGTGGGCCTATCTCCTTGTGAGGACAGCTGGGAACGAGCGGCGACATTGCAGGCCACCTTTCCGGAGCTCCACCTTGAGGACAAGGTGGTTGTCCGAGGGGGGAGTATTGATAGAGATGCGCCTACTACTAACAGGTTTGGACTGTGTTACAAAAAGAGAGGTAAGTAGAGGTCAAGTAGAGGTGTTTTAGGAGTTGTTAGGATATCCAGCTGGCTGATAGGTTGTTATAAATAGCTAGGTTATAGTTAGTTGAGAGAGGATAATTTTTCTGTTGTGAATTCTGTTAGAAGTTTGAGAGAATCTCTCTCTCTGAGCTGGTAGTTCCAGCTGTGTAGAACCTTCTAGGGTGAGCTAATTGGCTCTCCCGGTGTATCAATAAAGCTTGATCATTCTGCTATTGCTAGTCCTATCAGCCTCCAAGGATAGTTGTTGAGCTTCCTGTAACTCCTCAATCCGTTTCTCCACCGCCTCCAACCTTGACTCCATGGCAGCTCGCGTGGACACCATGCACAGAACACCCAGAACCGGTGCTCTGATACCAGTTGTTACACTGGTATTTATTTTAATGGAAATACAGAAATATAATAGAAACGTAAAAGATAACAGAGGAATTTCGAGAGTCCTCTTCTCTCCTAGCCTAGGCCTTTCCAAATCTTTTCCTACCTCTCACCTAATCAGCTCCTCCTTTTATTGCCTTCCCTCAAATTAATTATCATAATTAGCATTCAACTCCTACGATTACGCCTCCCTGATTCTCTCATCTGACTAATCCAATCATCAATTATTGTCACTTATGATTACACATTTCTCCTGTCCTATTATTCCTCCTTTTTCTTTATTGCTTTTTCTAGAATAATGATAAGGTAAAGGGATTATTTTCTTTCCTTTTTTGGCTGCCTTTGCTGCTGACTCAGCATTCTCTCTCTCTCTCCAGGGTATGTAACATAATATTACTTAAAATCACTTTTAAATAGATAATTACTAAAAAAGACATAACATTAAATTATAATGTAATTTTTTAACCATGTTTAATTTTTTGATATTTTTTTTATATGTTTTTTATATAGTATTTTTTTTTCTAATACTCTTGATATTCTTTTTTAATACGCTATAATATTTACTATTATTATTATTTATAATTATCTTTTGTTTAATTTATTTTATCTAATGGGATCAATAAATCATATTAAAAAAAGATAATAATAAATATAATACACAAGATTCTCAATAAGTGTAAAATATCAAACCAAATAAAAATTAATGAAAAATAAAAATAATAAATAATTAAAAAAAGAGAACTCACATAAAGAGAAACAATAAAAATTTCATAAATAAAACAATAACATGTATAAAGGATACGATTGATAGAAAGAAATTACAGGTTTAGAGTTAATGGTTGAATGCTGGTTTGTGAACGCTAAGAATCTTTGCTTCCTGTAAACGTGGGTTTGAGAGCAAAGTTTCATCTGTGTTCACAGGAAGCAAAAAGTATCCAAACCAAAAATTGAAGCATTCAAGCAACTTGAACGTGCTTTTCACCTCCCCAGCGCCAAAACAAACACACCGAGTAATTCTATCACACAAAAATAGTTCTTTGTTCTTTTTAATACAAACCAAACAAATCAGATTATTTGAAAATCACTATTGCTAAGCAATCCAAACATAAATGATAAATTAATTATCGCATAATTAATTATATGAAAAGCGATAAATAAAAAGTTTAATCTTTCATCTTTTTCCAAAGTCCAAACACATTAAACATTTATCATTGCACTATCAGATCTCTTTATCCAGTGCTGCTGTTATTTTGTATCCAAGAAAACCTTAAATGAAATTACTGAAAAATGTTTAAATATAAATAGGTAAACACAGATATAATTTTATACAAAGTACAATGGCATCGTGCTATCTATATAGCTGATCCCACTGAATACAAGGCTTAGTTTAGCTATTATATTAGAATGCACTACCAAATGATGACATGCAACTCTGGTTACTTTCCTACCAAAGGAGATAAACCATATGGATGCTGTACTACAATGCAGTTATTAGTACATTCTAATCCAGGCCATCAAATGTTCCAATCTGATATAAAAACAGGAATAGGAGTATAGAACATAAGCTTCAAATTCCATAACAGAACTATAACTAAAAAACAAATTTTTGTTTAGATTTGTTGACCACTATATTTTATGGGATTAAAAAAGTTATAGTAAATTATAGACATGTATCAGTTGCATGTTAAAATTAAGTCATTCTTCTTCTATGACACACAATCAGGCACTTTTTGTTCTCTAAACGAATTAAATATTAGTCATAAGTCACACCAAAATACAATGAAATATCTCCAAATAAAATAATTTGAAAAATGAAAAAAAATGCATTCTCTGTTGCCTTTTTTTCCATAGATAAAACAGAACCAACACAATTAAATATAACTATAGAGTTTAACAACAGTCAAAACAGAGGTCTGGAACCAAAATTACTTGCTTTTGCTTTCGATAGATTTTATATATAACTAATTATTGAGAATACTCACATAAACAAGATAAAAGAATAGGAAATTGTTTTATCTTCACTTTGTATTAGAACTTTTAATTACAACAAAGTAACTGATTTAAGCATACAAATACTGATCCTTCCTAAGACAATTGCTAGAAGCACATCCAAAGTATATAATTATTAAGTAAAACAGAAACAACCTGTATTGTTCCTATAAGGATTAAAATCTAATAGCTGACCAAATCATGTTCTTATTGATGATGCTATAAGTGTAAGATCACTAACTCCCGATGTGTTTCTTGAGTAGAATCATACCTCAAATTTATCAGCAATACAATTGTATTTAAAAAAATAAAACTTTATATAAGTAGAAGTCTATAAAGAATGCTATGCTATTGAGAATTGACTATAAC
Organism: Arachis hypogaea; assembly: GCF_003086295.3. NCBI lineage: Eukaryota > Viridiplantae > Streptophyta > Magnoliopsida > Fabales > Fabaceae > Arachis > Arachis hypogaea. Next base: position 45,948,876 of record NC_092047.1, read on the forward strand.
TCAGAAATCATGAATCATCAGATCTGTGACAAAAGAAAACACCCTGGCCACCCGAAACTCTGGATCAAGTAAAACATTGAGAACATCTTTGACTAACACCTAAAGTTTGTTTGTAGTTTTTCCTATGGATCTGCCTCTCAAGTTTTGCTAATCATAAATAATATCTCATTGTAAAAGAAGTTGCAATGTATGCATGAAATCAAGCTCTTATCAATGCTATAACTTCAATTTACAATAAATAAATACTATATTTTTCGAATCTTGATGTGAAAGATGAGCAACAAACTAAAAGGGGGTGGGAATCACAGCGTACCTAACGAGAGACACATTGAACACATTCCATCAAAACCACAAGAAATTAATAACTCTCACTCGATCTCCAGTTCGGGAAGGGCACGCATCCGAATGTTCGTAGCTTCAATCTCAGATAGCAATGGCCCCTTCCCCTCCCCACCACCAGTTCTCAAGCTCCTATTCCTTCCCAAAACCACAACCAACCCAACAGCCAATACCATCACCACAAGAGCATGAAGAGTGAACAGGAAATTCACCAATGCAAAACCCCTAGCCTTATCCTGCTCAAGCTCACAATGCACATCAACTACGTCGTCCTGAGTTGACATTAATAACAAAGAGGAAATCTTCTTACACCCTTTCAATCCAAGAGCATCAGTGTAAAGCAAAAACCCTCCTTGCAACAACCATGTTCCCTTGAAGACCAATCCGCAACACAACAAGAACTCCGCAAAAAAAGCAGACGGTTTAAACGACAAGTAAATGCAAGAACCGGCACAAAGCAAAGCCAGCCAACCTATGAATCCGTACACGTCAGCAGCGAGACCTGAAACGCCGGTTTCCATAACAGAATACTCCATGAAGAAAACAACACCGCCGAGAACGTACACAAGGGTTTCACTGATGAGTGATGACGTGGCGTTGTACTCGTGGACTATGATCAAGAGAATCAAAAACCAGAAAGCGAGAAGCGCAAAAGACTGTTGGAAGAATGAGAACCTGTAAGAAGGGTGGCCGGAGAAGGAGAGGAAGAGGAAAAGCTCCGAGAATGAGGCGATTGGGAGTGTAATGAGGAGAGCGTAGAGATCGAGATTCTTCCATTTGGGATCTGAGAGGTACCATAGCTTGGATCTGAATTGGGAAGGGCTGTGGAGGTAGAGGGAGGAGGAGGAATGCAAGCGGCGGAGGCCCACTGGGAAGAGTAACAGAAAGGCTGAGAAATGGGTCGCAATGGATGCCATCTCTTCTTGTGTTGTATTGTGTTGTGTGTGTCACTCTATTTTGGGAATTAGGTTCCTCCAAAGTCCAAATTCTAAACCCACTATTCCATCATGAAATGACGATGATTTAATTACAATTGCCCTCTTGAAAGAGAAACGGTCAACTTAGACGCGTCCGCCTAAAGTAGTGGCAGTCTAATGGATTTCTTTTTGAAATAAATTAAAAAAAAATATTTATTTCCACAAACTTAAAATCTAATTCTTTTAGATATGTTTTTTTTTTATATATTTAGGGTAAGTTCGGCCACACCTCCGCCGAAGTTCGCCTGACTACCCGGCAAACTTCAAGGGGAGTTTCTAAAATAAAAGCTTGGATGCTGGAGAACAGAGCTCAAAATCACAATTTCATTCTTTTTTTTTTTGTTCTCATCTTTGTATTTTTTCTCTACAATATCAATAAATCCATTGTTATCCATTCATTATGATGGTGAAATAGTGTATGATAAAGAAGGTTCTATTATTTTTAAGTCTAAGCAACCAATAATTATGTACATGACACCAGAAGTCAACCGTCTAAAAGCGCTAAAGAAATTGATGTTGCATTCCATTGGACAGCAACACACGAAAAAAGTGAAAAAAATTTCCTACAGATATCCAAGCGAAGTAGATGACAATTTGTTTTATAAAAGGTATGTTATAGTTGTCTTTGCTTTGTTGTTATTATGTTTATTAGTCCACGGTTTTGAGAAATATTTTTGTTATTTTGAATTAAGTATCGGTTACGTGACGACGAGGACGTACGTCTTATAAGGTCGTGGCACAACCGATGGACAAATGTTCATCTGTTGGAAGTAGTCATGTTTCTCGTTAAGTTAGGTGGACGAGAATCATCTGCGGATATTGTTGATGATAGTCCGTTAAGTGGATCTGTTAGACGAAATATCAAAAGGACGATGGTTGATCTAAATATGCGACCTGAAGGTACTCAAGAGGGCTCAAACGTTGAACTTGGTAATGCTGACATTATAAAAGATAATGTTGAAAGTCATGAGGGTTCTGCTATCAGGGATCCAATGATGGATTTGTATGAAGTTAACCCCGATGACGGAGACGATGCTGATGATGAACCAATGGAAATTCCTGATGATGGTGACGAGGAAGAAGAGATAAACTACTACGGTGACACACAAATCGTTCTGATACAACCTGCCATTTCTCGACCATATGACCGGTCGAATCACTTCTCCAGGTTGAATCTCGATGCAATGACTTCGGATTGGTCGTTTATCCATGGAGGCCCCGAGAGGATCCAAGCAATGAGTTCGAGGTTGGATAACAATTTGAGAACAAGGAGGAAGTCTTGTTGGCAGTTAAGAGGTACGACATCAGGAGAGTTGTGCAGTATAAAATACTAGAGAGTGACTGACGGAGGAAAAATGTCGGTAAAGATTTTTACAAAAATTATCGCGTTGCAAGTATAGTTCTAAACCAACAAATTATCCTCAGTCAATGTCTAAATTGTTTGTCACAATATAAACCCAATAAAAATAACCGAAGTATTTAAACCTCGGATCGTCTCTCAAGGAATTGCAGGAAAGTGTACTTACAATTGGTTATGGAAAAGTATTTTTGGGGTTTTTGTGATAAGAGACAAGTAATGTAAATAACAAGGAAATAAAATAACAACTAAGAAAAATCCTAGTAGGGATTGATAATTGGAATTTCTATCTCCATTATCATAGTCACTTGTGATGGTAATTGCCTTTTGCTCTCACTTAATTAACCTCTAACAATTGAAGGTAAGTTAAGTGAGCAATTCAACTTAAGTTTACAAGTCTTAATCAAAGACTAGATTTGGTAAAGCCTAAGCCAACTAGAAATTTTCAATCACCAATCACCAAAAAAAACTTTGATACCTCAAGAGTCTCTAATTGATCAATCCAAGTTAAGAACATAAAAATCTAATTTAAAATCCAACCATGCATTTTATCAAACACTTAGAAGGCACAAAATAAAAGTATAGAAAATTGACAAGACATAGGAAATTCTAAGACTAACCAAAGCAAAGAAATAACCATAACAAAGCAATTGAACAATAAGAAACATGAAACATGAATTGCAATAATGAAAATTGAGAGTAACACATGAACTCATAAACTGAATTAGCAAAATAAAGGAATCAATAAGTAGAATTGAAGAACAAAGGTGCTAGAACAATAAATTGCAAGGAATTGTAAATAAAAGCAGAAATTAAATCAAAATCTAAGTAGAAATTAGAGTAGAAACCCTAAACCTAGAGAGAGGAGAGAGCCTCTCTCTAGAAACCTACATCTAAACCTAAAGTGTGTGAATGAAAAATGAATGAATGATTACCTACCTTCCAGCTCCACTCTGCAGCCTCTATTCAGTATTTTCGGGCCTGAAACTGGGTCCAAAGCAGCCCAGAAATCGCCCCCAACATTTTCTGTAAATTGTAGCACGTGACGCTCTGTCACGCGTACGTCAGCCACGCGTACACGTCGCTGAACAAATTCCTGGTCATGCGTACGCATCATCAACGCATGCGCGTCGTATGTCTACTGCACCAGTCATGTGTACGCGTCGTCTATGCGTACGCGTCGCTGCTAACTTCTCAAAACATCAATTTCTTCTGTTCCTTCCACTTTTGCATGCTTCCTTTCCATCCTCTAAGCCATTCATTCCCTATAAAACCTGAAAATACTTAACACACGTATCACGGTATTCAATGGTAATAAGAGAGGATTAAAAATTAGTAATTTAAGGCCAAAGAAGCATGTTTTCAATCATAGCACAAAATTAGGAAGAAAAATGTAAAACATGTGAATTATATGCATAAGTGATGAGCGGATAATTTATACGCTTTTTGACATTGTTTTTAGTATGTTTTTAGTAGGATCTAGTTACTTTTAGGGATGTTTTTAATAGATTTTGTGTTAAATTCACATTTCTGGACTTTACTATGAGTTTGTGTGTTTTTCTGTGATTTCAGGTATTTTCTGGCTGAAATTGAGGGACTTGAGCAAAAATCAGATTCAGAGGTTGAAGAAGGATTGCTGATGCTGTTGGATTCTGACCTCCCTGCATTCAAAGTAGATTTTCTGGAGCTACAGAACTCGAAATGGCGCGCTTCTAATTGCGTTGGAAAGTAGACATCCAGGGCTTTCCAGCAATATATAATAGTCCATACTTTGGCCCAGAATTGACGACGTAAACTGGCGTTCAACGCCAGCCTTCTGCCCAAATCTGGCGTCCAGCGCCAGAAAAGGATCCAAAACCAGAGTTGAACGCCCAAACTGGCACAGAAACTGGCGTTCAACTCCACAAATGGCCTCTGCACGTGCAACACTTAAGCTCAGCCCAAACACACACCAAGTGGGCCCCGGAAGTGGATTTATACATCAAATACTTACTCATGTAAACCCTAGTAGCTAGTTTATTATAAATAGGACCTCTTACTATTGTATTAGGCATCTTTGGATTACCTTATGATCCTTTGATCACGTTTTGGGGGCTGGCCATCTCGGCCATGCCTGGACCTTCACTTATGTATTTTCATACGGTAGAGTTTCTACACTCCATAGATTAAGGTGTGGAGCTCTGCTGTTCCTCAAAGATTAATGCAAAGTACTACTGTTTTCTATTCAATTCTTCTTATTTCGCTTCTAAGATATCCATTCGCACCCAAGAACGTGATGAAGGTGATGATTATGTGTGACGCTCATCATCCTTCTCCCTTATGAACGCGTGCCTGACAAACACTTCCGTTCTACATGAAATAAGCTAGAATGAATATCTCTTAGATCTCCTAACCAGAATCTTCGTGGCGTAAGCTAGAATGATGGCGGCATTCAAGAGAATCCGGAAAGTCTAAACCTTGTCTGTGGTATTCCGAGTAGGATTCAATGATTGAATGACTGTGACGAGCTTCAAACTCGCGATTGTTGGGCGTTAGTGACAGACGCAAAAGGAGGGTGAATCCTATTCCAGCATGATCGAGAACCGACAGATGAATAGCCGTGCCGTGACAGGGTGCGTGAGCATATTATTCACTGAGAGGAGGGGATGTAGCCACTGACAACGGTGATGCCCTTGCATAAAGCCAGCCATGGAAAGGAGTAAGACTGATTGGATGAAGATAGTAGGAAAGCAGAGGTTCAGAGGAACGAAAAACATCTCCATTCGCTTATCTGAAATTCCTACCAATGATTTACATAAGTATCTCTATCCCTATTTTATTATATTAAATTCGAAAACACCATTATCCATTTATATCTGCCTAACTGAGATTTGCAAGGTGACCATAGCTTGCTTCATACCAACAATCTCCGTGGGATTCGACCCTTACTCACGTAAGGTATTACTTGGACGACCCAGTGCACTTGCTGGTTAGTTGTATCGAAGTTGTGACAATTATGAATTAAGATCAGAGCACCAAGCTTTGGAGCCATTACCAGGATTTGTTCGAGCCTGGAGATCACAATTTCGTGCACCAAGTTTTTGGCGCCGTTGCCGGGGATTGTTCGAGTTTGGACAACTAACGGTTTATCTTGTTGCTCAGATTAGGTAATTTTCTTTTTATTTTATTTCCAAAAATTTTTCAAAAATATTTCTAAAAACTTCTCATCTGTTTTCGAAAAAAAAATTAAAATGTTTTCAAAAATAAATTATTCTATGGCTTCAAAATTTTTAAGAATGAATTCTAGTGTTTCATGAAATATGTTGAATCATATCTGGCTGTAAAGCCATACCCAAACTACTTTGGGATTGGTATTCAACTAATCACTCCAGCCCATGTAATTATATGCTAAAGCTTGGCTGGCTGTTAAGCCATGCCAGACCCTTTGATTGGAGCTTTAAGACTAACATGGCAAGATTCCTGGAATTCATATTAAAAATTTTGGAATCCTTATTTTCTTTTTCAAAAGATTTTTTCGAAAAATATAAAATAAAAATCCAAAAAAATTAGAAAATCATAAAAATAAAAAATATTTTTGTGTTTCTTGTTTGAGTCTTGAGTCATGTTATAAGTTTGGTGTCACTTGCATATGCATCTTGCATTTTTTCGAAAATATCATGCATTCATAGAGTTCTTCATGATCTTCAAGTTATTCTTGGTAAGTCTTCTTGTTTGATCTTGATGAATTTTTGTTTTGTGTCTTTTCATGTTTATCATATGCATTCTTGAATTCTTAGTGTCTAAGCATTAAAGAATTCTAAGTTTGGTGTCTTGCATGTTTTCTTTGCATTAAAAATTTTTCAAAAATATGTTCTTGATGTTCATCATGACATTCAAAGTGTTCTTGGTGTTTATCTTGACATTCATAGCATTCTTGCATGCATTCATTGTTTTGATCTAAAAATTTCATGCATTGCATATTTTTCATGTTTTCATAAAAATTCAAAAAATAAAAAAAATATCTTTCCCTTTTTCTCTCATCAAATTCGAAAATTTGAGTTGACTTTTTAAAAAATTTTTAAAATCAAGTTGTTTCTCATGAGTCAAATCAAATTTTCAATTTGAAAATCTTATCTTTTTCAAAATCTTTTTCAAAAATCAAATCTTTTTCAAAATTCTTAGTTATTTTCGAAAATTTCAAAAATATTTTTCAAAAATCTTTTTCTTATTTTTATACCAAATTTTCGAAAATAACAATAACAATTAATGTTTTGATTCAAAAATTTCAAGTTTGTTACTTGCTTGTTAAGAAAGATTCAAACTTTAAGTTCTAGAATCATATCTTATGATTTCTTGTGAATCAAGTCATTAATTGTGATTTTAAAAATCAAATCTTTTTCAAAACTAATTTCTATCATATCTTTTCAAAAATATCTTCTTATCTTATCTTTTTCAAAAAGTTGGTTTCAAAATATCCTCTCTAACTTCCTATCTTCTTATCTTTTCAAAATTTGTTTCAACTAACTAACTAACTTTTTGTTTGTTTCTTAACTTTTTCAAAACTACCTAACTAACTCTCTCTCTCTAATTTTCGAAAATATCTCCCTCTTTTTCAAAAATTTCTTTTTAATTAACTAATTATTTTTATTTTTTATTTTTGATTTCAAAAATTTTCGAAAATTACTAACATTTTTCAAAAACTATTTTCGAAAATCACTAACTCTTTTTCAAAAATATTTTCGAAAATTCTCTCTCTCCCATCTTATTCTATTTATTCATTCATATCCTAACATCTTATCTCGCATCTCAACCCTCCTCACAGATGTGTTTCTTCCATTACATTACATTCTTTGTCTCCCCCTCTTCTTCCACTCACACAGGAATCCCTATACTGTGGTATAAAGGATCTCCATTATTATTATTATTTTTCTGTGCCTTCTTCTTTGTCATATGAGCAGGAGCAAGGATAAGAACATTCTTGTGGAAGCAGATCCAGAACCTGAAAGGACTCTGAAGAGAAAATTAAGAGAAGCTAAAATACAACAATCCAGAGATAACCTTTCAGAAATTTTCGAACAGGCAGAAGAGATGGCAGCCGAAAATAATAATAATGTAAGGAAGATGCTTGGTGACTTTACTGCACCTAATTCCAATTTACATGGAAGAAGCATCTCCATTCCTGCCATTGGAGCAAACAACTTTGAGTTAAAACCTCAATTAGTTTCTCTGATGCAGCAGAACTGCAAGTTTCATGGACTTCCATCTGAAGATCCTTTTCAGTTCTTAACTGAATTCTTGCAGATATGTGATACTGTTAAGACTAATGGAGTAGATCCTGAAGTCTACAGGCTCATGCTTTTCCCTTTTGCTGTAAGAGACAGAGCTAGATTATGGTTGGATTCTCAACCCAAAGACAGCCTGAACTCTTGGGATAAGCTGGTCACGGCTTTCTTAGCCAAGTACTTTCCTCCTCAAAAGCTGAGCAAGCTTAGAGCTGATGTTCAAACTTTCAGACAGAAAGAAGGTGAATCCCTCTATGAAGCTTGGGAAAGATACAAACAGTTGACCAAAAAGTGTCCTTCTGACATGCTCTCAGAATGGACCGTCCTGGATATATTCTATGATGGTCTGTCTGAGTTATCTAAGATGTCATTGGATACCTCTGCAGGTGGATCCATTCACCTAAAGAAAACGCCTGCAGAAGCTCAAGAACTCATTGACATGGTTGCTAATAACCAGTTCATGTACACTTCTGAAAGGAATCCTGTAAGCAATGGGACGCCTATGAAGAAGGGAGTTCTTGAAGTTGATACTCTGAATGCCATATTGGCTCAGAACAAAATATTGACTCAGCAAGTCAATATGATTTCTCAGAGTCTGCATGGAATGCAAGCTGCATCCAACAGTACTCAAGAGGCATCTTCTGAAGAAGAAGCCTATGATCCTGAGAACCCTGCAATAGCAGAGGTGAACTACTTAGGTGAACCTTATAGAAACACCTATAACTCAACATGGAGAAATCATCCAAATTTCTCATGGAAGGATCAAAAGCCCCAACAAGGCTTTAATAATGGTGGAAGAAACAGGTTTAGCAATAGCAAACCTTTTCCATCATCAACTCAGCAACAGACAGAGAACTCTGAACAAAATGCTTCTAATTTAGCAAATCTAGTCTCTGATCTATCTAAGGCCACTGTAAGTTTCATGAATGAAACAAGGTCTTCCATTAGAAATCTGGAAGCACAAGTGGGCCAGCTGAGTAAAAGGATCACTGAAATCCCTCCTAGTACTCTCCCAAGCAATACAGAAGAGAACCCAAAAGGAGAGTGCAAGGCCATTGACATAAGCACCATGGCCGAACCTGTGAGGAGAGGAGAGGACGTGAATCCCAAGGAGGAAGACCTCCTGGGACATCCAGTGATCAATAAGGAGCTTCCCTCTGAGGAACCAAAGGACTCTGAGGCTCATCTAGAGACCATAGAGATTCCATTGAACCTCCTTATACCCTTCATGAGCTCTGATGAGTATTCCTCTTCTGAAGAGAATGAGGATGTCACTGAAGAGCAAACTGCCAAGTTTCTTGGTGCAATCATGAAGCTGAATGCCAAATTATTTGGCATTGATGCTTGGGAAGTTGAACCTCCCTTGTTCATCAATGAACTAAGTGATCTGGATCAACTGACATTGCCTTAGAAGAGACAGGATCCTGGAAAGTTCATAATACCCTGTACCATAGGCACCATGATCTTTAAGGCTCTGTGTGACCTTGGTTCAGGAATAAACCTCATACCCCTCTCTATAATAGAGAAACTGGGAATCTATGGGGTGCAAGCTGCTAAATTCTCATTAGAGATGGCAGACAGCTCTAGAAAACAGGCTTATGGACAAGTAGAGGACGTGTTAGTAAAGGTTGAAGGCCTTTACATCCCTGTTGATTTCATAGTCCTGGATACTGGAAAGGAAGAGGATGAATCCATCATCCTAGGAAGACCTTTCCTGGCCACAGCAAGAGCTGTGATTGATGTTGACAGAGGTGAAATATTCCTTCAATGGAATGAGAACTCCCTTGTGTTTAAAACTCAAGGATCTCCCTCTGCAACCATGGGGAGGAAGCAGAAAAAGCTTCTCTCCAAGCAGAGTCAACCAGAGCCCCCATAGTCAAACTCTAAGTTTGGTGTTGGGAGGCCACAACCAAACTCTAAGTTTGGTGTTGAACTCCCATATCCAAACTCTAAGTTTGGTGTTGGAGAGTTTCAACAATGCTCTGCACATCTGTGAGGCTCCATGAGAGCCCACTGTCAAGCTATTGACATTAAAGAAGCGCTTGTTGGGAGGCAACCCAATGTTTATCTAATTCTTATTTTTATTGTTTTTCATGTTTTCTTAGGTTCATGATCATGTGGAGTCACAAAATAAACAAAAAATTCAAAAACGGAATCAAAAACAGCAGAAGAAAAATCACACCCTGGAGGAGCATCTGTCTGGCGTTCAAACGCCAGAACAGAGCATAGTTCTGGCGCTGAACGCCCAGAACAAGCATGGTTCTGGCGTTCAACGCCAGAAATGGCAGCAAATGGGCATTGAACGCCCAAAATGGGCACCAACCTGGCGCTGAACGCCCAGAGTTGTGTGCAAGGGCATTTTGCATGCCTAACTTGGTGCAGGGATGTAAATGCCTTGACACCTCAAGATCTGTGGACCTCACAGAATCACCTCAGGATCTGTGGACCCCACAGGATCCCCACTACCTCCACTCACTCTCTTCTCTCTTCTCAATCATCCTCTATTCCCAATAAACACTCTTCCCTATTAACTCTTTACCACTCACATCCAAACACCCACTTTCCTTCAAAATTCAACATCTCTTTCCCACCCAATCCCACCCATATGGTCGAATACACATCTCCCTCCATCTCCTCCATATCTTCTTCTTATTCTTCTATTCTTTCTTCTTTTGCTCGAGGGCGAGCAACATTCTAAGTTTGGTGTGGTAAAAGCATAGCTTTTTTATTTTTTCCATAACCATTGATGGCACCTAAGGCCAGAGAAACCTCTAGAAAGAGGAAAGGGAAGACAAAAGCTTCCATCAAGGGTCTATAGCTCAGTGGTAGAACATTTGACTGCAAATCAAGAGATCCCTGAGATACCTCAGGGGATACATTTTCTTCCACACAATTATTGGAAGCAACTAAGGGTGGAACATCAAGAGCACTCCATCATCCTTCATGAAATCAGAGAAGATCTAAAAGCAATGAAGGAGGAGCAACAAAGACAAGGAAGAGACATAGAAGAGCTCAAGGACATCATTGGTTCCTCAAGAAGGAAACGCCACCATTACTAAGGTGGATTCATTCCTTGTTCTTATTTCTTCTGTTTTTCGTTTTCTATGTTATGTGCTTATCTGTGTTTGTGTCTTCATTACATGATCATTAGTAGTTAGTAACTATGTCTTAAAGTTATAAATGTCCTATGAATCCATCACCTCTCTTAAATGAAAAATATTTTAATTCAAAAGAACAAGAAGTACATGAGTTTCGAATTTATCCTTGAACTTAGTTTAATTATATTGATGTGGTGACAATGCTTCTTGTTTTCTGAATGTATGCTTGAACAGTGCATATGTCTTTTGAAGTTGTTGTTTAAGAATGTTAAATATGTTGGCTCTTGAAAGAATGATGACTAGGAGACATGTTATTTGATAATCTGAAAAATCATAAAAATGATTCTTGAAGCAAGAAAAAGCAGCAAAGAACAAAGCTTGCAGAAAAAAAAATGGCGAAAAAAAAAATATATAGAAAGAAAAAGAAAAAGCAAGCAGAAAAAGCCAAAGCTCTTAAAACCAAGAGGCAAGAGCAAAAAGCCAATAACCCTTAAAACCAAAAGGCAAGGGCAAATAAAAAGGATCCCAAGGCTTTGAGCATCAGTGGATAGGAGGGCCTAAAGGAATAAAATCCTGGTCTAAGCGGCTAAACCAAGCTGTCCCTAACCATGTGCTTGTGGCGTGTAGGTGTCAAGTGAAAACTTGAGACTGAGCGGTTAAAGTCAAGGTCCAAAGCAAAAAAAAAAAAAAAGAGTGTGCTTAAGAACCCTGGACACCTCTAATTGGGGACTTTAGCGAAGTTGAGTCACAATCTGAAAAGGTTCACCCAATTATGTGTCTGTGGCATTTATGTATCCGGTGGTAATACTGGAAAACAAAGTGCTTAGGGTCACGGCCAAGACTCATAAAATAGCTGTGTTCAAGAATCATCATACTGAACTAGGAGAATCAATAACACTATCTGAACTCTGAGTTCTTATAGATGCCAATCATTCTGAACCTCAATGGATAAAGTGAGATGCCAAAACTATTCAAGAGGCAAAAAGCTATAAGTCCCGCTCATATGATTGAAGCTCTGTTTCATTGATAGTTTGGAATTTATAGTATATTCTATTCTTTTTATCCTATTTTGATTTTCAGTTGCTTGGGGACAAGCAACAATTTAAGTTTGGTGTTGTGATGAGCGGATAATTTATACGCTTTTTGACATTGTTTTTAGTATGTTTTTAGTAGGATCTAGTTACTTTTAGGGATGTTTTTAATAGATTTTGTGTTAAATTCACATTTCTGGACTTTACTATGAGTTTGTGTGTTTTTCTGTGATTTCAGGTATTTTCTGGCTGAAATTGAGGGACTTGAGCAAAAATCAGATTCAGAGGTTGAAGAAGGATTGCTGATGATGTTGGATTCTGACCTCCCTGCACTCAAAGTGGATTTTTTGGAGCTACAGAACTCGAAATGGTGCGCTTCTAATTGCGTTGGAAATTAGACATCCAGGGCTTTCCAGCAATATATAATAGTCTATACTTTGGCCCAGAATTGACGACGTAAACTGGCGTTCAACGCCAGCCTTCTGCCCAAATCTGGCGTCCAGCGCCAGAAAAGGATCCAAAACCAGAGTTGAACGCCCAAACTGGCACAGAAACTGGCGTTCAACTCCACAAATGGCCTCTGCACGTGCAACACTTAAGCTCAGCCCAAACACACACCAAGTGGGCCCCGGAAGTGGATTTATACATCAAATACTTACTCATGTAAACCCTAGTAGCTAGTTTATTATAAATAGGACCTCTTACTATTGTATTAGGCATCTTTGGATTACCTTATGATCCTTTGATCATGTTTTGGGGGCTGGCCATCTCGGCCATGCCTGGACCTTCACTTATGTATTTTCATACGGTAGAGTTTCTACACTCCATAGATTAAGGTGTGGAGCTCTGCTGTTCCTCAAAGATTAATGCAAAGTACTACTGTTTTCTATTCAATTCTTCTTATTTCACTTCTAAGATATCCATTCGCACCCAAGAACGTGATGAAGGTGATGATTATGTGTGACGCTCATCATCCTTCTCCCTTATGAACGCGTGCCTGACAAACACTTCCGTTCTACATGAAATAAGCTAGAATGAATATCTCTTAGATCTCCTAACCAGAATCTTCGTGGCGTAAGCTAGAATGATGGCGGCATTCAAGAGAATCCGGAAAGTCTAAACCTTGTCTGTGGTATTTCGAGTAGGATTCAATGATTGAATGACTGTGACGAGCTTCAAACTCGCGATTGTTGCGCGTTAGTGACAGACGCAAAAGGAGGGTGAATCCTATTCCAGCATGATCGAGAACCGACAGATGAATAGCCGTGCCGTGACAGGGTGCGTGAGCATATTATTCACTGAGAGGAGGGGATGTAGCCACTGACAACGGTGATGCCCTTGCATAAAGCCAGCCATGGAAAGGAGTAAGACTGATTGGATGAAGATAGCAGGAAAGCAGAGGTTCAAAGGAACGAAAAGCATCTCCATTCGCTTATCTGAAATTCCTACCAATGATTTACATAAGTATCTCTATCCCTATTTTATTATATTAAATTCGAAAACACCATTATCCATTTATATCTGCCTAACTGAGATTTGCAAGGTGACCATAGCTTGCTTCATACCAACAATCTCCGTGGGATTCGACCCTTACTCACGTAAGGTATTACTTGGACGACCCAGTGCACTTGCTGGTTAGTTGTATCGAAGTTGTGACAATTATGAATTAAGATCAGAGCACCAAGCTTTGGAGCCATTACCAGGATTTGTTCGAGCCTGGAGATCACAATTTCGTGCACCAATAAGTGTGAGAATAATGGATAAAATCCACTCAATTCAATACAAAATAAACCGTAAAATAGCGGTTTATCAATCTCCCCACACTTAAACATTAGCATGTCCTCATGCTAAGCTCAAGAGAACCAAAAGAGTGAAGATGAATGGTAGAAATTATTAAATGCAACCTATCTATATGAATGCAACTAAATGCAAAATACTTTTACCTACTTGGCTAAAAATAAATAAACCTTTCAAGAACAAATATGAACTGGATCTCACTAATTCAAATCATAAAAAGAAATACAAATAGACTTGTAAGAAGAAAGCTCGTGAAAGCGGAGAATAAAGAATCGAGCATCGAACCCTCACTAGAAGTGTATACACTCTAATCACTCAAGTGTTTAATGTTCGACTCTCTCAATTTTCTACTAACCTTGCTTTCTAAGGCTTGCTCTTCTTCTACCAATCAACAAAAATTTAATGCACAAATACACATATCAAGAGATCTTTTAAGGATTGTAATGGGGTTAGGGTCAAGGTAGGAATGTATTTGGTCAGTGGACTAAAATCTGAATCCTTGATTAACCCAAACTTCCCACCTAACCTAAGACAATCCATGTCATCAAAATACAAAAACCTAACTATCCATTAACCATGTTTTGCCACATATTCATGCATCCCAATTCTGAGTATAGTACATATGCATTGCTATCACCATTTACTTTGGGGCATTTGTCCCCTTTTTATTATTTGCTCTCTTTTTTTTTCTTTTCTTTTTCTCTTCTTTTTTTTTATTTTCCTCTTTTGTTTTTTTTTCCAATGCATATGATTAAGGTATTGAATGCATGAACATGCCCTCAACATGCTTTTCACATTTTCACAAAAAAAGTCTAACATACTCAATTCCCAAACCACATATTGCCAAACCAATTTCTCCACACTTAGATCATGAGCACACTCACTAGTCTAAGCTAACCAATGATTCAAATGAAGGACATTATTGTTTTTCACTTAGAGTTAGTGATGAGCTAAAGTAAAGAACAATTGGGGTTAAAAGGGCTCAACATTGGTTTGCAAAGGATAATGAAAATGATAAGGCCATATGGGTATGTAAGCTATAGTGAAACAAAGGCCTCAATCACGTAGGTGCAAGCATACATCAAACAATGAAAATATAGAATCAAGCAAGACAAAGATCACAATTTTAGAGAGAACAACACACACCAAAACAAAGTATTGGTTGATAAAATGCAACCAATCAAATAGGTTCAAAAAGCTCACTGGTTTTGTGTGTTCGAGCTCTAAGACCATGTTCCAAAATAAATTTCTTCAAGCAAGTTTAACAAAAATTTTAATTCAAATTAGTGAAATGCTATAAAATAGTTTCTTGGGAAATAATTCATCATTTCAACCAAGCAGTACATACATGCAAGCAACTAACTACACATGCAATCTATTATGCAATGCAACAACTAACTACAAAGAAAACTAAGAATTGGTATTGAAAAGAAAGTAACTAACCCACGAAAGTCGGTATCGACCTCCCCACACTTAAAGTTTTCACCGTCCTCGGTACATGCAGAGATGTGCAAGTGGACAGGTTGCTACAACTGATGCGCTTTCTCAAAAGATTGTGCTTAGGAACTTGTTTGTCCAACCCATAAGAAGTTTTCCATTCCCCTTCTTGGTGGCCATCCTGAAAGAAGAGAAAAAGGAAGAAGAATAACCCAAAAACAAAGATATGTAAACAAATAAAATATGGGTAGGCTAATGCCAAAGAATAATGAGGTTTTCAACTATATGGTAGCTACAACATGAAAGTGAGAAAATAATATGGGGCATGTCAACTAAATAGCAAACAAGTTGAGAAGCACCCAAAACAATGCAAGAAATATGCAACAGTTGAGTAAGAAAAGTTAACACCAATGGAAAATTAGCAAACTTAGAAAAGAAAATAAAAACATACACAAAGTGAAAATGAAATGAATGATAGTATGCAAATGCAATTTGTAAAAGGGAATGAAGGATAGGAGAAATGATAAGTAAACTTTTGAAAAGTGAGAGAAGAAGAATGTAAGAAAGGAAGAAGAAAGAAGAAGAAAGGAGAAAGAAAGAAGAAGAAAGGCATAAACAAGGCGCGAATGCGACGCGCGCGCGTAGGTCACGTGTACGCATGAGAACAGAAACAGGCAGGTGACGCGTGAGCGTCGTCCACGCGTACGCATGGATGCCCCCAAAACGAAAACTGACGCGTGACTACTCGCGTGCTAGACGCACTGTTGTGGCAAACCTCCAGCACAACTCTCTGTTTGAATTACTGGACAATCATAATTTTGAATAGACGCGCGCGCGTTGTCGACGCCTACGCGTGATTGGTGAAAAACGCAAGTGACGCGTACGCATCAGTGACACGCACGCGTGGGGTTGGCTATGCACCTAGCACCTCACCAGCGCGGCCCTGGCACAACTCTCTGTCCAGGTCGCGCCCTCGCATCGTCCCAGCACTATTTTCGCATGGTCCATTTTTGGGCGTTGAAGCGTACGCGTCGATCACGCGCACGCGTGACAGCCACTTTTTTTAGCAACTCCAGAAATTAATAAACAACTAAACTATAAATTAAACGAAATAAACATAACTAAAAATGAAAATATAACTTATTACTAATCTAAACAAAAGGAAAATTAGAAAGAATTTACCATGGTGGGGTGTCTCCTACCTAGCACTTTTAGTTAAAGTCCTTAAGTTAAACATTTGGTGAGCTCCTTGTCATGGTGGCTTGTGCTTGAACTCATCTTGAAACTTCCACCAATGCTTGGACTTCCAATAATCTCCAACATTTCCAAACACATTCACCAAGCCTTGATGAAGTTTCTTACAAGCTTTGAGCTCCCAAAGTTGATCCTCTTGTATGCCGGGATCCCAAATCTTGTTTTTACACCTGTCTTTAAGTTGATCATCATTGTTCCGACTAGGTGGCAAGCAATGCGAATTCTCAATGAGGCATCCCAACAACTTTCTAGACCCAATCAATTGAGAACTATACCAACAATTGCACTTAGACCTTGAACATCTAATCATAACGAACCTAGGATTGTGTTGCCAACCACTAACCATCCCCCTTTTACTCTTAAAACCACAAATAGCTCTAAGTTGTCCATCCGTCTCAAGCAAACCATATGCAAGAGAGAAATTAAAGCTTAAGGGGAAGAGATTTACCCACTTGAATGAAAGGACGGATGGTGATGGCTTCGGGAGAGGTGTCTCCAATGGCGGCCCTGCCAATGTATGCTTCACTCAATTGGGCTCCTCTTTGATGATCTCTACCTCTTGACAAGCTTCTTCAACATTAACCTCTTCTTCAAGTCAAGTGGGAGAGGATTCAATTATAGATAAAAACTAATCAATTATTGAATCCATCTCATGATCAACCTCCTCAAAGTCTTCAACCATGATATGCCTTGGAGGTTGTGATGCGTGAGCATCTTTCCTATCTTTTTCTAGTGAATTTGTATTTAAATTGTTGAGTTAATAAAAAATTAATTATCTTTTAGCCACTATGGATGCTACTTTGAGTCTTGTGCATTTCTGTTTATTTTAGGTAGCATTCGGATGGAGTTGATGGAGTTTCTGCAGAGAAAGAGAAGAAACCAAGGAGCCGACCAGCGAGGAGCGACGCGTGCGCGTGCCTGATGCGTACGCGTGAAAAGCGAAGTTGCTCACCGATGCGTGTGCGTACCTGACGCGTACGCGTGACACGCGAAAAAGACCATCGATGCGTACGCGTGACTGACGCGTACGCGCGACATGCACGACATGCAGAATTTACAAAAAACGCTGGGGGCGATTTCAGGCCGAGTTTCGACCAGTTTTTGGCCCAGAAACACAGACTAGAGCCAGGGGATAGTAGAGATTCAAGGAAGATTCACACAAGAATGATTATGCCCACTCCAAGTTAGGTATGGACTCTACGAAGCAAGTGGTCCCCATCCATCAATTGAAGACATGTTGATTGCTTTAATTAATTCTGATTTAAAACTTTATTTTATTTAAAATAGGAAAAGATATTATTTTTGGGTTTAGAAGATAGAATTTAAATTAATTAGGATTAGATATAAAAGAGAATTTCAATAGGGTGATTCCAACATAACATTATTCCATTCAAACTACCAAAATACATTTTATCAGAATCCTTATTTTTCTCTCTGAACCATGAGCAACTAAACCTCCACTGTTAAGGTTAGGAGCTCTGTCTATTGTATGGATTGATTTTATTGTTTTTCTATTTTAATTCATGTCTTAATTTATATTTAAGAATTGTTTTCGTTTTTTATTTTATGAATTTGGGTGGAACGGAAGTATGACCCTTTTTCTAATTGAGTTCTTGGATAACTTGGAAAAGCTCTTTACTTGAACAACAGCTTGAAAACAACTTCTCCTAAATTTCTAGTTTATCTGAATTTAACGGGATACGTGACATATAATTCTTTTATATTTGGGTAATTAGGATTTCTGTGGCATATAACTAGAATTGAACTTCAACCCCTAATTAGAATTAATTGACCAAGGAATTGACTGTTGATGAATTTTAGAGGAGACTAGAAAGGTCTAAGGAATTAGGGTCTAGTCACATATAGTTTCCATGAATTAAATCTTACATGATTAAAATAAATTAATAAGAAAAGTCAATCTGGAAAATAGATAACTCTGAAGCCTTAACTGTTTCTCCAAATTTTATTTCCAACTTATTTACTTGCCTTTCTTTGATATTCTTGCTATTGTTTAATGTCTTTGAACTCTCAACAATATTTTCTGTTTGCCTAACTAAGTAAATCAATTAACCATTGTTGCTTAGTCCTTCAATCCTCGTGGAATCGACCCTCACTCACCTGAGGTATTACTTGGTATGACCCGGTGCACTTGCCAGTTAATTTGTGGGTTATAAATTCTGCACTAAGTTTTTGGCGCCGTTGTCGGGGATTGATTGTGATTGACAACTACTCGTTGTTTGATTGCTTAAATTAGATATTTTTTTAATTAGTTTTATCTTAGTATTATTAATTTTTATTTTTCATTTTTTTCCTTAATTTTTTTCTTGTTTTTCGTTCAAATTCCCATGTCCCCTGTTTTCTTTTTTTTTTACTTCCTTTTATTATTTTTTTTAAAAACTCTCGTCTGTTTTTAATTCTTGTTATTCTATTTTGTTTTATTTTATTTTTTTATTTTATTTTCATTTTCTTTTATTTTCATTTTTGTTTCCTTCTATTATTTTTTTTTATATTCTATTGGTTTTGTTTTATTTTTTTCTTTAATTTTTAAAAAAAATTTTAAATAAATAAATAGCACTAATATTTTTTCTTAATTTCTGAAATTAAGTTTGGTGTTACCTAGTTAATTTTATTTTAATTTTTTTTATTTTCCTTGTTAATTTTTGAAATTTTTCTGTTTTAATTGATTAGTATTTTTATTTTATTTCTTTACACAGGACACCTCACTGGGAATTCTCTACACTCTAACATAGAGAATCCCATCTTTTCTTGTCTTTTGTCTGTGTATGCGCAGGAACAGGGACAAAAAACCTCTCATAGACTTTGATCCTGAACCTGAAAAGACTTTCAGGCGACGTTTACAACAAGCAAGACTTTACAAGGCTACAGAATCCACTATGGATCATAATAATGCTGTTAATGCCAATGTGGTAAATCCGAATGGGAATGATCAACAAAGGAGAGTGCTTGGCTCTTACTCTGCTCCTACTGTAGATCTTTATGGAAAAAGCATTGTGGTGCCTCCTATAACTGCGAACAACTTTGAGTTGAAGCCACAATTGGTCACCCTGGTGCAACAAAACTGCCAGTATCATGGTCTTTCCCACGAAGACCCAAATCAATTTATTTCTAATTTTCTGCAGATTTGTGATACTGTGAAGACAAATGGAGTGAACCTAGAGGTGTATAAACTCATGCTCTTCCCGTTTGTTCTGAGGAATGGAGCAAAGCTATGGCTAGATTCTCAACCCAAGGAGAGTTTGGATACTTGGGACAAGGTTGTTACTGAGTTCTTACTAAGTTTTCCCACCAAAGAAGCTGACTAAGCTTAGGGTGAAGGTTCAGACCTTCAGGCAAAAGGATGGTGAAACTCTTTATGAAGCTTGGGAGAGGTACAAGCTACTGACTAGGCAATGCGCTCCGGACATGTTCTCCAAATGGACCCAACTAGATATCTTTTATGAAGGACGCTATTGAGCTTATTGAATTGGTTACTAACAACCAATATTTATACTCATCTAACAGGAATCCTGTGAACTCTGAGGCTCCTCAGAAGATGGGTGTTATGGAAGTAGAAGCTCTTAATGCTATTCTTGCTCAGAACAAGCTTATGTCTCAGCAAATAAGTCTACTTACTCAACAGATTGGTGGCATACAAGTCTCAGCTATCAACACCCAAAATCCACCTCAAGCGGTCCCTTATGACATGACAGGTAATTTTGTGCAAAATGATAATTATGATTATGCTCAATCCTCTTCTGGACAAGTCAATTACATGGGGAGTGCTCCTAAAAATCCCAATAATGATCTCTATTCTCATACCTACAATCAGGGGTGGAGACATCACCCAAATTTTGGGTGGAGGGACCAATCTCAGAGAGCTCAGAATTTCAACAATAATTCTCAGGGCGGCTTCCAACAAAATAACTACAATAACTGCCAATTTTAGTCTCAGCAGCAACAACCACCTCAGCAGGCAAACTCTAAATCCCAAGAAGATTCTAATTGGGAGATGATGAGGAGTTATATGAAGGAAACTAGAGCATCAATCAAGAATTTGGAGATTCAGATGGATCAAATAGCCACAAGATTTAATGAAATTGATCAGAGGACCACTAATATCCTTCCTAGTAACACAATTCCAAATCCAAGAGAGGAATGCAAGTCTATCACTTTGATAAGTGGACAAGTGACAAGTATTAAAGAACAAGTTGATGAGGAGCCAGTTGAAAAAGAAGATTGCAAGGTTATTCAATTGAGAAGTGGTAAAGTAGCTGGCTCTGAGACCAAGGTCAATGAAGAGTTAGTTGAAAAAGAAGCTCCAGAAGAGAAGAAGGAAGAAGTAGAGCACGTCCCTCTAAAGCGTGTAGACAACCCGTTCCCTGACTCTCTTGACACTTATCCTACATTGCCAAAGGCTCCTGAGTACAAGCCTAAAATGCCATATCCTCAGAGACTTCAAAAAGAGACCAAGGACAAGCAGTTTTTAAAGTTCTTGGAAATCTTCAGAAAGTTGCAAATCAATATTCCTTTTGCTGAGGTTTTGGAGCAAATGCCTATCTATGTCAAGTTCATGAAGGAGCTGTTATCAAAGAAAAAGCCTTTAAGGGGAGATGAGACAGTGGTCCTGACTAAAGAATGCAGTGCTATCATTCAGAATAACTTACCAAAGAAGATGCCAGACCCAGGGAGCTTTCAAATTCCATGCACCATTGGGAGCACAATTTTTGAGAAAGCCCTATGTGATCTGGGGGCAAGCATAAATCTAATGCCCTTATCTGTGATGAAGAAGCTGAAAATCCAAGAGGCACAACCCACAAAGATAGCATTACAGATGCCAGAAAAATCTATGAAGCCTGCACACAGATTAGTGAAGAATATCTTGGTTAAAGTGGGTAAGTTCTTCCTCCCAGCAGATTTTGTGATTCTTGACACAGGGGAGGATGAGAACGCCTCTATAATCCTAGGAAGAGCTTTCCTAGCCACTGGGAGAGCTCTAATTGATGTAGAAGTGGGTGAATTAGTGCTCAGAGTGCATAATGAGCAACCGGTCTTTCATGTCTTCAAAGATATACATTCAGCAGGTAAAGAAGAGAGCTGTATGCAGATTGAGCTTATTGATCCAACCCTTCAAGAACCCTCTGATGACGCACAGCAGAATTTGCAGCTCAAACCTCCCTTGGTGAAAGTCAACAAACTTTCCCTTGACATCAAACCTAAGTTTGGTGTTGGGAATGCATCATCCACCAAGGAGGAGGTTCCCAAAACGAAGAAAGTACCCAGAGGATGGAGAAACAAAAAGATACCCACTGAAGGTTTCTCCCGGGGAATGAAAGTGGTGTTGACTAGCAAGCCAGTGTGGATTTATACAGTAAATAAAATCCTCTCTTTGGAGCATATTGAGATGATTTATGGAGACACAAGAAAGAAGTTCAAAGTAAAGGGTGAAGAGCTGAGCCCCTATGATCCTCCTCCTTAGAGGAGCTGACCGTCAAGCTAGTGACGATAAAGAAGTGCTTGTCGGGAGGCAACCCGATAATTTCGTATCCTTAGTTATTTCTCGTAGTAGCAGTTTTCTTATTTATTTGATTTTTTGTGGAGTTTTTACTGTTTTTCTGATCATGCAGCTATTTTATAACAGGAACCGAAAACTTCAGGCGACACAAAAAAAGGAGAACACGACGCGTACGCATCATGTGTGTATGCGTGAAAAATAAAATTAGCCAGAGAGTTGAGCAGGAGTGGGGTTGGAACCATGCTGGGTGCATAAGTCGCATCACGCATACGCGTCCCTGATGCGTGCGCGTCGTTTGCGCAAATGGCCACCCACGCGTGTGCGTCCCTGACGCGTACGCGTGACCCTAAAAATTGGCGTCAATGAGTGTTTGGGCAGAGAGTTGTGATAGCTTGGGGCTGGAAGTGTGCTAGAGGCACAAAGTTGATCACGCGTACGCGTCCCTAATGCGTGCGCGTCCTTTACCCAATTGGCCATCCACGCGTGCGCGTGCATGACGCGCACGCGTCATATGAAAATTTTGATTCACAAGACACGCGAACAGAGAGTTATGCGTGTGCACGGCTGCCTTCGTGCGATTCACACAAACCAAATCCACACGTACACGTCCCCGACGTGTACGCGTCACTTGAAATTAGCGCGATCCGTGCGTACGCGTGCCTTACGCGTACGGGTCGCATGCGACGCCCAAATTAAACCCCTCAGCACCTAAATTCAAATCATCCACCCCCCAATCCTAATTCTCTCTCGTTCTTTTATCCTTTTATTATTCTTTCATCTTACTATTTATTTTTGTTCTCAGTTCTTCTTTGCTTGAGGATAAGCAAACCTTTAAGTTTGGTGTTGTCGCTAGCTTATGGCTTCTCTATTTACTTTAATAGCACCAAAGGAAGATGAATATTCTTCATGGAGGAATGGGATGGCCACCAGCACAACTAAGGTGGTTGAGTTCCTTTCATTCTATTTCTCTTCCATTCTTATTTTGTTGTTTTCTGTTTTTTGTTGTTTTGCCTGCATGATCATTAGTATTTTTAGTTCTTAGAATTAGTTTCATTCTGTTAGTTGTCTCATGTACCGCTCAATGAACTTGAATCTAAAAAGAAAAAAAAAAGAAGTGATATATTGCATGATAAATTGAGTTTATATTGAAGAGTAGTCTTATTTACTTAAATGTGGTGGTATTTTATGTGATTCTGAATGCATGACATGAACAGTGCATATTTAAATTTGAATCAAAGAATGTTGATGTACAAGGAATAGGAATTTAGAGAATTATTATGATTTCTCTGAAATAAACAAAAATTTAATCCTTGAAGCAAAAGAAACAGCATTGAAAAAAAAAAAGAGAAGCAAGGTCCAAGGCTCTGAGCATTAATGACTAGGGAGATCAGACATGATTAAAAGCTCAAAGAGTTGTTTCCCTAGTTATATGCTTGTGGTGTTCTTGTGTCAAGTAAGCTTTGAGACAAAACATTTAGAGTCGAGATCAATTGCAATTAGAAGAGTATGCCAAAGGCTTTGAGCACCACTGTATGAGAGTAGCTGAAAGAAAAATCAAAACTCCAAAAAGAGTTTTCCAGTTAAGTGCTTGTGGTGTTTCTGTGTCAAGTAAAGCTTGAGACAAAATATTTTAAGTCACGGCTAGGCTCAAGGTGCAAAGCACTAAAGAAAAAAAAAGAAAAAATTGCTATGTTCAAGGGTTAAATTGAGTTACAAAAGATCAGAGAATTCATAATATTATCCGGATTCTAATTCCGAATGACACTGACATCCTTCTGATTCAAAGGAGAGTGAGATGCCAAAACTATTCAGGATTGCATTTGTAAACCCCACTATAAGAAGAGACATGAGCTTAATTGAACTCTCACTCTCATACAAATTCACATTCTAAGCTTATATTAGTTTTGGTTGCTTGAGGAGAAGCAACAATTCAAGTTTGGTGTTGTGATGCGTGAGCATTTTTCCTATATTTTCCTAGTGAATTTGCATTTAAATTGTTGAGTTTAATAAAGAATTAATTATCTTTTAGCCACTATGGATGCTACTTTGAGTCTTGTGCATTTCTGTTTATTTTAGGTAGCATTCGGATGGAGTTGATGGAGTTTCTGCAGAGAAAGAGAAGAAACCAAGGAGCTGACCGACGAGGAGCGATGCGTGCGCGTGCCTGACGCGTACACGGGATTCGGAGCTTTCCATGGCGACGCGTGCGCGTGATTGATGCGTACGCGTGAAAAACGAAGTTGCTTAGCGACGCGTGTGCGTACCTGACGCGTACGCATGACACGCGAAAAAGACCATCGATGCGTACGCGTGACTGACGCGTACGCATGACATGCGCAACATGCAGAATTCGCAGAAAATGCTGGGGGCGATTTCAGGCCGAGTTTTGACCCAGTTTTTTGCCCAGAAACACAGACTAGAGCCAGGGGATAGCAGAGATTCAAGGGAGATTCACACAAGAATGATTATGCCCACTCTAAGTTAGGCGTGGACCCTATGAAGTAAGTGGTCCCCATCCATCAATTGAAGACATGTTGATTGCTTTAATTAATTCTGATTTAAAACTTTATTTTATTTAAAAATAGGAAAAGATATTATTTTTGGGTTTAGAAGATAGAATTTAAATTAATTAGGATTAGATATAAAAGGGGATTTCAATAGGGTGATTCCAACACAACATTATTCCATTCAAACTACCAAAATATATTTTATCAGAATCCTTATTTTTCTCTCTGAACCATGAGCAACTAAACCTCTACTGTTAAGGTTAGGAGCTCTGTCTATTGTATGGATTGATTTTATTGTTTTTCTATTTTAATTCATGTCTTGATTTATATTTAAGAATTGTTTTCATTCTTTATTTTATGAATTTGGGTGGAACGGAAGTATGACCCTTTTTCTAATTGAGTTCTTGTATAACTTGGAAAAGCTCTTTACTTGAACAACAGCTTGAAAACAACTTCTCCTAAATTTCTAGTTTATCTGAATTTAATGGGATACGTGACATATAATTCTTTTATATTTGGGTAATTAGGATTTTTGCGGCATATAACTAGAATTGAACTTCAACCCCTAATTGGAATTAATTGATCAAGGAATTGGCTGTTGATGAATTTTAGAGGAGACTAGAAAGGTCTAAGGAATTAGGGTCTAATTACATATAGTTGCCATGAATTAAATCTTACATGATTAAAATAAATTAATAAGAAAAGTCAATCCAGAAAATAGATAACTCTGAAGCCTTAACTGTTTCTCCAAATTTTATTCCCAACTTATTACTTGCCTTTCTTTAATATTCTTGCTATTGTTTAAGAACTCTCAACACTATTTTCTGTTTGCCTAACTAAGTAAATCAATTAACCATGGTTGCTTAGTCCTTCAATCCTCGTGGGATCGACCCTTACTCACCTGAGGTATTACTTGGTACGACTCGGTGCACTTGCCGGTTAGTTTGTGGGTTACAAATTCTGTACCAGGTTGCACACCCTCCTCAACATCAAATTCAAACATCTTAGAAGGAGGCTCTATGACTTGAGATTCCCATGGAGGTTTCGCATCTCCTAAATCTTCAACCACTTCCTCTTCTTCAATAATTTCGGTCTTTTCCACTTTCTCTAGTACAAAATCAAACTCATCCTTGATGTCTTCAATGATGGAACATCCCTCTTGTTCAACCTCCCCTAATTCTTCAACTATTCCTTCATCTTCAATGATCTCTCTTACTTCCACTTTTTGGGCTTCCTCTTGCTTCTCTTGAAGTATGGATGCATGAATCCGATCCATTAAGTCCCTAAGACGATCCCTTCTCTCTTGTTCCATGTTACCAGCATAATTAGGATCGTATTGCTCTTGGATTGATGGATACGGATGAAAAAGAAGTGCACTAGAGCTCGAGGATTGAGTATTAGGGTTAGAATGTAGATCCACATAGGGTATAAGAGCTTGGAGAGTAGAGGTAAGACCAGTAAGAGTAGAGGTAAGTGTGGTTTGAAGCTCTCGTTACCCTTGGTGAATAACACTAAAGGTATAATCTATGGGAGCTTGGGGTGGAAAGGAGGGTTTATTTGTTGGGAGAAAGGGCTCATAATACCAAGGTAGTTCTTCTTGATAAGGATATGGAGATGGTGTATATTGAGGTGGTGGTTCTTGGGGGTAATTGTGTTGGAATTGGGGTGGTTCTATGTATGGTTCATATGGTTCATATGGTGGTTGGTATGGGGGATAAGGGTTAGGGTTACATGGAGGTGAATGGTTGTAGGTGGCTTGTGAGTATGGTGGTTCAAAGCTATATTGAGGAGGGGCTCTGTAGGTATATGGTGGGGCTTGTTAGTAACTACAAGGGAGTTCACCATATCTATTGTCTTGGTACGCATCATGGAATGGTTGTTCCTCATAGTAAGTTGGTGGAGGTTGTTGCCAAGAGGGTTGTTGTAAGACCCAAGACTTTTGAAAAGTCCTATTTTAAACTAATCTCAAATCATACATTATTTACAGTTTTATTTTCAAGAAATTATTTTATTGAAAATAATTAAAGGCAGTTTTGATTAATTAGATTTGAGATAAATTAAGATTTTTATCCCAACTCTATAATTATGGATTATTTTACTATTTACAATTTAAAGTTTTAGAAATTCGAAAATAATGAGATTTGGCTATTTAAATCAGAATTTCATCTAATTTATGATTATTGAATTATTTTCTATATTTAAATTATAGAGTTGGTATTTGTGAAATAATAAAAATTTTATATGATTTGGATAAATAAATAATATTTTAAATATTAATACTGCTATCTTGGAAAATGAAGAAAATAAGTATATTATCTCTAATTATTTGATTTGGACATTTTATTGAAAAAAATTGGAAAATTGATGAGCAAATAGTATTTTCTATATACCATTAGTGTTGGATTTAAATTGGGTCTCAATTTCTTTAATATTTCTACTTTTATTTGAAATTACAAAATTACCCTTGTACCTAATTTTACCATAATCCTAAAACTCAACACACACAACCCTAACCCTGAAAACCCTAACCCATGACCCGGTTCCCTTCTTCCCCCCTTCCCCTTCAACAACACAACGCACACACTCAAAGGAAGAAGAAATGGAAATAAGGAAAGGGATGAGAGCAGAGGGGGATCCGAGAGAGAGGCCCGAGCCAGCGCCGGTGGGCCTCGCCGTCGCCGCCGAGCTGCTCGCCACTCGCCACCATCGTGTCAGCGCCTCGCCGTCGTCATCCTCATAGGCATGGAGGAAGCCTTGCTTCCGCTGCTACCCGTGAAGCCGACGCCACCGCGGGTCAGGACTCAGGCAAGAGAGGAGGCCGCGCTGCTGCCGCCGTTCCTGTGCCGCTGTCGCGCCTGCCATGAGCTCGCCGGCGAGAGAGAAAGAGAGAGAGAGAGAGATCGGGCAAAGAGAGAGAGAGGACTCGTGAGGGAATCACCACGGGAAGGAGTTCACCGCCGTCGCCCTCACTGCGTCGCCGTTGTCCTCGTCACGGATCCAGCCGCCGTCGAGCTTCCATAGCCACCATGTTTCACCGCGGTTGAGGGCGTCTCCACCACCGCACCTTGGCGACGGTACTGCCGATCTGCTGCTCTGCGGTGCCTAGCTGGAGCTTCTGTTGTCGCTGCCGGAGAAGGGAGCTACGTCGCCGGAGTTTTGGCCGCTAGAAAACCTCACCGCCGTCGCCGGAAAATCCTGCCAGTAAGGGTTCAAGTTGATCTTCATTTCCTTTGGGTTTATGGAAGCTTCATTGTTGTATGATTAGTTTCAGTTATCATCGTCGGAGGTCTGGTCGCCGCCGCCACTCGAGGTGGTTACCGGGTGCTGCCGCCGAACGGGTTCGGAGACTGCCGCTGTTTTGGTTCAGACGTTCCTTCTTCGTTCGGTAAGCGTTTTCCATTTGAAAGCCCTTTAGATTATTGTTCTGATAATTTAGGCTGAGGTGTTGTGGCGTTATCATTCGTAGGGTTGTGTATTGATTGCTTAAGTCATGTGCTCGGAGTTCGCGACTGCTTCGTTTCGCCAGTTCAGTAAGTATTTATGTTTTGGAATGTCTTGCGTTAGTATTCTAGTATGTTTGGTTATAAACTCCGAGGTTTGGTAACGTAGGTTTGAGTTCTGTATGTTGAATATCGCTTTTAAGTTGCTGTGAGTGCTGCGAAAGTGATCAGGGGTTGAGATTGTGGATTGCTGTTGATTTCGAGTTGAGTTGAAAAGGACTCAGTGAGGCGTTTGGGATATGGTTTTGCGTCTTGAGGTATGGGCTTTCGATACAAACTGATTTATTTTAAATTAGAAATTGTTATAAATGGATATGTGGTACGAAATGTATTTCTGGTTGTTATGTGAGTCTTATGAATTGTCTGATTTTATCTTGAATGAATATGGTTGCTTGTTTGATTGAAACAATGTCTGGTTTTGATAAATTGGAGATTTCTGGATTGGTTGATTTGAATGATTTTGACAATCCGAAAGTTGAGTTTTTGTTTTATTGGAAACTGATTTGGTCTTGAACCTATTGGAAAGAGTTGATGATTGGTTTTGTTGGGACCCGGAAAGGGTGGCAAAGTCCAAATTTTAGGGGAGATGCTGCCGAAATTTCTATAAAATCAGATACTCTATTTAAAACGAATTTTTAAAAAGAGAATGAATTATGCTTTGACTTGAATTACGGATATATGAAATATGTTTGAAGTCTTTTATTAAGAAAATCTTTATACTTTGAATGTAAACTATTTTTGAAAAGGATTAGGTTTTAAAGTCAATTTGAAGATGAAAATAATTATATTTTGGAAGTTGATTAAATAAGTAAATTTGAAGAAGTTTTAATGGATTTAAAAGGAACTTGGATTTTGATTAACCAATTTCACTTTACGACGTTTTAAGAAAAGTTTGAAGTATTTTAGGAAACTTTGACTTAGTAAAACTGAAACAATTTCCGAGCCTTTGGAAAAGGATTTAAGAATGAAACTGAAATTGGTTTTCGGTTTAAATGATTTGGTTTTGGTTTAAGTAAATTGGTTTTGAAATTGGTTCGGAATATTTAGACACATGACTTGGTTTTGGTTTAAATTCAATTTTATTTAGTTAAAACAAGAAGTTAAAGTTTCGGAAGTTTTCAATGAATTTAGGGAATGAGTTAGGTTAATCTCCCCTAAAGTCTTGAGACTCTGCTGAGGAATTTTATGACCAAATCTTAATTTAGAAATGAATGATTTTGAGTCTTTCAAAAGAGATTTTGAGTTTGGCCTGGTTTCATGATTGTTTGGAAGTGTTGGAAAGAGGTGGGAAGTGACTCCATTTTGAAAAGTGATTCTTGGCAAGATATGAATTGAATAAGTTTGTTATTTAAAAGAAAATGGGCCAAGAATGAATTTGAAATCAGTTATTGAGCCTGATTGATTGTGGATATCATCAAGATTGATGAGTTATTGGTTGGTAGGCGTAAGGCCCGGGTTCGTCCCGCTTATGCTGAGAGATTTGATAATTGACGAGATTGTTGATAGGTCGCTTGTGCCTGGCAAGGACGGTGGTTAATCCCGCTTGTCGAGGTTGCGGCGCCCGCGTAAGGATGGTGGTTAATCCCGCTTACGTGTAGATGTGAGGTCGGAGGCAAAGTATCCCGCTCACATCCTTTCGGATCACAGGAGTGTGCAGGCACTGACATCCTGGACCGTGTGGCGGGCACGTTATCCCAGAGGGTTCCCGTTTATACGTGACCGAAGGGCAACATTCCCATGGGAATGTGTCGGGTTGGCAATTGAACCGACAATGTGATATCATAGCCAGTAGGACAGGCATTCATCATTTGCATCTATGTGATATTGTTTGGGTGTGCATATTGTATTTGGTTTGCCTATGTGAATACTTATGTTAATTGCTAACTGTTATACTTGTTGTAATTGATCTTGATTGTGCTTGAACCACATTAATTGTGATTGTGTTTGAATTGATTGGTTTGTGATGAGTTGGTTGCTGATTGAGCTGTTTGGGCCGGGGGCCGTGTTGGATTGGATGGGCTTGAGGCCGTGATTGGTATATTGAGTCCTATTTCTGTATAAAGTATCTAACCGGTTCAGCATAGACTTAATGAACCTATGCTTGGAACGGGATTATCATTTATACCGCGTAGGTAACTGCTTTCATGGTTACGGTCTAGGAAAAACTTTTCAGACATTTTCTTTAAGAAAGGGAAAATGTTTTGTTTTAGAATATTTGAGAAATTTAGCAAGTCTTCAAAAAGGAATTTTCTGTATTTCGGATGTGAACCTGTGGTTTTTTGGAAAGACTCATAAGACGAGTAATGATCACTGAACTCTAAGAGTGATTTTATCTTTACGTATCTTGTTATAGCAATTTCTGTAATCCTATAGTGAGAACAAGCGAGGACGACGTTCTCACTCCTCTACAGGTTATTCCTTTTCAGGATATGGAAGACGAAGCTTCAAGAGAGTTATGTTTATTTTCTGTTTATTCGGTCTTTTTGTATTACCGTAGCTATTGTTTTTCCTCGCCTTTATCTTTATTAAGTTTGTAAGAGGGATAGAAAATTATGATATGTATATTTGTAAACTAGTGCGTGTGTGTATATATATATATATATATATATATATATATATCTTAAGGTTGTATCTGATTTGTATGTACATGTATGTTTTGGTTTTCACGAAAAAGAGTTATCGAAAGGTTATGCGGTTTTATGTTTTAAACAGGCTCATATTTTAATCTTAAATATTATAAGAGTCGTGGTAATACTTGAGCTATCAGAGTGGCGCAGCCGGAAGCGTGACGTTTTGATAGTTAGGGTGTTACATTTGTGGTATCAGAGCAGTCTTTCCTGTAGAGCCTGAGGAATGGACTGACTATGCTTCAATTGCATACTCTGAGCGTTTGTCATGTATTAGGTCTTGTTGAATGACGAGAATTAGAGCTTTATGCACATGACGGTCTATTGATTAATGCCATTAGTCTTGCGTTGCGTGATTCATGATATTAAGTTTGGCCGGCTTAATACTAGTGAATTATGTATATGAAAGCACTGATGGGTTATCATAGATGATATACGAGTTTTGAGTAAAGTAAATCGTGGGTTTTGGGAACGTTAGAGACGATTTCTCGAGGTTACTCAGTTATGTGCTTTGGATTCTGATGGATGTCATGTGACTTATTGTTTCTTAACCTATCTTGATGTTCTTGTTGTCATTTCTTTTGGGAAGCAGTTTGGTGTTTTCAATCCTATCTTTCCGTTCATATGCATTCTTCTTTGATCCTAAATTGCATATGCCGGTTTGAATTTCTTGGTGTATCTGTCTTTCTCTGTTTGAACTCTTTTCTTGACTCATGTAATTTTTCGACATGACTTTGAACTTGTCTTGATGCAGTGTGCCTTTTTATGTCCTTGTTCCTAGTCTTTTTTTTTTAAAGAAATGGTGATTCAGTTTTTCTCTTAATTGACTATATTTATAAACAATTTTCAAACTTTTATAAAATCGCTTTTGATTTGATATACACCTATTTATATGGAACTTTGAAAATTCCTTATGTAATTTAAAAACTATTTATTTCTAGTACCTCGCATGTTCTTTTACTAGTTTACGGAACTACACTTGTTTTAAGTACAATTTGACTTTTCAAATAATTTTACTATGGTTCCTATATGTAACTTTATTTGATTATGTACTTAGGTAATTTCCTAAATTCTTAAAAGAAAGGATTTTCGCTTTTATTCCAGTTAGTTTTTATTTGACAAATTGACTTTAATTTAGCATGATACACTATTTACGCATTTGTTGTTCTTTTGAAAATATTGGGTTCATACCTTTCCTCTCAAGTATGGGATAATTCTTTGAACTTTTGTTTCTATGGTTGTGATACTTGATTTTGTTATTAACTAATCTTTTTCTTTTATGAACTCCACCAGTAGTCTCAATTTTCCTTCTCTTTTGAATTTCCTACTCCTCTAAGTCAGCTTGAATTTGTTTCTATCTAGTGTGTTGTTTGTCCTCCTAATTGTCCTTCTTTAGTCAAAGGTTCTTTCTTGAAAATTCACTGTTGATTGAGTTGTTTTTCCTGACGAGTTTTGCATTCTTTTGGACCAATGAAAAGCTTGTTTAGTATCCCATACTTTGTGGACCTTGTTTTAACTCCCTTGATTTAAGATCCTTTCTTGTTTGGTCTGATTTCTTTTTAAGTACATCTTAAATATTCTTGAATGTTCTTATGTGATGGCAAGTTCAAGTGTATTCCTAGAGTTTTGATGTGAAATTTTGAAACAAGTTTTGGATTCTCTTAAGAAATCTAAATCAATTCTTCTCGCTTAAATTGCATCCATAGTTATTCTTTAAAGTGACAAAGTTGCTTTGAAGTTGGCATGCATCGTTTTAAATAAAGTTTTGAAACCGACTGATAAGCAAATTTTTACCTCGAAGTTTCCTTTTCTAAATAGAGTTTAACTTGTTCCATATCTGCTATAACATTTTATACACGCTTGTTTGGACTTAGACTTTGAGAGTTCTTGAACAAACATTTGATTTTCTTACAACCTTGCCACAACTTCAGTGTATACCTTTATTTTATTGAGTACCTAAATGTTCTTCAGGATTTTCAAAATTGTTTGGCCTTAACTCAATTGACTTTCATTTTTCAAACCTCGCCTATTCCGTCTTTTACTTGGAAGCTATTTAGAAAAAATGCAATTTAATTTTCTTTTAACCATATTGCAGTTTTGATATGTGTTT
Source organism: Arachis hypogaea (assembly GCF_003086295.3). NCBI lineage: Eukaryota > Viridiplantae > Streptophyta > Magnoliopsida > Fabales > Fabaceae > Arachis > Arachis hypogaea. The sequence continues at coordinate 45,981,683 of NC_092047.1, forward strand.
CTGTTACCCTTTTTGTGAAATGCGAGTTATATACATTTCTTTTAGCACATGAGGTGATTTTCTTTCAGTTTTTCATTCCTTATATTCAAATGTATTATGTGTACTAAAACATAAATTTTTAAACCTTGAGAGTGTTATCACTAGCTTTAGTTAACTTTCTTCTATGATTTTATACTTGTTACCTCAGCTTGATTTAGTTCCAAACTACTATCTTGCTTATCCTTTTTGTATTCCTATCAGTTGTCTCTGATTCAAGAGTCATCTTTGAGGTTGTTAAACTGAATTTCTTTCCAATACTCTTCATCGATTGTACATCCTTGTCTACTTGTAGATTCAGCAATTCTTTCAGAACTCTTGCGGAGATTATCCTTGTTGTTTGTCCTTCTATTTCAAAGTCTTTTATCTTTTTGAGTAAACTCGAGAATTGTTTTGATGTCACGTGCGATCTTTAGGTATAGTAATGCGATGCGTTAGTTCTTTAAGGCCTGTTCGTGGATACGGAAGGTGAAGTGGTAAGAGTGCAACGTTATGAGAAGTTGTGGGAGTTTTGTTTCTCGTGGAAGAATCTGCGGATGTTAGGTTTGTGATTGGTTATGGAGTTGTGAAGTGATTGATGGAGTTGGGAAGTGAAAGTTTCGAAGGGGTAAGAGATCTGTGAGAAAATGCTATATCCGTTGTTTTAATACCAACTTGTCTTGTAGCCTTTTGCCACATTAACTATAGTTCTACTTTGTGAACGCCTATCTTGACTTGCACCTTATATTGTTTCTCCAAGCTTTTGTAAGATTTTGAAACCATATAACCTTTTGTATTGAGCCTATCTTGTATCCTTCACCTTACACTATACCTTACCCTTACATATATATATATATATATATATATATATATATATATATATATATATATATATATATATATATGTTGAGATCTCTTGCTTCTCTAAAAGGTTTTTTTAAGGCTATGTATTATCTTATGTATTATTTTAATTTTCGAGGACGAAAATTTTTATAAGGTGGGTGGAATGTAAGACCCAAGACTTTTGAAAAGTCCTATTTTAAACTAATCTCAAACCATACATTATTTACAGTTTTATTTTCAAGAAATTGTTTTATTGAAAATAATTAAAGGCAGTTTTGATTAAGTGGATTTGAGATAAATTAAGATTTTTATCCCAACTCTATAATTATGGATTATTTTACTATTTACAATTTAAAGTTTTAGAAATTCGAAAATAATGAGGTTTGGCTATTTAAATCAGAATTTCATCTAATTTATGATTATTGAATTATTTTCTATATTTAAATTATAGAGTTGGTAGTTGTGAAATAATAAAAATTTTATATGATTTGGATAAATAAATAATATTTTAAATATTAATACTGCTATCTTGGAAAATGAAGAAAATAAGTATATTATCTCTAATTATTTGATTTGGACATTTTATTGAAAAAAATTGGAAAATTGATGAGCAAATAGTATTTTCTATATACCATTAGTGTTGGATTTAAATTGGGTCTCAATTTCTTTAATATTCCTACTTTTATTTGAAATTACAAAATTACCCTTGTACCTAATTTTACCATAATCCTAAAACTCAACACACAACCCTAACCCTGAAAACCCTAACCCATGACCCGGTTCCCTTCTTCCCCCCTTCCCCTTCAACAACACAACGCACACACTCAAAGGAAGAAGAAATGGAAATAAGGAAAGGGATGAGAGCAGAGGGGGATCCGAGAGAGAGGCCCGAGCCAGCGCCGGTGGGCCTCGTCGTCGCCGCCGAGCTGCTCGCCACTCGCCACCATCGTGTCAGCACCTCGCCGTCGTCATCCTCGTAGGCATGGAGGAAGCCTTGCTGCCGCTGCTACCCGTGAAGCCGACGCCACCGCGGGTCAGGACTCAGGCAAGAGAGGAGGCCGCGCTGCTGCCGCCGTTCCTGTGCCGCTGTCGCGCCTGCCATGAGCTCACCGGCGAGAGAGAAAGAGAGAGAGAGAGGACTCGTGAGGGAGTCACCGCGGGAAGGAGTTCGCCGCCGTCGCCCTCACTGCGTCGCCGTTGTCCTCGTCACGGAGCCAGCCGCCGTCGATCTTCCATAGCCACCATGTTTCACCGCGGTTGAGGGCGTCTCCACCACCGCACCTTGGCCGACGGTACTACCGATCTGCTGCTCCGCGGTGCCTAGCTGGAGCTTCTGTTGTTGTCGCCGGAGATCGATGTTTGCCGAAAAACACCACTATTGTCGCTGCCGGAGAAGGGAGCTGCGTCGCCGGAGTTCTGGCCGCCAGAAAACCTCACCGCCGTTGCCGGAAAATCCTGCCAGTAAGGGTTCAAGTTGATCTTCATTTCCTTTGGGTTTCCGGAAGCTTCATTGTTGTATGATTAGTTTCAGTTATCATCGCCGGAGGTCTGGTCGCCGCCGCCACTCGAGGTGGTTACCGGGTGCTGCCGCCGAACCGGTTCGGAGACTGCTGCTATTTCGGTTCAGCTGTTCCTTCTTCGTTCGGTAAGCGTTTTCCATTTGAAAGCCCTTTAGATTATTGTTCTGATAATTTAGGCTGAGGTGTTGTGGCGTTATCAGTCGTAGGGTTGTGTATCGATTGCTTGCGTCATGTGCTCGGAGTTCGCGACTGCTTCGTTTCGCCAGTTCAGTAAGTATTTATGTTTTGGAATGTCTTGCGTTAGTATTCTAGTATGTTTGGTTATAAACTCCGAGGTTTGGTAACGTAGGTTTGAGTTCTGTATGTTGAATACCGCTTTTAAGTTGCTGTGAGTGCTGCGAAAGTGATCAGGGGTTGAGATTGTGGATTGCTGTTGATTTCGAGTTGAGACGAAAAGGACTCAGTGAGGCGTTTGGGATATGGTTTTGCGTCTTGAGGTAGGGGCTTTCGATACAAACTGATTTATTTTAAATTAGAAATTGTTATAAATGGATATGTGGTACGAAATGTATTTCTGGTGGTTATGTGAGTCTTATGAATTGTCTGATTTTATCTTGAATGAATATGGTTGCCTGTTTGATTGAAACAATGTCTGGTTTTGATAAATTGGAGATTTCTGGATTGGTTGATTTGAATGATTTTGACAATCTGAAATTTGAGTTTTTGTTTTATTGGAAACTGATTTGGTCTTGAACTTATTGGAAAGAGTTGATGATTGCTTTTGTTGGGACCCGGAAAGGGTGGCAAAGTCTAAATTTTAGGGGAGATGCTGCCAAAATTTCTATAAAATCAGATACTCTAATTAAAATGAATTTTTAAAAAGATAATGAATTATGCTTTGACTTGAATTACGGATATATGAAATATGTTTGAAGTCTTTTATTAAGAAAATCTTTATACTTTGAATGTAAACTATTTTTGAAAAGGATTAGGTTTTAAAGTCAATTTGAAGATGAAAATAATTATATTTTGGAAGTTGATTAAATAAGTAAATTTGAAGAAGTTTTAATGGATTTAAAAGGAACTTGGATTTTGATTAACCAATTTCACTTTACGACGTTTTAAGAAAAGTTTGAAGTATTTTAGGAAACTTTGACTTAGTAAAACTGAAACAATTTCCGAGCCTTTGGAAAAGGATTTAAGAATGAAACTGAAATTGGTTTTCGGTTTAAATGATTTGGTTTTGGTTTAAGTAAATTGGTTTTGAAATTGGTTCGGAATATTTAGACACATGACTTGGTTTTGGTTTAAATTCAATTTTATTTAGTTAAAACAAGAAGTTAAAGTTTCGGAAGTTTTCAATGAATTTAGGGAATGAGTTAGGTTAATCTCCCCTAAAGTCTTGAGACTCTGCTGAGAAATTTTATGACCAAATCCTGATTTAGAAATGAATGATTTTGAGTCTTTCAAAAGAGATTTTGAGTTTGGCCTGGTTTCATGATTGTTTGGAAGTGTTGGAAAGAGGTGGGAAGTGACTCCATTTTGAAAAGTGATTCTTGGCAAGATGTGAATTGAATAAGTTTGTTATTTAAAAGAAAATGGGCCAAGAATGAATTTGAAATCAGTTATTGAGCTGATTGATTGTGGATATCATCAAGATTGATAAGTTATTGGTTGGTAGGCGTAAGGCCCGGGTTCGTCCCGCTTATGCTGAGAGATTTGATAATTGACGAGATTGTTGATAAGTCGCTTGCGCCTGGCAAGGACGGTGGTTAATCCTGCTTGTCGAGGTTGCGGCGCCCGCGTAAGGATGGTGGTTAATCCCGCTTACGTGTAGATGTGAGGTCGGAGGCAAAGTATCCCGCTCACATCCTTTCGGATCACAGGAGTGTGCAGGCACTGACATCCTGGACCGTGTGGCGGGCACGTTATCCCAGAGGGTTCCCATTTATACGTGACCGAAGGGCAACATTCCCATGGGAATGTGTCGGGTTGGCAATTGAACCGACAATGTGATATCACAGCCAGTAGGACAGGTATTCATCATTTGCATCTATGTGATATTGTTTGGGTGTGCATATTGTATTTGGTTTGCCTATGTGAATACTTATGTTAACTGCTAACTGTTATACTTGTTGTAATTGATCTTGATTGTGCTTGAACCACATTAACTGTGATTGTGTTTGAATTGATTGGTTTGTGATGAGTTGGTTGCTGATTGAGCTGTTTAGGCCGGGGGCCGTGTTGGATTGGATGGGCTTGAGGCCGTGATTGGTATATTGAGTCCTAGTTCTGTATAAAGTATCTAACCGGTTCAGCATAGACTTAATGAACCTATGCTTGGAATGGGATGATCATTTATACCGCGTAGGTAACTGCTTTCATGGTTACAGTATAGGAAAAACTTTTCAGACATTTTCTTTAAGAAAGGAAAAATGTTTTGTTTTAGAATATTTGAGAAATTTAGCAAGTCTTCAAAAAGGAATTTTCTGGATTTCGAATGTGAACTTGTGGTTTTTTGGAAAGACTCATAAGACGAGTAATGATCACTGAACTCTAAGAGTGATTTTATCTTTACGTATCTTGTTATAGTAATTTCTGTAATCCTATAGTGAGAACAAGCGAGGACGACGTTCTCACTCCCCTACAGGTTATTCCTTTTCAGGATATGGAAGACGAAGCTTCAGGAGAGTTATGTTTATTTTCTGTTTATTCGGTCCTTTTGTATTACCGTAGCTATTGTTTTCCCTCGCCTTTATCTTTATTAAGTTTGTAAGAGGGATAGAAAATTATGATATGTATATTTGTAAACTAGTGTGTGTGTGTGTGTGTGTGTATATATATATATATATATATCTTAAGGTTGTATCTGATTTGTATGTACATGTATGTTTTGGTTTTCACGAAAAAGAGTTATCGAAAGGTTATGCGGTTTTAAGTTTTAAACAGGCTCATATTTTAATCTTAAATATTATAAGAGTCGTGGTAATACTCGAGCTATCAGAGTGGCGCAGCCGGAAGCATGACGTTTTGATAGTTAGGGTGTTACAGTTGTCCATAAGCTTGAGGCTCCTCCCACTTTTGATTGTCCCGTCCTTGATACATGTTCTCATTGTTGCTTTCATTTCCTACAACATAATTTGAACCAAACTCATAGCCAAAGGGGTGAGAATTCATAATGGAAGAGGAAAATAAAAACAAAAACTAATAAAAAATAATGAAAATAAACTCCTAAAACTAGAAACAACTAACAAAGTAACAAAAAGGAAAACGTATTCACAATATTCACAATAACCAATAGTAAGGCACACATTTGCAATTCCCCGGCAACGGCGCCAAAAACTTGACGGAGAAAAAATGTTGGTAAAGATTTTCACAAAAATTATCGTGTTGCAAGTATAGTTCTAAACCAACAAATTATCCTCAGTCAATGTTAAATTTGTTTGTCACAATACAAACCCAATAAAAATAACCGAAGTATTTAAACCTCGGGTCATCTCTCAAGGAATTGCAGGGAAGTGTACTTACAATTGGTTATGGAAAAGTATTTTTGGGGATTTTGTGATAAGAGACAAGTAATGTAAATAACAAGGAAATAAAATAACAACTAAGAAAAGTCCTAGCAGGGATTGATAATTGGAATTCCTATGCCCATTATCATAGTCACTTGTGATGGTAATTGCCTTTTGCTCTCACTTAGTTAACCTCTAACAATTGAAGGTAAGTCAAGTGAGCAATTCAACTTAAGTTCACAAGTCCTAATCAAAGACTAGATTTGGTGAGTCTAAGCCAACTAGCAATTTTCAATCACCAATCAACAAAAGATTTTTGATAACTCAAGAGTCTCTAATTGATCAATCCAAGTTAAGAACATAAAAATCTAATTTAAAATCCAACCAAGCATTTTATCAAACACTTGGAAGGCACAAAATAAAAGCATAGAAAATTGACAAGACATAGGAAATTCTAAGACTAACCAAAGCAAAGAAATAACCATAACAAAGCAATTGAACAATAAGAACATGAAACATGAAATGCATTAATGAAAATTGAGAGTAACACATGAACTCATAAACTGAATTAGCAAAATAAAGGAATTAATAAGTAGAATTGAAGAACAAATGTGCTAGAACAATAAATTGCAAGGAATTGTAAATAAAAGCAGAAATTAAATCTAAATCTAAGAAGAAATTGAAGTAGAAACCCTAAACCTAGAGAGAGGAGAGAGCCTCTCTCTAGAAACCTACATCTAAATCTAAAGTGTGTGAATGAAAAGTGAATGAATGATTCTCTGCCTTCTAGCTCCACTCTGCAGCTTCTAATAAGTATTTTCGAGCCTGAAACTGGGTCCAAAGTAGCCCAGAAATCGCCCTCAGTATTTTCTGTAAATTGCAGCACGTGACGCTCTGTCACGCGTACGCGTCATCAACGCGTGCGCGTCATATGTCTACTGCACCAGTCACGCGTAAGTGTAAGAACCCGCGTTTTCACGTAAAATTGTCTTAATAAAATAGTCTTAGTGCCCGGAATAGATTCAAAATTTTAGAAGTTTTAATTTGAAAATAAAAATGTGAAATTTGATTTCAATGAATTTTTCTGAGCTGGAAAATGTATTTCTTTCGAAAAGCTTTTGTAAAAATGCGTTCTGACACTTAAGCTAGCAATACCGGCTCTAGATTGTCCAGTATCGTGTATTTTGGAAAATAACATTTTGAAGATTGATTTATTATTTTGAGAGGAGAAAAATAATTTAGAATCGAAAACCGGACTCTAATCTTAAAGGTTTTGGCCCAAAGTGGGCCAAACGGACCAAAAACGCTAACGGGTTAGACCGGGCCCAAACCGGGCCCAAGGCCCAATATATATAAGTGGGTTTAATGAGCAACTTAGCTCATTTTCACCCTCCAAAGAGTGAGAGCCGCGGTTTTGGAGAGAAGAGAGGAGAAGAGGGATGACACTATTCACATCCACCTTCCGGAAGCCATAACTTTTGATCCGGAGTTTCGATTGACGAGCCGTTTGCGGCCACACGAAGCTCTCGATGAGCTTTTCCTTTATATTTAAAGAAATTTGGTAAGATTTCTCTCTTCATGCTCCATTTTTGTGCCCTAGGTTCTATTCATTTTTAGGTTTAATTTTTGAGTAGATTTTGTGGTTTTGGTTGTTTAGGTGATCTCTAATAGCGGGTAAATATTGAATTTTACCCCTAATCATATTGGGTAAGGTAAGGTTTCTCTAAACACTTGTGTTTAGTTGTTTTGTGTATATTAGGTTTTGATGTTGGTATATATATGTGTTGTTAGTGTGAGCCTTGGTATTTATTGGTGTTGGTTGAGGTATTGGAGCAAGCTTGGTGGCCTCGTTTTGATGTTTGGTGCGTTGGAAATAGGCCAAGGTATGGTTTCGGTTTTCTTTATGTAATATGTAATATTCATGGACACTTAGACTAGTTGACCCTAAGATAGGATTGAATGTTGTAGGTGTATGAGTAATTATATGTGAATTGATGTTAATTGTTGGTGTATGGAATTATTGTGGATGATGATGATTGTGGAAGATTGTTAATGTTGATGAGTATTGATGATGATTATTTATATTGATGAATAATGAGAATTTTGAGAAATTAGATGATGAGTCAATGTGAAATATTTATAGTGAGTTGGAATAAAGGATATTGATGATTATGGTGTTTAATGACATATATTGATGATGGTTTATGATTGTTGGTTATTGTGGTTGTTGAGTATTGTTGGGTATCGTTGGTGTTGATGAGCTTTATGATGGATAGGGTTTGATAATGATTGTTGGAAATTATGAGGATTTGTTTTGGTGGTTGAGGTTATTGTTTATTGATTATGATTATGAGTGTGGTTTTATAATTAAGTTGAAATTTATGGATTTGGTAGTGAGATATGGTATAATGGTTGAGTAATTTATGTGAAATTAAGGAGAATGATATGAGGAGGTAATGTGTTATGTGAGGTAGTGGTTTATGATGATTGGGTAGGTTTTGATTTGGTTTTGAATGGAAGGTTAGTTAAAAATTGAGGTTATGTGGTTTTGGGTAAAAGTGGAATTTTAATGAACTTTGCTTGATGATAACTTTTGCCTCGGTTTTCAAAATTGTTTGCAAATGGTTTAAAATTAAAGATATTTAAAAATCCTTTAAATCGATATAAAGTTTGAGAAATTTAGAATTTTGTAGAGAAAGTTATGATCATTCAAAATCTGGTGTTGAAAATTGGAAATTCTGCAAAGTTACAGAATTCTGAGTTTTCTGATATGTGCAGACGCACAGCCTTGTGCGCACGCATACCTGTGAGAATTTTGATCTGTGCGGACGCACACACACTTGGGCAGACGCACAGGCAGGGAAGTGCGTTCTGTTGGCAGCGCTAGCACAGCTTGTGCGCGCGCACGTCAATGAAGAATCACGACCTGTGCGGACGCACAGCCCTGTGCGCACGCACAAGTCGGGAAGGGACGTCTGTTAGGGGCGCTCGCACAGCTTGTGCGAGTGAATAGACTTTATAAATTTTAGTACCTGTGCGCACGCTCACCCCTGTGCGTACGCACACTTTCAAAATCTTCCTAGGCGTGCGCACGCACACCCCTGTGCGGACGCACACGCCCTGTTTCATAAATTTAAACTTTGTTTTCAACTATTTCACCTTCCTGACAAGGTTGTAAGCTTCTATAACACCATTTTAAAGCTTTGGGGACTACTTTTGAGTATGGGAATATGGGAAATAAGCAAAGAGTTTTAGCTGATGTTTGTTTGGAAAAGTTTAGAAAAACGGAGGCCTAGGTTTCTGGTGTACTGAAGGTGGTCCAATGGTAGGTGAAGAATGGTTGATGAATGAGATGAGAACTAAGGAACTGTTGAGTTTGGAAATAAAATGAGAATGAACAGTGGTTGAGAAGAGTCGATGGCTCTGAATGAAGTGGTGGATCCATCTTATGCTAAAAATGTTTTTAAAAACCATTGTACTACTTTTATTGAGATTTTGAGATGCTATGCACCCGGGTAGTGGCTAAGGTTGGATCCCGCCTGTTCGAGGTAGCGGCGGCGGCGTAAGGGCGATGGTTTGTCCCGCTTGCGCTTAGATGTGAGATCGGTGGCAATAGATCTCGCTTGCATCCCTTCGGGTCCATAGAGCTTGCAGGCGCATGTACCTGGACAGTGATCCGAGCACTATATCTCGGGGGTTCCCATATGAGGATTCCAAAGGGCGACGTCTCCATGGAGATGTGTCAGGTTGGCAGTTGAACCGACAATGTGATATTACAGCCAATAGGGTAGACATTCATCATGTGCATCTTCTATATGCTTGCTTGCTTTGTTTACTTGAGTTTGCCTAATTGTATAACATGCCTACCTGTTTCTGGAACTACTTGTTGTATATGAATATTATTTGTGTTTTACTTGTTTGTATTAATTGTGATTATCTGGTGCTGAGGAGGTTAGGTAGGTGGTGGCGATGGGATCGCACGGAGGTTAGGTTGGCGAGGGCTGTGGGATACAGCGGTGTGATTAGTATTAGTTAGAAATTCCCTAAGTTAGATAAGCCTGCCTATGGTTTACGGTTTAAGTTCTGTATATATTTATTTATAATTGTCCTAAGCTTGAATATCCGTATGTGATGTGAAGTTCTAGGATTGCCTTCGGCGTTCCGGAGCCTTACATCTTACATCATTGGGCACTGTTACCATACTGAGAACCTCCGGTTCTCATTCCATACTTTGTTGTTGTTTTTCAGATGTAGGTCGTAATCTACTTCGGTGAGATTGCGGATATGGTGACAAAGCGGAGTATGGCTCCTCCTTGGTTTATTTACGTTTTTCTTTGTTATAGTTGCTCTCACATCTTTTGTATATTTATCTTTATGGCCTTAGAGGTTTATTTGAGAGATAGGTTGTATAAGCTATTTTAAATTTTAAACCTCTGTATCTTTTTATTCGTAACTAGTCGGCTTAAATTCCGCAAGCTGCGACTAGTTCTCTATGACTATAATAATATTGTATCTATATATATGTTTTATTCTTTCATCTAAACCTTGAGTCTTGTGCGTTTATTTTGTGTGAACATTTCGTACTTCTGAAATTCCGTTTTTGAGCTAAATCCTTCATCAGGCTTCTAGAATATATTATTTTCTTCTATATATAAATATATAAAAGCCTTAGGACTATTGTAATCTCTAATTAACCTTTGCTTTACGGCTAGAGGTAAGGCTTTGGGTAATTGGGGTGTTACAGTACGCGTCGTCCATGCGTACGCGTCACTGCCAACTTCTCAAAACATCAATTTCTTATATTCCTTTCACTTTTGCATGCTTCCTTTCCATCCTCTAAGTCATTCCTGCCCTATAAAACCTGAAAATACTTAACACACGTATTACGGCATCGAATGGTAATAAGAGAGGATTAAAAATCAGTAAGTTAAGGCCAAAGAAGCATGTTTTCAATCATAGCACAAAATTAGGAAGGAAAATGTAAAACATGCAAATTATATGCATAAGTATGAGAATTATGGATAAAATCCACTCAATTCAATACAAAATAAACCGTAAAATAGCAGTTTATCAGTGACCAGTTGAGGTATGATGTTCAGCGTATCAAGTACGGGTCCGGTTGCTTTTAGAACATTCACATAGCATATCGTTGAAAGCAAGAAAAATGGGAGGTCAAGAGATACAATGGTCCTCATACTTGCATGCAAACATCCATGGGCCAGACCATTGTAAGACTCAGAACTTTTGAAAAGTCTTATTATGAACTAATTTCAAATCATTTATTTATTTATAGTTTTAATTTCAAAAATAATTTTATTAAAGATAATTAGAGAAAGTTCTGATTAGTTAAATTTGAAATAAATTAAGGTTTTTATCCAAACTCTATAATTATTGAGTATTTTCCTATTTACAACTTAACGTTTTAGAAATTTGAAAATAATGAGCTTTGACTATTTAAATTAGAATTTTATCTAGTTTTACAATTATTAAATTATTTTCTATATTTAAATTATAAAGTTAGTTGTTATGAAATAATAAGAATTTTTATATAATTTTGTTCAAATAATTGATATTTTCATGATTTAATACTTTAAGTTCTAGGATTAAAAAAATTAATCTTATTATCTTATAATTTCAATTAGAGTATTTGATTGAGAATCAATTAGTATTTTGATACAAAAAATAATATTTTAAAATAATTTTAAGAATTAAATTAAAATTCAAATTAATACTCTCTATACCCTAATTTTATTAAAATTACCCTACTTTAATTAAACCCAAAATTTCTAAATTAAAACCTTAACCCTAACACAACACAACACTCTCTCACACACATTCCCAATCAAAACCCAAACCCTAGCCCAATACCCACGGTCAGCAGAAAGAAAGAAAGAAGAAAACAAAGAAGGAAAGAAAGAAAGAAAGAAAGAAAGAAAGAAAGAAAGGGAAGAGAAGAGAGGGGGCCGCAGGAAGAAAGAGAGGGGGAGAGGGAGGACAGTGTCGGCGGGCGTTACTGCCGTCGCACAATCATGTCGCAGAGAGAGAGAGAGAGAGAGAGAGAGAGAGAGCCGATGAAGGAGAGGAGGAGAAGAGGCCGCTGCTGCTGTCGAGCTTGCTGTCGTCTTCACTGCATCGCCGCCGCCGCACTTGCAGGCATGGAGAAAGCCCGTCGCCGCTAGCTTCTTCAGATTTTCGCCGTCGAACTCGTCCTAACCATCACCGCCGCATTGCTAGGCTCGCCGCTTGTGGAGGGTCATCGCTGTTCCGTCATCACTGACGGCATTGGGATCACTGGGAAGAGGAGCTTGATTGGGAGAGAAAAAATAGGGAGGTTGCTGCCGCGAATGTTGCTGCCGGAGGAGGATGGAACCGCACAGACGTGCCTAGCCATTGGAAAATGCCGCTATTGTCTTCAACGACCACATCTGGTAAGGGTTTTGAGTTTGGTTTCTGTTCTTTTGTTTTCGGGAAGATTATTTGTCGCTGTATGGTTGTTACAGTTGCCGTCACTGAGCTTCTGGTCGCCGCTGTTATTTAGGATAGGCGTTGGAGCTGCTGCTGAACTGGTTCAGAGGTCGATGCTGCTTTGTTCTTTTATTATAGTAAGTATCTCTGTCTCAAAAATTTCGTCATTAGTATTCTGTTATGTGTTTTAAGGTTTTTTCAACGTTAATATTTTAGGATTAAGTTATCGGGGCCGTATGTTGCAATAAAAGTTGTTATGTTATGATGGAGGTAAGTTGAGCTATGGTTTCGGCTGTCGCTGGTTTTTGGTTTCTTTGACGCGTTAGGTTTTGGGTTCGATTTGTCGAGGTAGGGTTTTTCTAAGACCTCAATTTTTTAATTTGGAATTGATATAAATAGATATTGATGTGAGAAATACACTTTTTCGTGATTGTATAAGTCTTATGTATTGTCTGACTGTTTTGGATGAATATGATTATTTATTTGATTGGATTATTGTTTGGTTTTGTTAAACGGAAGGTTGCTGAATTGTTTCTTTAAAGTTTTGGAAATGAGTTTGATTTGTTGAAAAAAATTGATTTGATTTTGAATCGGTTTTCTTGAGATATGAAAATGATATGGCTTTTTGGAATCAGCTTGATTTTTGAACTGATTTGGTTTTAAACCCATTGGAAAGGGTTACACAATGGTTTGGTTATGACCCAAAAAGGGTGGCAAAGTCCAAGTTTTAAGGGAGGTGCTGCTGAAATTTCTATAAAATCGGAGATTTTGTTTGAAAGGTTATTTAGAAAATTATGAATTTGAGAATTATATTATTTTATTTGAGTTAGTTAAGAAAAGTATTATATTTTGAGTGCAAGTTATTTAGAAAAAAGTTTTGTTTAAATTTTGATTTAATTAAGAAATGAATTATGTTTTGACGTTGAATTAAATGTGAAAAGGGTTTATATTTTGAATTTGATTGAGGAATCACATTCAGAAGAGTTTTAGTGAATTTAAAAGAAATTGGACTTTGATTGAATAATTCCGTTTGTGACGTTTTGAGAGAGAATCTGAAAGTGGTTTTGATTTGAATGGATTGGTTTTCTTTTCAGTAATAGGGATTTTGAAATTGATTCTGGAATTTTAGTTAAATGACTTGGTTTTGATTCAAATTATGCGTTAATTAATTCAAATCAAGAAGCTATGATTTTAAGGATTTTCAATGAATTTAAGGAATTGAAATAGGTCGTTCTCCCCTAAAGTCTTGAGATTTTGCTATAGAGTTTTATTACCAAATCCTGATTTAGAATGAATAATTTGAATCTGTTAGAATAGATTTCAAAATTTGTATGGTTTTGAAGTTGTTCAGAAGTTTTGGGAAAATGTTACATAAAAAGCTCTATTTTGAAAGGAAATTTGATTTTAAAGAAAATTGATTCTTGGCAAGATGTGAACTGAATACATTGGTTATTGAAAGTAAATCGGCCAAGAATGATTTGATTATGATTTGAGTCTGACTGATTATGTATATTACTGAGATTGATGAGTTGTTGTACCGTAGGCATAAGGGCAGGGTTTAGTCTCTCTTGCGTTGAGTTGTAGGCATAAGGGTCGGGTTTGTCTGACTTATGCTGAGAGATCTGACATCAATGAGATATTGTTTGGTAGGCGTAAGGGCGGTGATTCGTCCTACTTATACTGAGTTGTAGGCGTAAGGCGTGGGGTTTGTCCCTCTTACACTGAGATGTGAGGGTTATGGTAGAAGTTTCCCTCACATACTTTCGATCATAAGAGTGGCCGAGCACTATATCTCAAGAAAAGTGAGCGGGTACTATATTCTAGGGGGTTCCCATTTATAAACGTGACCGAAAGCGACATTCCCATGGGAATTTGTCATGTTGGCAGTTGAATCAGCAATGTGATATCATAGCCAATAGGACAGACATTCATCATATGAATCTATGTGAATAATTATGTTTAATAGCTAATTGCTATACTTGATGTAACTGCTTTGATTATGTTTGAACCTCATTACTTGTGTTTGTGAGTGAAATTGGTTGGATTGTAGTGAATTGGATGTTAATTGAGTTGTTTGGGCGTGAGGCCGTGATTGATTATATGATGGGCTAGCGGCCGCGATTGGTTTGTATTTGTGGTTTAGTAAAGCATGAAAAATCAAACCGGTTCAACATAAACTTAATGAATCTATACTTAGAACAGGTTGGTCATTCATACTGTCTAGGAAAACTTGTAAGATTTTATTAGAAAGAAAAAGGCTTTGGATTTTGAAGAATTAACTTATTTCTCTTTTAAAAAGGATTTTAAATTTTTGAATGTAAACCTTGGGCTTTTGAAAGGATACATAGACGAGCAACAATTACTGTACCTTGAACACAGTTTTATTTTACGTATCTTATTATAGCAATTCTCTAACCCTATAGTGAGAACCAGTGAGGACGATGTTCTCACTCCTCTACAAGTTTTTCCTTTTAAGGATATGGACGAAGAAGTTATGAAGAGTTTATTTCGTTTTCTATTTACATTATATTTTTGTATTGTTTTAGATATTATGTTTTCCTAGCCTTTATCTTTACAAATTTTGTAAGAGGGGTAGAAATTGTGATATGCAATGCTTGTAAATTAATATTATGTATATATATGATTTGTAAGTATTGTATCTGGTCTGTATGTACATATTTATGTTTTCAACTAAAAGGTCCCCTTTGGAAAGGTTATACGGTTTGAAGTTTTAGTCAGGCTCCTATATTAGTATTAAATATGTTTAAAGTTGTCGTAATACCTAAACTATCAGAGTGGCACAGCCAGAAGCGTGACATTCTTATAGCAAGGGTGTTACCTTTTATGGTATTAGAGCAGTCTTTCTTGTAGAACCTGAGGAATGGATTGACTATGCTTCAATTGCATATTCTGAGCGTCTGTCATGTTGTAGGCCTTGTCCTGATGACGAGAGTAAGAGCTTTATGCACATAACGATCTATTGATTAATGTCATTAGCCTTGCATTGCATACTCCCTGGTATTAAGTTTGACTGGCTTAAAACTAGTGGATTATGTATATGGAAGCACTAATGGGTTGTCATAAACGAGATATGAGTAATAGGTAATGCGAATCATTGGTTATGGGAACGTTAAAAACTAATTCTCGAGGTTACTCAGTTATGTGTCTTGAATTCTGCTGGAGTCATGTGACTAGTTCTTTCATAGTCCATCTTGAAGTTCTTGTTTGCTATTTCTTTTGGAAAGTAGTTTAATTCTTCTAACACTATTCCTCTATTCATATGAATTCTCGTTTGATCCTAACTACACATGTCTGCTTAAAATCCTTGGTGTATTTGCCTTTCTCTATTTAAACTCTTCTTCTTGATTCAGGTATTCTTTGACATAACTTTGAACTTGTCTTGATGCAGTATACCTTTTTAAGTTCTTGTTTTGGGTACTTTTAAAGAAATTGTGATTTGATTCTTCTCTTATTTGAATATATCTACAGCCATTCTTTAAATTAAATTTTAATAAAACCGTTTTTAAATTGATATACACTCTTCTATATGAACTTTGAAACTTCCTATTCAGTTCACAACTGTTTGTTTCCAACACATCGCCTATTCTTTTATTGATCTACGGAAATATACTTATTTTAAATACAACTTCATTTTCTAACAACTTTATTACAGTTCGTGTGCATATTTTTACTTGATTATGTACTTAGGTATTTTTCAAAATTCTTGAAAGAAAAGATTTTCGCCTTTATTCCAGTTGATCTTTGTTTGACAAACTTCACCTAATTTATTTTAATTTGAATATGGTTTAGCATAACACATTATTTATACATTTGTTGTTCTTTTGAAAATATTGGGCTCAGATATTTCCTTTTAGGAATGACTAATTCTTTAAGCTTTTTGTTTTTATGGATGTCATACTTGATTCTGTTCTTAATTATTCTTTTACATCTTATGAACATTACCATTAATCTCAGTCTGACTTCTCTTGTGAATCTCATACTTATCTGAGTCAACTTGAATTTGTTCCAATATGGTGCATTGTTTATCCTCTTATTGTTTCTACCAAAGTTATTTAGTCAAAGATTCCTTCTTAAGAATTTGCTATTGATTGAGTTGTCTTTCTTTATGAGTTTTGTATTTCTTTGGATTAGCTAAAAGCCTGTTCGATATTGCATGCTTTGTGAACCCTGTTTGAATTTCCTTGATTTAAGTTCCTTTTTTGAATGAGTTGACTTCCTTTTTAGCGCATCTTAACCTTCTTGAATATTTTTGTGAGTTTGTGATTTCAAGTATACTCTCAGAGTTTTGATTTGAACCTTTTTAAAGAAGTTTTGGATTCCTTTTTTAAGAAATTTCAAATCAATTTTTCTCTTGTTTAATTGTATCCATAGCCATTTTTTAAACTTGATAAAGTTGTTTTAAATTTAGCATGCACTCCTTTAAAGAAAATTCTAAAAATTTTCTTATTTAACAAAAAGACTATCTGTCTGCAACGCACCACTTATTTCCTTTATTGACTATGAGAATTTACCTTAAATTTTCTTTTCTAAATAGAGTTTGAATTTTTCCTAACTTTACTGCACCTTTTCTACACATTATGTTTGAATATGAACTTTGAGAGTTTATGTAGTTTAAAACTTTGCCCCAGACTTTCCTCTTCTAACAAACTTTGATTTCCTTCCAATTTTTCCGCGATTTCACTGTATAACTTTATTTGATTGAGTACCTAAATGTCTTTTGAGAAATTCGAGAAATTGTTTTGGCCTTAACCCAATTGATTTTCATTTCTCAAACCTCATCTATCCTATCTTTAACTTGAAACCTGTTTTGACAAAATGCAACTTAATTCTCTTTCAACCATAATGCAGTTTTTGATACATGTTTTTGTCGTTCTTTTACAAAATGTTTGGTGTATACCTTTCTTTTAGAACATGAGATAATTTTTCTCGAGTTTTTCATTCCTTATATTTAATGTATTAAGAAGAGGTTATCATACTTTTAAACCTTGTGAGCATCATCATTGGCTTTGGATTGTCTTTATCTATAAATCTCATACTCCTTGACTCAGCTTGAATTCGTTTCAAACTGCTGTATTGTTTTCTTCTTATTATTCCTAATCAAATTTCATTGATTCGGGGGATTACCCTTAAAGTTGTCAATCAATTTTCCTTCCAGCACCTTTCATTGCTTTTACCTCCTTATTTGCTTGTAATTTTAACAATTCTCTCAAACTTTTGCAAATGTTGTTCTTGTTGCTTGTCCTTCTTTTCTAAGGTCTTGTATCCATCTAAATAAACCCAAAATTTGTTTTAATGTTACGTCTGACCTTTAGGTATAAAAAGCGATACATTAGTTCTTTAAGATGTGGTTCGTAGATGTGGAAGGTGAATCTTCTAAGTGACCAATGTTACAGGAAGTTATGGAAGTTTGGTTATCACGAAAGATTCTGCAGATGTTAGGCTTGTGACAGGTAGTGGGTGTACGAAGTGATTGATGAGGTTGAGAACTCTCAGATGAGTTGCTCGATAAAGCATGGTGAAGATATGTGTTGATGGAGTTAGAAGGTTGAAGCTTTAAAGTCGGTACGAGATCTGTATGTGAACGTTACGCTGATGTTTTAATACCAACCTTTTTAGCAAGCAATGGCTATCTTGTAGATCTTAGTCAATCGATTAGAAAAGATGGTTGTTTGTTTGAAAGCATAAATAAAATAATAAAGAACAAAATACCAGGTTGGTGTAAAAACAGTGATAGAGATTGAGATAAGGCTTCGGAGATGCGTATTCTTTCCGGATTAACTTTTCTTACTATCTACTTCAATAACGAATAATTCATTCAGTGGCAGCCGTAATTGACTAACTCATGTAACATGCTCATCAAGTTAGCCTCTTCTAAATCATGGCAGTCCACCATATCCGAGCAACTCATGGCTTCTCAATATAGCCGAAGGTAAAGACCAAAGCAATCCACTCCCCTTCGCGATCTTACTCAAAACGTCACAAACAATGTTGGATCTTCTGGATTAGGGAATGTTGCTTCTCAGACTCTAGCCTTAATGCTATAGAGACTTCAGTAACCCACGGCCAACGGAATTTTATGTCACTTATCCAAAGTCGCCCAGGTACGCTCATGGAATCCGCAGTGCACTCTCTAGCTGTGGTTCAATATTATCCGGGTCAGGACTCACACGGAACCCATGTAGAACAAGGATGAATGTCATGGTCCATCTTCAATTCATGAGATGAAGGATAAAAATACACAAGAGAATAGAATCAAATGTGTATTGAAATAGAAACAGTAATATTATTAATCCATGAGAATCAGCAGAGCTCCTAATCCTAACTTAGGAGGTTTAGTAGCTCATAGTTTACAGAAAGTAATGTGAATTTGAAAGTGGTGGAAGAAGATCCTAAACAAGGGTGATCTTCTCCTATATATAATAACCTAATAACTAAGAAGTACAAAAGTATGATAGACTAGACTAAAGGTGCGAAAATCCACTCTTGGGCCCACTTTGGTTAAGTACTTGGGCTGAGCTTGGCATCCAACTTGAGGGATGGGAATTGAACGCCCATTAGAGGGTTGATCCACGCTGCCTTGTGCTTCTTGGTGGGTATTGAACGCTCCAAAGGGGCTGATTGGGCGTTCAACACTGGCTTGGGTTCCTTTCAGGGCGTTGAACGCCAGAAAGGGGTAGGCCTTGGGCATTCAACGCCCAATATAGGCAGGCTCCTTCGAAGAAAAGTATAGACCATTATATATTGCTGGAAAGCTCTGGAAGTTAGATTTCCAACGCCATTGAAATCACGTGATCGAGACCTGCGTAGCTCTAGAAATTCTCGTTTGAGTGCATGGAGGTCAGAATCTGACAGCATCTGCTACACTTTCCTTGCCTCTAAATCGGACTTTGTCAAAACTCCTCAATTTCAGCCAGAAATTACCTGAAATCATTAGAAAATACATCAACTCAAAGTAGAATAAAAAAAATGTGAATTTTTCACTAAAACCTATGAAAATATAATAAGACTTAAACAAAACATAACTAAAACAATATGAAAATGATGCCAAAAAGCGTATAAAATATCCGCTCATCAGAATACCAAACTTAAACTGTTGCTTGTCCCCAAGCAACCAAAAATAAAGTAGGATCAGAAAGAAAGAGAAGGATACAATAAATCTCAGAGTGTTCAATGAAGCTCAGTTCCAATTGATGAGCGGGGCTAGTAACCATTTACTTCTGAACAGTTTTGGCATGTCACTATCCCTTGAAGCTCAGAAGTGTTGATGTCTTTAGGAATTCAGAATCTAGATGATATTATTAACTCTCTTAGTTTAGTTATTTTTTATTCTTGAACACAGCTTCTTTTAGATCCTGGCCATGACCCTAAGCGTTTTGTTTTCCCGTATTACCACCGGATACATAAACGCCACAGGCACTTACCTGGGTGAACCCAATTAGATTGTGATTCAGCATTGCTAGAATCCCCAGACAATGGTACCCAGAGTTCTTAGGCACACTCTTTTGCTTTTGGGATCACGACTTTAACTGCTCAGTCTCAAGCTTTTCACTTGACACTTTCACACCACAAGCATTTAGTTAGGGAAAGGAGCTCATTTGAACTTTTTAGGCCAAGAATTTGTTTCTTTTAGGCCCTCCTAACCATTGACGCTCAAAGCCTTGGACCCCTTGCTCTTGCCTTTTGGTTTTAAGAGCTATTGGCTTTTTCTTTTACTTAATTTTTTTCGCTTTTTCTTTTTCTTTCATTTTTTTCTTTTTGCTGTTTTTTCTTGCTTCAAGAATCAATATTTGGATTTTTTAGATTACCAATAATACTTCACCTTTTCCATCATTCTTTCAAGAGCCAACACACTTAACTTCAACATCAAATATGCACCGTTAATTTATACATTCAGAAGGTAAAAGTAATGCCACCGCATCAACTAATTGGATCATTCTTATTATATAACTCGAGTTCATGCATCTTACTTCTCTTTTTCAAATAAAATTTTTCTTTTAAGCATGGTGAGAGATACATGGAATATTATATAGCTTTAAGATATAAAACAAAGATGAGCATGCACTAAAAACATGAAACAGACAATAAAACATAATGGAAAATAGAAAAATAACATAGGCAAGGGAATGGAACGTGACCACCTTAGTGACGGCGGCTACTGCTTCCTCTAGTAGATCCAATGGAGCGTTTAATCTCCTCTATGTCTCATCCTTGCCTTTGTTGCTCTTCCTCATAGCTCTTTGGTCTTCTTTTATTTCATGGAGGATGGTGGACTGCTCTTGGTGTTCCATCCTCAGCTGATCCATGTTGGAGTTTAATTTTTCTAGAGAATTATTCAGTTGATCTCAGTAATTTTGGGGAGGAAATGCATCCCTTGAGGCATCTCAGGGATTTGTGGAGGTGGCTGCACAGGCTCTTGTGTAGTCTCTCTCACATGCTCCATCCTTCTTTTAGTGATAGGCTTGTCCTCCTCAATGGGGACATCTCTTTCTATGACAATTCCTGCTGAATTGCATAGGTGACAGATAAGATGTGGGAATGCCAACCTCGCTTGAGTGGAGGACTTTTCTGCCACCTTGTACAATTCTTGAGGTATTACCTCAAGTACCTCCACCTCATTCCCTAGCATGATGCAATGAATCATGATGGCTCGGTCAATAGTCACTTCGGACCAGTTGCTAGTAGAGATGATAGAGCGTTGGATGAATTCTTCTTCTAGCTACGGGCTTGAGGTCAAGCCTTCTTAGTTGGACAGGCTTGCCTTGAGCATCCCTCTTCTACTGAGCTCCTTCCACACAAATGTCTAAAAGGACTTAGTGCAGCCTCTGATCGAAATTGACTCTTCTAGTGTAAGAAAGTGGGTCTCCTTGCATTAATGGCAGTTGGAGTGCCAACCTTACACTTTTCGGGCTGAAATCCAAGAGACGCTCTCGGACCATGGTGCGCCAATTTTTGGGATGTGGGTTCACACTAGTGTCATGATTTTTAATGATCCAAGCATTGGTATAAAACTCTTGCACCATTAAGATCCCAACTTTCGGGATAAGATTGGTTAGAATTTTCCAACCTCTTTTCTGGATTTCTTGTTGGATCTCCGGGTACTCATTCTTTTTTAGCCTAAAAGGGACCTCGGAGATCACCTTTTTATTTGCCACTATTTCATAGAAGTGGTCTTGATGAGCCTTGGTGATGAATCTCTCCATTTTCCAAGATTCGGAAGAGGAGGCAATGGCCTTTTCTTTCCTCTTTCTTGAGTTTCACCAGACTTTGGTGCCATACTTAAGAATGGTAAAAGTAAAAAAGCAAAGCTTTTGCAATACCAAACTTAAAAACTTTACTTGTCCTCGAGCAAATATTAACAAGAGAAGAAGAGAATATAGAAGAAATGAGAAAGAGATGGGGAAGAGGGGGGAGGCTTCGGCCGTGTGTGTGAGAAAGGGAAGAAGCATGTTGTGTGAGTAAGAAGGGGTAAATAAGGGATATTTATAGGGGGTTGGGCTAGAATTCGGTTATGAGGGAGAAATGAGTGGGAAAATTTTGAATTTGAATTGGGTGGGGTTGGTGGAAATTAGGAAGAGAAAAAGGTGATGTGGATATGATTGGTTGAGGGTGTATGAGGAAGAGTGTATGTGGGAAAGAGAGAAAGTAAGAGAAAGAAGAAGATGGGATAGGTAGAAATTCTGTGGGACCCACTGGTCTTGAGAGGCTAGGGAATTCAAATTCTTTACCCCTTGTGGGCGTTGAACGCCTAGCCTCTGCTCCCTGGTTGGCGTTCAACGCCAACTTCCTACTCCATGAAGGGCATTGAACACCCTTTAAGGTCTCTCTTCCTGGTATTCAATGCCAGGTCTCTACTCATTATAGGGCGTTGAACGCCCACAATGGTCCCATTCTAGTGTTCAACGCCAGCAAGCTACTCCCTCTTGGGTGTTGAACGCCCACACCTGCCTCCTTATCTGGCGTTCAATGCCAGCAAGGGGTTTACTCTAGGGTGTTCTGTTACCATCTCTGAATGTCTCTGTCTCTGTTCTGACTATTGCACATGATCACAAACTTAAAGAAAACAATTATGAAGATAAGCTAATATTACTCAAATAGAACTAAACTTAAAGAAAAATAGAAATACTCTAATTATGGTTGGGTTACCTCCCAACAACCGCTTCTTTAACGTCATCAGCTTGACGGTCAGCTCCTTTACAGAGATAGATAGGGGCTCAGAATTTCACCCCTTACAGTGAACTTCCTTCCTGTGCTCTCATGGATGAGCTCCACATGTTCTAGAGACAGAATCTTGGTCACAGTATGTGGAATAACTGGGCTGTCTGTGAAGACAACTCTCATGCCAGGTGAGAGGCCTTCAGTGAGGATTTTCTTATCCCTCCAGCCCTTAGGTATCTTTTTCTTAGTACCTTCGTTCTCATGGCTTGATGATAGTTTTTCAACACCAAACTTATATTTGATGTCTATGGGCTCTTTAAAGCTCTGCAGAGAGAGAGAGATGGTTAGAACACTAAGTGTTGCACAGTTGTCTCTCCTTTAGGGAGGGAGTTAGGTTTAGGCATCTTGAACAAGATGTGATCTTCCCATAACTGCAGAACGAGCTCTTCCTTTGCCACATCAATTATGGCATTGGCAGTGGCTAGGAAAGGTCTTCCAAGGATGACGGATTCATCCTCGTCCTCTCCAGTATCTAAGATTATAAAATCTGCAGGGACGTAAAAGTTTTCAACCTTTACTAAGACATCCTCTACTAGACCATATGCCTTTTTCAGTGATTTGTCTGCCATCTCCGATGAGATCTTGGAAGCTTGCACCTCAAAGATTCCTAGCCTCTCCATTACAGAGAGAGGCATGAGGTTTATGCTTGCATAAAGCCTTCTTAAAGGTAATTGTCCCTATGGTGCAAGAGATTAGGAAGCGTCCGGGATCCGGCAGCTTTTGAGGTAGTTTCTACTGAACCAAGGCATTGAGTTCCTTGGTGAGCACTGAAGGTTCGTCCTCCAATGTCTCTGTGTCAAATAATTTGGCATTCAACTTCATCAGAATTCCTAAGTACTGAGCAACTTGCTCTTCCATAGTTTTCTCTTCCTCATCAAAGGAGGAGTATTCTTCAGAGTCTATAATCTGCAACCAGGCATTTAAGGGAACCTCTATGGTCTCCTCCTGAGTTCTGGTTTCTTTTAGTTCTTCAACAAGGGTTTAGTTCTTTAACAAGGGAGTCCTTAGTGGGCGCAGAACGCTCGTCTTCCCCCATTATGGCGTTTAACGCCAAGACTTGCTCCTCTTTGGGCATTGAATGCCTAATCTCTACTTCCTGGCTGGCGTTCAACGCCAGAACTTGTCCCTCTTTGGGCATTGAATGCCCAACTATTCCCTTGCTGGTGTTCAACGCCAGAACGTCCTCTTCAGATTTGGCCTCAGTTTTCACGCTGAGAACTTTGCACTCTTCTCTTGGGTTTACTTCAGTGTTACTTAGAAGAATGTTAGAAGGGATCTCAGGGATCCTTTTACTCAACTGACAATCTGTATCTCCAGATTCCTAATGCAGGATCTTGTTTCAGTAATGAAACTATGAGTGGTCTTAGAGAGATCGGAGACTATGGTGGCTAAGTCAGGGAGGTTCTACTTAGAAGTCTCCATCTATTGCTGAGAAGGTGGGAATGGTCTGTTATTGAACCTATTTTGGTTTTTTCCACCTTGGTTGTTATTGAAGTCTTGCTGAGGCTTCTGTTGATCCCTCCATGAAAAGTTGGGATGATTCCTCCATGATGAGTTGTAGGTATTTCCATAAGGCTCCTTGTTGGGATTTCCTGAGGAATTTCCCATATAGTAAACCTCCTCTATCATGGGTTGATTTGGATTATATGCATCTCCTTCATACGAGGCTTCTTAAGTGCTGTCAGCTGTAGCTTGTGATCCAGTCAAATGCTGAGAGATCATCTTGACCTGTTGGGTAAGGATCTTGTTCTAAGCCAATGGCATTTAGAGTATCAACCTCCAGGACTCCTCTCTTCTGAGTTACCCCATTGTTCACAGGGTTCCTCTTAGAAGTGTACATGAATTGGTTGTTGGCAACCATATCAATTAGTTTCTGTGCCTCTTCAGACATTTTCTTCAAGTAGAGTGAACCACCAGCAGAGTGGTCCAATGCCATCTAGGATATCTCAAAAAGGCCATCATAGAAGATGTCTAGCATAGTCCAGTCTGAAATCATGTTAGGAGGGTACCTTCTTATCAAATGCTTGTACCTCTCCCAGGCTTCATAGAGGGATTCACCCTCTTTCTGTCTGAAGGTCTGAACCTCCACCCTAAGCTTGCTCAGCTTTTGAGGTGGAAAGATCTTGGTCAAAAATGCATTGACCACCTTCTCCCAAGAGTCTAGGCTTTCCTTAGGCTGAGAATCTAGCCATAATCTGGCTCTGTCCCTTACAGCAAAGGGAAAAAGCATAAGCTTGTAAATCTCTGGATCCACTCTGTTAGTCTTGATAGTATCACAGATCTGCAAGAAATCAGAGATGAATCTGTTGGGATCTTCCTGTGAAAGTCCATAAAACTGGCAGTTCTGTTGAACTAGAGTGACCAGTTGAGGCTTCAACTCAAAGTTATTTGCACCAATGACAGGTATAGAGATGCTTCGTCCATAGAAGTCAGAAGTGGGTACAGTAAAGTCACCTAGGACCTTCCTTGCGTCTCCTCTGTCATTAGGGTTGGCTGTCGTGTCTGTATTCTCAACTTCTTGTTCGAAAAACTCTGTGAGGTTTCCTCCAGAGTGTTATTCTCTAGCTTGTTGTAGCCGCCTCTTTAAAGTCCTCTCAGGTTCAGGATCATGATCAAAGAGGGGTTCTTTATTCCTGTTCCTGCTCATAAACAAGAAAAGAAAACCAATAAAAGAAAGAATGGGAGTTTCTATGTCAAAGTGTAGAGAACTCCGAGCAAAATATCTAGAGAAGATAAGAAGAATGAGGGTAGAGAGGGGAGGTAGAATTCAAAATAATGGAGAAAGATATATGCTTGAGAATTCGAAAATTAAGAAGAAAGAGATTTGAAAATCAAGATATTTTTGTTTTATTTTTATTTTATTCATTTATTTCAAAATAATAAAGAAGAATAAAAGAAAATTTAAAATCTAGGATAACTAATTAACTAAAGAGATTTAAAAATTAAATGGTGAATTTCGAAATTAAAAGAAAGAAGAAGTCAAACAAAGATTTTGAAATACAAATTTAAAAGAAAGTAGAGATTTGAAATTTGAAAGTATTAAATTTAAAAAGAAAATAAGAGAGGTAATTTTTAAATTCAAAAAGAAAGATAAGATAAAGATTTAAAAAGATTAAGAAAGATAAGATTGAAAATTTAAAAATTTTGAAGATCAAACTTTAAAAGATAGTAAAGATTTGAAACGATAAACATTTAAAATTTAAAACTTTAAAAGAAGATAGGATAGGAAGGTTTTAAAATAAAAATATATTATAAAGATTTGAAAAAGATTTGAAAAGGTAAGATTTGAAAGTTGAATTTTGAAAAAGATTTAATTTTGAAAATTAAAATTTGAATTTTAAATTTTGAAATTGAATTTTAAAATTTGAATTTAAATAAGATAAGATAGGAAAGATTTAAACAAAAAAGATATGATAAAGATTTAAAAAATATTTTGAAATTTGAAGATTTTAATTTTGAAATTTGAAATTAAAATAAGATAAGATTTTTGAAATTTTAGGAAAGATAAACAAAAGATAAAATAAAGAATTGAAAAAGATTTGAAAAGATAAGATTTGAAATTCAAAATTTTAAACTTTACTAGCAAGAAAACACGTGACTTAAAATTTTTAAATCAAGATAAGGAAAGATAGTAAAGATTTTGAAAATTTAAAAAAAATTGAATTTTTTGAATTTTAAAGAAAAAAGAAAAACAACTAAGAGACACCAAACTTAAAAATTTAAGATCAAAGACACTAATTTTTTGAAAATTAAAAGAACAACAACTAAAAGACACCAAACTTAAAAATTTTGAAATCAAACAAAAAAAATTACCAAAAACAATTCGAACACAATAAAGAACACTCAAAAAAATTTTTTGAAAATTTTAAAGAAAAAGATGAAAACAGATAGGACAAACTTAAGAACTGACACAAGACTCAAACAAAAGATAAATATTACTAAAGAAAAGAAAGGGTTTTGAAAAAAAAAATTTGAAAAAGAACAAAAGACACAATTAAAAGAGTAACTAAACCTTAAAGAATACCTAATCTAAGCAACAAGATAGTCCGATAGTTTGTCAATCTCGAACAATCCCCGGCAACGGTGCTAAAAACTTGGTGCGCAAAATTGAACTCCGCAAGTTTCGCACAAATGAACCGGCAAGTGCACCGGGTCGTCCAAGTAATACCTCAGGTGAGTGAGGATCGAATCCCACGAAGATTGTTGGATTGAGCAAGCAATGGCTATCTTGTAGATCTTAGTCAGGTGATTAGAAAAGATGGTTATTTGTTTGAAAGCATAAATAAATAATAAAGAAAGAAATACCATGTTGGCATAAAAATAGGGATAGAGATTTAGTTAAGGCTTCGGAGATGCGTATTCTTTCCGGATTAACTTTTCTTACTGTCTACTTCAATAACTAATGATTGATTCAATGGAAGTCGTAATTGACTAACTCATGTAGCATCCTCATCAAGTTAGCCTCTTCTAAACTATAGCAGTCCACCATATCCGAGCAACTCATTGATGCCAGGGTATTTTGGCCAGTTTCACTGACCCTTTCTTTATTGTTTTTAGGGTAGTTTCATGCATTTTCTTAGGGAATAAGCAAGTTTTGGGTAGAATTCACTTACATCTTGATTCAAGCATACATTGTGCACTTTACATGATTTCATGAGGATTTTGCATGAATTTAATGACAAAGTAGATGATGCATTTCCCATGACTTGGACTAGAGCTTTGATGCACTTTATTGCTTGGTTTCAGGACAAAGAAAGCAAGGAAGAACCACGTTAGCAGCCACGTTAGTCTAACTAACGTGACCTCTAACGTGGAATGGGAGCTAACTTGCAAAGTTAATAAGAAAAGTAATCGCCAATAACGCCCTCGAAGCCATAATAGCCCACGTTAAAAGTCATGTTAACTAAGTTAACGTAAACTCTAACGTGGAAGAAAGAAATGAAGCCAACGTTAGTGACACTTACCTTTGTCACTAACGTTGGACCAAGTTCACAATTGGCCACGTTAAGAGCCACGTTAATTCAGTTAACGTGGACTCTAACGTTGAGAAGCAAAAGAGAAGCCAACGTTAGTGACACTTACCTTTGTCACTAACGTTGAGCTAAGCCACAATGAGCCACGTTAACTTAGTTAACGTGGAAGCTAACGTAGAGGGAGCAAGAATCGCCAACGTTAGTGACACTCACCTTTGTCACTAACGTTGGAATGAGCCAATGTGAGCAACGTTAACTCCCACGTTAACTTAGTTAACGTGGAAGCTAACGTGGATAAGGGAATGATGAGCCAACGTTAGTGACACTCACCTTTGTCACTAACGTTGGAAATGGCTATCATTGCTACGTTAGAAGCCACGTTAACCTAGTTAACGTGGACTCTAACGTGGGAAGTAAGGGCACATTGGAACGTTAGTGACAAAGGTAAGTGTCACTAACGTTCTCGAAGGATTGGCAAGCTTACGTTAAGAGCCTCGTTAGCCTAGTTAACGTGGACTCTAACGTAGGGGGAAGGGAAGACTCTCAATGTTATTGGGAAAGGTGAGTCCCAATAACGTGTGCGAAGGACCAAGAGGCAACGTTAGTGGTCACGTTAGTGCCACTAACGTTGAAGTTAACGTGGACCATCCCTGGGTGAGGAACGTTAGTGAAAAAGGTGATTGTCACTAACGTTCTCGAACCCACACTCTCACTTAACGTTAACGCCACTAACGTCCTGAGCTAAACATCCTGCCCACTTCACACTTTCTCTCTACAAGTAAAGCTAAGCCCACTGCAGAAGATAACTGCTTCAAACTCAAGATCCAAAGGCCCATATCCAAGACTTGAAGAACCAACTAGAAGATCAGAAGAGTAGTATATATAGGGGTAGTTTTGAATTAGAAAAGAGCTTTTTGGGGGATTTGGAAATTGGGAACTACTCTTTGTATAATTTACTTTCTCTGCACTTCTAGTTCTAATTTTCATGATATATTCTCCATCTTTATTTTCTATTTCCAGAGCTATGAACAACTAAACCCCTTTCATTGGGTTAGGGAGCTCTGTTGTAATTTGATGGATCAATACTAGTTTTCATTACTCTTCTTCTATCTTTTCTCTTGATTTTACTAGAAAGCTTTCAATCTTCATCCAATTGGGTAGTTATCTTGGAAAAGAAGCTATTCATACTTGGATCTCTTCTGAACCTTAGAAGAGGAATGAAGAGATCATGCTAGAAATGCTTTTTCATGTTGGACCAAATTAGGGTTGGTTGGATATGGTGACTATAATCCTACTAACACTT
The DNA here is from genome assembly GCF_003086295.3 of Arachis hypogaea. Lineage (NCBI taxonomy): Eukaryota > Viridiplantae > Streptophyta > Magnoliopsida > Fabales > Fabaceae > Arachis > Arachis hypogaea. Next base: position 46,010,550 of record NC_092047.1, read on the forward strand.
GATTTGGGAATGCATGTGGTATAATCAGTGACCATACTTCATCTATTCTCATGAGCAATTGACCAAGGAATTGGCTATTGATCAAGTTTGAGAGATTGAATTGCCAAGGAATTGGAATTCGATCACTTAAGATTGCCAAGGAGATCAATGAATGCATTGATTGAGGAAGAGATGAAAACGAATTTGATCCAGAGAATGCAACATCTCCTAAGCCCAATGAATCCCCATTTCTGATCTTACCCATTCTCTTTAATTTCTGCAATTTACTTTTATGAGCATCTTCCCCATTCCCATTTAAATTCTACAATTTACCTTCTGTCATTTACTTTCAGCCCTTTACTTTCGGCATTTACATTTTTTGCTATTTACTTTCTCGCCATTTAATTTCCTGCAACACTCAACCCAAATTCTGCTTTGCTCAACTAGAACATTCCTCTAATTAAAGTTGCTTGACCAATCAATCCCTGTGGGATTCGACCTCACTCTATTGTGAGTTTTTACTTGATGACAATTCGGTACACTTGCCGAAGGAAAATTGTTGAGAGACAAGTTTCCGTGTGCATCACTCATGGCTTCCCACTATAGCCGAAGGTGAAGACCTAAGCAATCCACTCCCCTTCACGATCCTACTCAAAATGCCACAGACAAGGTCGGATCTTCCAGATCAGGGAATGCTGCTCCTCAGACTCTAGCTTTAACACCACAGAGACCTTAGTAACCCACGGTCAACGAGATTTTATGTCACTTATCCAAAGTCGCCCAGGTACGCTCTTGGAATTCGCAGTGCACTCTCTAGCTGTGGTTTAATGCTATCCGGGTCAGGACTCACACGGAACCCATGTAGAATAAGGATGAATGTCACGGTTCATCCTCAATTCATGAGATGAAGAACAAAAATACACAAGAGAATGGAATCAAATGTGTATTGAAATAGAAACAGTAATATTATTAGGAGGTTTAGTAGCTCATAGTTTATAGAAAGTAATGTGATCCTAAACAAGGGTGATCTTCTCCTATATATAATAACCTAATAACTAAGAAGTACAAAAGTATGATAGACTAGACTAAAGGTGTGAAAGTCCACTCTTGGGCCCACTTTGGTTGAGTACTTGAGCTGAGCTTGGCGTCCAATTTGAGGGATGGGCGTTGAACGCGCATTAGGGGGTTGATCCATGCTACCTTGTGCTTCTTGGTAGGCATTTAATGCCCCAAAGGGGGTGATTGGGCGTTCAACGCTAGCTTGTTGTTCCTTTGAGGGCATTGAACGCTAGAAAGGGGGTAGGCCTTAGGCATTCAATACCCAATACGGGCAGGCTCCTTCGAGGAAAAGTATAGACCATTACTTATTATTGGAAAGCTCTGGAAGTTAGATTTCCAACGCCATTGAGAGCGCGCCATTTGGATCTTCGTAGCTCTAGAAATGCTCATTTGAGTGCATGGAAGTCAGAATCTGACAACATCTGCTACGCTTTCCTTGCCTCTGAATCAAACTTTGCCAAAACTCCTCAATTTTAGCCAGAAATTACCTGAAATTATCAAAAAACACAAATCAAAGTAGAATCCAAAAATATGAATTTTTCACTAAAACCTATGAAAATATAATAAAACTTAAACAAAACATAACTAAAACAATATGAAAATGATGCCAAAAAGCGTATAAAATATCCGCTCATCAGCTGTCGCTAATGACACTGCCGGTAAGGGTTTTGAGTTTGGTTTCTATTCTTTTGGATTTTGGGAAGATTATTTGTCGCTGTGTGGTTGTTACAGTTGCCGTCACCGAGCTTCTGGTCACCGCTGTCGTTTGGGATAGTCGTCGGAACTGCTGCTGGACCGGTTCAGAGGTCGCTGCTGCTTTGTGCATTTATTATAGTAAGTATCTCTATCTCGGAAACTTTGTCGTTAGTATTCCATTATGTGTTTTAAAGTTTTTGCGATGTAAATGTTTTAGGATTAAGTTATTGGGGCCGCATGTTGCGATTAAAGCTGTTCTGTTGTAACGGAGGTAAGTCGAGCTGTGGTTTCGGCTGTCGTGGTTTCTGGCCAAAAGAAAAGGTTTCTTTGACACGTTAGGTTTTGTGTTTGACTTGTCGAGGAAGGAGTTTTTCTACGAACTCAATTTTTTAATTTGGAATTGTTATAAATGGATATTGATGTGAGAAATACACTTTTTAGTGATTGTATAAGTCTTATGTATTGTCTGGCTGTTTCGGATGAATATGATTGTTTGTTTGATTGGACTATTGTTTGGTTTTGTTAAACGGAAGGTTGCTGAATTATTTCTTTAAAGTTTTGGAAATGAGTTTGATTTGTTGAAAAAAAATTGATTGATTTTGAATCAGTTTCCTTGAGATACGAAAATGATATGGTCTTTTGGAATTAGCTTAATTTTTGAACTGATTTGGTTTTGAACCCATTGAAAAGGGTTGTGAAGCAGTTTGGTTGGGACCCGAAAAGGGTGGCAAAGTCCAGGTTTTAGGGGGGTCCGAAATTTCTATAAAATCTGAGACTTTGTTTGAAAAGTTATTTAGAAAATTATGAATTTGATAATTATATTATTTTATTTGAGTTAGTTAAGAAATGTATTATATTTGAGTGCAAGTTATTTAGGAAAGAAATTTTGTTTAAATTTTGATTTAATTTAGAAACAAATTATGTTTTAAGGTTGAATTAAATGTAAAAAGGGTTTATATTTTGAATTCGATTAAGAAATCACATTCGGAAGAGTTTTAGTGAATTTAAAAGAAATTAGACTTTGATTGAATAATTTCTTTTGTGACATTTTGAGAGTGAATTTGAAAGTAGTTTTGATTTAAATGGATTGGTTTTGTTTTAAGTAATAGGGATTTTGAAATTGGTTTTGGAATTTTTGGTTACATGACTTGTTTTGGTTTAAATTCTATCTTAATTAATTCAAATAAAGAAGCTATGATTTTAAGGATTTTTAATGAATTTAAGGAATTTAGATAGGTCATTCTCCCCTAATGTCATGAGACTTTACTGTACCTTGAATGTAAACCTTTGGCTTTTGAAAGGATACATAAGACAAGCAACGATCACTGTACCTTGAACACATTTTTATTTTACGTATCTTATTATAGCAATTCTCTAATCCTATAGTGAGAACCAGGGAGGACGATGTTCTCACTCTCCTACAGGTTTTCCCATTTTAGGATATGGACAAAGAAGTTATGAAGCGTTTATTTCATTTTCTATTTACATGATATTTTGTATTGTATTAGATATTATGTTTCCTTTGCCTTTATCTTTTCAAATTTTGTAAGAGGGATAGGAATTGTGATATGCAATGTTTGTAAATTAATATTATGTATATATGTGATTTGTAAGTATTACATCTGGTCTGTATGTACGTATTTATGTTTTCAACTAAAAGGTCCCCTTTGGAAAGGTTATACGGTTTAAAGTTTTAGTCAGGCTCCTATCTTAGTATTAAATGTAAGAACCACAAGTAATCAACCGGTTAATGAATTAATTAACATTTAAAGATGATTTTTGGACTCAGTAGATTTTTCTGAGTCAGAAAATGTGCCTTCTATGAAAAACTGTGAGAAACTGCGAACCGGCAGTTGAACCGGTTCAGTCTGCCCGGTACCACACGTAAAAAAGTGAAAACGGTCAAAAACCTTAGAAAAACATTAGAAATAGGCATTAATTTTAAAGGTTTGGCCCGAAGTTAGGCCAAACGGGCTAAAAACGCTAACGGGTTGGACCGGACCCAAGTTAGACCCAAACCCAACATATAAATAGAGCCATTAATGAACCCATCAGCCCATTACACTCAAACAAACACACTCACACAGCTGGAAAGATAGGAAGAAGAGAAACCATTTGGCACTATTCATCTCAATCTTCCAAAGCTCATATCTTGAGCTAGAGAGCTCCGATCGCCGCACCGTTTGTGGCTATGCATTCCTCGTGAAGAGCTCTACAAAACCTACCCAAGAAAGTAGTAAGGTAACCACGAAATCCTTTCAGTTTTTCTCTTCAAAATTTCGGGTTTATTAGGGTTTTGGGTTAAATGAGTTTTTGTGATTTTGGATGTTTAGGTTTGCTCTAATCTTTACTTAGCATTGGATTTTTGCCATCAAATCTGTTGGAAAAAATAAGAGCCATTAAACCCTTTGAAATTTCAAGTTTGATAAACCCTAGGTTGAATTCTTGTGAATTATGTGTGTTATAGCTTGAAGTGGTGAGTATTTGAACTTGTTGGAGCTTATTGGTGATTGTTGGTGGCTTGGATTGTGTTGGAAAGCCTAGCTTATGCTCAACTTTGGGTTAAGGGCATATAGAAAATCGGCCAAGGTATGGTTTCGGTTTCTTCTATATAGTATATAATATTCATGGATACTTAGGCTAGTGACCCATAGGATATGATTGGATTTGAATGGCTGATGAGTTGTTGGATGCTATTGTATGATGATGTATGATGAAATGATGATTTTTGAGTTTGATATTAATAATTGATAGTAGTATGATGAGAATGAATGATTTGTGAAGTTGGAGAGTGAATTATGTTGATAAATGTGACATTGATGTTAATTGATTGGGAATATATTAATGAGGTTGATTATATGTGACATATCAATGTGGAGGTTGAGGATGAGGAAAGGTGGAGAAATATATGGTAAGTTTGGTGCAATATGCCATAGAGTGTTATTTTTTATGAGAATTGGTGTTTGGAATGGTTTAGTTTGATTTTGATTGTGGTTTATAAAGGAATTGAGGAAATTGTGATATTGGGTAAAAAGGGAATTTTGGTGAACTTTGTTTGATCATAACTTTTTCCTCAAATTTTGAAATTGATTGAAATTTGTTTAGAATTAAAGTTCTTTGAAAACCCTTTTAATTGATATAAAGTTTGTGAAAATTGAGATTTTGTAGAGGAAGTTATGATCATTCAAAGTTGGTGTTAAAAATCTGAAATTCTGCAAAGTTGCAGAATTTCATGATTTCTGATATGTGCGAGCGCACACCCTTGTGCGGACGCACACCCTGCGAAAATTTTGACCTGTGCGGACGCACACACCTGTATGCACGCACAGGCAGGGAAGTGCGTTCTGTTTGAAGCGTTAGCACAGCTTGTGCGCGCACATATCTAGGGAAAAATTTCAACCTGTGCGGACGCACATGTTGGGACGGCCAGTCTGTTAGGGGCGCTAGCACAGGTTGTGCGAGTGAACAGATTCTGTAAGTTTTGCCACTTGTGCGTATGCACACATCTTAAAATCTCCTGGGCGTGCGCACGCACACACCCCTGTGCGGCCGCACACGCCCTGTTTCTTAAATTTTACTTGTTTTTCAACTAGTCTACCTTCCCAACAAGGTTGTAAGCTTCTATAACATCATTTTAAGACTTTTGGGCCTAGTTTTGAGTATTAGAACATGGGATATAACTTAAGAGTTCTAGTACATGATTTTATGATAAATTAGAAAACGGAGGCCTAGGTTTCTGGCGTACTGAGATTGGTTTGACGTTAGGTGAAGGATGATTGATATATGAGATGAGGAATGATGAACTGTTGATATTTGAAAACTGAGTTATGGATGGGCAGTGGTTGAGATGAATCGCGGACTCTGAATAAGATGATGGATCCATGTATACTGAAAATGTTTTCTGAAAACCACTGAAATATTGTTTTTACTGAGATTATGAGATTTTATGTGCCCGGCATGGACGGCGGTTGGATCCCGCCCGTCGAGGTAGCGGCGGCGTAAGGGCGGTGGTTCATCCCGCTTGCGTTGAGATGTGAAGTCTGTGGCAAAAGTATCCCGCTCGCATCCCTTTCGGATCAATAGAGCGTGCAGGCGCCGGTACCTGGACAGTGATCTGGGCACTATATCTCGGGGGTTCCCATATGTGAAAATCCGAAGGGCGACGTCTCCATGGAGATGTGTCGGGTTGGCAGTTAAACCGACAATGTGATATCATAGGCAGTAGGGCAGACATTCATCATATGCATTTTCTATCTGTTTGTTTGATTTGCCGACTTTGTAATTGTATGCCTAATTGAATAACATGCCTATTTGTTTACTTGATCTACTTACCTTGTATGCTTTTACTTGTGAATTACTTGCATTGTTATTAATTGTGCTTTCTACTAGGATTGAGGAGGTTCGGAAGGCGGTGGCGATGGGATCGCATGGAGGATAGATTGGTGAAGGTTGTGGGACAGCGGTGTTTGGTTAGAATAGTATTCCCCTAAGATAGAGTACCCTGTTTAGTTATGTTAAGGTTTCATATAATTATGCTTATTTGTTTTAGAATGCTTTAAATTGAATCTTGTGATGGATATGGAGCTAGGATTGAGAACCTTTGGTTCTCATACCATATTTCTGTTGTGTTTTTCAGATGCAAGTCGCAACCCACCTTGGTGAGTTGCTTTGGATGGTGATAGAAGCGGAGGATCTTGGATTCCTTTGAAGTCTTTTTGGTTTATCTTGTTTATACATCTCTCCTTTTGTTTTTCGTCTTTGCCTAGAGGCTTGTATTATGAGAGAGAAACTTGTATAAGCTATTTTTAAACTGTCAGGTTTCTGTATGGATATGTATACTTGTATATGGCTAGCCAGCTTAAACTCCGTGAGCCGTGGCTAGTTTCCTATGATATTATATACTTACCTTTTGTTATATTTTATCCGTACCTTATGTTTTAAGCTAGTAGCTTCGTTAGTACGTTTTGTGCTTTTCAAATCCAAAATTTGGGCTATATCCTTCATCGGGCTTCTAGATTATACTATTCCTTCTATATATATTATGTATGAGCTTAGAACTATCGTAATCTCTGATTAACCTTGGCTTTACGACGCAAGGTAAAGCTTAGGCTAATTAGGGTGTTACATTAAATATGTTTAAAGTCGTTGTAATACCTAAAGTATCAGAGTGGCGCGGCCGAAAGCATGACATTCTTATAGCAAGGGTGTTATAACCATCATAGGTTGGATTCAACGATGATTGCTCAACACATATTCACAATGGTCAAAGCATATCCAACAATCAGCATCGGGATTCTGCAAGGAGGTACGGAGAATCACTTTGGTTACAAGGTGTCCTACAGAAAGGTTTGGCTTGCAAAGCAGAGGGTCACTGCTAGAATATATGGTGATTGAGAGGAGTCATACAATGAGCTTCCTTGTTGGTTATTCACTGTGCAGATGTACTTGCCCGGTAAGATTCATTTCATTATCCTCAGTTATGTATAAAGTCATTGTCTACATGTGCTAACTGTTGATGGTTTTTTAGGTACTTGGGTCCAACTTGTGACACAACCTTGGCCTGGTTCAATCGAGACTGTCATATTTCATCAGGTTTTTTGGACGTTTCCACTGTGTGTTGAGGTTTTCAAGCATTGCAAGCCACTTATTTCCATCGATGGCACCCACTTATATGGCAAATTCGAAGGCACGTTACTGATGGCCATTGCTCAAGATGGCAATGCAAAAATTTTGCCTATTGCATTTGCTGTTATTGAGGGTGAGACGAAGAAGGCTTGGTCGTTCTTTCTTACGTATCTGCTGCAGCATGTGACACCACAACCCGACGTCTTAGTGATTTTAGACAAACGCAAATCAATTGATGCCGCGTTGAACACCGATGGAAGTTTATGGAAACCACCTCATGCCTTCCAAGCATTTTGAACGAGACACATTGTTGCCAAATTCATGACTCACTTCATAAATAAGGACTTGAAGAAGGTTCTAGTTAACGCAGTGTATTCAAAGTCACAGCGGGAGTTCGCTCAATATTTTGGCCGTCTGAGGGGTGAGAATGTAATAATCACAAACTGTCTTGAAGAAATGCCTCGGTCACATTGGGCGCAGTAAGCGGATGAGGGTTGTCAGTTTGGTCACATGACGACAAACATCTCGGAGTGCATTAACACTGTCATGAAGGGTTCTCATAATTCGCCCATCATGGTGCTTGTTAAGTCCAGTTATTTCTGTTTGGGTGAACTTTTTACTAGGAAGGGTTCAGAGGCCCTTGCCCAGCTTCAAGTCGGTGCTGAATTCTCACAGACATTGATGAAGGCCATAGAATACAACTCAAAGCACAACAACACTATGAATATTTACCAGTTTGATCGGTCGAGGACTACGTTCACAGTTGAAGAGTTAGCGACAATGCCTGGGTCTAGACAACAGAATTAACAAGTGCTACTTGATGAGGGTAAGTATGATTGTGGGTATTTCAAGCTCTTCATCTTCCTTGATGTCACGTTCTTGCAGCTTGCTCTCATGCACGACTGGATTGAAAGCAGTATGTACATCCCGTGTATCACATGAAGTTGGTCTTTAATGTTTATAGATCAGAGTTTTGACCCATACGTCATGAGGATGATTGGCCATCCTATGACAGGGCCCGAATTCGGCCCAACCCTAGGATGATGAGAGTGAAGAGAGGTTGTCCCGTCAGCTCTAGGATTCACAACAACATGGATGATGTTGAGCATAGCGGGCAGGAGAAGTGCAAATTGTGTCGTCAAGTCGGTCACACATATAGGACTTGTACCGCTCTTGACAGTGGAGGGGCATCGTCTAGTTGATGTTAGTTATACGTGTCATTTTAAGGTGGATAACTCTGTTATTGTAAGCGTCATACCATGTAATTTACTTTGTTTGACTAGTTGAAGTTGGAATACTTGTTTGAACTTTAAAATAATGACATTAATTATGACAAAATTAATATTTTCTCACAACCAACTATTGTACAATACACATTTAAAACAAAATTAATATTTTATCACAAAACCTACAAGCCACGACCTCACTTACCACTACGTGGACCAGGACGTCATCCATGAGGCCTCGGGTCGAGACATCCACCTGTGCCACATGCAGAGGTCGGATATCGCGCTATCCTTACCTGAGGGGAAGATCCAGATCAAGTACTAGAGTGCTCATCTGCTCCCTCAGAGTCACATAATTTACAGTGGAGGATGACCCACTAGATGGATCGTCCATGTGTCGTGACTGGTATATAGACTGTGGAGGAGTGGTGTGCATCTGTGAAAAGGGATGGGTCTGCTGTGGCATTGCCAGAACATCCTGCAGCCCATCATCACCCCCTTGATCAAGCGAGTCATCTAGTCAGGCATATCCATCGTCACATCAACCATGTCTTGTGTATCCAACATGGGCTCATAATCTGGCTGGGGCCCGAAGTCTGACGTGTTGAACGGCAGGTTGAACTGAATGTCAAGATGTGCACTGGGGCCGGATCTTGGTGTATGCCCTTGGTGATTGGGCCCGGGATCCGAAGGGTCTAACCAAGGTGGTCTAAGGGACAGGTAGTCTCCAGAGAAGGGTCCTGAAAGATCCCTAACCGTGTGTCCAATATCCTCTACCACATGCCCTGGCGAGCTGACAGAATCTCTGTTGCGGGCAACCTCCGGATCCCCCTGCCTACCTCTCCGTCCACCGTGTCTCCCTTTACCTCTACTTCTCCCCCACCCCCTACCTCTCCCTCCCCCAGCAGCTGGCTGCACCTTTGGAGGGTCACCATCCTCTGGCTGATACAGATCTGGAGCATCTGGGTGGTGCATGGGCAGGTCATCTAGCACAACCCCGCCCACCACCAAGTTTTTGTTACCCTGACCAAATAACTCAATGTGGGCCCACTGAACATATCAAGTCATATATGGCCATGATGGACGCAGGTCAATATGATGATGTAGATGGAGGCAATAGTCTGCATGAGCATCCCACATCTCATGCCAGCCCCCAGGAAATGCGGGAACTACTCACCTCGCCCAAACCTATCATCGTGCCGATGCATCACGTCGATGTTCATAGGCCTGGTTGAATGTGCTGTAGGCCACTAAACTAACACACAACCCGGTCAACCTTATGCCACTTGACGATAGTGAAGCAAATGAGCAGACATTCAATCGCCATCAAGGCTTCAGCCTTAGCTATCCCCAGTGGAACTAGACCATGTAACTGTGGGTCTGTGTACAGCGTCCAATCAACCTGATGGAAAATGCAAGATGCATCACATACAAGATTCAAATTGAATTAACATAAAATTATAATTTTTAAATATTTATCACTTACGTTGAGGATACCGATCCCATTCAACGTACACCTGTAATGCCTAAGCCTACTCTCGCCTCTAGCATTATCCGGACGGTACTCAACCCACCTAGAATACCGTGAATGATTACACATTATTTCTCAATTTCATTGACTAATGAACAAAAAATGCAAAAACGAATCATACCTCTCAACTAGTGGAAATTGACAAGTCTCAAATCCATCCATCCGTAGCAGTGGAATATGGTGATAGGCCCAGGAGAGCAGCAAACCAACACAACCACTCAGGTTGTGCTGATTATGCTCTGTGGTACGACACATCTAGTGGTACAGCCATGCCAGCATAGCCGAGCCCCATGATAACCTGCCACATCTATCAAGGTCCTCTAGCAGGGGGAGCCACTTGATATGTACCCGAGAGTCAAATGTATCCGGGAATAAGATACCCTCGATCACCTGTATGATATACCCTCTCGTGTACCGCAACAAGCGCTCCTCAATGGCGTCCTACTCTAGCTCTCTGCAGACGATATTGTGAAACCATGTGAGTTTGGAAATTTACTTGATCTATGACTTTCTATCCTCTGGGCCCCGAACAACACCCAAAAGCTGCTAGCATGAGTCCTCAATGGACCGTCTAACATGCTGCTGCTCTCACCCACCGATACAGCCACTAATAGGATCACTATCGATCCTGAGTCCCAACTTCACGTTTTACAGGGTGATTTTATATATATGTTGTGGTACTGTAATTGGTATGTTGTGGTTCTGATTATATATATGGAATGTTGAGGTTTGAGTACGATTTTTAATGAAGGTAGAGGTTAAGGGTTTTTGTGTAAAATAGATTTTTGGCCGAACTTCGGTGAGCCATAACTCAGCTTCCAAATCCTCAAATTGTTTCAAACTTATTTCATATGAAAATTGGATTCATGAAGATTATGCTATTTGAAGAACGGATGAAAAATATTTTAAAACGAAAAAGTTATGCACGTCAGAAGTTTAGAGTGCAAAATTGAAAATTCTGCAGTATTTAGCATTTTTGCCATTTTGCATAGCTTGCATACGCGACCTCTGCACGCGATGCGACCAACCTCTCCAGGTTTGGCATCTTGCGTACGCAGGCAGAGTACTTGCATACATGAGCAGTGGTTTTTGAGGGGTTGCGTACGCGAGCAAGGTGTTTGTGCACGCAAGCATGGCAAAAGGCACGCCCACACGTACGCGTGGCCCCTGTTTTAGCAAACATGAATTTTGTGTTTTAAGCTTAATTTTGAACCTCTAAACCTCTATTTTCATTCTTTTAGCCCTAGATCTTAATAGTATGCCTAGTAATAAGATGCAGCTAGGAAGAGGTGGTAACTTGGGGGTGAAGTAAGGTTTAAAAATGATGAATTATGTATGAAAAATGCAGAGAACTGAAGTATATGTGATGCCATGGCTGTAAAAAATGATTATAAATGATTATGAATTTTATTGGCTTATGCACTCAATTATCTGAGATACGAGTTTTCCTGGGTAAAATACCATGGCTTGCCACCACGTGTTCCAGGTTGAGACTTGATACTCTGTTGACCCTATATCGTAAGGGTGGTCGGGCACGTATAAATTCCCAGGAAGGATACCCCCAATGAGAAAATTTTATATGAGAAAAAACTATGCATAGACTCTTGGGGATGCGCGACGGGGAACAGTCCAGGGTTTAGCAACAGGACTTGTCGGGTTGGCTTGATAACCGATAGATGAGACTCATCAGCCATAGGACAGGCATGCATCATATGCATATTGTCTGAATTGCTTGCTTGTGCATTAATTGGGAATGCCTAATTGATTTTATTATGTTATTTGTTATACTTGTTATCTGTATTACTTGTATTCTACCGGTGTTTGCTATTGTTTACTTGTTTGTCTATGTGAATTCATCGGAGTTGGAGAAACGGAGGAAAGGCAAAGAGACTAAGAGTTTTAATTCGGTTTTGGTTAAGTTAGAACCTTAGAGGACCACCCGTTTATGGTTTCTGTTTTCATTCTAGGATTGCCTCTGACTTTTCCGGGACCTTATATCTTATGTATGCGGCACCTTTACTATGCTGAAAACCTCCAGTTCTTATTCCAGACGGATATTTGTGTTTTTCAGATGCAGGTTGAGAGGCACCTCGCTAGGCGTCTGGAGTTCTGCAGCGAAGTGGATCTTTGGGACTTTATTTTGTGTACTATTTGTATACGCTTATATGTATAGGATTCTCCCAATAACTTGTTTTACTTTTGTACCTCTTAGAGGTGTATGGAGAACTAGGGTTTTATGTATGTATTTTGGGTTAGGAGTTTGATATATACATGTATGTAAATATTCTTTGGCCAGCCTTAACTTCGTAGGCTGAGTTAGAAGCTTGTTATTATCTATTCTTGACCCTCTAATCTTGTTTCTGTATAAATATGTTTATGAACCTTAGCTTTCTTCGTACGTAAGTTAACCTTATTCTTAAGTATTGCGCTTTTAATTTCGCGATTTTATTTTACCTATTCTTCAAGACTCCTAGTATACTACTTTCTTTCAATTATTATTATTATATATATATATATATATATATATATATATATATATATATATATATATATATTATTATAAAAGTCATAATATCACACCACCTCTGTTTTACGACTTAAACATAAAGTTTTGTGTGATATGATGTTACAGATGGTTGATAAGCAAAATTTTTTATTATAAAAACAAATTTTAATGTGCACGAATGGTTGAAAGTTTGGGGCTTAATTAGCAATTACCACTACTTTTTTCTCCATTCTTAACATCCACCAAGAGCCACTAACAGCAACAGACGCATATACACCTGCTTGCTTAGAAGCTCTTCCTTGAAGAACTAAACTAACATTACAAATGAATGGGTGTAAAAGAAATGAGTCAAATTGGATGCAAATTATATTGATTAATGGGTGTAAAATTATTTAAACTATAATGCTTTTTTTTCTTTTCTTATCGAGATGAAGGTTTTAAAATTTTCAGCAATAACGAAAAAGTATTAGAAGAAATTAAATAGAATAAACTTAGGATAAGTCTCATAGAGTAGGACATAAAGACAAACCTTCCAACATTTCCACCATTGCATTTTCTACATTTATACGAGTTATATTGATTTTTGTAAAAGGTTTCTCCCTCCAACTCATTTTCTTTGTGCACAATAGAAAAATTAATTTGGTAGATGAACTCTTTGGGTGGGAGAAGAAGAGAAGAAAGCAGAGGAAATATTGAGAATTCAGTAAACAATTGATGAAGGGTATGAGGAAAGGATTTTTTTTTTTTTTGTTTCAGCATGAACGTGTATACACACGTGCACTTTCTTAGAGTATTGTGCCTTTTTTTAGGATTTTGATTTTTTAAATTTTGGATTTTACTTGAGATGATAAATTGTAATTTTTTATCATTAATTTTATAGATAAGACTAAAAAAAATATTAAAAAAAAATATTTAAAAATAAAATATTACACTTTAACCTCTAAAATAAAAAATTTAAAATTTAAAAAATTTAAAATTTTTTTTACAGATACTACAAAGATACTGTTGTTGCCAAATATTGGCCAAAATATTTTGGATAGAGACGTCGATATGTCATTGCCAGACTAATTCCTTGTGATCCGTTGACATACTCTAAAATGTTTAAGATACTCATCAACATTGAGAAGAGCTCTGATTAATTAGTGTTTTTGTTCCTTCCATCGAATGTTCGAGTAAGAGACATGTCCTATAAACATCTATTCCAATCACTAGTTGTTTCAATGATTTCCAGACATTACATTTTAGTTAATATTTTAAATCATATGTCGTACGAATATGGTACTTCTTTACAATCAAGAAGTTGATAACTGAATATCGTACGTCTTTACAATCAAGAAGTTGAAAGTCAGATTTTATAGTAAGACATGAATGAAAATTGTGTGATCAATAGTTGTCTTTCACGTCCAGCTAACATAATTGAAGACCATATCCATATATTACATAGAAACTAATAAAGCATCTAATCCAACTTCGTATATTCTCTTGAAGAAAATTTTGGTAACCTCAACCACCGTTGCCGAAATCGTCCAAATCCTTGAATCTTAAGTCGAAAGTGAATCCTCTTTAGTTTTCTTCCAAGGTTGCCCCATCTTTGTTTCAGGATGCTGTATTTAGATGATCTTACTAGTCTTTTTGTACTACATCCTGCATCTTAAAAAGAAATCATAAATGAACAAAGAGGATGATGTAAAGAAATTTTATTCAATTTCCAACGTTATATTCTCTTCTATCTATATAGTGCACGTTATATTAGACAAGTTTAGAACCTAAAATTGAAATAACAGCAAATCCATTATGATCGCTACCAAATTTTGTTTCACACATATAACATATTAGTTCTGAACGAGAAGAAATTAACAAATTAAATATCTTTTATTTTTTCAAATATTAAAAAAAAAATAGTTTCTAATATAAAACAATAAAAGAGTTAATTTGATCTTTTACTTTCTAATAAATGAAAAGAAAATTTATTTTTTTAAAAAGGAACCACTCTGTCTTTCATCAATTAAATATTAAGAACTAATACATTTGATATTTTAAAGGGTAGGAACTAATTTGTCAATTTATTTTGTTAGAAACTAATTCATTTGATGCAGAATTTATTGAAAACTATTTTGGAGGGTTTATTCTTGAAATAATTTATTACTAGTATTATAATAAGCTGCTATTGAAGAATTGTTTTCGTTTCAAAATAAATAATGTTTAGATTTTTTTGAAGTATCTAGACACAAATATTGGGAAACTAATAAACATAGACCAATGTTTATTTGTCCAAATAATTTTTCAATATAAAAAACTTTTAGACTAACATTTAATTAAAACATAAAAAGTATGTTCATGAAACAAGTTTATACTATGAATCTTGGAATGTGATCGCAACATAGCTGACCTTGATGCCTTGTGATTTGTTCATTAACTTGCTCCAATGACTCTGTATGGTGTAGGACCTGCATGAAAAAGAAAAAAGAAAAAAAAAATTCATCAATGTATAAGTAGGTTAAGCTGTAAATATGGTATTTCTATGTTGTATACAAATTAAAAAAAATATATATTTTTAGCGAATATAGCAAATGTCTTTTTCTATCTCTTTTTCTTACCTCAACCAGATTTTCTAAGCGTTTCCTCATTCTTCTTTGGATAAAACCTTTTGTGGTCTGTGGTATAGAAATGCCAAACAAAATGTCATAAAAAAAGAATAGTTATTTGAACTAGAACTTGTGCATAAGAAGATATTGATATTAACACGTATTACCTTTACATGGTACCTAACATAGGCATTAAAATTTAGTAGATTCCAAACAGTTTTGTCTAGCCTTTTGCCATCAACATGGTGAGAAGAGATATCTGTTAGTGATCATGAAAACAATGTTAGCCAACGATTTATTAGAATCCATTTTACATGAAACAATTCTTTTTCTTATCTTATTTTATGTGAATCCAAATTTCAAATAATGAAATCACGAATAAACTACCAATTTTGTTTTTGAAAAATTCGATTTTGATTTTGGAGACTTATTTAGTTTTAGGAGGAGTTAAAATTTTAGTTTTTTTTTTTCAATCTTTTGGTTGTCTCTTTGAATTCTGTTGTTAAGATAGAAACATAAATGCGGAAGGACAAAGAATGAGAATAATTTTTTTTTTGTTTCCACTTTTATAAATTACAAGAAAACGAGAATATTTTGTCTCTGACCAAAAAAATTGAATATATTTGCTCCTGTCTACACAAGGACGGATCTTAAAAAATTGAAACCATAAGTATATATAATATAAAAATAAAAACTTAATTCTATAAATACTAAAATATGTAAAACTATGAAAATTAAAGGTCACTGGTTGGAAAAGCTGAGTCTAGCCATATTTATATAGGTGTGTGTCTAATATGCAAGAAAAAAAATGTTGTTTTTTACTACTTTGTCCTTTACTTTAAGGCTTAAGCTTTTAATTTTTGGATCATTGAATGAAAATTTTTTATTTATTAAAAGAGAAATATTATTAGAGAGTACTCAGAATTTATTATTTTTGGTCATTAGTTAGTCATTAATGTTTAAAATTATGGAAAAGAATATATTATTGGATTACTAGATCAAACGAATTGAGTTAATGACTAATTAAATGATGGCCAAAAACAATAAATTTTGATGGTTTCCTATCATTTTTCTTATTGAAATAAATAGATTAACTCAATATTAGAATGAACTTTTTGAACTCTTTTTTAAAGTGTAAAAGTTTTAAAGAAATAAAAAGTGTAGCACAATTTGCTTGTTCTTTTAAATAGATCACAATAGATGGAGCATTTTCCATAAAAGAAAAAAAATTATTTTATTAAAATAAATAGATGGAGTATTTTTCTAAAAAAATTTATAAATTAAATTGATCATTCAATAAATTACGAATTAATTATATTTTTTTTAGTCACTTCATTAATATTTTTTGTAAATGGTTGATAACTTAGAATATTAACTAATAGTAGCATATATGATACCTAACATGTTCAATTGGATATTAACTAAATATGTTTACGAAAATCTATTAATTTACCTACTAGATCATATGCGAATATAGTTTATGTAATTGAAAAAAAAGAATTTAATGGATTTTCATCAATATATCTAGTCAATGTCTAATTAGATATGTCAAATATTATGTATGTTGTCAATTAATATTTCATATCATCACTCGTTGACGAAAATTGTTAACAGAGTAATTGAAAGACAAATATGATTAATTTGTAACTTTTAAAGAGTCAATTTGATTAAAAAATCTTTTAAGCACAAATTTAAATTATTCTTTTACCCTTTTTTATTTCTTCTAGTTTTCTAATATAATCATGATTTAATTACTCTTTTGGTCCCTATAGTTTCGCAAATTTTTTAATTAGGTCCCTATACTTTTTTTTTCTTTTAATTAAGTCTTCGCGCCAAATTTAGGAATCTAATTAAAAATTTTGCGAGAGACCAATAGAATAATTAAACCTATAATCATTTCACTTACTATTACCAACCATGCATCCAACATACCAACACCACCAGTGACCCACTCACTACTACATTCAGTGACCCACCCACTACTACATTCAGTCACCTTAAACTTTAAATTCTAAATATTAAATTTTTTAAAAATTTCAAATATTAAATTTTTAATTTAAAATTTAAATTCTAAATTTTAAACTCCCAAATTTTAAATTTTAAACCGTAAATTATTATTTTTAAATTTTTTTACTTGAATTTTAGATGTTTTTATTATTTAATTTTAGATGTTTTTTTATGTTCAATTCTTTTTAACTATTTGACTGATTTTTAAATTAATTAGCTTTTTTAATATTTAATCCTCGTATACTCTTTTTTTTTTTAAGTGCCGTCATATACTCTCTACAACCAAATGAATTTCTATATCCAGCATATCTGCATTTGGAACAAAAAAAGCATCCATCGGAACTACGTTGGTGGTTTGTACTGCAATCAACATATAAAAACTTTAAATTTACATCCTCTAAACTGAAAAAGTTAATAAAGCAATAAAGTGAACCGTTAATTACTATTGATTTTGTAATTTATATGAAATGTGTGTCATACTCTCTTAATTTAAAAATAATTAATTCCTCCCTTTACCACTTTATTAACTTTCTCACATTAAAAAATTTTGATCCAAAACTTTTGTAGACAAATAGTTTGTGGAATAAATTGGTGTGGGATAATAGTAATACCAAAAGAGACAAAGCCTCCATTAGTACTCAAATCCTCAAAAGCTTCTCCTCTTAGCTCTGGAGGAGGAATGGCTGACCAGCTGCATGGTGGTGCCTTGGCATATCTATCTGAACTTCCAACATCCACCAGCTCCTTTCAATAGTCATAGTAAAAAATCAGTGGATAGCGAATCAATAACAAAATCTTGTCGCACTAAATAAAATCAGCAACAAACCTGGAAGAAAGCTGTTGAAATAATCACATCTGACTTTTCTGCGAACCGAATAGGGAATACTGCGATCATTTGTTGCGGCTGTTTACAGCATATATGATTTTGTCAATACCGAAAATTTATGCATTAAATAGAATGAACAACTTTTACATGGAAGAGTAGTTTTTGGTTACTTAATTGCGGCCATTTCATGTTTCTAAAAGAAATAACATTAACAAGTAATTATTTTTTTACTATTCCAACTCTGATTATTTTAAAGTAACATTCTAGTTGGTCAAAGTTAAAATGTATGCAATAATATTTGTTTATTAACAACTTTTTTTTGTCTTGTGAATCTGATCTAAAGGATCATCCCCGGTGATCTTTGATCTTGTACTTAAGGTACCATGTCATCATTAGATGAGTAAATATCGCTATATAACTCTTGAAAGATTAGCTCACTCACAAAATAGTACCATAAATATTTTTAATCATGTTGTGGTACCAAAAGATTATAACATTTCATTTTGTCTCCTGTGAACCACTAGTTTGCCTTTGGTCCTTACTGGAATACTAATTTGCTAACAAATTGGTCCTCACATTTTAAATTACACTTGTGGTTCGAAATTTATGTTTGTTTGAGTGTCATTAAATTATTAAAAAAATTTAAAATATTTTTTTACTTTAATTTTTAGTATATTTATCAAAATTTTAATAGTAAAAATAAAAGTATTAGAACAAAATATCTTTTTTAATATGTTTTTTATTTAAAAAATCTTTTTAACATAATAAATAAATAAATAATATTTTTATATTATTGAACCAACATAATTGTTAGATAAAAACATATTTTTATATAAAATATTCAAATATAAAATTACTTTTACTTTTTTAAAATATCTTATTAAAAAAGATTATTTGAAAAAAGATATTTTCGTATAAACTCATCCAAACATATATACCCTCAATTTTCATAGAATATATCCAACTTTAAGATATTATTTTTCATCACCAAAATGATTTTTTGAAGATCAAAATAATATTTACTCACTAAATTTAGGATAAAAATTCATAAATTCACAAGTAAATAACTTCTTACATTCTCTATATCGTTTTGTTCCATTTTAAGGTTGGCAATCATGTTACAAATTTGTAATGTTGTTTTTCTTTCATGGCATCCAACACTACTTGTTCAAAGATTTGGTAACCTAGGAATTACCTGTCTAATGACAAAGAAAGGTTCTCTTGGATTGTAGACTAGTTTGATGGGTTTGTGCATCCCCTTAATTGCATCATCAGAGTTGAAATTCCACAATATTTCTTTCAGCTGTGAACTCAAAATCACCGAGTGAACTGTTGAAATTTCC
This sequence comes from Arachis hypogaea, assembly GCF_003086295.3. Taxonomy (NCBI): domain Eukaryota; kingdom Viridiplantae; phylum Streptophyta; class Magnoliopsida; order Fabales; family Fabaceae; genus Arachis; species Arachis hypogaea. The sequence goes on from NC_092047.1 coordinate 46,029,933, forward strand.
TTAATTACCTTGATATAATCTAGAACAAAGAATTAGAATTATATCTGTATCACCGTTCATGTTTAAAAATTTAATGTATTATGTGAATGAATGCATTGTTTCACATTTTATCATCAAATATTTGTTGTGAAAATTACACATTCTCTGTTAGAATGACAAATACTCTTATGCATTGACCAATAGTCTCAAATTTGAATCCAGCATATTAACGATGAATCTAAAAACTTTTAATGGTAGGATCAAAATATATATAACATAATAATAATTTTTATAATAAAAATGTTATATGTATATAAAAATTAACTATTAATTTTCTATTAATGATTATGTATTGTATATAAATATATGTGTTGTTTAATTCATTTTTAATGTGTATTTTATACTGATAGTTATTTTTTATGTACATATAGCATGATTATTGTTATAATTAAATTTTATTATTGTAAAATATGATTAGCCTTCAAAATATTTAATGTATAAATTAAAATATTAATTTAAATAATAATATATAATTTAAAATTCTATTTTTTAAGTTTTATATTTTAAAAAAATTGAGTAATTTTTTTTCTTAACAATACAATTAAATGTCTCGTTTTCTATATATATATCACTAAACAATTATTTAAAAATTCACTTCTCATACAATTAGAAGCCAATTCTTATTGATATTCATAGTTGAGAAAGTTCTTTTAATTAATGCAATGCTACGAGAAAAACTAAAGCTAATTTCAAAAGAAGATAAATAATACTCTTTCGAGTCGATTTCTGAGAAAGAACACCAATTTCATTTAAATCGATGATTGATAACTCTAATAGACATCTACTATAAAATTCTTAAATTGACTATTAAATACCAAAAATTAAATAAAAATTATTGTAAAATCATATTTAATAATTTAATAAAGGTAAATAAATATTATTATTTTGTACTATCCACAAAATTTTAAATTTTAGTGGAAGCACCTGTCCCTGAGCATATATATATCTAAAAGCTTGACATACTCTGTTATGAAGTTTAGTGAGTAATTTACTCAAACTTTTAAATTGGATTTCTGGAACACAATTATGTTACGTAGAAATATCAACAATTACGCACACAATTTATCAACTTTGTGTTTCAATTACTTAACGGATTCTTAATTTCTGCGATTGTGCGTTTGGAACATCTAGAAACCAAAACAAAACAAGAGAAGGAAACTTTATAAGATTTTAGGTTTACTATATGAAAGCAAGTGGATTAAAAGAATAACAATGTTATTTGCACACACCAAAAATTGATGCATCTATTTCAATACCAACTTTATCACCGATCAAAATATAGACTTCGTTACTTCTCTTCACGGTTAGATTTTAAAATGTATCTAATTATTAAGTATATAAGTTATATATTCAAATAATAGATCAAAGAAAGCATTTTGACTAGTTTGTAAAAGAAAACAATTAGTATAAATAAGCAATGTTGCATGAAAATTTCAAATGTCTGTCTTGCATGTATATCTTAATATTTAATACTATAGAATGGAATTTTTTTATTTGGGTAATCCAAGTGTCACTCAATGAGTAGTCTACAGAATTCATTTTTCCCACAATTTGGACCTCTCCAATGCATGTCCATAACATTGACTAATGCTAGGTAAACAATGACCATCTTGAATAATATAAACAACCACCAATCAAATAAAAATACATTACATCTTAATTTAATGCTACTAATTAAATTTAAGATTAATTTACTCTTTTAACCTTATTAATTTACATTGTTTACACATTATTCAAAAATGTTATTGGTTACCTATACTTTTTTCAAATTGAAATGCCATACTTTATATGAGTGTATAAATTTGGCCATATATTCATCACCAAACATGTAAAAGCCGGTTAAATAATAAATAATTAATTAATAAATTAATTATGAGAAAAAAAAGTTAAAAATTTAAAATTTTATAATTAGAAAAAAATAAAATATTTAAAATATAAATTAAAATACTAATTTTAAAAGTTTTGGCTTAAAATTAGGCTAATAAATCAAAACAAGTAAATCAGGCCTATGTTGGACCCAAGCCAATATACATAAACTTTAAATTTAACCATTTCAGTACATTCTCTTGGACTATATTTGTTTGAAGGAAAAATGGAAGGAAAGAAAATGGAGAAAAGGAAATGAGAAGAAAAATAATTATTTTTTACTGTTTGGTTCTATGAGAGAAATTAGAGAAGAAGGAAAAGGAATGGAAAAAAATTGGTGAGACCCACCAATTTTTTCTCTCCAATGTTGGAAAAGAAAAGAGAGAGAAAACTTATTTTCTATCTATACTTTTAATATTATTCCTTCACTCTTTTCAATATATTTTATAATATAAAGATAAAATTGTTTTTTTATAACATTTCTTTCATTTTTATTTTTCTTCCATCCAAACACATCTAAGAAAAATAAAAACTCACTCAATTTCTTTTCTTTCTTTTCTTTTCTTTTTATTTTCTTTTTTTTTTTCCTTCCAACCAAACATAATCTTAGTGTGTGTAAGAGGGCACGGACAAGAAAAGAGAAGAGGGAAGAAATGCCCTAAGCTTACTATTCATTACTCCACAAAAATCCACATATCTCCCAAACCGTAGCTCTGATCGAAGATTCGTTTGCGGTCACGCATCGCTTTCGTCGTGCTCTTAGATTCTATCCAACCATTGTGGTAAGAAACTCGAAATTCTTGCCCCATTCTCAATATATATATATATATATATATATTGAGGTTAAAAATAGAATATTAAAAAGTTCGTGATTTATAAAGTAATTAATAAAAGTTTAAAAATAAGGTTTTATTAACTAAGTTTTAAAAGAAGATTATAAATATTATTTTAAATACTTCTTTAAAATTACTCAATTATATTAAAATAAATTATTATTATAATTATTATTTATCAAAGATATTATCTTGTAAGAGTATCATAATGCGTATTATTAATGATAAAGCAAGCAAGTAGAATAATCTTAAAACTTTAGAGAACGCAGACTTAATTAAAAAAATTTATAATTTTATTTCCTAAGATACTTAGTGAAAAAATGAGAGAATAGTGGGAAGATAATTTATATTATGGAATGATAAGAAAGAAAAGAAAGAAATAACAAAAAGAAAATGAGATAAGCAGAGATATATGGTGGTGAGTCTACCGAGATTTACTTTCTAGAGATATATCGGCCAATCCAGGGGATGGTCACACCTGTAAGATAGAGGTTACTTACAGATGTTATCAATACATACATTGGCTAGAGAGAGACTTATCTATAAGACCGAGGTTGCTTACAAATGTTATGTTTGTATACATCGACTCAAGAGAGTCGCACCTGTAAGATAAAGGTTGTTTACAGAGGTTATAGCACTGGAAGCCAAACTCAGACAAAGGTTGTTGAGTTAAGTCGAAATATAATTCAATAAATAACAGAGAATAAAAGAATTAAATGAATTAAAAAAACTAAAGAACCTCTACTACATGAGAGTAGAGAACATAAGAGAAAGAAATGTATTAACTAAATGAATCTCTATCACAGGAGAATAGAGAACAAAGATTAAAAGAATCTAATGAATCTCTGTTACAGGAGAGCAGAGCACAAAAAAAATGTATTAACTGAAAGGATCTCTACCACAGGAGAGTAGAGGGCAAAGATAAAGGAAAAACTTTAAAAGACTGTCTGTCACAAGAGAGTAGATGTGACCTTATTTGGGCCTTCGTGCCAAATGTATAGTGGGGACGCCCATACACTGAGAACTATTTTTCAGATGTAAGCATATTGAAATACATTTAAAAGTCACACTGTATGCAGCTTGGCCGTAAGACTTATATGCACACTGTATTTATCTGGAAAGCCATATCTGGGACTTGTGCCCGGGTAATGTCGGAAGCAGGTAGGCAACCGACACATGAGCTCATGGCCTGCATAGGATAGACATGCATCATACTTGGTTGCGCATACTTCTCTATGATATATGTTTCTGTGATTGTGTGTGTCTATGCTTCTTGACTTGTGATTTTCTCTATATCTCTAGTTTGTTAAAGTTATTTGTATTATGAGGTTTGTTGCTATTAGCCAGCTGTTGAAGATTGTAAGTATTCTGTTGCGAAATTTTTGTGTAACAAATAATAAAATGAACATAACTATACACTCCGACCCTACTAAGAACTCCCCAGTTCTTACACCCTATTTCCACCCTTTTCAGCTACAGGTGCGAAGGTTTAGTGCAGAGCTATAGGAGTTAAGTTGTTCGATTTTATTTTTTCCTCGTCGTTTATTGTTTTGGTTTTTAAAGGGGTAGGACTTGTATTTGAGGATCTTTGAATAAGTTTATGTATATAATGCTACGTGGATATATATATTTTTGTAATTAAATGGTTTAAAGTACTGACTCTTCATTTTCTTGGTTAAAACTTTGGTTCGTATTCGCGAAGGCTCAATATTAAACAAAGATAGTATAAAATAAAAAGGTTTAGAGGTAAGTAACACTTGGACTTTTAGTACGATCATGAGGTGCTAAAAGTTAGGGTATTACACCTAGGTTACCGTTGAATGAAAATGTTGATGATGGATTGTGATTTACTTGATATGCGAATTAGGTGTTTGATAAGTGTTATGCAATGGAATGAACGAAACTGAATATGTATAATTGAATTTTGGTGTGATATGATTGCCTATATTGGCATTGATATAGAAATTGGGCTAGAGGTTGAGATAGGCTGAGATATCCCCTATATGGTAATTCATGGTAAGTAATTGATTGTCATGATTGAATTAATGATTATATTAATGAGGATTTGGTTGTGTGATTGGATTGTTAACTAGATTATTATAGAAAACTTATGAAACTGGAATGAGTATATGGGAACTTGCTTGACTAGGTGCCGAATGGATATAAGATGATGAATGAGTTTTGGAATGCATAGAAGAGGTTTTAAAATGGTTTGAACAAAGTTGGATTTGAAAATTTGTTGAAACGAGCATTTCGTAAAACTTGGTAAAAAAAAAAAAAAAAGAATTTTTGACCAATTTAGACGGTTCATAACTTGGTGCTCGAAGTTCGAATTTCAATAAAATTTGTCTTAAATTAAAGGTGGTGATGAGAGCTTTAAAATTGTTTAAGAATAATAAAAAACTAAATTTTGTAGAAAAAATTATGAATGATTAAAATTATTATTTTAAACTGAATTTTGAAATTTCGCAGAAAATTAGAATTTCTGATTTGCGTGTCCACGCACACTATGGTGCATGCGCACATCACAGAATGGATAAAAAGGCCCATGCGTACACACAAGACGGGAAGTGGCTTCTGGTGTGTGCATGCGCATAATAGTGTGCGTATGTACAGGTCCTATTTTTGTGAACAAACTCTGTTTTTGACTGTTTGGCCTTTCTGGCATGCTTATAAACCCATGTAAACCCTAAATGAAATGATATAAAGAATGATATATCATTGTCAAAGAAGATAATAGAAAACTAGATAGGAATGAAGACTTTATGAGTTCGCCTACCAAAGTGTATTCAAGTTAATTATTAGATGGGGTGAACGATTTTGGGAGGCGCAACGACAAAGAAGGAATGAAGAGGAGTGAAAGTCATTATAGAGAAATTTAGGGTAGCTGATTTAAAAAAAGAAGTTTTTCAAATTTTTTTTGTGTTTGAAAACAATAATTTAAAAAAAAGATTTAATTATTAATATTTTAAAAAATTATATAATTATCCATTTTAAATAATAACTTAATTATAAAATAATTCTATTATAGTTAAAATATTAACTTTAATTAAATTGAAATAACTCAAGTTATAAGTATAATTAATTATGAGATAACATTTTAATTAAAAATTGATATATTATAAAAGATAAGTTATATATTATTTTAGAAAGAGCTCGATAAAATTTACTTATTTTTTAATGTATTTTATGAAATTATATATCCTATTTGTGTACTATGTTTCCGGATAACATAGTAAATAACGTGAAATTGAAGGGTAGGTGCTAACCTTTGCCACGTGGAATCTTAGTGAGATTCAGCTTGAGAGTAAGTTGATATCCTTCTCGTGTAGATTCAGCAATTTCCACAACAGCAGGACAAAGTGCCTTTATCATTTCAATTGTATAGGAAGAAAGCTCATTTGTGGCAAGGACTCCAGGGCAAAGAGGTGCAGTTGATATCGACAAAAAAGCTACTCGTGGATCAGAGGCTTCAGACTGTAAGCATAACACACAAATACTCACATTTTTGGTTATTCTTTTTTGCTAAACGTTGATTTAGTCTTTAGAATCTGAAAAAGCTAAAGATCTAACTTTAAGAACAAAATAAACTTGTGAAACCTGAAAGTAAAAAGCACTTGCAGGGGGCTAAGTTTTCTTAGTCAAAAATCAACCAAATAAAAGAAAAAATTGATTGGGCCTAGTGCCCCTTACCCTTACCAAAAAAAAAAAAGAAAAAGAAAAAATTGATCAAATACTAACTGAATTTATTTTTTCTATACTTATTGCCATAAGCTGTGACACGCACATCAACCAAAAAGTAACAAAAAGTGAATAGTGCTCATATCGTTCAAGCAGAGTATGGTGAGAATTTTACCAGAATATGATATTCCGCTGACCCAAATTCATACAAGTGATGATCAATCTCCATGGGCTTCTCAGCACTGTCATTAGATAGAGAAATCTCTTAGATGCTATATCTCAAAAGGAGATTATTTTCTTTATTTCTTTTGTTTTATGTGGGATGAAATATGAAATTTCTAGTTTAGCTAGATAATTGAATACTTTTATTAAATGAAATTTAGTATTTGAAAACATAGGATCGGTTATAAGTGTATGTTAGCTGAATTAGCTAAGAGTGAGAATCCAAGTGTTCTAAAATAATACATTTTATTCACTGAAATCATCTCTTGCTCCTTCCTCTTTGTTTCAAAGATTAGTGATTATCTTTAAAGAATTAGTTTTCGATATCAGTAGTTTCCACCCCAAATCACAGCTTTTGTTTTGAATAATGACACTTACTTCCATCATAACTGGTGGTAAATCAATGTTTGGTGTGATGATTGTTCCACTGTACGCATGATTTTCCCTCTCACTCTAACTTTGCCATCATTCGTATTTTTCATTTCTCTACCTCCATGTTTTGCCGATGTTTATTCCTTCTTTTTTACGTATGCACTATCCACTTATTAGAATGTGCGATTTTATTCTCATAGTAACCCCTAACATTTACGACGTGCATCGTTTTACTATTGTCTAACGAAATAAAAGAGTGCTAACTCATCACTCCATTTGTCTGAGTTATTGTCGGAAAAGGTCGAGGGATCACTGTAGTATCGGAATTCAATTTCGTGGACGACAATAATACAATTACTAATTAGAACCTCAAAAACTAAATTGATACATTTACTTTTTCTTTCTTCTCACCACTTAAATTCAATTTCAATTTTACACCCATAATCAGCTGAATTTGAAAAATAATGTAATAATAAATAATTAAAGAACGAGAAACCAGGTGCATTATAACCAAATGGAATTGTTAGTTTCTCTATACCTAATTAATTAAAATCCATATATTAAATTCTTGTTACCTGTATAGTTTGAGCAGGATCTGATTCAAAGCAGGGGACGCTCTCTCTATGCATGTCATTTTCTGATGAGGGATAAGACTCTCTTCTTCTGTTGTGAGAATGTTAAAACTGAAGAAACAATTGTAGAATGTGAGACTCTTTAATCGGTTGTATGAACTTTAAGTAAAATTTAAGTTCAGTGCATATAATCATGTTTGGTAACCTTTGAAGCAAATCCACTTAGCCACACTCTTCCACTCACATTTCTTTTCTCCTTTCCTTTCTCTAATTTGTCAGTTTCCCTTATGCTTCACTCTATCCTACGTTGACAATATGTATCTTTGGGTATACAAAGGTTATATATAATTTTAATTGGATAAAGCCACGTAAGTACCATATATTCAATCATTTAACGATGGATTTTATAAAATATTATTTAGATAAAAAAATATTTAACAATGTAAGATTTATTTTAATTATGTCAGTATCATTTAATCCTAACCTAATACAAAAATAGTACTACTGAAAAAAAAATATATTCTAACTTTAGTATTTAATAAAAAAATTGATTATTTTGCTGTAAATAATTTGATTATTCTAATATAAAATGTTTTTATTATTTTTACGGTCATTGTTAAAAGAAATGTATAAAAAAAAAATATAAATATTACATGTATACCTTAGTTAATAAGTTCGTGATGCTCGAGTCTCAATAGACTATTGGACATATAGTATAATGACTTATCATAAATGTTAATTATGCTGTCATATATATAATAGGAAGACTTTCTGGGAATTTTATTTTATATAAATTAAATAAATATATTATTTACGAATATAAACAATTTGCAGCAAGTTTATAAAAGGATTTTTTATTTAAATAAATAAAATAAATTTAATAATTACCAAAATATTTATCTAAATAAATATTCTTCTCTTATCTCGTTTACACGATAAACGAAATAATTTTGCATGTATAGTATAAATGAGATAAAAGAGGTATATGCACACGTGTTTATCTTGTTTACAGTGTAAACGAGATAAATGTATTTTTTTTTTAAAAAATTGAAAATAATAAAAAATATTAATAATATTAATAATCCAAACTTTTGGCATGTAATTAGTACATAAAAATGTTGGTAAAAGAGATTAAAATAGATATGTTTGATCAATTTTAGTCCATTTTAAATGATAGGGATTAAACGAGATAATAGAGGAATATTTATACTGTAAACGAAATATGTGAAAATTTGGAAATATTTTTAGTCCATTTCGTTTATACTGTAAATGAAATATGTGAAAATTTCTAAATACATATTACGGGTGCACACGTAATACGTAGAAGTTGACGTACTCCACGTACGTTTAAAATTATTTCGTTTATACTATAAACGAAATACGAGTACATATAATTATAAAAAAATTAATTTTTATAGGTATAAAATATAATTTTTAAAATAATAAAATAGTATTAAAAATATAATTTTGACCGATTTAAAAAATTAATTTCGATATATGTTTGTTACTGTCTTAATTAATTTATATAATTCGAATCACTCCAATTCGAATTAGTAAATGTAGAAAACTATGCGTAAATCGAAATAGCTTTTTTCGAATTATTGTGTGTCGCGTGCATAGATAAATCGAATTATGATGATTTGATTTATTAAGGTATGTCCTATGCATGCATAAATCGACTCAGCTTCGATTTGCATTTCTTAGTAATTCAAGTTAGTCTGATTCGATTTAGTATGAGAGTTGCTAAATCGAATTAGACTCATTCGATTTACATAGAGATATAAATAAGGGAGATCTATATAACGTTTTCAGGTTTGGGTAAATTGTGTAATTTTTTATTGGATTTGGTTTATTTCTACGTTCTACCCTATAAATTATTCAGGGCTGCTACACGTCCATATAACCATATAACCATATAGGCCCAAGCTCAAATTGTTTCAAGCGCATTAAATGTAGAGTGAGAAACACGCGCCACACAAAAAACCTCTCGTTTTCCCATTTGCGCTTCATTATGAACGAACGTTACATCTTCAACACGAAACCAATACCCCAAAAAACTCACTCTCTTCGAATCTCTATGAACATCACTCAAACTTCAATCACATTCTTTGTGAAAACCACTGCTGCAAATGAATCGGAAGAAGATTTTGCAAGCAACAACCAGAAACAAACGAAAGCAGCAACAAAGACTACAAAAGGTATGAGAAAACTACTGTTTATTTAAAATCTTACAATATCGCGTTTCACCTAGTTTCATTTCAATTTTACTGGGTTGATTTGCTTCGTTTAGTGGATTGAACTATTGTGAATGATTTTTACAGTATAACTAGGGCTTTAAGATATAATTGCTTGTTCTTATTGGTTTGGATAGTTTAATTAGAGCTCTGTTAGTATCTTCAGTACTTATTTTCCATTGAAGAACACTATTCTTGTTGATTAAAAATTAATAATAATTTATTAACCACATTAACGTTTTTCGGTTCGGTGGCCTTTGTGATTTTGGTTCTGTGCATGAAGGATTTTCAGTTCGGTAGGTTGTTGATGTATTGAATGAGTTTTGTTTAAAAAAATTCACATTAGAGACAAGTCTTTCACTTTGATAATCCATACTACTATAATAGTATTTTTGTTGATTGAAAGCTGATAATCATTTACTAACCATATGAACATTTTTCGGTTCGGTAGCCTTATTGATTTTGGTTCTGTGCATGAGAAATTTTCGGTTTGGTGGGTTATGGCATTCTAATTGACTTGTTTAACATACACATGCTTGTGGTTGTTGATGTATTGAATGAGTTTTGTTTAGGACAAGTTACATTAGAAACTACTCTTTCACTTTGATAATCCATACTACTGTAATAGTATTTTTTTTGATTGAAAGCTGATAATCATTTACTAACCACATAAACATTTTTTGGTTCGGTAGCCTTTTAGATTTTGGTTCTGTGCATGAGGGATTTTTGGTTCGGTAGGTTGTGACATTCTAATTGACTTGTTTAACATACACATGCTTGTGATTGTTGATGTATTGAATGATTTTTGTTTAGGACAAGTTACATTAGAAACTACTCTTTCACTTTGATAAGCCATACTACTGTAATAGTATTTTTGTTGATTGAAAGCTGATAATCATTTACTAACCACATGGACATTTTTCGGTTTGGTAGCCTTTTTGATTTTGGTTCTGTACATGAAGGATTTTTGGTTCGGTAGGTTGTGGCATTCTAATTGACTTGTTTAACATACACATGCTTGTAGTTGTTGATGTATTGAATGAGTTTTTTTAGGACAAGTTACATTAGAAACTACTCTTTCACTTTGATAAGCCATACTGCTGTAATAGTATTTTTGTTGATTGAAAGCTGATAATCATTTACTAACCACATGAACATTTTTTGGTTTGGTAGCCTTTTTTATTTTGGTTCTGTGCATAAAAGATTTTCGGTTCGGTGGGTTGTGGCATTCTAATTGACTTGTTTAACATACACATGCTTGTGGTTATTGATGTATTGAATGAAATATTGACCAAAATTTTTTATTACAGCAAAACACAACAAGAAAATGGCAACAATGAAGGAGAAGGCACATTATATATTTATCCACTTTCATTTGAATAGTATCTATTTTGTATTATAAATATATCCTCACATTCAGTTTCAAAACTTACAGAAAACTCACTATTGCAGATGCCAAACAAAGACAATAGCAACAGTGTATAGGGAAATGGGTCAAGAAAAAAAAGATATTGTTGAAGAAATGAGATTTGGTGGTCTGGCACATGTGCCAGAAATGAACATCTCTAACACACTGCTGATAGAATTGCTTGATCGGTTTGATATAGAGAGAGGATGCATGAAAACAAAACAGGGGACAATAAACATAACTCCTCGGAAGGTGGCGGCTGCCTTCGGCATAACCAATGGAGGTAATACATTTTTCACTTACTGCTTATTTTCAGTTCATTGGTGTCCGGATAATTAAACTGGCCGTTTTTGTCTTATTTTTGCTACTAAAATATTTTAGGAAATCTTTTTCCTGAAAAGGTTGATTACAACAAGCTGAATACAACAGACAAAGAAATATTTGACAGCGTCAAAAATATTTTCTTGGCAACTTTGGCAAGGAATGTGTTGGAAATAAGTGTAGAAGGGGAGGAAAACCAGAAAAAATTTAAGAGGACTTTTGTTGTCTTCATACAAAAGTGCTTCTTGCTGCCCACAACGGTAAGTGTGGTGATGAATCCACATTCTATGGTATTTATTTGCTCTATTTTGGTGGATTTCATTGACTTTTCTTGCACTTATCCATTGAAATAGCATGCTTTTATGAATTCTTTCCTAATTGTGCTTAATTGTGAAAAATATGCTTTTCATGCTTAAATTGTCAATTTTAATTCACTTTTCTTCCATTCGATGCCTTGATATGTTTGCTTGAGTGATTTAAGATTTTGAAGGCAAGAATGGCTTGAGAAAGTGGAAGGAAAGCATACAAAGTGGAAGAATTCAAGAAATGAAGGATTTGGAAAGCTGTCCATCCTGACCTCTCGGTACTAAATTGGTCATAACTTGAGCTAAAGAGGTCCAAATGAGACGGTTTCAGCGGCATTGGAAAGCTAACGTCCGGGGCTTCAAAATGATATACAATTTGCTATGGTGGACATAAGTCTATGTGTCCGGACGCACACAACTTGTGCGTACGCACAGGTCAGAAAACAGCAAGTGTGCGGATGCACACATCTGTGCATCCGCACAGGTCCTGGCACGTGAGCTCATTAACTGCAAACCGCCGGGGGCAATTTCTGGGCCTCCAAAACCCAATCCAACTCATTTCTGAAGCTATTTCAAGCCAAATTGAAGAGGAATGAAGGGGGGAGCACTTAG